>NC_091471.1:226624246-227320079 GCF_036971445.1 Narcine bancroftii
TCCTTTTGAAAAGAATAAGGATCATTTAGGATCAATTGAATAGTTGGGCAGCACAGTTCGTGTAGCGTTTCATGCAATGCCATTACAGCTCCAACCATCAGGACGGGGGTTCGAATCCCGTGCTATGACGAGTTTGTACTTTCTCCCCTTGTTTGCATGGGTTTTCTCCCATCCTTCAAAACGTACTGGGGGGGAGTAGGTTAACTGCGTGTAATCAGGCAGCACAGGGCTCTTGGGCTGAAACGGCTTGCTACTGTGATGTTATGCCCAAGTTTTAAAAAATTAAAATTTTTTTTTAGAAAAGAACTAATGCAACAGTAATTCATTTATCACATTCCATTCATAATTTTTGTTGGAGCAAATCAATGACACTTTACACGTAGGCCTTGGATGGTTTTTAAAGCTGATATCATCAGAACAGGAGATGATGGTGACATGATCTCCCCTGTAGGTCAATGAACAACAAGTAGTATGGATTTCTACCCTTGAGTTAGTCTGCCAAATTTGGTCAGTAGTTCCGATGGCTCGAAGGACACCAAGCACTTTGTGTTGAGGTCATGACTTCATGGCACCCGACAGCCAGCTGACAATCTGACTTGCAATCATCAATTTTAAATACCGAATGTTAAAGCGCACAAGACTTACCATTCCTACTTTAGAAAAGATATAACAATCACGTTCCACCTGGTATTCATGGCCAGTTTTAAATGTCTTTATCATTTCAGGAATATTGTGCCCAACAGACCCTGGGGAGCAAAATTTCAGAAAACTGTTTTAGTCTTTTGCAGTTGGTGCATTTGAATATAATGTGGCTTTTAAAAAAAAAAGATTTCCAGGAAAACATGCATCTTTAACCATTGACATGCAAAAGAATGCAGGATTCCTTTCAACATACAAAATTGCAGATTCAGAACAAATTTGCCAAAATATATTTGTTTAAAAAAAGTATTTCATGGCAACCAGCTTATTTAAACATCATGTCAAATAATACAGCAATAAAACGTGTATGTTAGGAGTGGACCAGATGGCAATCTTCCATTGAGCAGCAGGCTGCCCAACTTCACCAGTTGCTTGCCTCAGACCACACTCTTTCAACATGCCCCTGGGCAAACTTCTCCACTGAGAACCAGCTCCTGGTTAATTGTCGGTCACACCAAGGACAAGTGGCAGCTTCTCCCACAAGGATAGCATTAACAGCCAGTGAGTCTGTGAGCCAGTGAGACTGTGCTCCAGTTCACAGGCTGTTTTTCCAGTTGGATGTCTGTGATTCACAAAGACAAAGGCAGTAAAATCCCTGTTATCCAGCATTCAATCAACTGGAAACTTAAAACAATCGGCAAAAAAAATTTGAGAAAATAAATAGAAATAAATAAGATGGGGTGAATGGTCCCTATGGAGAGCACTGAGACCTCATTAGACATGCACAGATTTCCCCAGCTGAATAGACAACAGCCCTTAATGTGTGCATATTCTTTTCACTGTTGCCACTTGCATGGAGGAGTCAGATTTTTAGTGTGAGTTGGGTTGCACTGAGGTCCTGACTAGGACACCAGGATGAAGAGCTGGTCAATTCCCTTCGCAGCTGGGCATTCTCCCAAATAAAGACTCAGAGACATGATGCTTTCTCATCCTTTACTTCTTTTTGACTAACATGGCAACTGAAACACAGGTTTATATATATGTTTGGAAGAGTGTCCAGCAGAGGGCAGCTTATACCCAACACTACCCCCCCCCCCCCCCCCCCCGCCCCACCGTGCGATAAGTGCTGACTGGGCCCCTTTGAACTTTGGGCGCAGGACTACAAGTGAGAATTAGAATACATCTCATGAGTAATTATAATTATAAAAGGAAAAGTATTTAATAATAATCAGGGAACACAGTCCTTAAAGTGTTCAGGTGGTCTTCTTTCTCTTTTGGACTGCCTCGGTGTGGTTTGCTGTGCCAGTCTTTTGATCAGGACCTGTAGATAGTCAGGTTGGCGGCAACTGCCTGCCTTCACTGCCCTCCTGGCAGTGTGCCTCAGTTATTGGACTCCTTGGCTCCATGATCACCCCCCCCCAACTTGGCCGGAGGGTGGGATGGTCGGGGCAGGCCACGGCGGGTCTGATTCCACCTCCTCCAGTTCATAAGGCAGTTCATGGACCTTAGTGTCAGTCAATGCTCGTAATTGGTCAATGTGATGCTTCCACAATCTGCCCACTGCTAGAACAGAGTATGAGCAGGGGCTCAATTTTTGTAAAATTACTCCTTCCACCCATGGGTCTTTATATAGTCTATAATCTTGTACTCGAGCTCTCTCGCCCACTTCCAATATTTTAGGTGAAGTTTGTGGCAATGCTGTCTTTTGCAGTCGGAGACCCAGATCTGGATGAACTATGGACAGCCTGGACTGCAGGTTGAGGCCAAACATTAGTTCTGCTGGGGTGCGTTTTGTGGTAGAATGTGGTATGTTTCTGTACCCCAATAGGAAATCTGCAATTTTGTGTGTCCAGGAGGCATTTAGAAGTTTCATGATTTATGTTTTATATCATAGTTATACGCTGCTAATAGCATGGCCCAACTTTGAATTCTGTCTGCAGCTAATACTGGTCGACCTTTAGGTGGCCCCAGGATTAAACTAAGAGGCTTGTTGTCTGTGATCAGGGTGAATTTTCTTCCATAAAGATATGGTAGGTTTTTTTTTGATTATATATAAACACCAAAAATTATTGCCAATCCTTTTTCTAGTTGGGCGTAATTACGTTCGCTTGTGGTTAATGTTCACGAAGCATACGCTACTGGTTGCTCACCTTTTCCTGTGATTTGGGATAGTACCGCTCCTCATCCCACTGGTGAAGTATCCATGGCTAATGTAATTTCTTTACTAGGGTCATAGTGGATCAGCACCTTATTTGTTGACGTTAGTGTTTCCTTTAGTTGATAGACTGTGTTTTTAGTTTCTGTGTTCCAATACCATGTTTGATCTTTCTTGAGTCATTGGTTCAGCGGGCTGCACAGTGTAGACATATGAGGGATATGTTTTCAGTAGTGTTATGTTTCAAGTCCTAGGAAAGACTGTAATTCCTATTTGTTGGTTGGGTATGGGGCCTTGCAAATGGCTCCTGTTCCTGCTGAATTCATTCTCATCCCCTCGTTGTTGATTGTAAACCCAAGATATGTTACTGAGGGGCGCATGAAGACACATTTGTCCTTCAGCCTGTTGTAGTCTGGTTAAAACCTTTAAGGTTTTGTAAGTGTTTACTGTCGTTTCGAACCGTGATAATATCATCTAGGTAACACTCAACTGAGAGTCCACGTAGTGATTTGTCCATTGTTGCTTCAAAAATCACAGGTGGTGCTGGAATTCCATAAGGCCTGTGTGTATAGGTAAATAATCCCAGATTGATCGTCACATATTCCCTTGATTTTTTTTGTCCAATTCTATCTGTTGATACGCTTGTGACAAATCTAGTTTTGTGAATTTTTGCCTTCCGTTTAGTGCTTGGAACAATTCTTCTGCCTTGGGCATGGGGTGTTCGGGTATTTTAAGTGATGGATTGATGGTGACTTTGGAATCGTCGCAAATGCAAATCTCACGTTTGCTTTTCGTACGGGTACGATGGACGTTGCCCAATTGCTGTATTGTATTGGTTCTAATATGTCTTCATGTTTTAGTCTATTTAATTCAGCCTTAATTTTCCCTTTCAAAGCAAATGGGACTGTTCTGGCTTTGAAGAATTTTGGTTCTGCATTATCTTTTAATTGCATTTTGGGTTGAACACCTTTGATTTTCCCCAATTCTTGTTGGAAAACCACTGCATAGTTGTTGAAGATTTGATTGCGTTCTGGCTGAGAGGTGTCTGTGTGGTTTACATTTAGTATTGAACCGATTTCCTGCCAGTCTAGGGGAATGTGTTGTAGCCAGTTTCTTCCGAAAAGTGTGGGTCCCTGGATATATACAATGTAGAGAGAGAGTGTTTTTGTTCCTGTTGTTTGTATTGTACTTGGACCTCGCATTGTCCAAACACTTTGATTCTGTCTCCTGTAACCGATCTTAGAGTTATTTCAGTTGTTTTTACCAGGAGGCGTGGAAGCAAGCGCTCCTTTATATGTAACGGCATTAGGGATACCTCTGCCCCTGTGTCTATCTTCAGGGGGTTTCTGTTTATTTTTAACTGTATAAAGATTGCTGTGTTTCCTCCATTTATTCCTCAGATGCGTAATGTCTCAGGAGCTGAAATTTTAGGACCTTGAAGGTCAGTGTTTGGGCTGTATCATTGTTGCTAGGTTGCCCCCCTCTCTGCAATTGTTTTGACTTTAGCTGCCTGCTTAATTTCAGGCCACCTGCGCTTCAGCAGCGGGCATTTAGCCTCGATATGTCCTTCTGTTTTGCAATGGTTGCATTTAGAATTTCTGAAGAAACAGTTTTCTGGTCAGTGGTTGTATTTCTCACAACGGAAGCATTGTTGGCAGGAAGACGTCCCAACCAGTAGGTCTCGTTGACCCACATCCAAGTTTTTATCTGCCATTTCAGAGCTGCATGCAGTCTTGTATGCAATTTGTAACGTAATGTTGTCATCAATTACTAATAACTTTTGCCTTGCTTGGTGATTTACCAGCCCCATCACTAATCTTGTCTCACAGTGCTTGATTTAGAAACTGCTTGAAGTGACAGAGCTCTGCCAGTTTGCGCAACAATGCCAGGTATTCAGTTACTGTTTCCCCTGGTCCTTGTCTCCATTCAAAGAATCGTTGCCTTTCTGCCATAACTGGTGGTTTGGGGCTGAAATGGCTCCT
This sequence comes from Narcine bancroftii, assembly GCF_036971445.1. Lineage (NCBI taxonomy): Eukaryota > Metazoa > Chordata > Chondrichthyes > Torpediniformes > Narcinidae > Narcine > Narcine bancroftii. The sequence continues at coordinate 226,629,023 of NC_091471.1, forward strand.
TGGAGCAGTGCATAATTTGTTGAATGTCTTCGTCCCTGTGTCTATGGAGGGCTGCCAGGCATGCATCCAGGCTAGTGCCTTCATTCATACCATTCCTGGATGGGAATTTGTTTGGGATGTTAGGTAATCGTTTCCTACCTTTCTTCTGTTATTTTCCTTCTCACGGTTGGTGCATGGAGCACATGTAGGGTTTGTTTCGTTCCTCGTCACCACTGTTCTGTATGCACTCACACAATTCAAACTCTGAGACTTGATGCTTTCTCATCCTTTACTTCTATTAGACTAACATGGCTACTGACACAGAGGGTTATATATATATATATACACACACACTTCCATATATAGATATGGAAGGGTGACATCATGACGTGGGCATCATGATGCCCAGCAGAGGGCGGGCTTATACCCAACAATTTTTATTAGTATTATGTACATCAGTAAGGCTTTATCTGTAAACTTGAGGGATGGGGTTAATTATAACAACAGAATGGTTAATGTAGTGGCTAGCACAACACTGTTTGACCTCCAGCGACTGGGGTAGGAATTTAAATTTTGTAAATTACAGGAATTACCTGATTAAAATGAACATTACAGAACTGATTTTTTTTTTCCAAATGACTTTGCATTTTGCACTGTCTTTTGTCTTTTAAACAATGTATTCTTAATGCAGGTATATTAGTTAGGCATTGGAAGAGTGAGTCTCAGTCAACCAGAAAATTTGTTTGTCTAGCATCCCTGTAGGTGCCACATTACAGATATTTTCTCTGTACAAACATTTTAGTATTTTTTAAAGTTTTTAAGAATGGGTTAAAATTACCTATTTAAATTTCAAAAATACTCAACACTCACACAAAAACTGGTTTCATTTCTTTTTTAAAAAAAAATCAACTGATTTAAATCAACCTGCAAATGATTTTTATTTTCAAATCAGATGAATCACAATTGTCCCCAAAACAGTTTATCCCCATGAAGTTAATGGTTACACCGGACCTGCATTAAGTATGGGTGTCACAGGTTCAGAGGTCCAGCTTCTAAACTGGGAAATCTTCTGATGTTTGCAGTGCCCCATCGACTCCATGACGAGTCCATTACAGCATTGAAACAGCAAAAACCCACACTTACTTCGCTGAATCAATGTTTATTTTCCTTTTGTTTATCTATAACATCCATGCTAATTTTTTTCCAACAATAGATCTTTTTTCTGACTCTTTATAACTATTTAACAAACTATTTTTTTTTAAATGGGAGATTTTCATAAAAATGTACCACAATGTTGAAAAACCTACTTTGGTCATTGGAGTACTGTACTGAAACAAATGTTACCAGCATTCCAAAAATGCATGCAAACATTTAAAAGACTGAAACTGCATATTTTTGAATACAGAAGGCCTGAGTGAGAACCAAATACCAGACAACTTGTATTTTAACCTCAAGTTCCTTAGGCCATAAGAACTAATGATCTCAAGTCATACTTATGCTTTATCATATGCTAGTATTACTTTGCCCTAAATCTCTCCATTTCTTTCTGTCTCTGGGATCATACTCCACACGAATCAGTCACATTTTGTTCCATCATTTCTCAACGGTACCTTGCAATATTTTGTGACAATGACAATGGCCATTTGCAGATTTTAATTTTTTTTTAAATTTAATTATTCATTACATTTTCTATTGTAATGTTGAATTACCACATGCAGTAAAATCCTTGTTATGTGCAATTCAAGTAACCAGCAGCCTCAAGTAAATGGCAAAAAAAAAATCAGAAAATAAATAGTTAAAAAAATACAAAAGTTTAAACTCTGCGCCCCTCGTGGTTAGTTTGCCAGTCACGTAACACACAATCTCAAGCAACTGACAAATTCACTTATTAGACATTGACCAATCACCATAGGTGGCAGGTACCAGGAGCTTTACTGCATGAGAGTAACAGAGAACTGACATCTTTATAAAGGAGGACTTGAGTTAACAGGAAGCTGCCATTTCAAAATAGAGCTTGCCACAGCTCCACAGTGTGGTGAAAGTCCAGCATGTCATGTAACAATTCTGGTTTGTCCTGCCAAAACACATTGAAAAGTTAAGACTTTTTTTCCCCAGCTTTTTCCTTTGACATAATCAAATGCTGCATGACAACCCTGCCTATGGCAGGGTCAATGATATTAAAGAACATCTGGCAGCGTGGTCAGTAAGTTAATTATGGAGCAAAAAAAGTAGAATTCACTCAGTGCTTGAGCTAAAGGGATGCAAATTCCAGTGACCCTGAACTGTCGGCATTGGAAGCATTACAATTTGAGATACACAAATTTAGTTCGGCAAACTCAGCATTAACAAATTAAACAGGAAAATTACTAAAAGCAGCTTTGAAAATGAAATGATGATAATGTTCTCTATTCAAGAATGTTTCAATATAAAGCATAGCCAGTTTTGGACAGATCACAATTAAAACTCTATCTTACAAAACAGCTGCATCACAATCAAATTAATACTTCTGGATTTTGAATAACATTAAAACACCCTTCATTTCCTGAGCAGTTTCATTCCAGGAACCGAGGAGAAAGCCTAAAGTTAGTTTCTCCTCCTAAATGAAGCTCTTACAATCAGAATGTGACTTTGATTAATTTCTGCAGGCACATATTTAAAATTGGTAGTTTTTGAAATGAACTCTCCAATTGAATTATGATATATTCTCACTTCTAAAATGCACATGATCAACATTTAATTACCCCGCTTGCTTTTGGGAAACCTTTTCCTGAGCTTGTTTTTCAGAGGTCCCAGTTTGGACACCATGTCAGGAGTACAGATATAGAAATCTCCTTCAACTTCTTCATCCAAGATCTGAAAAATTAATAAAGAATTCTATGATGGACAACAAGTTGGACAAATTATATTCCGATATATCAATTTTCAATGTGCGCCTGTTCAACTTGCTGTTTTGATCGATGATGAAGGATTTCTTTGACCAGAGGTTGGTGAATCTGTGGCATTTGTTGCCACAGGTGGTTGTGGAGGCCAAGTCATTGAGTGTTTTTAAGACAGAAATTGATAGCAAGGGCATCAAAGGTTAGGGCTGGGCAGATGGGATGAGCGGGAAAATGGATCAGCTCATGATTAAATGGCAGGGCAAACACTATGGGCTGACCATCTATTCCTGCTCCTATATCTATTGATATTGCAACATCCTGTGCAAGCTCTCTACTGCTTTTATTTGAATAATTTACAACAGTTGGGGCATAATACATCTAACGTAGTTATGAGAACTATGCCTAAATTTAGATAAACACATTGCATCGCAGCAGCATTTAGTGTATTAAAGTGCATCTAAAATGTAGAATAGATAAACCATCAGCTGGCTTTCCAGTTCTTAAATAAATAACTTCACTCCAAAATTAACACTGAATTTGTTTCAAAACATGCAGTTAAAAATGTTGATTAATGCCGTTGTGCAGATACACTCCTATTGCCAAGTTTTAATTAAAAACTTAGTACACGTTATATGCCACTAAATGAAGAATGTTGCATTCCAATATCCATGCAGAGCCACTTTATGACATCTTTATAGGTAACAAAATAGAAAGCACACCTGACAAAATAACAATAAATTAAATGGGAACTGTGTAATTCAACATCCATCTTATATTTGTACGTATCCATGCAGCAGGAAGTCATTCAGGCTGCTTGATCCATCACTGCTCCCAGGCAGCATTCCCAATCGTCTCATTCCCTCTCTCATTATTTCTGTGTCACAGACTTTCTCGGATTTGTGCTCATCTCGGTCTCCTTTTAATTCTTTTTACTGCAGAAAAGAAGTCATTTACAATTGCCAAATTGATCTACCGGCTTGCATTTGGAATCAGAGTATCCTAAAGGAATTCAGATAGACATGGGAAGAGTACATCAGAGCTCAATAACCAAACTTGGTCTCTGGAGCCGAGGTGACAATGCAAAATGCAATGCCACTGTGCTGGACGGAGAAATTAATCATGGACAATCTTTGTGAATTTGTACGGGAAGGTTGTGTCTGACCATATGGCTGAATTTTCTCAGGGTATAATTATTAATCAGAGGTGGCCAAACCATGGCTCGCAAGCCACACAATGTGCGACTCACTGAAATACGCTGGCTGAGACCATCCACACTCCCAACGCCCCAACCATCATTCCATCAGCACTCCCAATGACAAACTCTCACCTAGGCCTTGCCCACTCACCGGATCTCCCGCCACCCTGGTCGCGGACACATGCCTAGGCGCCGGCCATCCACCCATCGAAACTCCTGACACCCCTACCTCAGACTCTCGCCTGGGTCCCAGCCAATCCCCTATACAAATTCCTGACGGCCCAACATCAGGCTCTCGACTAGTCCCTGGCTCCCTCCCACCAGAGCTCCCGATGCCCCGAATGACACTGCAGTACTTACTGCAGTCAAAAGTAGAACGCATGTAATATCAAGCCCCAAACTTTTACCCTAAAAATTGGTCCATAATATCTGACAATTAAGAGTGTAATATGGAATGTGTACTTTTGATTACTGAGATTAATACAAATTAGCTGTTTAAAAATTACACACAAAAATAAATTACATACATGTATGTATTTCTTAATATTTATATAAAAGTATTGAAACAAAATGTGTATGTATAACCAAAAACGCATGCAATATTTTTTGACATCTCAAGGCTCTCAAACATCTGGCTCTAATGTTAAGCAAGTATGGCCACACCTGGCATAAGACAAGGTGGGCCAGTGATGGCAACATGTTTTATGAAGTACAATAACCCCAATGCTTTTTGCAAGTCATTTAGGAAAGTCAGTCCAACTGAGATCGTGGAAAGTTGGGGTCAAAGTTGGCTTTGTGAGAGAAAAACAGAGGAGTGAAGTTTAGTGAACATAATGCTGTACAAACAGGATCACATGGACCTCAGTGCTCAGATTCTTTTATACACACACATATACACATCGATCATTACATAAAGGAGTCATGCTAGAGAAGTTTGCTGGGAGAAAATAAAAATTGTCCATTGCAGCAAGGTATAAATGGATAAAGTGAATGAGGAGAGAGAAAATAAGAAAAATAATGTTGCAAGAGCTTCCGCAAATATGTACAGCAAGAATGTAGCAGAAGTCAACATTGGTTCCTTGGAAATGAGACAAAGAGTACTGAGGAATAATGAAAAGTAAGACGTTACAAATATTTTGTGACAACTTCATTTTAGAAGACCACAAAAGCAACAAAAAAGCAGTGGCTTACCACTGGCCAAAAAAAAGTGGGGGGGGGGGGGGCTTAAAACTATTTAATATCAGTTGAGAAAAAGGATTTGGCGCACTAATGAGAAATCCAGGAAGTCCAATTTCTGCGATTGCTGATAAAATGTAGCTGTTCTGGTTGAGATCTTCCGAAGTTCCATCCACTCTGAGAAGGTCCCAATGGATGGCAAAAGATTAAAGAAAGGAAGGAGGGAAAAAATTATGAACTAACTCTTATGAAAAGAAAGAGAATGAAACAAATTTAACAGAATTTCTTTTACTTCCACTCAGGGTTTCTGAATTCTGTGCTAGTTAATCGTCAATGTGGGGCAGACGGTAGCCAATGAGACAGACAGATGGTCATTGTGAAGAGGTCTGAATCTCCACTGCCGACAAAGGACCTCGGCATTGTCCAAATGAACAGCAGAAATGTTCTTAATACTATTCCAAATGATACTTCTCCACTTTGAGTGTTTATGGGCAAGAGGTTCTTTATTGGGGGTGTTACTTCTTTTGAGCACATCCCTGATATTTTCCTCTGTCCACCATCAGTCGAGTGCATTGGAGGAAATAACCAGCAAAGCACACAAAAAGGAGCTGGTGAATGTTGTTTCAGACTTGCTGAAGGTTTTAAAAAATGTGCCAAGAAAACTGCACATGACAGTCGGTCGTAGAGTTGCGAGTAACGTGTCCCAATGGACATAGGGAGGAAAGATAAATCTGTTATTTTCAGTTGGCAAGCTTCGACGAGTAAGGTACCTCAGGGATTAATGTTGGGAACTCAGTTAGGTACAATCTGTATTAGATGACGAGACCATACGTCGTGTTTTCTTTGTGCTGTCAGCAATTTGGAAAGGAGCAAAATTACATTTGTGGGATGGACTTACAAAGGGCTGTAGGCAGATTGAGTGGAAGATGCCGTATATTGCATAAGAATTGAAGTCATGACTTGCACTTGACTTGGATTAAAGTGAGGGAGAGTTGTGCAGGTCGTCAGCCTCACTCTCTCATCCTGGCCTATCTGGACCCAGTGGCAAGACATAGTCAAGACGCCTGGAGGCGGGTCAGGATGCAGTGGATGGCCAGCAGTGTTCTATGTATGTCTCATTGTGCCCTCTTAGTGCTCCACGACGCATTGTTGAGAATCGCCTTTCTGCTCGTTGATCCAATGATGGTTTCTTCCACACAGTCTGCTGAATCCAGGCTTCACACGCTCGGTAGACAGGCCCTGAGTGTTATGGGTCTACGGCAGTTCTTGCGGCGTGCTCGCAAGCCTCCCAACCCATTGTTGGGCATCCTCATCTGCCTTTTTAGCCATTGGGAGATGTCTCCTCTTCCGCCTGCTCCGCCGTTGAGATGATCACCAAGTGGTGTAGTAATGACACCACCCCCTCCCTCTCTTGTTTTCGCCTGCTAGCTGAAGCAGTTTCCAGGATGTGGCATGAGGAGCCAACAAGTGAGAGATTTAGGAGATGAGTGAGGCCCAGTGATACCTACCATCCCCACCTTAGTGAGGCACAGCTCTCAGCACCAAAGGTGCTCCCTCTCCTCAGAGTTCCTGCCACCCGAACTTGCACCTCATACAAGAATACACTTTTCAAGAAGTACAAAGTTATCAAACCATTAATTAAATAGGTAAGTGGTATATTGTCCATTTTGGGAAACCAAAGGAAGGAGGTTGTGCACAATTGTAAAAGATTCGACAAGACATCCATGCATACTATGAAATTTCTCTGGAAGTAACAGTGAAAATTCGCTAAGAACAAGTAGAGCAGGTACATGGTCTCAACAAAACAAACAAGGTGACATGAACATCTTTCCACCAGCAGTCTGCAGTTTCAGTATTAGACACCAAATAACAGCATTGCTCAATGCAGGGCACAACAAGCTAAGAAATTAGGAAATCTGTTGAATTAGTAAGATACACAATTATTAAGATACATTTGGTACACAGAAAGTGAAACTTTTGACACAATGAATTAATGAAAGTTTATTGTCATATACGAAAGGAAGAATCAAAATTCTTACTGGCTACAGCCAAACAGGTAGGCAAGATACACTAACAACAAGAGTACACACCTAATTTCAAGAATATGTCAAAATAGAAAAAAAAAGACACTAAATACAAAAAGGTTAGAAAGATAAATATTCACCAATTGCAAGAAAAAGAGTGATGCTCCAAAATTGCAAATAGATCTTTTGATGGTCTCAGATTAGTTAATGATTGTGATTAGGATTGTACAGGGATATTCAACAACCTGATAGCTGTTGGACCATCAGATGCATGAGCAGAATTAGACACCTTGGCCCATCAGGTCTGCTCTGCCATTCAATCATAGCTGATGTATTTTCCCCTCACTCCTGCCTTTTCAATTTTACCACCTTTCAAATCAAGAACCTAATGACGTCAGCTTTAAACATACTGAATAACTTTGCCTCCATAGCAGTCTGTGGCAATGAATTGCACAGACTCACAACCCTTTTGCTAAAGAAATTCCTTCTCAACTCTGTTCTAAAGGGATGTTCTTTTATTCTGAGGCTTAACTCTGGAGGCCCAAACTCTTCTGATCCTGGAAACGTTCTCTCCACATCCACTCTGTCCAGGCCAAATTTGATATGCTTCCATCCTAATGGAAGGCCCAGAACCATCAAACACTTCACAAACTTTAACCCTCTCATCTCATAAACTTTTTTTCTGAAACCTGTCCAACGCCAGCACATAAGCACCCAGAAGTGTTCACAATACTTCAAATGTGGTCTGACCATTACCTCAGCAGAACATCGTGCTTTTATACTTCAGTTATCTCAAAATGAATGTTAACATTGCATTTGCCTTCGTTACTACCAATTCAACCTGCAAATTAGCCTTTGAGGTACACTGCACCAGAACTCCCAAGACACTTTGGATAGTAATTGCCTTTATTCCCTCAATCAAAGTGCAGAATAGTACACTTCCCCACTTTGTTTTCCATCTGTCACTTCTTTGTCCATTCTCCTAACCTGGCCAACCTCCTAAACTACATCCTCAACACGACCTACCCTTCCCACCTATCTCTGTATTATCTATGAAGCTGGCCACAAAGCCATCAATGCCAACAGCCAGATCATTGACGTGTAACATGGAAAACAACAGACACAACACCGTCTGCTACTGAAAAACAATACTTTTACAAAACTTTTATGAAAAATGATTTGAACAGAATTGTTGACTGTGAATTATCATATCAACTACATAATGTCTTGAAACAAATTGAAAAACAACTATATTTAAATAGGTTGAAACTGCTGGAATACAAAAAATATGTAATCACAAATTAGAATGAGTGAAATCGAAATTGTTTATCAGATGGAAGTAAACCTCTTAAGGACAACTAGCCCACATGCTACGGCTGGACTTTGGTTTAAATGACTAATGTGTTTAAGTGCTAATAATGTTATTAAAAACCTTGGATGTGTGAGCATGCTTTGAGTGGTTACTACAGATGCACATAGTGCATGCAATAACCTGTGTGATCCGTCCTCCCACTCCCATCTGGACGCAAGTTGATTAAAAACCCTTTCGTGACTCATTTATAGTTTGTCTGTTCAATGAAGCGAACTTTTACACTACAGAGAAAACTTATCTGCGGACCATATTTAAATTGATTTTTGGAACAGGGAGATGGAATAGGGGCTTGCTCCGTCCACTCCACGCATCGACCCAGAATTGCAGTGCCTCTGGGAATGGTGCACCAAAAATAAAAATAAAACCAGTCATCACCACCAGCCTGCCACACAGAGCCCCCTTTATTTCCATTCTTTGCACCTCTGCCAGTCAATCCATGCTTGTACCCTTCCTGAGATATGATGGGCTCCCATCTTTTTTCATATATATATCTAAAAAGCAGTTACATGTGTGAAACCTTGCCAAAATAAACCTCCTGAAAGTTAAAATTATATCCACAGACTTTCATTTGTTTGTCCTGTTTGTTTTTACTCAAAAAATTCAACAGATTTGTCAGGCAAGATCTGTTTAGAAGGAAACCATGTTTTGTCATGTGCTTAGAAGTCCACTGAGACCTCATCCTCAATAATGGGCTCCAAAATCTTAACAACAACTGAAGTCAGGCTAATCGGCCTATCATTTCCTGTCCTTTACCTCTCCTGCTTGGAGTAACATTTTCAATCTTGCAGTCCACAAGAATTATTCCTGACTTGTGATTCTTGAAAGATCCCAACCAATGTCTCAAAAATCTCTTCAGTAACTTCTTTCAGAACTCTGAAAAACTACGCAGGCTATGGGTAACTTGTGGTCAAGGACACACAGGTTGTACACTGCTGGAGACTGACTGAAGGGGTACCAAGTATCAGAAGCGGGATGCAAGAGGGTGCCAAAGGCAGGAAGGACTCCCTAGGGGCCTTGGGCGCTGAAGGCTTCCTGGATCTGGAGCACTGATTTTGAGTGAAGACTGTGTAACTGCAGAGGCCACGGGAGTGCTGAAGGTGAATCGACAAACACTCCGCAACTCTGGGGGAACTCTCTTTTGCTTCCCTTTCTCTGACTGTAAAGGGTGCTGGGCAATTTCTGCTGATGGCGAACCTTGGACTGCCCTGCAGCAGACTAAATGTAATTTCATGTAATAACTGTTTTATTACTTGACAATAAAAAGTACGTCAAATCTTCAATGCCTTCAGCTTCCAAAGCACCTTTTCCTTTGAAATAACACATGCAATTTTTGTCCCTGACTCTCAAATTTCTGATGTGTTGCCGTTGTCTTCCACAATGAAGAGGAGTGCAAAATTCCAGGTTTGTTTGTGTATAAGACAGTATTTGAACCTTAAAAATGCCACCCCAAAACCTGGGTCATATTCATATGCCAAGAATAAAATCTGAAGCTTATTATCCTACGCATCAGTGACCCCCACGGCGATAAAGAACAAGATAAAACACTTGCTTAACTCCTACAGCCATACCACTAAATTCTTTTTGCTGAAACTTGCGTTGGGGAAACTGAATTAATAGTAATATTATATTAAAACAATAAAAATATATTATAAACTTGTTCAAAATACCTTAAAATAACAGCACTGCTAACATCACACACCAGTCACCATTTGCAGGAGCTGACAAACCGTAAACAATCAGCCAGGGTCCCAGGCTGACACTGCCTTGAAAGGCTATCACAATAATAAATCTTGCAGTGATCAGTTACTTTAAAATTTTTAAAGATAGCGTTTCTTGGAAAGTTTTCACTTCTTCATAAACAGTGTAGCCTTTTTATGAAAAGAAATGATCTGGTACGGAGGCAGAAAATTAAAATAGCGCAGAAATTACAGGAACAATTGGGGCAGTCAGCTCTCAGTGATAAGTGCCAGGCTTGGGGCAGTAATATACAGTAGTATTGTTCAAAACTTACATTTTAAGTGGAAATTCTGGCATCATCTTGTATGCCGAGATAAAATTGCATAATTGACATTTTGGGCTTGAGCCCTTCATCAAGGTTACCTCAAGCCCGGCAAGATGGCGTAGAGGGCAGATGTGTGATCCCACCCTTCCTCAGCCAGTTTTTTAAGCACCCATCTTTAAAGTTTATCTAAGTGATTAAAAGTTATATCTTTATTTTTGGGAACATTAGTGGGTCATAATGGCGACTAATGTTAAAAAATACTACAGAAGAAATTACCTTTTAAAAGTGCTGAAGAATTGAGGCCTACCTGTTCAATTGAAGCCACGGTATTGTCGTTTGGAACCTCCAAGGCACAGAGAACTCCTGCCAGGCTGAGTATTACACCGGCGCCGACCTTGTCTCCACAAGATGGCGCCGGCATGATGATGAGCTCGGCCAGAGTCGATCCGCACATTTGCGATGTTGGGCGCGCGGACGACCCGGTTGAGAGAAGAGCCCTTGAGCCCGGGCTGCCGTCAGGTGGGCCGGGGACGAGCAGAATGGCGTTGGAAGCTGCCTCTGCGCAGTCCTTGGCCTTGCCGGGCTTGCGCAGTGCTTTAAAGGTCCATGAACTACTGGTCCATGTGTGGGCTGTGGGGGAGCCCGAGCGGCAGCATCCCGACTACAAACCCGCAGCCGCACTGGGAAGGGCACGACAACACTGGAAGAAGAGGAAGACTTACCTTTAACGAGCAGTTCACAGGAACAACTGGAGATGGAGTCTAGAGAAGGTAGGCCTCAAAATGTGGAACTGGAATCTGGAATGGAGTCAGTTTGCACAGTCTTGGAAGGGATTGCCTATCAAATGGACAATATGTTTAAACAAATGACTCAAGGATTTCTGGATGTGACAACTAAAATATCTCATATGACTGAAGATATACCTACAGTTAAGAGGGATATCAGTAAATGTATTAAATCAGTGGATACAGTGCAAGAAATTTAAAAAAAAATTGAAACAGCTTTTTCTGAGTGTAAAATTCAAGTTGAATGTAACAAGGAAAAAATAGAGAAAGTGAAAGATTCGTTTGTGGATTGGGGAATCCAGAAGAAAGACACTGAAAAAAAGTTTATTCATTGGAAAATCAAAGTCGGAGAAACAATGTAAAAATTGTGGGTCTTCCAGAAGACATTGAAGGATCTGATCCAATAAAATTTTTCAAGAGTTGGATTCCCGAGGTGTTGGGTAAAGAGTTTTTCTTGGGTGGTCTAGTATTGGAGAGGGCACATAGAGCGTTACGAAAGAAACCGTTACCGGGACAACCGCCATGAGCAGTCTTAGTTCGGTGCCTGAACTATCAAGATAGAGAAATGATACTACGGTGGGCCGGACAGAAGGCCCGACAAAGTCAATCTCCAATGATGACTCAAAATAACAGAGCATTTTTTTTATACAGATTTGAGTCAAGAAATTATTAGGCGTCGATGGGAATTTAATTCGGCTAAAGAAGTACTGTGGCGGAAGGGTTATAAATTTGTTTTTTGATATCCTGCTGTGTTAAAAGTCTTTTATGGCAACTTTCAATCTCAATTTTTTGAGAATGATCATGATGCATTAATTTTTGCTAATTCATTACCGGGTTTACGTGGACATGGAAGAGTTTCGCCACCGTCACCTAAAAAGAGGGGAAATGGAAATGGAAAGAAAGAGGTTTTAACACAAAGTCTTATTGACATTGAAGATATGGAACAATCATTGGGAATGGAATCATTGGGTTGAATATACTTACAGTACTGGATTGCATTGATGTGAATTATGTATTTCTGGCTGGTGGGGGGGGGGGGCTGGATAGTCATCTGCCACTAGTGGGGTTTACCACACCCAGTTTTTTAGGGCGTTACTACCTTTGGGTAGTTTTTTTGGGGAGGATAATTAAAAAAAATTTTTATATATATTTTCTTTTAAAAAAATATTTAGGGGAGGCAGAGTGGTTTTAAGTTACTAGAAGGGGAGCGATATTTTGTAGTGTGATTATATTGTTGTTTACAAGGATGCCTAATTTGAAATTTGCAACTTTTAATGTTCAGGGGTTAAATAACCTGATTAAGCGAAAGCGAGTTTTGGCTTATATTAAGAAAATGAAAACTGATATTGCCTTTTTACAAGAAACACATTTGACTGAAAAAGAACATTTGAAATTGAAGAGAGATTGGGTTGGGCATGTGTTTTTTTCTTCATTTAATTCTAAGGCAAGGGGTATAGCAATTTTAATTCATAAGAATTTGCCTTTTGAATTGCAAACTATGAAAGGGAATGCTGGAAGTGTTTTAAGGGTGAATTGTAAAATTTTTACTGAATCTTGGACTTTCTTTAATGTTTATGCACCTAACGTGGACGATGAGTGTTTTATTTTGGATGCTTTTTTGTTATTAAATAAAGCTAATGAAAATATTTTAGTTGGGGGAGATATTAAATGTGTCTTGGATCCTTTGTTGGATAGATCCCCAAAAAGTATAAAGAAATCAAAGATGGCAATACAAATTGGGACTTGATGAAGGATTTTTCCTTTTACTCATCTCGACATTATTCATTTTCTAGAATAGATTATTTTTTAGTATCAGCACATTTACAAGGAAGGGTACTACAGGCGGAATATAAAAGCAAGGTTATATCAGATCATTCTTTATTTTTTTTTCTTGTGCAAGTTCAAAAGTGGTTCGTTCATCTTATAGATGGAGATTTAACACAATGTTGTTGAAAAAACCAGAGTTCTTTACCTTTGTTGAAAAAAATTACTTTCTTTTTGTCTGAGAATGCTAATTCAGTAGAAAATCATTTTGTGTTATGGGATGTATTAAAATCTTATTTAAGAGGACAGATTATTAGCTATATCACTAAAGTTAAGAAGCAGTATATGGCAAAGTTTAGAATTAGAAAAGCAAATTGATGAATTGGAGAAGGAATTTCAGAAGGAAGTGACAGAAGATTAAAAAAAGTGGCTTTGACTAAACTGAAATTGCGTTATAATACATTGCAGACTTATTAATTTGAATGATTAATTAATCGATCTAAGCAGCATTATTATGAATTGGGTGAGAAGGCACACAAGGTACTTGCATGGCAGTTAAAGATGGAACAGGTTTCACAGACTATTAATGCTGTAAAAAAGAATTCACAGTTACCTATAAACCTCAGGAAATTAATGACCAGTTTTATTCATTTTATAAAATATTATATACTTCTGAGGAGAAACAGGATAGTGGTTCTATTGATTCTTATTTATCTAAGTTAACGTCATCGGCATTAGAAGAGGAGGATGTTACGGATCTGGAAGCTCCGTTTACAGAATTAGAGAGTAAGGTGGCTATGTTGGAAATGCCCAATGGGAAGTCACCAGGTGATGATGGGTTTTCGGTGGAATTTTATAAAACTTTTTATGAAGATTTATCTTCAGTGTTTGAGGAGGTATTACAACAAGTGACTGAACAGCATGAGTTACCAGAATCTTGCTCTAGTGCTTTAATTACTGTAATCCTGAAAAACAATAGAGACCCGTTGAATGTGTCTTCGTATAGACCCATTTCTTTATTGAATGTCAATTATAAAATTATAGCAAAAGTGTTAGCAAATCGACTTGCCAAGTATTTACCTAAATTGATACATGTTGATCAAACAGGTTTTATTAAAAATAGAAATGCTTCAGATAATATTCTTCAATTGATTAGTTTGATCAATGCATATCGACAGCAGCCCAACCATCCAATGGTGGTTGCGCTTGATGCGGAAAAAGCCTTTGACAGGGTCGAATGGGTTTTTTATTTAAAATATTGGAGAAGTTCAAATTTGTCCCTTTTTTTTTTATTGGTTGGGTTAAAGCTTTATATACGAACCCGACTGCTAGGGTAGTGACAAATGGTCAAGTTTCATCATCGTTTAAACTGACATGTTCAACTCGACAAGGCTGTCTATTGTCACCAGTTCTGTTTGCATTGGCTATTGAACGGTTAGCTCAAACAATAAGGCAGAATGAACAGATAAGAGGGATGAGAGTTAAGGATGAAGAGTATAAGATTAATTTATTTGCAGATGATGTTTTGATATATTTAACAAACCCAGAACAATCATTGCCACATTTGCGGGAATGTTTATTACAATATGGAACATTATCTGGATATAAAGTTAACTGGGACAAGAGTGAAATTTTGCCAGTCGGAGAAGGAGATTACTCAGAGTATAAAAACATTATAAATCTGAAATGGTCTGATAAAATTAAATATTTAGGAATAATTGTAAATACTGAGTATCAATCTTTAAACAAGTTAAATTATGTTCCATTATTTAAAAAAATTAAAGCAGATTTAATTAAGTGGAAAGATCTTCTGTTAACTTTAATTGGTTGAGTTAATTGTATTAAGATGAATACTTTTCCTTGTATTCAATATTTATTTCAATCAATACAGTGTTCTCTTTCAAAGGGTTTTTTTTCAGGATTTAAATAAAGTTACGAGAGAATTTTTATGCAAAGGTAAATTACCGCAGGTAGCATTATATAAACTTACTTGGAAGTATGCGTTAGGTGGGCTTCAATTACCCCATTCTCAAAGTTATTATGAAGCAGCCTAGTTGAAATTTATTAGTAGTCTGATGGATTTGGACCATCTCCCGAGTTGGTCTAAAGTTGAGATGGCTTGTATTTCTGAAGTCGAGTTGTATCAATTTATATTTCAATGGAATGTAAATTTGTTGAGGGAATATAATATGCCAATATTAAAACTTCTATTAAAGCTATGGATTAAAAAAAAGATCTTAGGATCAAAAGGTAAATTGTCAATTTTAACCCCATTATATAATAATCAGCTTATTTCTTTTTCAATGTTTAATAGTCATTTAAAGAGCTGGGATTCTAAGGGTATAAAAACGTTACAGGATTGTTTTGTACAAGGACAGTTTATTTCTTTTAATCAATTGAAAGAGCGTTTTGATATTGCTGAAAATTCTTTATATGTTTATTATCAACTTTGAGCTTTGGTGAAAAATATGTTTGGTAGAGAGATGATTTTACCTGTATTGATGGAATTCGAGTCTTTGATTTCTTCTATACCAAAATGGGGTTATATCTCTGTTATGTACCAACTATTACAAGACAATATGGATAAGCCGGAATGGGAGAAGTCTAAGCTTAAATGGGAAAATGATTTAGCTTTTGTTTTTCCTGAAGACTAAAGGGCAGATACGTGTCATGATAGTGTTACTAAATTGACGAATGTGCAGTATGGAATGGTTAATTATAACTTTCTACATCAGTTGTATTTAACCCCATAGAAATTGAAAAAATATGGTTTTAGTAATTCGGATTCTTGTTTTAGATGTGGTGTATGTACTGGAACTTTTTTACATGCTGTTTGGTCTTGTGTGCATGTATAATCATTCTGGGATGAAATTAAGTTAATTTTGGAAAAATTATATAATTTTAAGTTACCATTAGATCCATCTATTTTTTTTAATGGGTTATATGATTCCTTTAAAGGGATTAGGGTTGGATAAATTTCAAATTGCATTTATATATTTAGCATTGTCTGTAGCTCGAAAATGTGTAGCAAAAACATGGCAAGATTGATATAATGCGATGGCAAAATGAAATGAAAGCTTGTATTGTTATGGAAAAAATTACATATAATCTGCATGACAATTATTCTTTTTTTGTTAATAAATAGTTACCATATTTGGAATATATGCATTTAGATATATTTTGATTTATTATATATATTCTTAGTTTCTGTTTATATATTTTTAGCTCTCCTTAAGAGAGCTGGCTGACTGGGTGGGGAATTTAATTTAATTTTTTTTTAAATTATTATTATTTTCTTTTTGTTTTTTTTTATAAATATATATATATATATTTTTTTCATATAAAGTTTTCTTTTTTTTTTTTTTTTTTAATTTTTTATTTTTCACACCATAAATCACAATAGCCATGATATACACTTTTTCTTTTCCACACATTTACAGTGACTTTTTCTCCCTCCCCCCTCCCTCCTCCCAAGCCACCCCCCCATCCCTCCCCCCTCTCATCCATTTTAGTTATACAATCTAGGTTGCATTAATTCAGTTAGACAATGTTGTCATTCAACAAAAATACACCAGAAATTCTACTGAGTCCATTTTTTTCTTCTCTTCTCCTTCCATCAACTTAGGTAATGTTTGTTCCCGGTAGGTTTTCGCTATTGTATTTAATGTAAGGCTCCCATACTTGTTCGAATATTTCAATATTATTTCTTAAACTATATGTTATTTTTTCTAATGGAATACATTTATTCATTTCTATATACCATTGTTGTATTTTCAAATTATCTTCCAATTTCCAGGTTGACATAATACATTTTTTTGCTACAGCTAGGGCTATCTTAACAAATCTTTTTTGTGCATCCTCCAAGTCAATTCCAAATTCTTTATTTTTTATGTTACTTAGGAGAAAGATCTCTGGATTCTTTGGTATATTGTTTTCTGTTATTTTATTTAATATCTGATTGAGATCATCCCAAAATTTTTCTACTCTCTCACATGTCCAGATTGCATGAATTGTTGTTCCCCTTTCTTTTTTACATCGAAAACATCTATCAGATACTGTTGGGTCCCATTTATTTAACTTTTGCGGTGTAATGTATAGTCTGTGTAACCAATTATATTGTATCATACGCAGCCTCGTATTTATTGTATTTCTCATCGTTCCAGAGCATAACTTCTCCCATGTTTCCTTTTTTATCTTTATATTTAAATCTTGTTCCCATTTTTGTTTAGTTTTACCATTTGTTTCCTCATTTTCCTTTTCTTGCAGTTTAATATACATATTTTTTATAAATCTTTTGATTAACATTGTATCTGTAATCACATATTCAAGGTTACTTCCCTCTGGTAAACTCAAGTTGCTTCCTAATTTATCTTTCAAGTAGGATCTCAGTTGGTAATATGCCAGCGCTGTATCTCCCGTTATATTGTACTTATCTCTCATTTGTTCAAAGGATAAGAATCTACTTCCTGAAAAACAATTTTCTATCCTTTTAATCCCTTTTTTTTCCCATTTTCTAAAGGCAAGGTTGTCTATTGTAAAAGGGAGTAGCTTATTTTGCGTCAATATTAGTTTTGGTATTTGGTAATTTATTTTATTTCTTTCTACATGTATCTTCTTCCATATATTGAGGAGATGGTGTAATACTGGAGAAGTTCTATGTTGTACCAATTTTTCGTCCCATTTATATAATATGTGTTCCGGTATCTTTTCCCCTATTTTATCTAATTCTAGTCTCGTCCAGTCTGGTTTTTCCCTTGTTTGATAAAAATCTGATAGGTACCTTAATTGTGCGGCTCTATAATAATTTTTGAAGTTTGGCAATTGTAAGCCTCCTTGTTTATACCATTCTGTTAATTTGTCTAGTGCTATCCTCGGTTTCCCCCCTCTCCATAAAAATCTCCTTATTATTTTCTTTAATTCTTTGAAGAATTTTTCTGTCAGTTGTATTGGCAATGCCTGAAATAAGTATAGTATCCTTGGAAAAATGTTCATTTTAATACAGTTTATCCTTCCTATCAGTGTTAGTGGTAGCTCTTTCCAATGCTCTAAATCGTCCTGTAGTTTTTTCATTAGTGGATTGTAATTGAGTTTATATAATTGGCCTAGATTTTTGTTTATTTGCACACCTAGGTATCTTATTGCCTGCGTTTGCCATCTGAATGGGGATTCCTCCTTAAATTTTGCGAAATCCGCGTTATTCATAGGCATTGCTTCACTTTTATTTACGTTTATCTTGTATCCCGACACTTCTCCATATTCCTTCAATTTCTTATATAGTTCTTTTATTGATAGTTCTGGTTCTGTTAAGTACACTATCACATCATCCGCAAACAGACTGATTTTATATTCCCTGTCTTTTATTTTTATTCCTTTTATATTATTATCTCTTCTTATCGATTCTGCTAGTGGTTCTATAGCTAGCGCAAACAATAATGGTGATAGTGGGCATCCCTGCCGCGTTGACCTGCTTAAGTTAAATTGCTTTGATACATGTCCATTTACTGTCACTTTCGCTAACGGTCCCTTATATAATGCTTTAATCCAATTAATATACTTCTCCGGTAAACTGAATTTTTGCAATACTTTGAACAAGTAATTCCACTCTACTCTGTCGAAGGCCTTCTCTGCGTCTAAAGCAACTGCTACTGCCGGTGCTTTATTTCCTTCTACTGCATGAATTAAGTTAATAAATTTACAAATATTGTCTGTTGTGCGTCTTTTTTTGATAAATCCAGTTTGGTCTAAATTTACCATTTTCGGTACCTGTTCTGCTAATCTGTTCGCTAATAGTTTAGCTATTATCTTATAATCTGTGTTTAGCAAAGATATTGGTCTATATGACGCTGGTGAGAGTGGATCTTTCCCTTGTTTTAGTATCACTGTAATTATTGCTGTTTTACATGAATCTGGTAAGTTTTGTGTCTCATCAATCTGGTTGATTACATCCAGGAGGGGCGGTATTATTAGGTCTTTAAATGTTTTGTAGAATTCTATTGGGAGTCCATCCTCTCCTGGTGTCTTATTATTTGGTAAATTTTTTATTATCTCTTGTATTTCTACTGTTCCAAATGGTTCTGTTAATTTATTTTGTTCCTCTATTTGTAGTTTTGGTAGTTCAATTTTAGTCAAAAATTCATCTATTTTCCCTTCTTTCCCTTCGTTTTCGGTTCGGTATAATTGTTCATAGAATTCTCTGAAGTTTTCCTTAATTTCTTTTGGATTATATGTAATTTGTTTGTCTTTTTTCCTTGTTGCCAATACCGTTTTCTTAGTTTGCTCTGTCTTAAGCTGCCATGCTAGGATTTTGTGTGTTTTTTCCCCTAGTTCATAATATTTCTGTTTTGTCTTCATTATATTCTTCTCCACCTTATATGTTTGTAATGTTTCATATTTTATTTTTTTATCCGCCAATTCTCTTCTTTTGGTTGTATCTTCCTTTATTGCTAATTTTTTTTCTATGTTTATTATTTCCCTTTCCAACTGCTCTGTTTCCTGATTATAGTCCTTCTTCATCTTGGTTGCATAACTTATTATTTGCCCTCTAATGAATGCTTTCATTGCGTCCCATAGTATAAACTTATCTTCCACTGATTCCGTATTTACTTCAAAGTACATTTTTAATTGTTTTTCAATAAATTCTCTAAAATCCTGTCTTTTAAGTAGCATGGGGTTTAATCTCCATCTATACATTCTTGGAGGGATGTCTTCTAGCTCTATTGCCAATAACAGGGGTGAGTGGTCCGATAATAGTCTAGCTTTATATTCCGTTTTCCTAACTCTCCCTTGCATATAAAGTTTTCTTTATGGAATGTATTCTGTATTACTACTAATGATTCTTCAAATAAATAAAGTTTAATAAAAAGGTTACCTCAAGCCCGAAATGTCAGTTATGCAATTTTCTCTTTGCTATACAGTATAAAAAACACTATTTGACTTGCTGAGTTTCTCCAGCATTGTGCTTTTACTTTAACAATAGTATTGGCAGACTTTATGTTTTGCATCTTGTATGCTGACATCTATCGCACATACACTGTTCATCTGCCAACTCTTGTTCCCTATTACTAATTCGCCAGTGTACAAAATTTGCAATTTTGTATAGCCTCTCTGCTGTCTTTGAATTGTCTGCCACAGTCACCTCATTCTCCCATTCAAATCTTCTAAAAACGTAGAACACGATAGCACAGTACAGGCCTTTCAGCCCTCAATATGCCAATCTATCTATTCATAACAAAAATACGAAACCTTTCTAACCCCGTAACTTTTCCTTCACACGTGATGTCTAAAAGTCTTAAATACCCCTATCGTTTCAGCCTAGAGGGATTGGATGTCCATGAAGTGATTGGCTGCTCTTCTACTTCCCCAGATCTTCACCACTCTTCAGTTTCTGTCTGTGCGCAGGAAGGAGTAGCAGTCAGGTTGTCTGACTTTCCAAAGTGGAATAGAGCGATCAGAATCCTCAGTGTACTGAAGGCTAAGTGAGCGTTTGATCCAGGCAAAAATCATTAGTGGTGGTAGTTTAGTAGTACCTTCTTTAAGCTGGCCTGATTTATGTCTCCAGCAATGATTGAGAAGGTATCAGGATAATTGAACATGGCAAATAGATCTTCCAGTGCTGGCTTAACATGTAGACAGATGGAGACTTTAGTCAGGCCAATGGAAGAGAATGGTTGCCACTTCAGTCCCCATATACCAGGTAAGGGAAACAGTCTTGAGACAGGATCACACCATTTAAGCACCATGAAGAGTTAACCATGGAGCACACACATCGCCTCTTCATTTACCCGAGGATGCCATCTTGTCCATGCAATGTTGGGAGAAACCTTCGGGCTGAATCCGTAGAGTTGGGATGAGCCAGGTCTCTGTGAAGCAGAGTGTGCAGCGATTCCGGATGTCCCTTTAGTACAGCAATCAGGCCCTCAATTTGATTCTCCAGAGAATGTCAAAGGGCTGAAATGATACTGGATGGGGAGTGTGGGAGGGAGTGTGAGTTGTTGTGATGCAGCTCCCTACTATTCAATCTTATTTGAAGTTCACTTCAATGACGATTACCAAGCTTCCTTGTGCTGCATTTACTGACCTAGTGTGCTGGTATCTTCTTTAAGTGACTTAAAAGTCTTTTCTTTGCCCCAGGCTTTGCTTGATAAATTGTTGCCTTTGCTGGATGCACTGAAACAGTTAAGACCACATACCTGGCAGCATCCTGAAAATCTGTTCAAACCAACTGGCTGGAGTTTTTATAGACAATTTCAATGCCTCGCTGCAAAAGGACATCCATCATTCCGATGGAGAGAAACACATGTCTGCTGACGCTAAGATTGTTCCTCCAGCATTTCTGTGTTTTTATCCATCATCCTGATGCCCAAGAATAGCAAGGTGAACTTTCTCAGCAATGGGCAGCCGGTGGCCCTGACTACTACTGTGAAGTTCTTCAAGGATGTTTTGGAAGAGCATCAACTTCTGTCTCAGGAAGAACCTGGACCCATTTAAAATTGCCCATCATGATAATGTCAACAACACACGCTTTCTCATAGTGATTGATCAATGAGAGAACAGGAACGCCGACATAAGGCTGTTGCTCATTGACTACAGCTTGGTGTTCAACACCATCACTCCAGCAAAACTTACAAACTCTATTCCTCTCCCTACAACTTCCTCATCTGCAAACACCATGTGCAGATTGACCACATCACCACGCTGACCAAAAAGGGCCCCCAAGGCTGCGTGCTCAGTCCTTTACTTCATTTCCCATGCACCCATGATTGGGTAGCTGTCCAGCTACAAAACAATCCTCCCATCCGCTTATGGCACCACCATTATGAATCAGATGACCAGATAGAAATCGACAATCTAGTTAGGTGGTGCCAGAACAACAATCTTGCCCTCAGCATCACCAAGGCCAAGCTTATTGTTCAACTGAAGAAAGAGATCCCAAGGTACGATGCAGCTAACTGCATTGATGGGCCCCCGAGGTGGAGAGGGTCAGAACCATCAAGTTCCTGAGAATCCATACGACAGAAGACCATTCCTGGAGCCAGCACGTCGAGGCACCCTGAAGAAGGCACACCATCATCTCAATTTCCTCTGGAGTCTGAGGAGATTGGGCAGGTCATCAAATTTCTACAGGTGCACTGTGGAAAGTATGCTGCTGCCGAGTTGCATCGCGGCCTGGTTTGGTGATTCAATGCCCAGGATATCAGAAGTCTGCAGAAGATAATAAAAAATAGCCAGGTCCATTGCAAGGTCTGACTCTCATCCATTGAAGACATTTATGTGAGGCACTACCTTAAGGAGGATGCCAACATTCTAAATGGCCCCCGTCACCCTGGTCACAACCTCTGTATTGACAGAGCTACCCTACCTCCCCCCCCCACCACTCTAGTTCCCCAATCAATCCTCAGCTTTTTCATCTCTTCAGCCCATGGCTATTGGCCAATGCTCATCCCCTTGCCCCTTCTTCCACCTCCCCCTACCTTTTTATTCACGCACCTGCCATCTTTTTGCTCACATCTTGACAAAAGGCTCAGTCCCAAAATGTTGGTCATCTTTGCCTCCAATGGAGGCTGCAGCACCTATTGAGTTTCTCCAGCAATTTTATGGATTTACTCTTCTCACTTCAACCAGAAGCCTGAAAAGCAACACCTCTTGGTTCAAGAGCAGCTGTTTGATTCTTGAACCTCCCCATTACAACAGTCAAGGACTGCTACGAAAGCACAAAGGGACTACATGCTCTATCACAAGCCAATTTTTTGCACAAGAATTACTGTGATGATGTCATGTATTTGTACCTTTTAATTCAATTAAGCTTACTAATTTCAGTGCATAGGTACATGGTATAATATGATGATGAACACATTATTTTTGGGACTAGTGACCATAATGCTGTAGGCTTCAGGGTAATTGTGGAAAAGGATAGGCCTGAGGGTTGAGAATCTAAACTGGAAATAGACCAATTTTGAGGAAATGAGAAAGGATCGAGAAAGCGTGGATTTGGACAGGATGATTTCTGGCAAGGATGTGTTCAGTAACTGAAGGTATTGTCAAAGGAGAAATTTTAAGAGTATAATATGCATTAAAGGGAAAGTTAACAGGCATACTTGTTGCAATTCACCATCAGGGTTCTCTTTATCCTTTTGTATAGCCTTAGTTTTATATTTAATTTGTTTAACATCTTCATAGACTGAAGCAGTCTCTCCAAATCTTGTCTGTCCTTGTTCTACAACACTTGCTAATTCACCACTGAAATCAATCATCTCACTCGAACTTGACATTCTGACCTTGCTTGAAGGATCTGTTTTCTTTAGCCCAACGCCATCTTCACCAGCCGAAAGGTTGGTCACACTCGCTGCCACTCCCAGCAACTCAACTCTCTGACAGGCCTTAGTTGTCACTCCAGATCTGGGACTTCTCTGCGTCAGAGGCCTCTTCTCATATCCAGGAACACCTTCATCAGCTCCAGCAACAACCGTTCCTTTCTTCAAAGGCATTTTAAAAAGTAAATGGACTGTTCTTATCTTCTTCCTTTGTATTTTAATCTCTTTACTTTAGCTAAATAATCACTTTCTTCTATTTTCCCAGGAGGTTTATGATCCCACGTCCTACGCGTCTCATGACAGGCATATTTGAGATATACTGGCGATCTGGTTATCGGCAACATGGACCAAATGAGGTATTTGTGGAGTAAAATAAAGAAAAAACAAGAAGGAAATCAGCAAGGCTAAAAGAAGACACGAGGTTGTTTTGGCAGACAATGTGAAGGAAATCCCATGGGTTTCTACAGGTATATTAAGAGCAAAAAAATAGTAAGGGACAACATTGGTCCCCTTGAAGATCAGAGTAGTCAGCTAAGTATGGAGCCAGAAGAGATGGGAGACATCTTAAATCTTTTTTTGCATCTGTATTTACTCCAGGAACAGGCACAGAGTCCAGGGAAGTAAGAAAAACAAGCAGTGAGGTCATGGAACCTACACATATGCAAGAGGAGGAGGTGCTTCGTGTCTTAAAGCAAATAAGAGTGGATAAATCCCCAGGGCTGATAAGATAATCCTTCAAACCTTGATAGAAGCTAGTGTAGAAATTGCAGGTGCCCAGGGAAAAATATTTAAAATGACCTCAGCCACGGGTGTCATGCCAGAGGATTGGAGGGCAGCTCATGCTTTTCCATTGTTTAAAAAAGGCTCCCAAAGAAACCCAGGAAATTATGGACTGGCGAGCCTGATGGGAATTGGAGGTAAATTATTGGAAAGTGCCCAAAGAGATCAGATATTCAAGTATATGGATAGCCAGGGACTGATTGAGCATAGTCAACGTGGCTTTGTGCATGGTAGGCTAACCAATCTTTTTTTTTTATATATTTTTCACACCATAAATCACATTAGCCATGATATACACTATTTCTTTTTCACACATATACAGTGACTTTTTCTCCCCCCCCACTTTCCTCCCAAACCACCCCCCCACCCCCCCCTCATCCATTTTAGGTATACAATCTAGGTTGCATTAAGCCAGTCAGACAATGTTGTCATTCAACAAAATTACACCAGAAATTCTACTGAGTCCATTCTTTTCTTTCCTTCTCCTTCCATCAACTTAGGTAATGTTTGTCCCCGGTAGGTTTTCGCTATTGTATTTAATGTAAGGCTCCTATACTTGTTCGAATATTTCAATATTATTTCTTAACCAATATGTTATTTTTTCTAATGGAATACATTTATTCATTTAAATTTAGTAGTTTCTTCCTTTTTAATTTGGTTATGTATTCCATTAATATTTAAAGACATATAGTTCAGCGTAGCCCTTTTATATTTTGTTTATCTTCTCTTTCCGTTTTTCCATCATTACCTTTCCTCCTTTTCCATTTCTGTTTTCTTATTTTCAACTCTTTATAAGACAACATTCCTACAACATCCAACATTTTCCTTATTCTCCTATTTCTATCTTATTTATCCCCAATCTCCCCTTCACCTCCTGAGTTGTCCTTTATCCCTTGTCGGACAACCACATCTCCCCTCTCCATTTGGATTTGCGAATCCACTCGCAAGCATCAACTGATTTTGCAGTGACCGCTATTTCCCCCCACCCCGCCTCCCCCAGAAAAGATTTCACTTTTCATATGTCACAAAGGTCACTCTTTTAATTCCCTCCTTATTCTCTCTATTCCATTACCTTCCCTTATTAATTCTTGTCTATACTATCTATATTTTCCTCTAAGTACAGATACATTCATGTATGCTCATTGTCTCTATTCACTCTTATACCTCTTTACCCGCATACATATCAATCGTGATCATTTTTACTCTCATTACCCATCTTCATCCCTCAGTCTATTTTTGTCTTTACCCACATACATATCAATCGTGATCAATTTAACTCTCATTACCCGTCTTCCTCCCTCAGTCTATTTTTGTAATTGTTCTGCAAATTTTCGTGCTTCTTCTGGATCCAAGAATAGTCTGTTTTGTTGTCCTGGAATAAATATTTTCAATACCGCTGGATGCTTTAGTATAAATTTATACCCTTTCTTCCATAAAATCGCCGTTGCTGTATTGAACTCTTTTCTCTTCTTTAGGAGTTCAAAACTTATATCTGGATAAATGAAGATTTTTTGCCCTTTATACTCCAGTGGTTTGTTGCTCTCTCTTACTTTTTCCATTGTCTTCTCCAGTACCTTTTCTCTTGTAGTATATCTTAGGAATTTTACTACAATAGATCTTGGTTTTTGTTGTGGTTGTGGTTTAGAGGCCAATACTCTATGTGCCCTTTCTATTTCCAATTCTTGCTGTAGTTCTGGACATCCTAGGGTCTTAGGGATCCACTCTTTTATAAACTCCCTCATATTCTTGCCTTCTTCATCTTCCTTAAGGCCCACTATCTTTATGTTATTTCTTCTGTTATGGTTTTCCATTGTATCTATTTTTTGAGCTAGTAGTTCTTGTGTCTCTTTAGTTTTTTTATTAGATTTCTCCAATTTCTTTTTTAAGTCTTCTACCTCCATTTCTGCTGCTACTGCCCGCTCTTCCATCTTGTCCATTTTCTTTCCCATTTCTGTTAAGGTCATCTCCATTTTATTTATTTTCTCTTCTGTGTTGTTTATTCTTTTTCTTAAATCCTTAAATTCCTGTGTTTGCCATTCTTTAAATGACTCCATGTATCCTTTAATAAGAGCAAGTATATCCTTTACCTTGCCTTTCTTTTCTTCTTCTATTTCACCATACTCTTCCTCTTCTTCTTCCTCTGGGTTGACCATCTGTTGTTTCTTTGTTGCCCTTTCCTCCTCTTCTTTCTTGTTTCTATTGTCTTCTGTGGTCTCTTCTTGCTGCAGGTGTTCTGCAGCTGTCGTTGCCGGCTGTGGAGATCGACTCCCCAGCTGGTCCCCCCTCCCGTCGGTGTGTTTTTTTTCATGCGCGGTTGCGCACTTTTACTCGGCTCTGCGAGCCATTTTTGTAGTCCATTATTTACCGACCTGAGGGAGCGGGTTTCTCTCTCCGCAGCGGGCCTCTTCGGACAGGTAAGGCCTTCACCTTTTTCCTCCTTTGTCTTCTCTTCCTCTCTTCTTACCGTTGCTTTCGACTTTTCTTTTTTTGTCGCCATCTTCTTTCCACCTTTATACTCACTTTTCTGTAACTTTTATTTCTGTGCCTTTGTGTTTTCTCTTATTTTTCCCGACTTTTCTGGAGAGGGCTGGAGTTCACCGTCCGGCCACTACTCCATCACGTGACTCCTCCTTAGGCTAACCAATCTTGTAGAATTTTTCAAGTTACCAGGAAAGTTGATGAAGGAAAGGCTGTGGATGTTGACTGTATGACCTTAACGAGGCCTTTGAAAACGTTGTACCTGGGAGATTAGTCACGAAGGTTCAGACACTCGGTATTCATGGTGAGGCAGAAAACTGGATTCAACATTGACTACATGGGAGAAGCCAGAGAGTGGAAGTGGATGATTTCTTCTCAGACGAGAGGCCTGTGAATAGAGGCCTGAGGTGTGCCTCAGGGATCAGTCTTGGAACATTGTTGCTTGTCATCTATATCAATGACCTGGATGATCATGTGGCGAATTGGATCAACAAGTTTGCAGATGACACCAAGATTGGAGGCATTTTGGACAGCAAGGAAGGCTTTCAAAGCTTGCAGAAGGATGTGGATCAGCTGGAAAAATAGGCTGAAAAATGCAGAACAAGTGTGAGGTGTTGCATTTTGTAATGAACCAAGGTCGGACAAATATGGTAAATGGTACTGCACTGAGGAATGCAGTGGAGGAAAGGGATCTGGAAACACAGATACATAATTCTCTGAAAGTGGTGTCATAGGTAGATATGGTAGAAAAGAGAGCTTTTGGCAAATCAGCCTTCATAAATCAAAGTATTGAGTATAGGAGTTTGGGATGTTATGGTAAAGTTGTTTTTGATATTGGTGAAGCCAAATTTGGAGAACCGTGTGCAGCTTTGGTCATCTAATTTTAGGAAGTAATCAATACGTTAGAAAGAGTGCAGAGAAGATTTACGAGGATGTTGCTGGGACTTCAGGAGCTGAATTACAGGGAAAGCTTAGTACTTTATTCCCTGGAGGATAGAAGAATGAGGAGAGATTGACAGAGGTATACAAAATTATGAATGGAAAAGGTAGAGTGAATGCAACTAGGCTTTTTCCACTGAAGGTAGGTGAGATACAAAACAGAGAACATGGGTAAGGGCAAAAGGGGAAAGTTTTGGGAAATAATTTGGGAGAACTTCTTCACAGATAGATTGGAGGAAGTGTGGAATGAACTGCCAGATGAAGTGTTGAATGAGGGCTCAATTTACATATTTATGAAGAATTTGGACAGGTACATGGATGGGAGGAGTATGGAGGGCTGTGGACTGTGTAAGTCAGTGGAACCCAGCAGAATAGTTCGGCATAGACTTGAAGGGCCTTTTTTTCTGTGCTGTTAAGTTCAATGGTTCTCAGCTTTGCTGATAGGATGGTGTTAAATACGAGTTGTTAAGTGTTCTTGTGGACTACTTAACCCAATGCAGAATGGAAGGCCAGTCAGACGGCATCTGCTGTTGACCCGTTATAGATGAATTGAAGTGGGTCCAGGTCCTTCCAGGGACGAGAGTGGATTTGCTCCATCAGCAATCTTTTGAAACACTTCATTGTGGGTGATGCAGGAGGCATCATCCGATAGTCTTTGAGGAAGGTCACCTTGATCTTCTCGATAGATGTATGTCCTTTTTTCGCAGTTTGAAAAAGGACTAAAATTTCCACCCATTTGATTTGTGTAGGTTTTCAGAATAGAGCCAAGTACAACAGGACACTTTCTTAAGATTGACCCTCATGAGGTTTTTTTTTTATATAATCACCCTCAAAAATGATGTGCACTTATCAGCGTGAAAAGTTGTTTTCCCTTTGGAAGTATTAAAAAGCTACCTTAACTTTCAAATTCATGAAGGAGTGCACAGTGAACATTTTTAATACCCTTGCAAAAAGACCAGTTTGTGGTTATGATCAGGACTTAGTCATTGCAGCAGCACTGATTCCCATCCCAAGCATTCTGTCCTGTTGAAATCACAGCAAATTACAAGTTTAGTGCACTGTCCTCTCCATCTTGTTTATTCGAAGAGCCGCAGGACAAAATAAATAACAATATTAAATACAACGACTGATTTAGGTGCTGAATGAATCCTTCAACAGGAATGCAGTAGAATGAATCACAAGGGATTTGAGGGATAAACACACTGGGTTCATAATGTTTAAACATTAATTGCAGTTTTATTTGGTTGTGCCTTGAGGGGCAGTGACTGATACTTTTTTTTTTTATTTAGAGTGACAGCTGTGACTCATCATGCAAGTGCATTTCTCGAGCAAAGCAGAGCACTACAACATCCATGTTCTCTCCAAATCTCAAAGGACCTCAAGTAATGGATCCACGACGAAAAGATGATAATGGAATGAACAGAGGCAAGGAGTGTGAATGACTGCTGTTAAACCAAAAAAAAATGCACTGATCATGCTGGTTGACAATGGCAAGATCGTCTCTCCTGCTCTTCACAAGCGAGACACTGGTCAACACAAGCCAGAGGTGGTCTGCTGCAGTCACAGCTCTTGATGCAGGAGATAAAGATTTATAACCAACGTTTCACAGGGTCCACAGAAGATAAAGATTTAAAACCAAAGTTTCACAGAGTCCACAGGAGATAAAGATTTATAACCAACGTTTCGGGCCTGAGCCCCTCTTCAAGGTAAATGGCATATACTAGTACAATTTTTCTCCAGAACTACTGCATCCTCGCCATGAATAACTTTCACCAAGAAAATTCAAGGAAGGAGGACCGGCTACAAAGAGGCCCTAATAATCCGCAAACTATGAAAGTTCTGGAAACTGCTGCTTTGTGCTGTGCTCTTCGTTTCCATTAATATGGGGCAAGGTACACTGTGCCATTCTAAAAATAAATCACCACATTTAATAAACTTCATGAATATTTTAAACATGCTGTTAGGAATATTTTTGACTCACTTTCAACTGTGAAAAATATGTTCAATTTTGTCACAAGTACATACTCTTTGAAGAAGCTCCATTCCACCTACGACATCTGCTCCATGCTGCTGAGCTACAGTAACTACTTCTGGATTCTGCAGGGAAGAAAACAACATTTCAGATAAACGCTGGCGAAAAGGACTGGAAATTTTCAGCAGGTGCAGAAGCAGGAACAATATTAAATTTTAGCTTAAAGACGGTCAAAAAAAAACACAAGAGTTCAGACAACAGGTCTTTGACCCAAAACATTTAATTCTATTTCTCTTTCCACGGATCTGCCAAGTGTTTCCAGCATTTTCTATTTTTATTTTAACATCTGCAGATTTTATAAAATAGATCCTAAAAGAGGACACTCATTTTGAGGTTAACGCAGAGCCAAGAAGACAAAATCAATAACAGAGTAAATATAATTAATGTTGTTCATTTTTAATTGGATAGCCATCCAAATTGCTGCTTCACATCAGTCAGATAAACAAATTCTGCATGGATGCAAACTAAATAAGACCAGAAATGCTCAATTTTCCATTTTAATTGCTTCCCCTCTCTCATCCATCACAAAATCAAGTACAGGGGTGGCCAACCTTTTAAGTTAGACATACAGCATAGTAACAGGCCATTTTGGCCCACGAGTACGTACCGCGGGTTTAGGTTAATCGGGTGCAAATTGGGCAAAACGGTCTCATGGGCTGAAATGGCCTGTTACCATGCTGTAGGTCTATATTTAAAATTAAAAGGTTGGTCACCCCAGCTCTAGTACATTGCAGTCAATGGACAGACCGACCATGGCTTCGGCAATGTCGGAAACCTCATCCAGATTTTTTTTTCTATTTTCTATATATACTCACCATCTGTAAAAATGACCAAGAATTTGGAGCATCCTCAGTTGCAAAGGTACTTCTGAAACTAATGAAAATTAAACAATTTTCACTCACCTCTGTGAACACAACCACGCTGTTGGGCTTTGTCGTAAAAGCATAAGGCAACTGTACAACTCTGACGAATGGATCCACTTTTTTCTGAGATACAAGAAACGTTTCTCATCATGAACAACATGCCAGAAAGTATAATTATTTATTATTTAATAAGTGATGATGTGGGCATTTCTGTTGTAATTAATGTAGACCATTGGTCCAAGGGAAAATGAGGGAGGCAAAATGGGGTAAGAAAATTTAAGTAGAAAAATATCAATTCTGAACCACTTGTTTTCAATTTGCTATCACAAAGCAGATTGCAGTTTAATGTTTATTTCATTTCAATTTAAAAAAATAATTTAGAGTCGCACAAGCCCAAGTCACGCAAATACACCAAATATCCTACCAACTCCATATGTGTTTTTTTTTTTGAGGTTGGGAGGAAACTGGAGCACCCGGAGGAAGCCCATATCAGTCACAGGGAGAACATGCAAACACCTTATAGACAGCACCCGATTCCAATCCAGATTGACGATGGTGTAATAGCATTGCACTAGGTGTTACACTAACCTTAGGTAAAACACAGGATTCTGTTGACGTCGTGGTTAAGTGAAAAAAAAACAACACACACCAATGCTGGAGAAACTCAGCAGGTCAATCAGTGCCTTTATGTAGCAAAGGTAAAGATCCATCACCAACGTTTCGGGCTTGAGCCATTTATCCAGGATGACGCATCTTTACCATTGCTGCATAAAGGCACTGTTTGACCTGATGAGTTTCTCCAGCATTTGTGTGCTGTTGCAGTAATCTTGCTGCTCAATTGGCTTCACCCTGCAGTTGGAAGCCAAGAAATGAACGTGTGCAAAATGCGTGCGATTTTGGGAGTGCAATTTTAT
Source organism: Narcine bancroftii (assembly GCF_036971445.1). Lineage (NCBI taxonomy): Eukaryota > Metazoa > Chordata > Chondrichthyes > Torpediniformes > Narcinidae > Narcine > Narcine bancroftii. The sequence continues at coordinate 226,660,515 of NC_091471.1, forward strand.
TTTAACGGTTTTTTTTTGTTTAAAATTAGCATTTTATATCCAATGGATAACAGTTTTAGTGAAAAAGGAAAACAAACCAAATATTAACAGGCTTGATTTATTCAGTGTATCAGGGCTAAAAATTTAATAAAAGAACAGATTCCGATTGTAGGAAATGTACCACAAGTTACTCACATGCCAAGAATTATTTCAAGGGAAATTCTGATGATCCCGTACCCAATCACTGGGAAATGCAGATAGCTTGGCATCTGGATCATCACACGATGGGGTTGCTGCGCTCCCTCCTCTGCTGAATCCATCAGGGACTCAACCCTTGCCTCCTTGTCCACTCAGCCACTTGTTTCCCATTGAACCTGGTTCTGTTTTTTAACCCCCCCTGACTCCACCCAACCTCCAAAATTGACAATTTAACTTTTAAAAAAAACAAGTAAACTTAAGAGTTTTGGATTAGCAATTAAATCGTATCTGATAATCCAAAAAACTTAAAAAAAAATTAAATCCCTAAAAAGGCCTCCCATGAAACCCAATTAACATTCCAACCCCATCTGCTTTGGAGGATGGGAAGAAACCAGAGCAGCTGGAGAAAACTCACACAGGTCACAGGAAGAAGATAAAAATTCTTTACAGACAGCACCCAATTTGGATCTGCGTCACTGGCACTGTAATTAGTGCTGTGCTAACGGCTACACTAATTTGTTAGTCCAGTACCAAAGACTGAAGTACACTGGATTAACAAAGTTTAACAACAGTGTATAGAATTTATATCCAAATGAAAGATCTGAAAAATAGTGCATCCACTGTATACACCTGCGTACAAGAGGACTCTTGTACAAGGTGACACTCCCCCCACCCCACCCCCAAATTTCCACCAACAATGTATGTTTTGAGCTATACTTGCTGTATAAAACTACCCCAAGTCTGGCACTTACCTCTGACCAGTGGAGTGATACTGCCAGGCACATTTAATATACCAATTCACGATATTTTAAAAGCAAATCACTCAGTAAAGGTTTAAATTTTATAAGCATTTTTTTAAAAATAAACCACCATTGGCTCCTTTAACAGGCCAATTAAAGCCTGTATGGACCCGACAGCAGTCAGATTGGGGGGATGGACCCTGCGGGGAGTGCTGAGGCTTTGCTGCTAAGGTTCGGATTTTATACTTGGCGCAGGGGGAAATGCTGAGACTTTGCTGAGACGGTTTGGATTTTAAACTTGGCGACCCCTGGTTTTGGAGTGAAATTGTTAAAGTTCAGGACCGTCTTGTACGCCAGCATATATGGTACTAATAAGGTCTGAAGCTTAACAATCAGTGATGCTGCCTCACAGCTTCTGGGATTGGGCTTGATCCTGAGCCTGTGTCGAGTTTGAGTGTTCTTGCCATTTCTGTGCGAGTTTCCTCCGCGTGTTATTGTTTCTTCCCATATCCCAGTGAGGTCCTGGCAGATTAATAGCAAAAAGATGGGGATTGCTCTTGCAAGAGAAAGATATGCATCTCAAAGGGCAACAGGGGAAAGAGAAAGGGGCAGAGTTCTATTGAGATTGCTCAGGTGGGATCTGACACAGCTGATGGAAGTGAAGGCATCCTTGTGCCAGAACAAGTAAAAGCTCAGACAACTATTTGAATACAATAATAAAGAAACAGAGGACCTTAACTGATTATGCTCAAACAACATATTAAAAGCAGCAAATTAGGCTATTCCTTTATGTTTATACACACTACAATTTAAAGCAGATACTTGTGAACATCACCTTCTTTTCCAGTTTCATGTCAAGCCTCAAATCAATGTAAACAGGCTGCTTTGGGTATGTAAAATCTAACTGTTGAAATTTCTTCAGAGAGTCGATTGCTGTCTCAATGTCCAACACTGGTTTTGCATAATTCTGGACCCAGTAAACATCGTCAATTGGATCCAAGGCTGTCAAACAATCTTTTTTAAATTGGTTGTATGAATCAGTCTTTTTCACGATTTTAGGTTTGAGGCTTTCTTTCTTCGGATCCTTCTGTACTTTTTTGGAAGCTCTATTATATCAGAATTTAAAAAAAATTGGGAAATAATGCAGTAAGATCATGCAGAAAATTAGTTCATACAAATAGAAAAGGCCCAAAGTGTTTTAGTGAATGAATTACATTTGAATTCTCTGAGCATGATATGACAGGCAAGGGAGGAGCCATTTATAACATGCAAACTCAATGTGAACATTGATTTTTGTCATGGAGTGAGCCAGATCAAATTAGGCAAAACTCCTTTCCTTAAATTGTTTCACAGTCATCTGAGAGGACAAGACCTTTGGCTAATGTCTCTTACAGCAGTGAAATTCTAGTTTACAGTTTTGTACTTAAGTTTTTGAATGCGATGGACTTGAACCCATTATTCCAGGTTCAAAGCTCGAGCACCAGCAATGCTGCCTCAGCTAACAGTTTCACATTTAGATTGTGCTTCTCAATACCATAACACGCTGCCTTTGCAACTTAAGTGAGAAAAGCATTCGATTATACAAAACAAGAAAACTCAAAAATTGGAGGATTCTTTTTGCAGTTTTTGCTTTATCCAAAGGAATGACTTGACAAAGTGTCAAAAATTACTTTGCCTCTTTTTGTTGGGAAAGAGACATAGGGAAAGGAGTATCAGGGTCGGTACCTTCCCAGACAGTGAGAATGCTGAAAAAAAAACTGTTCACACTAACCATCCTTAGAACCACATTTGGCCTCTCTAGACTGTGGTGACCATCATTCCATGAGTCCCATTGACCTGCTCCCATTCCATAAACCCTCCAGACCTCTCCCATCCATGTATTTATCCAATTCATTCTTAAAATTTAAGACCAAGCCTGCATTCACCACATCGGATGGCAGCTCATTCCACACTCCCACCACTCTGAGTGAAGAACTTTCCCCTAAACCTTTCCCCTTTCACCTTAAAACTATGACCTCTCGTGCTGACGTCACAGGAGTAACCGGGTCAGCCATTTTGTTGTTCCAGCTGCCGGTCAACACATCCTGGGTAAGTTTAACTAGGTTCCCTGACTACCTCTGAGGTAGGGCAGGGACCCAGTTGACTTTGGACGATGCTGACTGGGTCGGACCCTTTCAAGTTGCCTTGTGTGACAGAATATTTAGAGGAGGTTTGGGAGGAATTGTTAGAGCAGCTTGCACACACACATTGTGAGGCACAGAATATTTGCAGGACTTTTGCAGAATGCTTTTTGCAGGAGGCAACAAAGTATAGACAGCAGCTTGCCTGGGAGACCATGTGATCTTTGCAGGCAGAGGAGAACAGTTTTGCTCTCAGAGAGGGAGGGTGTGAAACAGAGAGAGGAGACAAAAATCAGTTCCAGAAGGACAAGCTGGCAAACTTTGGAAGGCTGTCTAGTCAAAGAAGGAGATTGGTGGTCTGAAAGATGACCTGAAAGAAAGAGGATCATCTGGAGAACCCTGAAGGGGGCAAGTTTCTGATTGAGAAGGAATCAGTTGTGGATGCCCTGGGAAAGGAATCTCTCTCTGAAAACCAGCAAGAACCCTCCTGAGTGGTAACCATTTGTCTGTTAAGCACCAAAGACTGGTGAACTTTGTTAATGCTAACTTCTGTGCACAGTACAAGAATTGCCTGCAACCAGTGAGATTGGACTGTGATCCAAAGAACTTTTTAAATCTTAATATACATCACACACCTGTGCTTAGTATTGGGCGAGGGCGGATTAAGTCGTTAGGGAGGTTAAGTAATAAGTTAAAGTTTAATTCTGTTTTCTTGTTCAAATATAATTAAAAACAACTTTTGTTTAAGTAACCCTGTGTTGCTGGTTTTTGGGGTCCTCTGGACTTGTGTGGGGTGCTAACCGGGCAAATTGCCTGGTTAACCCCATTTTACAAGGCAGTTTGAAAGCACCTGGACTCTCTCCATGGTGTCGCATTTTAAAATAAAGGCTTTCTGTAAGGAGCATTCCTCTGTGCCCAAGATTTTATCCACACCACTTCTGCATTCAACTCCATCTGTCTATGAAACATGTCTATATGAATACCTGTCTTGCATATATATTGTTTGTTGGTTCGTAAGTATGCTATGTCTGTTTGAACATCCGCATGTTTTGTACTGAGGACCATAGAACGCAGTTTCACTGCATTGCACTTGACCATAAACTTGACATTTCTTCCTGAAATTTGGGATTCTGTTCCCCAATTGCCAGATCTAAAATAACTTTAAAATTGTGCTTGATAAACTTTTATTAACCCAAAGTTTGTCAAGATGTGGAAAAGGTTTTACAAGTTACAGATCTGTTATGATTTCAGATTGACGCGAGTGCAGACTTTCATCAAATCTGTCCAACAAGTATCTGAGAAGTAAAAGTTACTTCATGAATGCCCTCACGGAGTTCTCCAGTATTACATCATCTACTCAATATTTGGAAAAAGATTCATGTAGAAAGGAATAAAACAAATTACCAATTACCAAAACTAATATTGATGCAAAATAAGTTACTCCCTTTTACAATAGATAACCTTTCCTTTAGAGAATGGGAGAAAAAAGGGATCAAAAGAATAGAAAATTGTTTTTCAGAAAATAGATTATTATCCTTTGAACAAATGAAAGATAAATACAATATAACTCAAGATACAGTGCTGGCATATTACCAATTGAGATCCTATTTGAAGGACAAATTAGGAAGCAGTCTGAGTTTACCAGTGGGAAGTAACTTTGAATATGTGATTACAGATACAATGATAATCAAAAGATTTATAACAAATATGTATATTAAACTACAAGAAAAGGAGAATGAGGAAACAAATGTTAAAACTAAACAAAAATGGGAACAAGATTTAAATATAAAGATAAAAAAGGAAACATGGGAGAAATTATGTTCTGGAACGATGAGAAATACAATAAATACGAGGTTACGTATGATACAATATAACTGGATACACAGGTTATACATTACACCTCAAAAGTTAAATAAATGGGACCCAACAGTATCTGATAGATGTTTTCGATGTAAAAAAGAAATGGGAACAACAATTCATGCAATCTGGACATGTGAGAAAGTAGAAAAATTTTGGGAAGATCTAAACCAAATATTAAATAAAATTACAGAAAACAATATACCAAAAAATCCAGAGATCTTCCTCCTAAGTAACATAAAAAACAAAGAATTTGGAATTGATTTGGATGGTGCACAAAAAAGATTTGTTAAGATAGCTCTAGCCGTAGCAAAAAAATGTATTATGTTAACCTGGAAATTGGAAGATAATTTGAAAATACAACAATGGTATATAGAAATGAATAAATGTATTCCATTAGAAAAAATAACATATAGTTTAAGAAATAATATTGAAATATTTGAACAAATATGGGAGCCTTACATGAAACACAATAGAGAAAACCTACCAGGGACATTCACTACCTAAATTAATGAAAGGAGAAGGAAATGAAAAGAATTGACTCAGTGGAATTTCTTGTTTATTTTTATTGAGTGACAACATTGTTTGACTGGTTTAATGTATCTTAGATTTTGTGCTTTGAATGGATGGGGGGGGGAGGTAGGGAGGGGGGGAGGTAGGGAGGGTGGGATGGGAGGAGGGAGGCGGGGGAGAAAATGACACTGTATATATTTGAAAAGGAAAATGTATGTATCATGGTCAATGTGGTTTATGGTGTGAAAAATAAAAAATTTAAAAAAAAAATGAATGCCCTCACTGGAAGATTAATAGTTCAGTAAAAAAATATTTAAAAACCATCCAATTCAATGTAAATATTTTAATAATTGTGAACAATATCTTACTTCAGTGCAGCAAACTGCCTGATTGGAAACTCTTTCTTCAATAAAGGAGATCTTCCACTCATGCTCTGGATCCTCATTAATGCATGTACATTGCATCCAGCAAGCACTGGAAAAAGAAAAACAGCGTGGTCATTTATGCATTCAAACATTGTGGTTATATAATGACACAATTCATGACTTCCTGTTCTAATTCATTCTACCACTGCCGTCGCTTCTGCTGCACGTAGCACATTTAATGACATCAATACTTGTGCTGCATAATTTGGACCCACTGTCAAAAACAAGGTCAAAAGATCATGACTGAACTTCATTACTCAATCATAATAAAACAAGAGACATCTTCAAAAAAAAACTGCATTATAGGGTCCTTGCCAAGCTATCATTTTTATCTTCAATAACTCCCCTAACTTAATTGATATGTTCCATCTTCTTTCAGTACTGACCAGGATCGCTTCAGAAAGTGCTGTGAACACTGGTCCCAGTGAGAGCAGGGACAGTCATCCATTGCAGCATGGATCTTCACCCGATGTGAGGGTGCTGGAAGAGGGGTGGAATGCTTAACCCAACATTGCATAGCCTTCCCACCCTAACTTTAATCCTTCTCCGTTCATTTCCACCTCCCCTCATTTTTGGCTTACTTCAAATACCTTCCCCCACCCCCCACCACCACCATGTCCTCTCCAGTCTGGGTGGCAACCACTGAGAGAGTTGTGAACAGCCATGACCCACTTCCCAGTCTGGAGTGTTCTCACGAGTTCGGACAGTAGATGGCATCTGTGAATCTTCAAAATTGTTTTATCCTGTTTCCAAAAATTAAGTATGAAAGCAATATTTGAAAACGAGAATGCAATTTTATCAGAAACGACAGGGCACAGGTGTAAAACACAATTCCTAGTTAAGGCACCAAAAATGGTGGAAATAAAATTTGTATCCAGTTCCTCTCCGATCATTCAATCAAAACGTTTTCAGCTCAATATAACCAGAGAAACACTAATACTGTTGCACCAAGATGCTGGGAATCAACACAAAGTGTTCAAAATACTCCGATCAGGAAGTATTTATATCAGAAAAAGACAAAATGAGAAATTCATTATTCCTTCGCTGCAATATTTCAACATTTCCTGTTGACTGCAAACTCTGAAGGAGTTCATGAGGAGAGGTGAAAAAGAACAGGCAAGTTCCATGTCAGGGTTCAGGACTAAAGGGATAAACTGAAGAATTACCGTACAGTTAAAGATTCATCATTAGTCTGACCATTGCCCGGCACACCTTAATGTCAGAGGAAGAGAAGTAGAGTCCTTCCAGAGTCACTGAGTGTCCACGGATTCACCTCCAGTGCTCCCGCAGCATCTGCAGCTGCGCAAGACTTCAGTTCAGATCAAACCATTGGCAACCTGAGTTCCAGATCCAAACCTCTGAGACGACGAGGAAGCCTTCAGCGGCCAGGGCCCTTCGGGAGCCCTTCTTGCCCTCAGCACCCTCTTGAATACCAGTTCCGAAACCCAGTTCTCATGAGCCGGATGCCAGTAGCCCGCACAGCCTGTGTGGGTTCCTCACCTGCAAGTCATCAACTGCTCAATGACTGTGCATGCCCTTCAGCTGAATAGCACCTCATGGGTTTGCCATCATGGTCTCCTGCTTCTCCTTTTCAACAGGGAGTGCTCTCCCTGCTACTGGTGCCCTGCGCCAGTCTGCTGCCCCCGTGGAGCCTGCAACCCCTCAAGGCCACTGCCAAATGCAGGCAATGCCATCTTGGGCCCAGACCTAGCAGCCGCAAGGTTTTAAATAAAACACCACCGGCTCCTTCAACAGGCTAATTGAAGCCTGCACGGAAACGACAGAAGTCAGACGGGGAAGTCGGACATCATGGGCAAGTGTTGTGTCTCCGCTCCCCACTTTCCCCAGGTCCACATCAGCGGCAGCACTGCCTATGCAGCAGCTCCGGCAGGACGACTATTTATCTTTTTAAACTTCATCTTGCTTTGACAGACAAAAGTATACGAGGTGAAATTTATAGAGAACTTGTATTCATCGAGCATTGAACTGCTGCAAGTCATGAAGTCTGAACATAATTGCCAACAACCCAAGCAGTATTTTCAATTTTTTTTCTCTACACAGGAAATGTTTGTCTCATTCCTCACGAATAAGGATCAATCTTCTTAATCCACTTCACTTTCAGAATCCATCTCACTATCCTTATATTTCATTTCAAATTCTACCACTGCTGAGATTGCTTCTCTACATTCTTCTCAATAAAATGATTACATTTGTCTCTGCATCAATTCATTGTGCATTTTCACTCATCTACTTTTTTCTTCCTGATACATATTATTCCTTCGCTGTTATATTTGCAAGTTCCTGTCAATGGCAAACGCTGAAATTGTCCTGTAAAGAAACCATATCGACAAAAACAATGGCTTTTTAAATCGACTTGTACAATATGAAAGATAACGACACCATTTTCTGCTCTCCTTTGCACACAAAAATAGCAACATGCTCCATCACAGCCCTTTTAATCCAATCAAGTTCAACAAGTCTATTTTGTGGTAAATGTGGGAAATCCACATCAAAATACGACACGAACTCTCAAATCCACCTTTTATACCAGTTTAATGACTACCATCCAACGGCACAGACCTCAACCACCATGAAGTACTTTTCGCGACTGGTCATGGAATGCATCAACTTCCACCATCCAGGGAGGAGTCACGTGATGGAGTAGTGGCCGGACGGTGAAGTCCAGCCCTCTCCAGAAAAGTCGGAAAAAACAAAGGAAAACACAAAGGCACAAAAATAAAAATTAAAGAAAAGTGAATATAAAGGTGGAAAGAAGATGGCGACGAAAAAAGAAAAATCGAAATCAACGGTAAGAAGAGAGGAAGAGAAGACAACGGAAGAAGAAGGAGAAGGCCTTACCTGCTCGAAGAGGCCCGCGGTGGAGAGAGAAACCCGCTCCCTCAGGTCGGTAAAAAGTGGACTACAAAAATGGCTCGCTGAGCCGAGTAAAAGTGCGCAACCGCGCATGCGTGAGGAGTCGTGCATGCGCGATGCGCATGAAAAAAAACACACCGACGGGAGGGGTGACCAGCTGGGGAGTCGATCTCCACAGCCGGCAATGACAGCTGCAGAACACCTGCAGCAAGAGGAGAACATAGAGGACAACGAAAACAAGAAAGAAGAGAAGAAAAGGGCAACAAAGAAACAACAGATGGCCAACCCAGAGGAAGAAGAAGAGGAAGAGGAAGAGTACAGTGAAATAGAAGAAGAAGGGAAAGGCAAGATAAAGGATATACTTTCTCTTATTAAAGAATACATGGAGTCATTTAAAGAATGGCAAGCGCAAGAATTTAATGATTTAAGAAGAAGAATAAACAATACAGAAGAGAAAATGAATAAAATAGATATGACCTTAACAGAAATGGGAAAGAAAATGGACAAGATGGAAGAGCGGGAAGCAGCAGTAGAAATGGAGGTAGAGGACTTAAAAAAGAAATTAGAGGAATCTAATAAAAAAGTTATAGAGACACAAGAACTGTTAGCTCAGAAAATAGATATAATGGAAAATTATAACAGAAGAAATAACATAAAGATAGTGGGCCTTAAGGAAGATGAAGAAGGCAAGAATATGAGAGAGTTTATAAAAGATTGGATCCCCAGGATCCTAGGATGTCCAGAACTACAACAAGATATGGAAATAGAAAGGGCACATAGAGCATTGGCCTTTAAACCACAACCACAACAAAGGCCAAGATCTATTTCAGTAAAATTCCTAAGATATACTACAAGAGAAAAGGTACTGGAGAAGACAATGGAAAAAGTAAGAGAAGGCAACAAGCCACTGGAGTACAAAGGGCAAAAAATCTTCATTTATCCAGATATAAGTTTTGAACTCCTGAAGAAGAGAAAGGAGTTCAATACAGCAAAGGCGATTTTATGGAAGAAAGGGTATAAATTTATACTAAAGCATCCAGCGGTATTGAAAATATTTATTCCAGGACAACAAAACAGACTATTCTCGGATCCAGAGGAAGCACGAAAATTTGCAGAACAATTACAAAATAGACTGAGGGATGAAGACGTGTAACGAGAGTACAAAAGACTGAGAACTAAAAAGACACATAAGTTTTGAACTCCTGAAGAAGAAAAAGGAGTTCAATACATCGAAAATGATCTTATGGAAAAAAAACTATTCTCGGATCCAGAGGAAGCAAGGAAATTTGCAGAACAACTACAAAACAACCAGAGAGATGAAGATATGTAATAAGAGTAAAAATGACCACGATTTATATGTATGTGGGTAAAGAGGTATATGTGTGTATATGTATAATGTACATACATGAATGTATCCGTATTTAGAGGAAAATATAGATAGTATAGACAAGAATTAATAAGGGAAGGAAATGGAATAGAGGGAATAAGGAGGGAACTAAAAGAGTGACCTTTGTTACATATGAAAAGTGAAATCTTTTCTGGGGGGGGCTGGGTGGGGAGGAGTTGCAGTCACTGCAAAATCAGCTGACGCTTGCGAGTGAATTCGCAAATCCAAATGGAGAGGGGTGATGTGGTTGTCCGACAAGGGATAAAGGACAACTCAGGAGGGGAAGGGGAGATTGGGGCTAAAGAAGTTTTAAATAGGAGAATAAGGAAAATGTTTGATGTTTTAGGAATGTTGTCTTATAAAGGGTTCAAAACAAGAAAACAGAAATGGATAAGAAGGAAAGGTAATGATGGAGAAACGGAAAGGGAAGATAAACAAAGTATAAAATGGCTACGTTGAACTATATGACTTTAAATATTAATGGAATAGATAACCAAATTAAAAGGAAGAAACTGCTAAATTTACTGAAAAAAGAAAAAATTGATATAGCATTTGTGCAAGAAACACATTTAACTGAATTGGACCACAAGAAATTAAAGAGAGATTGGGTAGGACACGTAACAGCAGCATCGTATAATTAAAAAGCAAGAGGAGTAGCTATATTAATTAGTAAAAATGTGCCATTTAAAATAGAAGAGGAAATAATAGATCCAGCAGGGAGATATGTAATGATAAAATGTCAGATATATTCGGAGTTTTGGAATCTACTCAATGTATATTCACCTAACGAAGAAGATCAAAAGTTTATGCAAGATATCTTTTTGAAGGTAGCAGATACGCAAGGGAACATATTAATAGGAGGGGATTTCAACCTGAATTTGGATTCAAATATGGACAAAACTGGGAAAAAAATTAACAGAAAGAACAAAGTAACCAAATTTATAATTATATCGATGGAAGAAATGCAACTTTTGGATATATGGAGGAAACAACACCCAAAGGAAAAGGAATATTCATATTACTCGGCTAGACATAAAACATACTCAAGAATAGACCTATTTTTGTTATCAGCTCATATGCAAGATAGAGTAAGAAAAACAGAATATAAAGCTAGAATACTATCGGACCATTCACCCTTAATATTGACAGTAAAGTTAGAGGACATCCCTCCAAGAATGTATAGATGGAGATTAAACCCCATGTTACTTAAAAGGCAGGATTTTAGAGAATTTATTGAAAAACAAATAAAAATGTTTTTTGAAATAAATACAGAATCAGTGGAAGGTAAGTTTATACTATGGGATGCAATGAAAGCATTCATTAGAGGGCAAATAATAAGTTATGTAACCAAGATGAAGAAAGACTATAATCAGGAAACAGAGCAGTTGGAAAGGGAAATAGTAAATATAGAAAAAGAATTAGCAATGAAGGAAGATACAACTAAAAGAAGAGAATTGGCAGATAAAAAAATAAAATATGAAACACTACAAACATATAAGGTGGAGAAGAATATAATGAAGACAAAACAGAAATATTATGAACTGGGTGAAAAAACGCACAAAATCCTAGCATGGTAGCTTAAGACAGAACAAGCTAAGAAAATGGTATTGGCATCAAGGAAAAAAGACAAACAAATTACATATAATCCAAAAGAAATTAAGGAAAACTTTAGAGAATTCTATGAACAATTATACCGAACTGAAAACGAAGGGAAAGAAGGGAAAAAAAGCTTCCACCATCCAGCAACACTGGACCCTTTCCAGTTTGTCCACTGTCCAAACCAGTCCACAGATGACACCATCCACTCCATATCAACCCACCAAGAAAATGATGCCTCCTACACCAAGCTAACTTCATTGGCTTCAGCTCAGTGTTCAACAGGGTCATATCTCAGAAGCTGGTGATCAACTGTCCTTTCTGAAACCTAACACTCCTGAACATTCTGCCACTGGATCTTGGACTTCTTGACTGAAAGACCAGAGTCAGTGCAGATTGGTAGTAAATCTCAATCATCATACTGCTTCTCCAGATTCAGCATCAGGTGATACAACAGTCTTTGCCATCGTCAGCAACAAAGAGGAGTTGGCTGACAGAGAGGAGGTTGGTAGGCTCATGGAATGGTGTGGCAACAGCAACCACAGTCTCAAAACAGACAGGACAATGGAGGTGATTATGAACTTTGAGGATGAAAGTCAACCATTCTCCACTTCTCATCAATGGTTCTGTCCTGGAGCGAATGGAGAACACAAAATTCCTTGGTGTGCATGTGACCACTCCTGGACCCACAACTCCTACACAGCAGAACTTACACTTCTTGAGGTTAAGGATGGCAAGTTTCGTGGCCCAAAGCTTTGAAAGATTATTACACAATGCTATTACAGCGCCCGCAACCGGGGTTCGAAACCGGCTCTTGCAAGGAGTTTTTCATGTTCTCCCCGTACCGTGGAAGTTCGGTTTCCTCCCACATTTCTCAATGACATATGGGATTTGGTGAATTTGGGGCAGCACAGGTACTCGAAATTAAAAATAAATTAAAACCATTTTACAGGAACACAACTGAGTGTCCTGCCTGGCTGCATCATTGAATGGAACAGTAGCTGCAAAGCATTAGATGAGTAAATACAGAGGATCATTAAAACAACCAAAATTAATGGCATCTTCCTTTGCTCTACTGCAAAAATAGGGCTCAAAAATTTAATGCGGTTGGAACTTTTTTTCATGCTGTTTGGTTATATGTACATATACAATCGAGATAGACAACAGACTCGCCAAGGCAAATAGCGCCTTTGGAAGACTACACAAAAGAGTCTGGAAAAACAACCAACTGAAAAACCTCACAAAGATTAGCGTATACAGAACCATTGTCATACCCACACTCCTGTTCGGTTCCGAATCATGGGTCCTCTACGGGCATCACCTATGGCTCCTAGAACGCTTCCACCAGCGTTGTCTCCGCTCTATCCTCAACATTCATTGGAGCGACTTCATCTCCAACGTTGAAGTACTCGAGATGGCAGAGGCCGACAGCATCGAATCCACACTGATGAAGATCCAACTGCGCTGAGTAGGTCACATCTCCAGAATGGAGGACCATCGCCTTCCCAAGATCGTGTTATATGGCGAGCTCTCCACTGGCCACCGAAACAGAGGTGCACCAAAGAAGAGGTACAAGGACTGCCTAAAAAAAGCTCTTGGTGCCTACCACATTGACCATCGCCAGTGGGCTGATATCGCCTCAAACCGTGCATCTTGGCGCCTCACAGTTCGGCGGGCAGCAACCTCCTTTGAAGAAGACAGCAAAGCCCACCTCACTGTCAAAAGACAAAGGAGGAAAAACTCAACACCCAACCCAACCAACCAATTTTCCCCTGCAACCGCTGCAACCGTGACTGCCTGTCCCACATCGGACTTGTCAGCCACAAATGAGCCTGCAGCTGACGTGGACATTACCCCTCCATAAATCTTCGTCCGCGAAGCCAAGCCAAAGAAGAAAGAAACATATACAATCTTTTTGGAAAGCAATTCAATTGTTTTTGGAACATTTGTATAAGATTAAAATACTTTTAGACCTGACAATATTTTTGTTGGGCAAGTTGAAGCCTTTGAAAGATTTGTGATTAGATAAATTTCAGATTGCTTTTGTATATTTAGCTGAATTTGTAGCAAAAAAAATGTATAGCAAGTACATGGAAAAATGCTAATGTGATTGATATTAATAGATGGCATAATGAGATGAAAACTTGTTTGGTAATGGAAAAAATTACATATCTTTTACATAATAATTATTCTTTTTCCTTAATAAGTGGTTTTTATATTCACATTTACATTTAAATTTACTTTGATTAGATTTTAGTATATATTTTTTAGTTTATATTTTAGTTTTCTTTCTTTTTGGCTCTCCTAAAGAGAGCTGGGTGAGAAGGGGAGGGGTTCTTTTTTTTTTAATATTTTTTTTTATTGTTCACAATATGTACTTTTTCTACTGTATGTAATAACCTTGTTGAACAAATAAATAAAGTAGTGAAAAAAAAGTAATGTCAAGAGGGGAAAAATCAAGAATGACAAGATTGCTAAGAGATTCGAGCTCTCCACCTATAATTATGACATTGCCTATCCGCCAGGAGCCATTAATAACCCTCCAGATGCCTTATCCAGAAGAAGCTGTGCCTCTGCACACACCAGCCAACTGTGGTCTCCGCATAATAAGCTATGCCATCCAGGGGTCACCTGAATGGCTCATTTTGTCAAGGCAAGCAATCTACCTTACCTTAGGGAAATAACCAGGACTTGCCAGGGCTGCACGGAGAGGAAGCCACACTTTTACCGCCCATCGAAGGCGCACCCAATCAAGTCATCCAGGCCCAGTGACAATTTTAAGGGTCCTTTCCCCTCCCCTCCAGAAATGGGAACACCTTCTTCCTCTCTGTCATTGATGAGTACTCTTGCTTCTCATTTGGCATTCCATGTGCAGACACGTCCACTTCATCAGTTATAAAGGCCTTTCCTTTTCCTCCCTTCCCCCCTCCTCCCCCCCCTCCCCTCCCCTCCTCCCCTCCCCTCCTCCCCTCCCCTCCTCCCCTCCCCTCCCTTCCCCCCCTTCCCCCCCTCCCCTCCTCCCCCCCTTCCCCCCTCCCCCCCCTCCCCTCCTCCCTCCCCCCCCCTCCCTCCCTCCCTCCCTCCCTCCCTCCCTCCCTCCCCCCCTCCCTCCCTCCCCCCCTCCCTCCCTCCCCCCCTCCCCCCCCCTCCCCCCCCTCCCCCTCCCCCCCTCCTCCTCCCCCTCCCCCCTCTCCTCCCCCTCCCCCCTCCTCCTCCCCCTCCCCCCTCCTCCTCCCCCTCCCCCCCTCCCCTCCCCCTCCCCCCTCCTCCTCCCCCTCCCCCCCTCCCCCCCTCCCCTCCTCCTCCCCCTCCCCCCCTCCCCTCCTCCTCCCCTCCTCCTCCCCCCCTCCCCTCCTCCTCCTCCCCCCCCCTTCTCCTCTCCTCTCCTCCCCTCCCCTCCACCCCCCCTCTCCTCCTACCGACGCCCACCCGGGTGGAGCACGCCTCCCTCACACGCCAGGGCTCCAATTTCAGCTGAATGAGGTCCCGCACCAACCTGGACACCACTTAGCCACCGCAGCCATGCTCCTTACTCCACAGGTGCTTCCTTCACTTCGTGTCCCCAGCGCTGCATCCTCCCCGCCGTTGGTTCCGCTTCCTTCCGAGTGCCGTGTGCAGCCACAATATATTCCCCACCACTTCCTGTACATTGCTCACTCTCTCTACGGTGCAACCTTTTGCCCGCCGAGATTTTTTTTTAATTGAACCAACGCCATTTTTAAAGAGAATGATTCAAAATGCAGGAGCTTCCAGTGCACGGGTTGAGGGCCGCGAGTCCAGCGTTAAAATGGCCCTTCACACTCGGCAGGTAAGGTGGTTTTTCCTTTATTCAAAAAGAAAATAGACTTTCTGGTCCCCAGCTGCAAGGCAGAGAGTGTGGTCCATAAAAAAAATGCAACCGTGAAGAGAGAATGACGGGCCCAGCCCCCTTCTGAACTAAGGAGAGGGGATTCAGGGACCAGGAGGAGTGAAGGTGGAAAAGGCCTGGGCGAGTTTGAGCAAGGAGGAGGTTGTGTATGAGTGTCTGAACTGAGCTATCCACATGCTCAAGGGAGAGTCATCATCGGGCTCTTGCACCTTTTTGTTTATTGGTGATTTTAATGTAGGCATACGGCATGGCAGCAGGCCCACAAACCTGTGCTGCCCAGTTGACTTAGAACCCCTGGTATGGTGGTAGGAAACCGGAGCCCCACGCAGAACGTACAATCTCCTTACAGGCAGTGCAGGGTTTGAACCCCCGGCCCGCTTGTGGCACTCTAATCGTGGGGCTAACCGTGCCTGTGCAGTAGAACTTGGTCTCAAGACTTGTCCCCTTGACAGGCCAAGCGCAATTCCTACTAGTTTGCCAGTGACAACGCGGCTGGTGTCAGGGTGGCACAAACGACAATGAGGGGGATGGATCAGGTTGTTTGGTGGTGGCACACCAGCAACCTTGCACTCAGTGTTAGCAAAATCGCAGAGGTGATTGTGATCTTCAAGAGAAGGTCGGGAGAAAATGAACTCGCCAAGGGCTCAGTCGTGCAGAGGATCAAGAACTTCAAATTCCTGGGTGTCATTGTCTCCGAGGATCCATTCAGAAGCCTCCATGAGAATGCAATCGTGAAGAAGACTCAGCAGCGGATATACTTTGTGACTTTTTATGAAGTGTTTGAAGAGGTTCGGTACATCACTGAAGAGTCTTGAAAACTTCTACAGGTGTACCATGGAGAACATTCTGGCTGGTTGCACCACTGTCTGCTCAGGACAGGGGAAAAAAAAACTCCAGAAGGTTGTTAACTTTGCCTGTGACATCATGGACATGTCTTCATTCAACTGAGGATACTGAAAAGAGGTAGTGTCTTAAGAAAGCAGCCTCTATCTTCAAGGACCCCCACCACCCAAGCCATGCCCACTTTGCACTGCTACCATTGGGAAGGAGATGCAGGAGCCTAAAGACGAGTGCTAAGCAGCACAAGGACAGCTTTTTCCCCTGCTGCCATCAGATTCCTGAATGATCAATGAGCCAAAATAAAAGCCTTACTTTGGATTTCTGTAAACTATTTTTGTTTATTGTTGTAAGATGGTTATCATAGTCTCATATAGGCTTCAGGTCTTGTGTTAAGTCTTGATCCAAACTGTCAACTTAAACATTTTGGCTCCCCAGACGCTGTCTGAGTTCTTTCAGTGAGTACAAGATGCCTGAAATTGTAGTGTTTGATGTCGATGAATAGGCAAGATGAAAGTTGAGATGGTGTTCCTCAACTCTTATAAAAGGGCAGGCGGTCACAGATCAATATCTAAGAATAGGAATGGGATGGAGAATTGGAGATAGGATTACCTTGGGGTAATCTCTCCTCCCTCTCCCTGTTTGGTTTTATCCTCTGCTTGTAAAAAAAAACCCTTCTTGCAGAGCTAACCCAGTCCTTGAAAGATTTTATCAGCACTATGAGCCTGAACTGTTTATTTGCACCTGCTTTTTAAAATTCCTTCTAAACAGTTCCATTGTCTTTTGCAAATCCAGGTAATGTCCATCTGCTCTCCTCTATCTACCGTGCTTGTTATCCTCCAAGAACTCCAGCAAATTTGTCATGCAGAACCTGCCCTTGTTGAACCTACGCTGTGTCTGCCGGATGGATCCATTTTGCTCCAGATGTTTTGTTATTTCTTCTTTAATGATAGCTTCAAACATTTTCCTAACTGTAGATGTTAAACTAACTGTCTAACACATCCCTTCCTTTTGCCTCCATTTTTTTTTGCCATGTTTCAATGTGCTGGGAGCTGCCAGATTCCAAAGAACCTTGATGAATTATCACTAAAACCTCTAATATAATTTCTGCCATTTCTTTCAGTCCCCTTGGATGCATTTTATCAATACCAGAGGACCTGTCTATCTTTAGACCCTCATATTTTCCTCAGAGCTAACTCTTTAGTGATAGCTTATATCCAAGACCAAGTTTCTATTTATTTTCATGTAATGGTGTCATATTACCCAAGATTGTTGTTGTCTGCTGTAAGGCAGACAGATTTGCCATTGGCAGAAACTGCCTGAAGTGCCTCTTACAATTAGAGAAAGAGAAACAAATGAGAGATCGCCCCAGAGTCACCGAATATCCATGGATTTGCTTCCAGCACTCGCACAGGCTCGACCGCCACAAACCATTGGCAACCTGAGCTTCAGCTCCAAGCCTCCACACCATCAGGAACCCTTCCGTTCCCTTGGCACCCTCGCATCCTGGTTCCAATACATGGTACCCCTGTCAACCAGTTTTGAGCCAATCTTCACTAGCCTGACGCGAGTCCCTTAACCACAGTCTACAGCAGCTCACAGCCTCCGTGGGTTCTTCGCCACGAGTCACAAGCGGCCATCTGCCCTGTGCGAGCTGCTGGATACAGGCTAATGGGAGCCAGGTTTTGGAACGAGGATTTGAGAGGGTGCGGAGGGCAAGAAGGGTTCTCGGAGGTCCTCTGGAGCTGATCACGTCAGAGGTTTGGATGTTAAACTTGGGTGGCCGATGGATCGTCCAGGGGTCTGTGCGGCTGTAGACGCTGCGGGACAATGGAAGCAAATCCATGGGCACTCGGTGACTGAAGGGACTCTCTTTTGCATTTAGTGGGCCGGGTGACAGGCAGAGGCAATCTTGAGTCCTATGACTTGTTCTGCGCTATTACGTGACAATCAAGGAATCTTGAAAATTACCAGTATATGATCAGTATTCTCATGCTCTATTTTCTTTCCTTCGTTTTGAAAATATTTCCTAAATTTGATAGAGAAATATTACACGTATATATTGTTTCAATAATAATTGTCTAGCTTTTATATAATGCAATGAAGGATATGAGTCACATATAAATGAAACATTGTCGATTATAATTTCCCCCAATAAAGTGAAATATTCTTATGAGAATTTGCCCTCATTTTCTAATGTTGTAATTATCTAAAGAGACCAATCCCTTCTAGTTTTTTAAAAAAAAAGAACGAAAGAATGTAGCGGCAGCTACACTGCTCCTGCAAGAACACACATAACCAGACGGTTGAGCTCAGTCAACAAGACTAGTTTATTGCAGGCTGCTTGGCTGCACTTATACTGCCAGCTCGGACCTGGCTGAGAACAGCGCTGGAGGGCGCTGACATCACCCAGGTGTCACGTGGTCCCCCAGCACGGGGCTTCTGAGCCCCATGCTGGGAGGAAGGGAACACCTCCCTGACGGCGCCATTTTGGCCAGCTGCCCCGCCACCGCGTGGCTTACAAGCAGGGCCAGTTCGCCTGCCTAGTGGTGAGCTGCCACAAGAGGAAAAAAAAGACCCCCCCCATACTAATCTAACCCCTCCCACTAAACACGGTCACCAGCCAATAAATAGTAAAGAATCAAGTATCAGCTCTCGGACGTTGGATAGAAAGCCCCTAGAGCACCCCTCCCGAAGTCATCAAACTGTGATCATAGTCCATGAATGGGCCCCATATCTTTATCAAATTCAACTTTGATCTCTTTGAAATTATCTCTAATTTTTTTCGAAACTGGAAACCATTGTATGCGAGTTGGGTGCTGTGCTCTCTTTCCAGCTAATCAAAATTGCTCATCTGGCTTTCAATGAAGTAAAAGCTCCTATTCTATTTTGAGTTTAATTTGAGGAAATCCTCTTGTGAGAAACAGAAGTACCTTCACAGGAATTTCGCGGGACAAAAATTGAGAACAAAGAACATTTATTATACAACAATGCAAAGTTGGGTGCTTCCCCTTACCCTGGGAATACACACATACACTGGGGCTCACCCAACTTTTATACAGTTGATTTCAGTCTAGAAGTACCCTCCCCCTTACATTCTTCTGCCTCCTGGATGAGTTTGGCATTAGGCAATCCTGTCTGCCTACTTGCTGTTTCTGTGAACTTGGAGGACCAGGGGGTATCCTGTTGGTGTCCCATCATGTCATTGTCCTTATTCACACCTTCCCAACTCTCAGAGCTGACTAACTTCTTATATGCAGAACTTGCTAATTCTGTCTAATGCTTACTAATTACATATACGGAACTTGCTGATTCTGTCTAAAAGGCTAGAAGACCTTTATCTTATTCGGACTAACTTTACTTCCTACATTCTGTTATCTATCCTTATCTTATTCATACTGGCTTTATTCATTACACATTTATCCATACTAGTTTTCTTCATCTTTCATATTTTCATATTAGTTTTACTCATCTCTCACACTCTTCTTGAGAATAACCGAACAAAGCAATAGAAGGGCAGGGTTCTAATTTAATCCTAAGAATCTGTGATAAGAATTTTAAAGAATTGTCCCATTATTCTTGCAATTCTGGACACTCCCAAAACATATGAATCAGAGAGGCCTCAAAAATTTTACTTGTGTCACTTTGTGGATCAATATCAATATAAAAACGAGATGATCTAACTTTGGTCATGTGTGTTCTGTATACAACTTTAAATTGTATTGAACAATGCCATGCACAGAATTAAGTATTAATCAGATCAAGCGTGTTGTCCCAATTTTCATCTAAAATTGATGTACTCAAGTCTCGTTATGCTCCATTTTATTTCCTGTCCCTGCAAATTCATTCACATACAGTATACAAATATGAATTATTCATAATTTTTACATGGGGGATGAATCTGATTCATCCACTACACCAGTTGTTTCCAACCTTTTTTATGCCCTGCATAATTTTAATATGCTCTTGCACCCCTTAAAGTAATAATTTATTTAAGAATAAAGGTGAAGGTGACAAAAACAAATTTGAATAATCAATTTTTAATAATATATAAACAAAATTGAAACATATAGAAAAGAAAAAAATATTACAACAAATTAAAAGTTGCATAAACCCTACAAAAAAATTAAATTTTCATCCTTGCATGAAATTTCTTTAAAAAATTAAAGAACAAATATTCAAATGTTCATAAGCCAATTTAAATTTAATGACTCTTTTGTTCCTGTTTATTGCTTGAGTTTTTCAAAACATGGCACTTTGTTGCTGATGGCAATTCGCACATCTGCCTGTGCACCCAAGTGATTTCTAGATTTTGTCTTGATTGACAAAAGAGCAATAAATCCAGACTCGCATAAGTATGTCGTCGCGAATGGGATGAGCACAGTTAGTGCTGTTCCACAAAGTCTTGGAAACGTGTCCATTGCCGAAGTTCCAAAGTTTTGCTTTCAAACTGCATTTCAAGAGCTTGATTTGTGCGCAGTTCAGTAAGATCTTCCTTCAGCTCTTCATCATCCGACATATTATCCAAATTGTAGAAGCATGGATTTATTAAAAAAACTGGAATGCCATCTCGCACCCCCTGGGACGCCATCTCGCACCCCCTGGGACGCCATCTCGCACCCCCTGGGACGCCATCTCGCACCCCCTGGGACGCCATCTCGCACCCCCTGGGACGCCATCTCGCACCCCCTGGGACGCCATCTCGCACCCCCTGGGACGCCATCTCGCACCCCCTGGGACGCCATCTCGCACCCCCTGGGACGCCATCTCGCACCCCCTGGGACGCCATCTCGCACCCCCTGGGACGCCATCTCGCACCCCCTGGGACGCCATCTCGCACCCCCTGGGACGCCATCTCGCACCCCCTGGGACGCCATCTCGCACCCCCTGGGACGCCATCTCGCACCCCCTGGGACGCCATCTCGCACCCCCTGGGACGCCATCTCGCACCCCCTGGGACGCCATCTCGCACCCCCTGGGACGCCATCTCGCACCCCCTGGGACGCCATCTCGCACCCCCTGGGACGCCATCTCGCACCCCCTGGGACGCCATCTCGCACCCCCTGGGACGCCATCTCGCACCCCCTGGGACGCCATCTCGCACCCCCTGGGACGCCATCTCGCACCCCCTGGGACGCCATCTCGCACCCCCTGGGACGCCATCTCGCACCCCCTGGGACGCCATCTCGCACCCCCTGGGACGCCATCTCGCACCCCCTGGGACGCCATCTCGCACCCCCTGGGACGCCATCTCGCACCCCCTGGGACGCCATCTCGCACCCCCTGGGACGCCATCTCGCACCCCCTGGTTGGGAAACCCTGCATTACACCATTCCCCTTTCTTTTCCCTGTGTGCATTTGCCTGGGACTATACACCTCCCTTGTTCTCCTGAATTTCCTTCTGTTCCTATACAATTTCAATACCCCACTGTCTAATTGGATCCTGGATTTCCTCACCTCCAGACGCCAATCAGTGAGGATTGGCAGGAACATCTCCACAATCTCCATCAGCACCTAATGTATAAAGGTAAATGTTGAGACCCTTGGGATCATAGTGATGACCTGATTATCAGGAGAGGTGACGGGATGAAAAGACGTGCAATGCTGTGTGTGTTGGTGCCAGGAAGTTCGCTCTCACCCTTGAAATGTCTGGTACTGTTAGACTTGAGTAAAACTGGATGGGGCAGGAACGGAAAAGATGTTCCTTTTCATTGAGTCTGAGAATTGTAAACCCCTTCCAGTCATGCTGCTGTCTCCCCTCGCCTGCCCGACTCGCGCTGCCGTTCTTCCCGCCCCCCCATCGCCCGACTTGCACTGCTGTCTCTCTCCCCACTTGCCGGATTTTGGAGCTTTCTGGATTTTAGATATCCGGATAAAGGATTGTGTATCTGTAGTAGGCTGTATTTTTTTAAAAAATGAGTCGGCCAAGATTGAAAACTTGGCCGAATGGTGCACCAACAACAAACTCACTCTCAATGTCACCAAAACCAAGGAGCTCATTTCACAAGAGAAAACCAGAGGTGCATGATTCAGTGATCATTGGGGGAAATCAGAGGTGGAGAGGGTGAGCAAACCCAAATTCCTGGGAGGAATTCCTATCTTGGAGGATCTTTCCTGAACCCAACACTCAAATGGCATCATGAAGAAAGCATGTCAGGGCCTCTACTTCAACAGGAGCTTGTGTAAGTTCGGGATGATGTTAGAAACCTTGGCAAACTTCTACAAATGTGTAGTGAAAAGTGTGCTGACCTGCTATATGGGAACATCAAAATCGCTTGAGTGGAAAGCCCTGCAAAAGGTAGTGGACACCATCCATTGGAGACCAGCAGCAATCATCAAGGATCCTTACCACCCAGGACATGCTATGTTCTCACTACAGCCATCAGGAAAGAGGTACTGGTATAGGTGCTACAAGACATGTCACCAGCTTCACGAGCAGTTGCTACCTCTCCAGCATCAGACTAGTATAGTACAGACTCAATCAGAGAATCATTTTAGAACTCTTACTTTGTACATTATTTATTGCTGAATATTTATTTTTTTCTGTTTTGCACATTTAGCTTGTTGACATTTCTCGCTTTTGCATACACATTTTTCTTGAGTACAGCTTGAAGTTACCGATGGGCAGAAATTCTCCCTGGCCCACAGGAAAAAGGATATCTAGGTAGTATGTCATATATGTACTCTAATAAATGATTTGAATTTTGAACCTGCTTCTTATCCTTTAGCTGATGTTTAGCTCTGGAACATTACTCCTGAACCAGTCCTTCAGGGACCATTGTTTCCTCCACTTGTAACGATCTCCTCTGACAAACTTGCTGCTTGTCCTTGTGAACTGGTGACAGGAAAAGTCCAGTCATTCAACTGGGTGTTGCACTGGGTGGTTTTGCCGATGACTTCCCTGTTTTCTGAATGGTCTGGACTAAGTCTATTTTTTTTTAAACTTCCGTTCATCCTCTCCACTTTTTCTGAGATGGCCATAGAATTAACTCTTGGCTTCATGACTTTGCGTATGAAATAAAATCTTTCAAGTGAGTACCCTTAACCAAACTTCTTTATTCTGACTCCCACCGGTTTATCCCTTCCTTGGCCAGTTTGTTAATTATGATGACATTAATGTAATTTCCCTTTGTCATGTGATAAAAGCAAAATCAAATTTATCATTTCAGGTTTACACAGTCACTTCCTTAATTTTTCAGTTAAACATCATAAATAACATGTTCCAAACCTTTACCTCAAGTTTACAATATTATTCTTAAACACTCGCATTCCACAGATTATGTAATTATTACATCTCCCAAGTCCTCAATTGTTTCTATCCATATAACCATATAACCATTTACGGAGCGGAAACAGGCCATGTTGGCCTTTCGAGTCCACACCGGTTCACTGATTTTGTGTGCCCTCTTCAGGCATTGGTGATTTTAAGTGTAGTGTATCTTTGAGAATTTTAACATCTATCCATAGTTACTCTGTACTTTGGATGTGAAATCTCATATTAAAATCTTCAAAAACATTAGCTATTTTGCTCTTTCATCCCAAGATTTATTTCTTTTAACACAGCCATGTGGTTTGACTCTAACCTTGCTGTTTCAAAATAATTTTTATCACAGATGACGTGCGAGAGCTGTTGGTGGAAGGGGTTCATTTGTCTGCACTTGTTCACGATGCCAGCAAATTAAGTAATGGAATGTGAGTCTTGTATTTCCATCAACTATTTTACCCTACTGTTTTACTTCTAAACTATCACACATCATCTATCTTTGAAGATTCAAAACTAAAGATGATTTAAAACTATAATTAACATTTATAATAAATCAAATTTTGCTGCTTTCTTTCTTGACAACTTCTGTGTGGGCAAAGCTAAAGTAAAAGCTTTGAATTGCATTAACTGAATTTAAAAAGTGCTTTGGAGTATGTTTGAATTAAAAATAAACAATTGAATTTAGATTAGGTGAACTTAATTTCACTGTGCGTCAAGCTTCAGTTGGTCAATGTCTCTGTCAGACGCACACATACCACTCTGTGTATCTGATTAGTATCTAACTTTGGGATATGAGCCCCACTATTCCTTTTATCAGGCATTTTCATCTATCAGGGCTGTGGCATTTAACACCAACCAAAGCCAAGATGTCATTCCCATCCATACGATGAATTTATTTGAGCTTCAGCTGGAAATCAGCATCCCGTGTTTCTTTTGCGTCTGTCACTTTTGTTATTTGTTCAAACATTTACTCTGGTTTTCAGGATTAGAGCTTGGGTTCCATGCATCTTTCTGTTCATTGGTGCTGTTATCCTGTTGCGATCTTCACAGAGCGTTTTGTTAATGACGTCGATCCAAAAGTTGGATCAGTTTGGATCATTGTGAGTGGGTTATTGCTGGAGATTGTGTGTGGGAAATTGGACTAGAGGTTAGACTCCAAACATTAATGGGGAGAGGGATCCAGAATTTGATACTTGGGTTTGAACTTTGGTGGGCAGGTGAATTATTTAAAAAAAAAAGAAGTTGCATCTAACTGACAGAAAATTATGTGTTGGACTCCGGAACCACGACCGAGGTATTTACACAAAAATATAGGCTTCTGCTCTTTTTAAGGCTGCGTGGCTTCTGGAGTTGGTGAACCATAAGTGCCCCAAACAATTCTGCACAAATGACTTCAAAATTATGTGTATGTCACAACATAAGGAGGATCCAGAACAAATGGACCACAAAATGTCAAGTTGATTGTGGTTGCTTATCGTGCTTTTAAGTTCTTGGGTACAGTATATTTTTTAAAAAACTGTGTGTGACTTGCAAGAACATCTGCTTCATTGGGTAACATGTGTAGATAGTGTACTTACAGATGTGAAATATAAAGTGTTTACAATCACTACTCTGGAGACAAAGTCTTGGAGAACAGGTTCAGCTTTATTTCGAGTCTGCAGAGTCGGGTTCCTCTGGTCTAGAGACACACCGGAGGTTCAGAATCATCACTCTTTTGTACAGTCCCGGGCTCAATATCACCCCACCTTCATTTACTTTCTTCCAGTCAGAATGTTAGTACATTACAATAATCTTCTTCTCTCTTCCAAGTATCACTCAGTTCCTCCTCCTTCATACATCGCATGCTATGTTAATTAGTTCATTCCCTCCTTAGGAGCGTCTAAGTTAATATTCATGTCTCTATTAAGCAAGCGCAGTACTAGGTATAAACTACCTTGGGGCACTGTACCAGCCTGAACCAAATCCTTGCATCCTTGGGGCTCCTGATAGGAAGGGGCCCGCTAACCAGTACGTTCTACTCTCAAGCTTTTACCTACATACTTTGCATTCCATGACTTTTCACAGAATGGTGTGAGTTTATTCACTTTCAACCATTTTTCACAATTCCTCCTTTTTTCTCTTTACCGTGTATTTCTGATTAAACACATTATTGTTCACTTTCTTTTGCTTTGCCCATGGGACGAGACTGGTAGCTGGTTAAGAACGCGGACATGGGGAATTAAGTAGAGCAGGTAACAACATCCACTCCAACCTTTAGGTGTGGGGGTCAATTTAAACCCTTTTGTCCGATTCCAACATTCCTTTTCCCCGGGTAACCATGAATAAATTTTACATCCACACACCCAATATGTGCCATTTACAGGCTGCGGAATTCGCAGTCGTGTGACAGTCCAATTCTGCATGCAATTGGAAACTCCTAGTTGGAATGGAGAAGATCAATTTATATTACAGAGAAAAGTTATATTCTTAAGTCCCTCCTCAAAAGGAAGCCACACTCCAGACTGAGTAGTTACTGACCTTGTTGGTCGTATAGACCATCGTTTGTATTTAACTTCAGTGGTTGGATCACTGTTGCTGGGCAAGGTATATATATCAATTCATGAAGGGAGAGAGAGACAGATACTAAGGGAACTCCTGACTTTTCGCACATACCCAACAATCGGTTTGATTTTGTTTCTTAGCATAATTAGTACATAGAGAGATAAAAGAATTTTTAGGTTCAACACGCAAAACTATGGTATGTATAAGTACAAATTGAAATAGTAAGCGTAAAAGTTTCATTATTGTAGTTTTCTTTTCTGTCCCTTTTTACTCCTCTTTCCTTCCTTCTGTGGCTGGTGGTGGGTCCACTGGTCCCTTTATTCTTGAAGCATGTGTCCACCCCGTTTCCTTCATTCGGACCGCTGTTTCTGTGGTCAACAGTACCAGATATGGTCCGTTCCACCGGGGCTGAAGCTTTTCTTATTTCCACGATTTGATCAGGACCCAGTCACCAGCATTCACAGAGTGGACAGGGAAATCCAGAGAAGGCTTCTGCGCCAGCAGACCCTTAGCTTTTAAATCTGCAAGAGAACGAGAGACTGCCAGTAAATAGTTCCTTAAAAACACATCATTACTTTCGACTGTAGGTATTCCTTCGACCCGCCCCAAATATGGGAGTCCACATAACATCTCGTAAGGGGATATTCTAATGTCTTGTCGTGGGGCTGTCTAAATTCTGAGAAGAGCTATCGGTAAGTTTCCCTTCTGATGTCCTGGTACATGTAATATGGCAATTTTTTCTGGTTTGATTAATGCTTCTAAAATCTGGTTTGATTAATGCTTCTAAAATCTTTTCAATTAGTTCCTCATGAGCATGTCCTCTTGCTGTTATCATCCCTCGTTCTTTCCAAATTTTCCCAAATGTGTGCACCACTCCAAACGCATATTTCAAATCTGTATATATGGTACTTTCCTGCCTTTCCAACAGTTTCAGGGCTCTCATTAGGGCATACAACTCGCAGGACTGAGCGGACCAGCTGCCGGGCAGACGCCCAGTTTCCACTTTGGTTCCGTTAACTCCATCAACGATAGCATATCCACTGTATCTCTTCCCATCTATACAGCTTGACAATCCATCTATGAACCACCGTTGCCCTTCCGAGAGGGGCTCCTCTTCTAAGTCATCTCAACTTTTCATTTGCAACTCGACCACCTCGCTACAGTCATGCCCTGAGTCCTCTGGTTCTTTATCTTCTCCTGATGAGTACATGAACTGTGAAAGGTTCAGACTTTTATCTGTACAAATAGTTAAGTCATCTTTTTCCATTAAGATTGACTCATACTTTAAAATTCTCGAGTCTGTGAGACTTATGAGTTAAAATGGTTCTGACAGCGTGGGGAGTGAATACAACCAGACTCCCTCCAAAGGTAAATTTTCGGCTTTCTTCCACTAATGCTGCCGTGGCTGCTACTGTTTGAATGCATTCCAGCCACCCTCGTGACTGGGTCCAACATTTTTGAGAGGAATGCCACAGGTTGCCTCTAGCCTCCTCTTTTCTGAGCTAGCACTCCCAAAGCTATCCCTTTTTCCACATTTACAAACAAGTGGAAAGGTTGATTGATATCAGGCAAGGCCAGGACTGGAGCATTAATCAAGTCTTTCTTCAAGCGATTAAATTCCTGCTGTTCCTCAAGCACTCCTCCTTTTTCGCTACTTAGTTTTTCATTCAAGAATCGGACATTCTGTGCATTTTTATCTATCCACAGCCGCCAATACCCAATTAATCCAAGGAACTTCCTTATCTCCTTTGATTTTTAGGTATAGACAAACCAATGATACCAGCATTCATTCAGGTCTGATTCTCTTTTTCCCTTGGCTAATCAAGTGACCCAAATACTTCCTGTTCGACTAATGCAGTTTGTTCTTAGAAACTCTTAACCCTTTCTCTCCCAAGAAGTTTAGCAACTCAATAGTGGATTCAGAAACTTCATTTTCCTTTGTTCCTGAAATCAACAGATCGTCTACATACTGATTTAACTGTGTTCCTGGAGTGCTTGAGTGTTCTTCTTACTTGCTCTAAAACTTGTCCAAATAGATTGGGAGATTCTGTAAACCCTTGGGGGAGGACTGTCCATTGATACTGCTGTTTTCTTCCCGAGTGAGGGTCCTCCCACTCGAATGCAAACAAGTCCCGACTATTCTCATCCAAGGGGCAACTCCAAAAAGCATTTTTCAAATCTACAACACTAAACCACTCGTGTTCCGGGGGAATTCGATCCAATATGTTATAGGGGTTTGGGACTACTGGATGTCGTGTCTGAACAATCTTATTTAATTCTCGTAGATCCTGGACCAAGCGGAAAGTCCCATCTGTTTTTTGTACAGGGAGGATAGGGGTGTTATAAGGAGACATGCAACTTTCTAGCATTCCATCTCGCAGCAAATTTTCAATAACTGGCTGAAGGCCTCTTCGTCCTTCTACCGAAATAGAATACTGTTTCACCCATACTGGCTGGAACCCCTCCTTTAGGGTTATTTTGAGTGGGGTTATTTGCAGTCCTCCCCTGTTTCCCTCTCCAGCCCAGACACAGTCCAGAATGTCCTGGATATCCTCTTCCCTCAATGTACAATTTCACCATTATACGTCCTTCCACTGGAGCGGTACCGACTCCTAGTCTAATTTGCAGATCTCGTCCCATCAGATTCACCCCAGCTTGAGGAACCAGAATCAGGTCTCCAATTGCCTCCCTGTCTTTATACTTCACACAGACCCCCTTGATCAGAGGGGTCTTCGTGACTCTCCCCCCTACTTCCGATATCTTTAATTGTGGACGAGTGAATCTAACGTTTAATGATGATCTAGTGGCCTCTGTGTCCACCAGAAAAACAGCATCCTCTTTGTTGAGTCCCACCTGGAAGAAACCCCTGATACCTTTAATCCTCCCCAAAAGTCATCAGAGGGATCGCATCCCTTTCCCTCTTTAATT
Source organism: Narcine bancroftii (assembly GCF_036971445.1). Taxonomy (NCBI): domain Eukaryota; kingdom Metazoa; phylum Chordata; class Chondrichthyes; order Torpediniformes; family Narcinidae; genus Narcine; species Narcine bancroftii. Next base: position 226,689,642 of record NC_091471.1, read on the forward strand.
TGGGACATTCCTGTTTGAAATGTCCCACTTTCCCACAATAGTAACCCCCTGCCTGCTGGGGTTACCCAAAACTCAAGTACATCAACATAATAACAACCGGAACATTTCCATCGCTCAATTTCTCTATCAGAGGCGTCCCTCTGGTGGAGTCTAATCTCCTGGTTGGAAGGTATAAGGCTCGTTGAGGAGAACTCATGTTGAACTAAATCTTTGGGGTCCCAATCTTGATAACCCTTTAGATACTTTATCTGCTGCCTCATTAAGTTAAGAAATCACATCTTTATCATGGGTATGTGCTCAACTTTAAATTGCAAACAAATTGGTATCTTGTGTGGCCACTTTAAGAGTATTCCTGGCTGTCTTCGTTCTCTGCTCTGTAGTATTCTGCACAAACTGGCTGCGTAATCTCTTCTTCTGGGCTTCCTGCCAATTTGCCTGGCTGGTATCTTATGTTTTTATGCTGTGTTCTCTCTGTCCTCACTGAGAACAGCTTAATTTTTAAACTGAGCAAATGCAAACAAACGTGTTTGAACAAAAGCTGCTAGAATTTTCCACAGACTTTAAATCTTAACTTCTTTGTTACAGTGGCCGGATGATTTATCATGGCTCTGGATTCGAGTACTAACAGTATCCGAAAATACTTTGGGTTTTGCTGGCTCGGGGTCTAGATACAGGCAGATGATATGGTAGTTGTGTCCTTGGGGGGGTTCCCGAGGAGTACTCGGTTTCACTCATCTCTCCCTCCTTCGTCAGCCTTAGGACTTCCATTTGACTATGTAGTCTTTGTTTATCCTCCTGTCCAGGAGGCTTCTCCTGCCTACCCTTTGCTTTTTTTCCTTTCCTGATTTTTCCTGTCCTGCTCCTTTCTATATGCACATTCTTTCTGGAGGACATCCATAGGTTTACTGTCCCCCCTTCTGCCACTTTTACAGTGTTAGTTTGGCATCCTGCAAGCCTATCTCTTTTCTTTCTTGTGCTAACAGGCGCCACTTTCCAAAGAGCTCTTTAATGAATTCATCATCCCGAGTACCAACGGCCAGCCTTCTCTAATTCCTTTTATTATTAGATCTCTTAAATCCTGCATATTCCTCCTTCCCTCCTCCTGCTGCTTTTCCCAGCCTGTCTGAACAATTGGAAATTTAGCTTCTGGTCTCCGGGGGGTGGGGGCGGGGGGGGGGTGCTCTCTCCAAAATTCTCATTCCTGCCTGCCGGACCATTTGTCTTTCTTCTGCAGTGAATAAAGTTCCTAATATCGATTGCATTTCACCCCAGGTTTAAATGTTAGGTCCCAAGAATTGATCAAACTCTTCAGCCAAGCCTAGGAGGTCTTCTAAGAGACTTTTCATCTTTTTAAAGTTTCTCACTTCTGTACTATTAAGAGGAACGTTGACAAATCTCAATGCCCTTCCTATGGGAACCTCCCACAAAGGGAACATTTGCCAATCGGCTTGATCTTTCTGTTCCTTTCTCTCCAACGGAAAGGATTTTATATCATCCTGTAGTATTTCTCTTTTTCTCTGGTTTTTCCGTGCCCCTCAGGGGCACTGGCCTCTACCCTTCCAACGGGTTCACTCACCAAATCGGTGATCCCCGGGAGGGATATCACCAGCACCCTGATGATCCTCCCCTCTGACTGTCATATGGCGGGGGCAGGTGCTTCAAAAGATCCCAGGGAGGTACATCTTCCTCCTCATTTTTTTTTACAGCAACCTTAAACAGTTCGGTCACTCAGATCCAACATGCTGCATAATCTGACTCCTCCGGGTCTGGAGGGCTTCTTTCATTTATGAATAAATTTAATTTCTGACATATCCAATCTTCATCTGACCCCAGTCGGGCCTACCAAACCGAAGACTCCAGAATCGGAGTCTGAGGCCATTTGTAATAACAAACTTTATTATAGTCTCCTTAGTCTTTCCCTGGGTCCTTCCCCGACCCCAGTTTCCTAACATCCACCGCCAACAGACTATCGAGCGGAATGTCAATCCCGGGACCCCCCACTCTGGAGTCCCTTCTTCCCTCGGGTAGTCTTATTACCCATATCCCTGTCAGATCACTCACTCCTGACAGAATCCCGGTCGCCCGAGTAGTACTTAACAGTCAATTTTTCTTATCCGGGTCTTGTGCACGAGAGTTGCCCCGACCGAACCACTCCTCCTACCAGAGTCCCTTCATTCTGTTCCACTCCCTCTACCGGAGCTTTCCTAGGTCTCGTTCTCCAGAGTCTCCTGTCCGGGTATCACTCGCTCAAACCGCTGACGACAAGCAAGGAAATCGGAGCCCACTGAAATCAGTGGGGTGCGCCTTCTCGTTCTTCGATAGCCAGTCACCAAGCAGTGGGAGTTGAGGATCCCGGACGAGTCCCCAAGCTTGTGAAATATAAAGTGTTCACAATCACTACGCTGGAGATAAAGTCTTGGAGAACAGGTTCAGCTTTATTTCGAGTCTGCAGAGTCGGGTGCCCCTGGTTTGGAGACACACCAGAGATTCAGAATCATCACTCTTTTGTACAGTCCTGGGCTCAACATCACCCCACCTTCAGTTACCTTCTTCCAATCAGAATCTTAGTTCATTACAATCTTCTCCTCCCTCCATCAATCCAAGTCTCACTCAGTTCCTCCTTCTTCATACATCGCATGTTATGTTAATTAGTTCATTCCCTCCTTAGGGGCTTCTAAGTTAATATTCAGTCTCTATTAAGCAAGTGCAGTACTAGCTATAAACGACTTAGGTCACTGTACCTGCCTGAATCAGATCCTTGCATCCTTGGGGCTCCTGATAGGAAGGGGCCCACTAGCTAGTACTGTCTACTCTCAAGCTTTTATCTCCATACTTTGCATTCCTTTACTTTTCACAGAATGGTGCGAGTTTAATCACTTTCAACCATTTTTCACACCGATAGGAACAACTATTGTGGATTTATGGTTAATTATCATAGCATGTGCTTTGTTTTGACAGTCGGTTATGTATCTTGGGCACCAAGTTAAAAATATTTTGTCCATATTTATTTGTGCAGAATGTAAATATTGCCCGTGATATTTGGAGAACTTGTTGTGCATCTGAGAATGCACGCTCTAAAAATTGCATGATTCGTCCAGTGTGTGCATTGTTTGTGCATGCACGACCCCCATGGGCCAGTTGCAATGGGTGCGTCTCCTTAGGGTGCCCTGAATGCATGACACCACGCGCACTCCGTGCCCCCACAGGTAGTGGGAGGAGGAAGTGAGGCAGCTGCTGGCTCGGTGGCGGAGGGAACGCCATGACAGCGGCTCAGTGAGTCGGCGCGGCCTGGGGTTGGGCTCGGTGCCTGGCGGCCGCCTCCCCTCCACGGTGTCCCCGGCTCTGCGGGAGATGCGAGCGCCGCAGCAGCTGAAGGTGAGTGTCCCGGGAGGAGGAGGAGGAGGGTGACCGGAAACCTCGCTGCTCCTGCCTGGCCTGGGAGTTGGGGCGAGATTCCGAGGCCTGAGGATCAGCTGAGGCCGGGGTCGCGTGGGGGCGGGGGGGCGGGGGTTGCGCTCGCTGCCGCTGGCAGCCGGCGGGGAAGGGACCGCCGCCAGAGCCAGGTGCGGCCCGGGCCGCCTCCTGCCGCAGCTCATCCATGCAGTGGCCCGCGGAGGGTCGAGTCCCGAGGCCTTGCGCTCCTCGCTTTATCTCGGGGATGTCTGGACGCCGCGGCCCATCCTCCAGCTTCACCTCCGAAGGCTGGAAACCGAGGACAATAAACCAACTTTCTCCCGCTGAGCGACGAGTTTGGGCAGTTGGATTTGTTTACGTGCTGTTCTGCCTTGAGGGGCCCAGTGCTCCCTGGAGGTTCTTATTAATGTTTTCTATGCATGGCCTTAGCCATTAATTAATACCTCAGTAAAATTCAACAATTACACTTCCCCCTTCCCTAACCCCCTTGTGTTCAAGGACAATCATCTAGTGAGATAAACTAGAAAAAGAATTGCTCTGAGATGCACAAACACACAATCTTCTACAGAGAGGATTGGACAGGTCTGAAGGGAAAGGAAGAAGACGTGCATATTTAGCCTAATGTTTGCATATATGGGTGCCATATTTGTAAAAATGTACTCTATTTTTCCCTAAAAGAATACAACTGTGAATTTCCACATTCTCTCTTTCCAGACCCAAACGTGAGTCTGATTTCCAGAGCATTTTCTTCCCTCTGCTAGTGCAAACTGAACAGATTCCACTTCATCTATTGATAAGTTGAATTTAGGTCTTGTCCCTTGTATATTCCCCAATAAATGGAGATCTGGATTTTGCAGAAATACAACATTTGTAACCTCCTTAAAAAGTTCCCCAAATCCACCCAACACTGCCTTATTTTGGGACATGACCATGTTGAACGCAAGAAAGTCCCCACCTCTTGATCACATGTAAAACATTGAACCGATATGTCTGATTTCATTCTATTCAATTTTTGCAGCATAAGTATAGCTGGTGTAAAAATTAGACTGAACTAATCTGTACCTTTATTTTAATAGTATTAGTCAAAGAATCTCAACAAACCTCTGACCATCTTTGTTCATTAATTATAATATTCAAATCTGTCTCCCACCTTTTTAAATTTATGAACTCCATGTTTAGGAGTTTCTGTTTGTAATAAAAAGATATAGTACAGCTGAACCCAGTTTTTCTCTTAAATATCCTCTCAATTGGAAATAGCAGAAAAGAGTATTACCATATATCCTATATTTATCCTTTAATTGTTGAAATGACATCATTTAATTCTGTCATAACAATTTTCAATATTCTTGAAGATACTCTACAGGACCAAATACTAAAAAAAAATTAATCTTTGAAAAAGGTATAAGATTAATTTGAAATAACAGTGTCTGAGGCAACACACTTCCTTTAATTCCAGTTTCATCATTTATCTTATTCCAAACTTTGTGTTTCAACAGTGGTTTTTGTTTTTCACCTACTATTAATTTTTATATATCGATCTCACACACACACGCACACACTCTTCTGCTACTCTCTCCTATCTTTTCCAATTCTATTTGAAACCATGCAGGTTTTCTCTTTCCTTCAAATGAAGAAGTAAGAAATCTCATTTGAGCTGCTGGAGAATAATTCTTAAAATTAGGAAGTGGTAATCTTCCCAATTCATACTTCCATAAAAAATTTTTTGAGATCATATTATCAGCAAAGTTTGAAAAAGATGTATTCTTGGAAAAATATTAATCATAATGCAATTAAACCGACCTACTAACGTTATAGGTAAATTCATCCATGTAAATCCTCTTCAAACTTTTTAAATAATGGTAAATAATTTATAAAATTTTTTAAATTATCATCTATATAAATTCCTAAATATTTAATTTTTTTTGGCCATTTGAATTGAGTATCATTTTGACATTGACTATAATCTCCTTCCGTAAATAGCATGATTTCACTTTTATTGCTGCAATCTTTATACCCTGAAATCTTTACATACTCTTCCAATTTAGTGTATAATTTTTGCAAAGAATTCTCAGGTTCTGTCAAATAAATTCGTATATCATCTGCAAATAAACTGATTTTTATGCTCTTTTTGACCAATCCTAAATCCTTTTATTTCCAAATCATTTCTAATTGCTTCTGTCAATGGTTCTATAGCTAATACAAATAAAGATGGAGATAAAGAATATTCTTGAATGCTAGATAGTGTTAATTGAAATGGAACAGGTATTTGTCCATTTGTCATTACTTTAGCCCTAATCCAGTTTATAATAGTCTGTCCAACCCCAAATTTATCCAATACTTTTTTAAAAAAAAATTATTTTCACACTATAGACCATACAGACATTTTTCTTCTTATATATACAGTGTCGTTTTTCCCCCCTCCCTCCCTCACCCCCTTCCCCATTTATTTGAAATTCAATCTATAAGATACATTAAACCCGTTAAACAATGTTGTCACTTAATAAAAATAAACAAGAAATTTTACTGAGTCAGTTCTTTTTGTTATCTTCTCCTTCTGTCATTTTAGGTGGTGGAAGTCCATGGTAGGATTTCTCTATTGTGTTTCATGTATGACTCCCATATTTGTTCAAATATTGTAATGTTATTTCTTAAATTATATGTTATTTTTTCTAATGGAATACATTTATTCATTTCTATATACCATTGTTGTATTCTCAAGTTGTCTTCTAATTTCCAGGTTGACATAATACATTTTTTTGCTATAGGTAGGGCTATCATAACAAATCTTTTTTGTGCTCCATCCAAATCGAGTCCAAATTCTTTGTTTCCGTGAAGCCAAGCCAAAGAGATATTACTTAGGAGGAAGATCTCTGGGTTTTTTTGGTATATTGCTTTTTGTGATTTTATTTAATATCTGGTTTAGATCTTCCCAAAATTTTTCCACTTTCTCACATGTCCAAATTGCATGAATTGTTGTTCCCGTTTCCTTTTTACAGCGAAAACATCTGTCTGATACTGTTGGGTCCCATTTATTTAACTTTTGAGGTATGATGTATAGCCTGTGTATCCAGTTGTATTGTATCATGCGTAACCTCGTGTTTATTGTGTTTCTCATAGTTCCGGAGCATAGCTTCTCCCATGTTTCATTCTTTATCTTTATGTTTAGATCTTGTTCCCATTTTTGTTTAGGTTTACCGTTTGTTTCCTCGTTCTCCTTTTCTTGCAGTTTGATGTACATGTTTGTTACAAACTTTTTAATTATCATTGTGTCTATAATCACATATTCAAAATTGCTTCCTTCTGATACCTCAGACTGTTTCCCAATTTGTCCTTGAAGTAGGTTTTCAGTTGGTAGTATGCAAACATTGTATTGTGAGTTATATTATATTTATCCTTCATTTGTTCAAAGGATAATAATTTATTTCCCGAAAAACAATTTTCTATACTTTTGATCCCTTTTCTCTCCCATTCTCTAAAGGAAAGGTTATCTATTGTGAAAGGGATTAGCTGATTTTGCGTCAATATTAGTTTTGGTAGTTGGTAATTTGTTTTATTCCTTTCTACATGAATCTTCTTCCAAATGTTAAGCAGATGATGCAATACCGGTGAATTCCTACATTGCACCAATTTTTCTTCCCATTTATATAGTATATGTTCAGGTATCTTCTCCCCTATTTTACCTAGTTCTAATCTGGTCCAATCTGGTTTTTCCCTTGTTTGATAAAAATCTGATAGGTATCTTAATTGTGCGGCTCTATAATAATTTTTAAAGTTTGGTAGTTGTAAGCCTCCTTGTTTGTACCATTCTATTAATTTATCTAGTGCTATTCTCGGTTTCCCCCCTTTCCATAAGAATTTCCTTATTATTTTCTTTAACTCCTTGAAGAATTTCTCTGTTAGGTGTATTGGTAATGACTGAAATAGGTATTGTATCCTTGGGAAAATATTCATTTTAATACAGTTTATCCTTCCTATCAGTGTTAGTGGTAAGTCTTTCCAATGCTCTAAGTCGTCTTGTAATTTTTTTCATTAATGGATGGTAATTGAGTTTATATAGATGGCCGAGATTTTTATTTAGTTGTATACCTAGGTATCGCATTGCTTGTGCTTGCCATCTAAATGGCGATTCTTTCTTAAACTTTGTGAAATCCGCATTATTCATTGGCATTGCTTCACTTTTATTTGCGTTGATCTTGTACCCCGATACTTCTCCATATTCCTTCAATTTCCTATGTAATTCTTTTATTGATATTTCTGGTTCTGTTAAGTATATTATAACGTCATCTGCAAATAGACTGATTTTATATTCCTTCTCTTTTATTTTTATCCCTCTTATTTTACTTTGTGTTCTTATCAGTTCTGCTAGTGGTTCTATAGCTAACGCGAACAGTGAGGGAGATGGTGGACATCCCTGCCTTGTTGATCTGCTTAAGTTAAATTGTTTTGATATATATCCATTTACTGTCACTTTCGCCAATGGCCCCTTATATAATGCTTTAATCCAATTAATATATTTCTCTGGTTTGCTGAATTTTTGTAGTACTTTGAATAAATAATTCCATTCTACTCTGTCAAAGGCCTTCTCTGCGTCTAAAGCAACCACTACTGTTGGAGTTTTATTTCCTTCTACTGCATGAATTAAGTTAATAAATTTACAGATATTGTCTGTTGTTCGTCTTTTTTTAATAAATCCAGTTTGGTCTAGATTTACTATTTTTGGTACATAGTCGGCCAATCTGTTTGCTAATAGTTTAGCTATTACCTTATAATCTGTGTTAAGTAGAGATATTGGTCTATATGACGCTGGTGCAAGTGGATCTTTCCGTGTCTTTGGTATTACTGTAATTATTGCTGTTTTGCATGAATTTGGTATGCTTTGTGTTTTATCAATCTGGTTGATTACTTTCAGGAGGGGAGGAATTAATAAGTCTTTAAATATTTTATTGAATTCCCTTGGGAATCCATCCTCTCCTGGTGTTTTATTGTTCGGTAGTTTTTTTAATATCTCCTGTAATTCTTCTATTTCAAATGGTTTTATTAATTTATTTTGCTCCTCTGTTTGTAATTTCGGTAGTTCAATTTTAGTTAGAAATTCATCTATTTTGTCTTCTTTCCCTTCGTTTTCAGTTTGATATAGTTGCTCGTAGAATTCCCTGAAGTTTTTATTGATCTCCGTTGGATTATATGTAATTTGTTTGTCCTTTTTCCTTAATGCCAATACCATTCTTTTAGTTTGTTCTGTCTTAAGCTGCTACGCTAGAATTTTGTGCGTTTTTTCTCCTAGCTCATAATATTTCTGTTTTGTCTTCATTATGTTCTTCTCCACCTTATATGTTTGCAGTGTTTCATATTTTATTTTTTTATCTGCCAATTCTCTTTTAGTTGTATCTTCCTTTATTGCTAATTCTTTTTCTATATTTGCTATTTCCCTTTCCAACTGTTCTGTTTCCGATTGTAGTCCTTCTTCATAGTTACATAACTTATTATTTGCCCTCTGATGAACGCTTTCATTGCGTCCCATAGTATAAACTTATCTTTCACTGATTCCGTATTTATTTCAAAGTACATTTTAATTTGTCATTCAATTAATTCTCTAAAATCCTGTCTTTTAAGTAGCATGGAGTTTAATCTCCATCTATACATTCTTGGAGGGATGTCCTCTAGCTCTATTGCCAATAACAGGGGTGAGTGGTCCGATAATAGTCTAGCTTTATATTCCGTTTTCCTAACTCTCCCTTGAATGTGGGCTGATAACAGGAATAGGTCTATCCTTGAGTATGTTTTATGTCTACCCGAATAATATGAATATTCCATTTCCTTTGGGTGTTGTTTCCTCCATATATTCAAAAGTTGCATTTCTTGCATCGATTTAATTATAAATTTGGTTACTTTGTTCTTTCTGTTAGTTTTTTTTCCAGTTTTATCCATGTTTGAGTCCAAATTAAGGTTAAAATCTCCTATTAGTATGTTCCCTTGCATATCTGCTATCTTCAAAAAGATATCTTGCATAAATTTTTGATCTTCATTAGGTGAATATACATTGAATAAATTCCAAAATTCTGAATATATCTGACATTTTATCATTACATATCTCCCTGCTGGATCTATTATTTCCTCTTCTATTTTGATTGGTACATTTTTATTGATTAATATAGCTACTCCTCTGGCTTTTGAATTATATGATGCTGCTGTTACATGTCCTATCCAATCTCTCTTTAATTTCTTGTGTTCCACTTCAGTTAGGTGTGCTTCTTGTACGAATGCTATATCATTTTTTTATTTTTTCAGTAAATTTAACAGTTTCTTCCTTTTGATTTGGTTATGTATTCCATTAATATTTAAAGTCATATAGTTCAACATAGTCATTTCATACTTTGTTTATCTTTCCTTTCCGTTTCCTTATCGCCACCTTCCCTTCTTATCCATTTCTGCTTTCTTTTTTTGAACACATTATAAGACAACATTTCTAAAACATAAAATATTTCCACTATTCTCATATGTAAAATTCCTTTAACCCCAAAAGTCCCTCCCCTTTCTGAGTTGCCCTTTGTCACTTGTCGGGCAACCACATCTCCCCTCTCCATTTGGATTTGTGAAACCGCTCGCAAGCGTCAACTGATTTCGCAGTGACTGTTATTCTTCCCCACCCAGCCCCCCCCCAGAAAAGATTTTAATCGTCATATATAACAAAGGTCACTCTCTTAATTCCCTCCTTACTTCCTTTCTTCCCCTTCTTAGTTCTTACCTATACTCTATTTTACATATATATATATATATATATATATATATATATATATATCTGTTTTGTAGTTGTTCTGCAAATTTTCGTGCTTCTTCCGGATCCAAGAATAGTTTGCTTTGCTGCCCCGGAATAACTATTTTAAGTACCGCTGGGTATTTTAACATAAATTTATAACCTTTTTTCCATAGGGTCGTTTTTGCTGCATTGAACTCCTTCCTCTTCTTCAGGAGTTCAAAACTTCTATCTGGATAGAAAAAAAAAATTTTGACAGTGGTTTTTTTGTCTTCTCTTATTTTTTCCATTGCCTTCTCCAATATATTTTCTCTTGTTGTATATCTTAGGAATTTTACTAGAATGGATCTTGGTTTCTGTTGTGGTTTAGGGGCTAATGTTCTGTGTGCCCTTTCTATTTCCATTTCTTCCTGTAATTCTCCTGTAATTCTGGTCTTCCTAGGACCCTGGGGATCCATTCTTTTATTAATTCTTTCATATTTTTGCCTTCTTCATCTTCCTTAAGGCCCACTATCTTTATATTGTTTCTTCTATTATAATTTTCCATTATATCTATCTTCTGAGCTAACAGCTCCTGTGTCTCTTCAGCTTTTTTTTATCAGATTCTTCAAATTTCTTTTTTAAGTCATCTACTTCCATTTCTATGGCTGTTTATCGTTCTTCCACCTTGTCCACTCTTTTTCTTATATCTGTCATGATCATCTCTAATCTATTCACTTTTTCTTCTGTACTTTTTATTCTTCTTTTTATTTCACTGAATTCTTGTGACTGCCATTCTTTTACTGTTTCCATATATTCTTTAAAAAAAAATATATCCATGTACTTGCCCTTCCCTTCATCTTCCATTTCTCTGTGTTCTTCCTCCTCTTCTTCTGAGTCCACTCCAGGATCTGTGTCCTTTACCTCTGTCTCCTCTGGTTTTCTTGTTGGGTTGTTTGTTTTATTTTGTTGGGTATTTTTGGTCTTCTTATTTTTATTAAAGGTGTCTTGGTGTTGGTCTTCTTCCTCTGGGTTGGTCATCTGTTATTTCTTTGATTTTTATTTTTATTCTCTTCCTTCTTGTTCTTGTTATTTTCTATGTTTTCCAGTTGAGAGTCTTGCTGTTGTGTTGTAGTTGTCTGTGCTGTGGAGATTTATTCCTCAGCTGGTCCCCCCTTCCGTCAGTGTTATTTTTGTCTTGTGTATTGCATCGGACTTGTCAGCCACAAACGAGCCTGTAGCTGACGTGGACATTACCCCTCCATAAATCTTCGTCTGCGAAGCCAAGCCAAAGAAGGATAAAGAAAAATAAAATGATAGGTTCTAGGGCACATATGTCAAACTCAGGCCCGCGGGCCAAATTTGGCCCGTGATATAATTATATTTGGCCCGCAAGATCATATCAAATATGTATTCGAGCTGGCCCGCTGGACATTTCTGAACGAGAAGCAAAAGCTCCAGAAGGTGGAGGAGATGAAAAGAAGTCTGGTTTTACAGCAAACTATGTTCACCAAAGCAGAATCCCAAAGTGAGCCTGCTGTAAAAGTTAGTTTTATTGTGGCTGCAGAGATCGCCAAATCAGCCAGGCCCTTTATAGAGGGAGAGTTTATTAAAAAGTGCCTGCTCAAAGTTTGCGATGTCATTTGCCCAGATGAAAAGCAAGCGTTTTTAAATGTGAACCTGAGCAGAAACACCGTGGCTGCACGTGCTTGTGAGCTTGCTACTAATCTAGAAGAACAACTGAAGGAGAAGGGGAAAGATTTTATGGCATACTCACTTGCTGTAGACGAGAGCAGCGACACATCAGATACTGCCCAGCTATCAATATTCATCCGTGGAGTGGACACGAAACTTTCCGTTACAGAGGAACTTGTAGGATTAAAATCCATGCATGGCACAACCGCAGGAAAAGAAATCTTCGAGGAGGTGTCCAAATGTCTCAATGAAATGATGCTGCCTTGGGATCAACTTGTGGGACTAACGACAGATGGTGCGCCTGCGATGTGCGGTCAGAAAAGTGGACTGGTGGGCAGGATTCAGCAGAAGATGCGGGAGAGTCATGCAGGTGAGCTTACAGTTTATCACTGCATAATCCACGAGGAAGCCTTGTGTGGCAAAGCCTTGAAAATGGAGCATATTATGAACACTGTAACTTGAGTAGTTAACTTCATAAGAGCCAAAGGTTTAAATCACCACCAGTTCTCCTCCTTTCTGGAGGAGTTAGGGTCAGAATACAGAGAGGTGCGATGGCTTAGCCGAGGAAAAGTACTGAAGAGATGCTTTGAGCTACGTGAAGAAATATGTCTGTTTATGGAGAGCAAAAGCAAAGACACAACAGAGCTCAGGGATAAAAAGTTTCAATGTGAGCTGGCACTCCTGTGTGACATCGTGAGCTATCTCGATGCGCTAAACCTGCATCTACAGGGACGAGGGCACGTCATTACAGACATGTTCAGTGCAGTGAGGACTTTTAGAACCAAGTTGTGCTTGTGGGAGACTCAGATGCTGCAGGGAAACATGGCTCATTTTCTGTGATGCCAAATTATGAAAGAACAGATCTCACCTGCCGTGTTGCCCAGTGCAGAGTTTGCTGAAAAACTAAGCGTACTTCGTGTGGAGTTTTCCCGATGATTTGCTGACTTTGAAGCCCAGAAATGCAGATTTGAACTACACAGCAATCCGTTTGTAGTTGACGTGACAAGTGCTCCAACCAACCTCCAAATGGAGCTGATTGAGCTCCAGTGTAATGACACACTCGAGTCAAAGTATGACTCTGTCGGTGTTCCGCAGTTCCCACAGTTCCTTCCCGACACACTGCCCCAACTCCGTGCACAAGCTGATCAAATGCTGTCAATGTTCGGCAGCACGTATCTCTGCGAACAACTCTTCTCTTTGATGAAGATGATCAAAACACTACACAGGAGTCGTCTTACTGACGAGCACCTTCATTCAGTCCTGAAGATTTCCTCAGCTCAGAGTCTGACACCAGAGTTTGATGAACTTGCATCTAAGAAGAGATGCCAAGTATCTGGTTTAGACCCAGATGCATCAGAGTGTAGCAAGCTAAGCTTGGATTAATATTTTCTTTGGTTAACTTTGGACTGTTCATAGTTGAAAGATTGGATTTTCATTGAAGCAATTTGTTATTTTTTTGACTTGTTGGCTTGTGAAAAAAAACATTTAAAAGGAGCTTAAAGGCTATAAAGAAATATTATTTATTGAATATTTTATTTCTCATTTGTTAATGCTTCTTCTGGAAAGAGTTTAACCAAAACTATTGTTAAACATTTATTTTAATAAGAAAAAGTTTAACATTACATATGTTGAAAGAAGAGAAAACATGCAGATGTTGTTGAAAATTTTCAATAAATATTTAGTTTGGATGAATACTTAGTCTAACTTTTTAATTTTGGCCCTCGGTGAATTTGAGTTTGACACCCCTGTTCTAGGGGTAAATTATTGGCTTTGACTCCGTTGTATAATAATCAACTTATTTCTTTCTCAATATATAATCAAAGTTTATTGTGAAAAAATTGGGAGATTGTTTTAAAGAGTGTAAGTTTTTATCTTTTAATCAGATGAGGGAAGATTTTGGTATTGATAAGAATTCTTTATTTCTTTATTATCAAATTCGATCTTTGGTAAAATGTATGCTTGGTAGAGATATGATTGTACCTAAAATGACTAAAATTTGAGACTTATGTTATGAAGGTACCAGAGAAGGGTTATATTTCATTTATGTATCAAATATTACAGGATGGTATGGATAAAAAGGGTTGGGATAGATCAAAAATTAAATGGGAAGTAGATATTGGTTTTACTTTTTCTGAAGAGGATTGGTTAGATATCTGTTATGATAGTGTAACTAGATTGATAAATGCATGTTATGCAATGATTAATTACAATTTTTTACATCAATTATATTTGACACCTGAAAAATTTAAAAAAATATGGTTTTAATGAATCAGATTTGTGTTTTAGATGTGGTGATATGGTTGGAACTTTTTTTCATGTTGTTTGGTCATGTATACATATACAATCTTTTTGGAGGAAAATTCAATCGTTTTTAGAAAATCTTTATAAGATTAAAATAGTTTTAGATCCAACAGTATTTTTATTGGGTAGTTTGCAACCTCTGAAAGGCTTGGGATTAGATAAGTTTCAGCTTGCTTTTGTATATTTAGCTTTATTCGTAGTGAAAAAATGTATTGCTAGTACGTGGAAAGATACAAATATGATTGATATTAATAGATGGCATAATGAGATGAAATATTGTTTAATAATGGAAAAAAAATACATATGTTTCACACGATTATAATTTTTTATTAATATGGCTGTTATACTCGGAATATTTACATTTCAATTAATATTGATTAGATTTTAATATGTATCTTTAACATTTTAAAAAATTTTCTTTTTTCAAATACAACCTTTTATCTTTTCTCCCAGAGACCCTTTTTTTTTTGCCAAATTAAATTCTCTTCTTCTTTACAGCAAATCTTCACTTAACTCAGGATAAAACAAGACTATCTTCTAGATCACACATGTCAAACTCAGGCCTGCGGGCCATATTTGGCCGCAAGATCATATCAAATATGTATTAGAGCTGGCCCGCTGGCCGCCGCGCCAGTATAGCGCATGCACAGCTAATACTACAAATCCCAGAATGCTTTGCAAATGCATTGGCACCGGCCCGTCAGCCCGCTAATCGCCCCCACCTCCTCTCTTTACTTTCATTAGCATCTGCGACCTGTCGCAAAAATGGCCAAACGAAAGACAGAAAACAGGACCTTTCAAGACAGGTGGGAGGCAAACTCTGACCCCAGATTTTGATGAACTTGCATCTAAGAGATGCCAAGTATCTGCTTTAGACCCAGGTGCATCAGAGTAAATCACAGTGTAGCAAGCTAAGCTTGGATTAATATTTTCTTTGGTTAACTTTGGACTGTTCATAGTTGAAAGATTGGATTTTCATTGAAGCAAGTTGTTATTTTTTTGACTTGTTGGCTTGTGAAAAAAAATACATTTAAAAGGAGCTTAAAGGCTATAGATAAATATTATTTATTGAATATTTTATTTCTCATTTGTTAATGCTTCTTCTGGAAAGAGTTTAACCAAAACTATTATTAAACATTTCTTTTAATAAGAAAAAGTTTAACATTACATATGTTGAAAGAAGTGAAAACATGCAGTTTTTAATTTTGGCCCTCTGAATTTGAGTTTGACACCCCTGCTCTAGATATATGAGGGCCTTTCCTGTCTTTTGCCCCTTGCATCGCAAATCTCAAAATCTTTTCTCTCTCCTGGGATTGAAAAAATTTAATCAACACTGACTTCGGTCTCTGACCTGGAGATGGTTTCCCTCTGAGAGCTCTGAACTCTTTCAATAGCATCTTGAAAATTTTCTTCTCCCATAACTTCAGGAATCGACTTTTGAAAAAAATTAATTGCATCTTCTTCCTCTAGTCCTTCTTTAAGGCTCACTATTTTAGTCTTATTTATCCTACTGAAATTTTCCAACACATTTACTTTTTTGTTGAAGCTTATGAGTCACCATATCCAAAACAGTAGTATTATCTTCAACTTGTGTTGCTCTATCAAAGTGGTTCCAAAACCTTTTCAAGCTGCTGCTCCCTTGGCTTCCAGGCCACATCCCGAGTGTCATACAATGATGCGAGGGTTATAGGCACTGCCAAGAGGGGTAGTGGCGGTGCCAAGAGGGCGGTAGTAATGCTAATACAACATAGTGGCCACCGAGACCAGCTTTCACGAGAACACCTTGTCGCCGTTTATTTTACTCACTACTGCCAGAAAATAACTGCACTGGCTTCTTCGTTATACTTTGCAGCAAACAGAATAATAACAAGACAGAAGATTTTGGGGCACCCCCTTTTTCCTGAATGGCTTTTTTTTCTCATCACCTCCTTGAATCTTTCCACCACCCACAAAGGTGTAGCTGCGCCCACTTTGGGAATCACGACTCTCTCATCAAATTGTAGCATATCCTGCTGCATATTCTTCATCTTCTCATCCTAGCTTATCTATTTTTTTGTTAATTTTATCCACTGATTCTTTAACTTCATTAAAATCCTTCCTTATTGCACTCAAAATACAATGTTGCTTGTATCATGTACTTAAAGACCTTGCTTCTTTCCCTGTCTCCTCTTCAGATAATTATATTTCTTCTTCATCTTCCTTGGGTCACTTGTAGATTTTTCTGAGCCTGGCTCGATCTCAGACATTATTACAGAGGGCCCTGGTTTATTGCGCATGCGTGATCTACTTCCAGATTCTTTCTGCAATGCCATATTCCTGTTGCTTTTGATTGGTGCTTCCAGATCACTCATCCTAGGATCTACGTGAGCTCCAGTCCGCTGCCTTAGAGTCATTGTAAGCCCTCCAGCCTGCTTTTCCTGTTGGGCTTGAGGTATGTCTGCAAAGTCTTTATTCTTTGCTCCTTTTGGAGACGTTGTAAAATGTTGCTTCCATGGTTAAAAACATTTTGAAAAGTTTTCCACCCTAAATATCTACCTTTTGACTAATAAATTTGGAGACTCGTGTTTTCACGGGACATCATCGCATGACGTCTCCCCTCCCTGGAGGTTGAAGATAATTTCCTGGAGAACAGAAAGGGAGATTGAAGAGGATTAAAGCCACTTGGTTGTAACTCTTTATTTGATTGAAGTTGTTTGTTTTTATTTTCTCTTTTAGATTGTTCTCAAATCGAGATGACATATAATATTTTTAATTGCCTCATTGACAATTGAAAATGTCCTCCATTTTTCATTTGCCATTCTACATCTTTTAAAAGCATTATTGTGGAATTCAGCCATGCTTTAGTTGATCCTGTCCTCTCAAATTAAATGATATATGAGTGGGAATAGATATTTGGTCCAATGAGCTTCCTCTGCTATTCACTAAGATCATTGGTTTAATCTATCTCATCATCATTTTCCATGATTGTCACCATAGTTTTGGATTCTTCAATTTAAAAAAAAATCATTGTGTTTTCAATGAATACAAAAACTGAGATCTGCAGCCCTCTCAGTTGTACAAATCAAAACTTTGCCATACCTTGTGCAAACAGATCTCTTCTTGATCCTACCCTTTATTCGGTATCTCTTTTGGTTCTCAATTTGACCTGAAAAGTCCTTTTTAAAAATCCTGCATGTTTTGGTGACATTTCCTTTTATTTTCCTCCTCAATTGTAGAAAATACAGTTTCAGTTTCCTCAAGCTTTCCTCGTAAAGTTAACTTGCCACTCCTGGATCGAGTTTACTTAATTTTTGCTTCACCCCCTCCAGGGCAAGTCATTCTCTCTGGGAAATTTTATTTACTTTCATAGATAGATTACTTGTCCTGTTGATGGATTATTTGTCTGTATGTGTGTTATGTCTGGTTATGAGTCTGCATGTTTTGCACCGAGGACCGGAGAACACAGTTTCGTCGGGTTAGACTCGTACAATCAGATGACAATAAATTTGTCTTGAAAAATGGAGACTAAAACTGCACACTGATCTCCAACAGGATCCTGTTCCATTGAAATGAACTGGTCTTCACTGTCATTCAAATCTTTTCTTGTAAAAGTTTCTTTTAATAAAGGATAATAAACTAGTTGCCCTTTTGCTTTAGTGGATTTCCAGGTTGATCTTCAGCAACACCTGCCTACCAGGTCATCAGCAAACTTCTTCCTCAGCCAAATATTTGATACAGATCGTGAAAAGCTGGAGCCCAAGCACAAATCTGTATTCCAAATATCCGAATACACCGCATGCATTGCTTTCTAATTTTGTGTGTCGTATCCTCACAGAAGTTCAGCGGATAAGTTAACATTTATTTTCTTACAAAAATCCATGTTGGTTCTGTTCCATCTTACTAACTCCCCTTGTGAAGGTGTCATTTTATCCTTCATTGTGATTGATGGTATTTTCCCCACCAGTGACGTTAAGATAACAAGTGGATAGTTCTCTTGTATGTCTCTTTTCCCCCCACCCCCCTTCTAAAATATCAGGGTCATTTTGTTGCCTTCCAAACCATTGGAAAAGTTCCAGTCTTTTGAAGTTTGTAAGATGATGATAAATGCATCCCATTATCACTGAAGTCACTTTCAGGATTCTAAAATGCAAATCCTTGGAATTTATCGGTTTACAATCTCAGCAATTTTTCATGTTTTTTGGATCAATTCCTTTGTCATTTACCGAAGCCCATTATAAATGGTCCTGTCTGTCTTTAATCGCCCAGGCATCATTTTTATAAGCCTATGAAAATCCTTTTAATATGTATTTGTATCTCTTGCCAGTCAACTCTGTTATTCTATTTTGCATTCCTTTATCAAAGTGTGGTTATGTGTTCCATTGAATTGTTCATGTATTAAGAAGATGGAGAAACTACGTCTGCATACTTATTTAACTCATTTTTTCATGTGCAGTATGTTTCCCCATATCCAAAATGCTTGGGACTGGATGGTTTTCGGTTATTGTTTTTTTTTCGGTTATCTGAACAATGGCTTTAAACAGCTCAGTAGCAATAGCAGAATACTTGTATCGGTGGTGAAACAACAACAACAGAAAACAAATGGAAGGCTTTTGAGCATAAAATAATGTATGGAGGACCATCGCCTTCCCAAGATCGTGTTCTATGGCGAGCTCTCCACTGGCCACCGTGACAGAGGTGCACCAAAGAAAAGGTACAAGGACTGCCTAAAGAAATCTCTTGGTGCCTGCCACATTGACCACCGCCAGTGGGCTGATATCGCCTCAAACCGTGCATCTTGGCGCCTCACAGTTTGGCGGGCAGCAACCTCCTTTGAAGAAGACCGCAGAGCCCACCTCACTGACAAAAGACAAAGGAGGAAAAACCCAACACCCAACCCCAACCCACCAATTTTCCCTTGCAACCGCTGCAACCGTGTCTCCCTGTCCCGCATCGGACTTGTCAGCCACAAACGAGCCTGCAGCTGACGCGGACTTTTTACCCCCTCCATAAATCTTCGTCCGCGAAGCCAAGCCAAAGAAGAAGAAGAATACCTACCAATAAAACTTGATCTCTGCTTACAAAGTAAGATTAATACAGCACCAAACACCAAAAATTCTCCACTATGGCTTTTTTAATTGGTTCTTCCATTGTCGTCTGCCTCTTGAACAATGGTTTTTGTCTTAGAAGTCTCTTTTTGATTTTATAAACTACATGATTTCTTGTTCTGTGACGTCATGTCGGCACCACAAAAAAAGTTTGGTTTTTGGATCTTTTCGGTATTCAGAACTTTGGGTACAGGGAAATGTACTGTACGAAGACACAATGAAAAGTTTGTGTACTTCCCAGGCAAGACAGCCCATGGCACTAAGTTCAGCAGATAAACAAAATCTGCAGGCTGTAGAGATATGATAAAGTCAGAAAGGCGAGGGTACAATGTTACTGGTACTAAATGTCGGATCTAGAGAAAAGTACAGTTAAACAAGTTAGGGTTGTCCCGTTTGCAGAGGTCCTTTCAAGAGAGAGAACAGCGGGAAAGGATCTGCCATGAATTCTAGAGAAAGTGTCTATCCTTTGCAAAGTCTTGGCAACCAAATCTTCACTGTTGCTGCCCTTGGCTTTGTGGATATGCCATCTTTGTTGAACTGTTGGGTGTGCCTGCATATTTTGCAGGATTGGAGATTGCTATTTCATCAGGTTATCTTTGTGCAATTGTATGATAAATAAACGATCTTTCAGGTGAGATGTTTAACCAACATCTTGTATATGTAACCTATTGCAGGTTGCTGGAACAAGGTGCTGTGGTAGTATTTTCTTGAAGGCAATGGATGTCCTTGTCAACATTAGCATGACTAAAACAATTTATTTGGTTATTTTCACATTGCTGTATTAAGACATTAATGTGTGTAAATTGCCTGTCAGATTTTGTGCATCACAATTCATTTCAAAATTTTATATCAGTTATTGGTTGCCATCTGCCTAGGATATTTTCATGTTTTGAGAGGGAATTTATGCATTTTTAAAATCTGTGCTAGATGGGTGGCAAGTTGTGGCCACTGATCATATGTGGAAGTGCAGAATGCTCCAGGGTTAAGGTTCACAATAGTAACCCATTTAAATGGACAGTCTTTTTTGATTTGGGGGGAAAAAATGCCATTGCAATCCAGGGTCCATGCCGAGCATTACAGAAGATGAAAGTTGTATCAATTAGTCAATCTATTTTGAGTTCCATGCTATTTTGGGTGCCACATAAAGAAGAAAGATATCAAAGTGTAGAATGGGAACAGCAGAGTGCACAAAGATGCAGCCTGGTGCATGGAGGGAGAAGCAGAGATTAATTCAGGAGTCTATGGAAGATTATTATATTTGAGGACAAAAAAAAACTGGAGCAAGAGAAGGTAATCTAGATCTTAGAACCTGCAGCACCATTCAAGAGCAAGTCTGATCATTTGCTCCAGTGTTATTTTTGGGCACTATTCCCATACCCCTTGACTTTATTGACATCTTTAAATCTTTTGTTCAGATTTGTGTAAGCTTAATTACAGAGTCATTGGGACAGAGAATTCCAAAGATCCTAAATAGCCCACCCTTCATATTCGGAGTTTCAGTGAGGTGGTCTCTCATTCTTTTAAACTACAGGGATAGTTGACTTGCTGTCCCCTCCCTCTATGGAAAATGCATGGGACTATAAGACCAAAACAATGCACAGTAAACTTGGTCTCATCTCTCCAAAATCCGACAAAATTGCTGTAAGGCCTTTTTCCTTCCGTACTCGTCTTCTTACTTGTTCAAGGTTCAAAACAGAGGATGAAAAATGTGTCTTCTGCGTAGAAGATGATGAAACTATTACCAGTTAATGATTGGTGTAGATTGTACGAGGATATAAATAATGCAGTTTATAGGGTGAGGTTCAAAAGGCGGGAGAACAAGAGGCGCAGGAGCATAAAAACCAGAGCTGCGTATATATGTTGCATGTGTGTAGGGTGTACTGTATCTGTACTATGGTCTAGAGATGTGCTGTTTTGTCAGGCAGTATCTCCAATCAGATAACAGTAAACTTGAATAGTTGAAGGAATCGAAAAACACCGTTAGCTGCTGTTGATTGGGTAAATGGATGAGTCGAGAAGCATATACCTTTATTGTAATTTTATGTAATCCTGTTTGAAGTGTCATGCTTCTCTGTCCACCTATCAAGCTGATTGTTATAACAGCTGGTTGTAGGATTGTTAAGTGCTCTGCTCTGTGATACTCCTTTTAAATTGGCTTTGATTAAATCAGCTGACAAATGGAGTTTGCCCTGCCACTGCAAGCAGCTGTTGGAGAAACTAGGTAGAAACGTCTTTTACTCTTGGATATCTTTTGGATGCAGAAAAAAGCACAATGCCAAACAATATTTGTTTCATGATGTCCTACTCCTATTATAAATCGGAATCAAATATTATTGTCACGAACAAGTCATGAAATTCTGTGTTTTGCGGCAGCGTCATAGAGCAAACATTCATATTATAACCATTTCACAACATTATAATATAAAAAGTAATAGGGCACAAAAAGTAAGAGAGTGTCTTTAGTTCATTAATTATTAGGAATCTGACGGTGGTGGGAAAGAAGCTGTCCTTATGCTGTTGAGTGCTCGTCGTTAGGCTCCTGTACTTTTTTCCCCAATGGTGATAGAGTGAAGAGGGCATGACCTGGCTGGTGGGGGTTTTTGAGGATAGAGGCTGCTTTGCAAAGACACTGCCTCATGTAGATATCCTTGATGGAGGCAAGTTTGGTGCCTGTGATGTTGGAGGCCAAGTCAACAACGCTCTGGAGTTATTCTTGTACTGAGAGTTGGCACCTCCCTACTAGGCAGTGATGCAACCAGCCAGAATGCTTTCCACGGTACACCTGTAGAAGTTTACAAGAGTCTTCGGTGACATACTGAATCTCCTCAGACACCTCACGAAGTATAGCCACTGGCAAGCCTTCTTTGTGATTGCATGAACATGAAGGTGCCAGGACAGATCCTCAGAGATGTTGATACCCAGGGATGTGAAGTTCTTGACCCTTTCCACTACTAAGCCCTCAATAAGGACTGGATTGTGTTCTCCTGATTTCCTCCTGAAGTCCACAATCATTTCCTTGGTTTTGCTGATGTTGAGTGCAAAATTAACATGGAGTAACCAAGAGCCATGTCTTAAAACTCCATGAAAGGATGCCTTTTGGATTTAATATCCTTGCTGTTCAGTAGTTTGTAAAAACGCATACTGGAGGAACTCAGCAGGTCTAACAGCATCCAGAGGAGATAAAGGCATAACCAATGTTTTGAGCCTGAGACCTTCTTCAAGGTATGAGTAAAAAGTAGGCTGGTGTCTGAATTAAATGGCTGGGCATAGTGAAGAATGGAAGGGGGAGGGGTACATACTAACAGACAAATGGTATTAATTTGATATGGTACGGTGACCGAAGAGAAGAAATATGAGAATTGATTGGGGGAGTGGGTTGTTGGCTCTGTGAAAGGAGGCCGATGGAAAGAGAGCTGGAGGAAAGAAGACATCAGGAAAGATATGGCGGGGAGTCTAATGGAAACTGGAGAAGTCGACATTAATGCTGTCTGGTTGGAGGGTGCCCAGACCGAATATGAGGTGCTGTTCCTTCATTTAGCAGGTTGCCTCAATCTGGCAGTGCATGAGACCACAGATAGACATTTCAGCAAGGGAATGGGGTGGGGTATTGAAATGGATGGCTACTGGGAAATCCCTGCTTTCTTGGCAGAGGTGATCAACAAAGTGATCTCTCAATCTGTGTATCTGATGCAGTGGAGACCACAATGGGAGCAGAGGATACAGTAGATGACCTCTCCAGATTTACAAGTGAAGTGTTGCTTCACTGGAAGGACAGTTTGAAGCCCTGAATGAGGAAAGAGGTTTGGGTGCAAGTGGAGCACCTCTTGTGGTCACTGGTAGGTGCCAATGGGGCAATTGGTTGGAAGGTAGGAGTGGCCGAGGGAGTCTTGAAGGGACAGGTGCTTGTGGAAGGTGGAGAGGGAATGAAAATGTGTCTGGTGATATCACAGTAGATGACGGAGCATGATTTGTTGGGTGTGGAGGCTGGTGGGGTGGGAGGTGAGGACAAAGGAAATCCTGTCCTTGTTGCACATGGGGGTTGAGGGGGGTCAGGGCAGATGTGAGGGTAATGGAGGATACGTGTATAAGGGTTGAGTTGATGGTGGTAGAAGAAAGAGGACATCTTAGATAATCTGGCATGGAAGACCTCTTCCTGAGAGCAAATGAGGCAGAGGAATTAAGAGAGAAATGGCATCCTTAAAGGGGACAGGGTGTGAAGAGGTGTGGTCGAGGTAGCTGTGGGAGTAGGTGGGTTTGTCGAAGATGCCTGTCAGGAATTTATCTCCTGAGATGGAGACCGAGATATTGAGAAAGGGGAGTGTTTTGTGCAAGATGGACCAGAAATTTGAGGTGAGGATGGAAGTTGGCTTCAAAGTGGATAAAGTCAACAAGCTCAACGAGGCAGCACCAAAGTAGTCATCAATGTCGTGGAGGAAGAGTTGAGGGCCCTTGCCTATATAGATGTAGTATGGATTGCTCCGTAACTAACAAAAAAGTAGGCATAGTTGGAGCCCACGCAGATACCCATGGCCACCCCTTTGACCTGAAGAAAGTGGGATGGATATTGAGGGCTATGACAAGTTCTTCTGGTTAGAGGAGGAAGGTGGTGGTTAAGGGGTACTGGTTTGGTCTGTTGTCAAGAAAGAAACTCAGGACTTTGAAGCCTTCAGTATGGGATATGGAGATATATAATGATTGGATGTCCCTGGTAAATATGAGACAGTTGAGTTCAGGTAACTGGAAGTTGTTGAAGTGATAAAAGGTGTGTGAAGTTTCCCTGATGAAGGTGGGGAGGGCTGGTCCAGGGGGACTAAACAGAGTCAAGATAAGCGAATATCAGTTTGGTGGGGGCATGCACATGTGAAAACGGTGGGTCTACTGAGCGATTGGGTTTGTGGATCTTGGGTAGGAGATAAAAACTAGCAGTGCAGGGTTGGGAAATGATGAGGTTGGAGGCCATGCAGGGGAAATGAGCTGAAGGGATGAGTTAAGAGATTGGATCACGCATTGTGGTTTCATGAGTTTTGTTGGAGGGATAAGTAAGGAGGTGCCTGAGAAGTCATCTGGCTTTGACCAGATGGAGGTCAGTATGCTAGACCACAACAGCGCCACTCTTGTCTGCAGGTTTGATGGCAAGGCTGAGATTAGTGCAGAGAGAGTGGAGGCGAGGCATTCCGCAGGAGTAAGGAATTTGTGAGGGGAGTAGTGAAGTCAAGACTGTTGATGTATCGGCGGCAGTTGAAAATATAAAGGTCCAGAGCAGGCAGGAGACCAGAAAAATGTTCAGAAGGTGGAAGGTTTAAAGCATGAGAAGGGCTATGTAGTGGGGAGGGGGAGGGGGTGGTAAAGAATCCTGGTTGTTGAAGTGGGCTTGGAGATGGACCCAATGAAAAATGAATCTGGCATCATTGGCAAGGAACTCGTTGAGCATGGGAGAAGGTGGGGTGAAGGTGAGGCCTCTACTGAGATCAGAGCACCATCTCCAAGAGGGGAAGTTCAGAGGTGATGGTGAAGACCAGGCAGGGGTTGGATGGTCATCAATAGGGTGGGGGGGGGGGAGAAAGCAGGGAGTGGATGGGGTGGATCAGGTGGTGGTGATTAGGAAAGATCTAATGGAGGAGGTGTTGGTTGGGCTCATCAGAGAGCGGAGGATGAGGTGAGAGGGGCCAGAGAGAGTTTACGATGGAGGCTCAGTCACATAGGCCACCGGGGTCTGGGTAAGAGTTTGTGTCGGAGTCTCGTCTTGCCGGTTGTCAAGGTCAGGTTGAGAGAATGTGCCAGAGGCACAGTCATGTGGGTTGCTGGTGCCAAGATGGTGACCTTTGATTCATTCTTTGAGGAAGGGCTCAGGCCCGAAACATCAGTTATAAGTCTTTACCTTCTATGGATGCTGCGAGACTGTCTGTGTTCCTCCAGTATTTACAATCACAGTGTCCACAGACTTGAGTGTTTCATTGCATTCAGTTGCTCCATTGAGAAATCCCCTTTGAGGGATGCCACCCTGAAGTTCTCCTCGCTTTGAAGGGAGTTCTGTGAGAGGGTCTCTCACTGCTCCCCATGTGCACTCACTGCTGCTCTGAAGCTCTACAACCATGAATTCACCTCAACTTGCCTCCGAATCAGGCACCTTCCTGCTTTTTGCTCCTACATTGAAAAAGTGCTCATGCCCAAAATGTCAGATATATTTCTTTACCTCCGAGGGACACTGTGAGATCTGCTGAGTTCCTCCAACAATATAATTACAGTGTCTGCAGACTTTCATGTTTCACTTCATTCACTGGTTAGTATTGCAGATGCAAATTTCTGTACTTCTCAGCCAACTGAGCTAGTGGTTCTCATTACCTCATCTTTCATGTAAATGTGGACAAAAGAACTGAATTCCTAAGGTGAAGCTAGAGTAACTGCAGTGGCCATCAGTGCAGCATTTGATTGAGTATGGCATCAAGGATCCCTCGCTAAACTAGAGTCCACTGGTTGGAAGAGGGTTGTGGTGGTTGGAGGTTGATCTTTCAGTCGCAGGATATCTCTGCAGGTATTCATTACAGAAGTGTCAAAGGCCCAACCATTTTCAACTGTTTCATCTGTGACCTTGCTTCAGTTATTAAGTAGGAAGTAAGAATATTTGCTGATGGTTGCACAAAGTTCAACACCTTTTGTAATTGCTTAGAAGTTCACAAACAAACAAAAAACACAATCAGATGCAGTGAGACCTGGACTATATCCAGGCGTGGACTAATGTTCATGTCCCACAAGTGCCAAGCAATGATGATGTCCAATGCGAGAAAATCCTGCTGTCGCCCTTTAACATTCAGTGACATTATTGGCATTATCAATGACACTATCAATATCCTGTGATTCCCACTGACAAAAAAAACCCAGATTTACCATGTGCACAATATGGCCACAAGAACAGGTAGCCTGTCCATCTTCAAGGTTCAAGTCAGGAGTGTGATGGAACAACCGCTCCTTGCCTGGATGAGTGAAACTTCAACAACATTCAAAAAGCTCAACACCATATACAGAACATAGCAGCAGATTTGATTGGCACCCTATCCATAATCCATTCACCCACTCCACAACCAATGTACAGTTGCAACAGTTTGTACTATCTACAAGATGTACAGCATTAACGAACTTATCAAGACTCCTGGACAGGGAGGAGTCACGTGATGGAGTAGTGGCCGGACGGTGAACTCCAGCCCTCTCCAGAAAAGTCGGGAAAAACAAGAGAAAATACAAAGGCACAGAAATACAAGTTAAAGAAAAGTGAGTATAAAGGTGGAAAGAAGATGGAGACAAAAGGAGAAAAATCAAAATCAACGGAAAGAAGAGAGGAAGAGAAGACAACGGAGGAAAAAGGTGAAGGCCTTACCTGTCCGAAGAGGCCCGCTGTGGAGAGAGGAGCCCACTACCTCAGGTCGGTAGAAAAAGAACTACAACAATGGCTCACAGAGCCGAGTAAAAGTGCGCAACCGCGCATGAAAAAAAACACACCGACGGGAGGGGGGACCAGCTGGGGAGTCGATCTCCACAGCCGGCAACGACAGCTGCAGAACACCTGCAGCAAGAAGAGACCACAGAAGACAATGGAAACAAGAAAGAGGAGGAGGAAAGGGCATCAAAGAAACAACAGATGGCCAACCCAGAGGAAGAATACAGTGAAATAGATAAAGGGAAAGGCAAGGTAAAGGATATACTTGCTCTTGTTAGAGGATACATGGAGTCATTTAAAGAATGGCAAACACAGGAATTCAATGATTTAAGAAGAAGAATAAACAACACAGAAAAGAAAATAAATAAAATGGATATGACCTTAACAGAAATGGGGAAAAAAATGGACAAGATGGAAGAATGGGCAATAGCAGCAGAAATGGAGGTAGAAGACTTAAAAAAGAAATTGGAGGAATCTAATAAAAAAACTAAAGAGACACAAGAATTACTAGCCCAAAAAATAGATATAATGGAAAATTATAACAGAAGAAATAACATAAAGATAGTGGGCCTTAAGGAAGATGAAGAAGGCAAGAATATGAGGCAGTTTATAAAAGAATGGATCCCTAAGGCCCTAGGATGTCCAGAACTACAGCAAGAAATGGAAATAGAAAGGGCACATAGAGCATTGGCCCCTAAACCACAACCACAACAAAAACCAAGATCTATTGTAGTAAAATTCCTAAGATATACTACAAGAGAAAAGGTACTGGAGAAGACAATGGAAAAACCACTGGAGTATAAAGGGCAAAAAGGGCAAAAAATCTTCATTTATCCAGATATAAGCTTTGAACTCCTAAAGAAGAGAAAAGAGTTCAATACAGCAAAAGCGATTTTATGGAAGAAAGGATATAAATTTACACTGAAGCATCCTGCGGTATTGAAAATATTTATTCCAGGACAACAAAACAGACTGTTCTCGGATCCAGAAGAAGCACGAAAATTTGCAGAACAATTACAAAAATAGACTGAGGGATGAAGACGGGTAATGAGAGTAAAAATGATCACGATTGATATGTATGTGGGTAAAGACAAAAATAGACTGAGGGATGAAGACGGGTAATGAGGGTAAAAATGACCACGATTGATATGTATGCGGGTAAAGAGGTATAAGAGTGAATAGAGACAATGGGCATACGTGAAAGTATCTGTAATTAGAGGAAAACATAGATAGTATAGACAAGAATTAATAAGGGAAGGTAATGGAATAGAGAGAATAAGGAGGGAATTAAAAGAGTGACCTTTGTGACATATGAAAAGTGAAATCTTTTCTGGGGGGGGGCTGGGTGGGGGAAAAGAGCGGTCACTGCAAAATCAGTTGACGCTTGCGAGTGGATTCGCAAATCCAAATGAAGAGGGGAGATGTGGTTGTCCGACAAGGGATAAAGGACAACTCAGGAGGGGAAGGGGAGATTGGGGATAAAGAAGATAGAAATAGGAGAATAAGGAAAATGTTGGATGTTGTAGGAATGTTGTCTGGTAAAGAGTTGAAAATAAGAAAACAGAAATGGAAAAGGAGGAAAGGTAATGATGGAAAAACGGAAAGAGAAGATAAACAAAATATAAAATGGCTACGCTGAACTATATGACTTTAAATATTAATGGAATACATAACCAAATTAAAAGGAAGAAACTACTAAATTTACTGAAAAAGGAAAAAATAGATATAGCATTTGTCCAAGAAACACACTTAACTGAATTGGAGCACAAGAAATTAAAGAGAGATTGGGTAGGACATGTAACAGCAGCATCGTATAATTCAAAAGCAAGAGGAGTGGCTATATTAATTAGCAAAAATGTGCCATTTAAAATAGAAGAGGAAATAATAGATCCAGCAGGGAGATATGTTATGATAAAATGTCAGATATATTCGGAGCTTTGGAATCTACTTAATATATATTCACCTAACGAAGAAGATCAAAGGTTTATGCAAGATATCTTTTTGAAGGTAGCTAATACGCAAGGGAACATACTAATAGGAGGGGATTTCAATCTGAATTTGGATCCAAATATGGATAAAACGGGGAAAAAAATTAACAGGAAGAACAAAGTAACCAAATTTATAATTAAATCAATGCAAGAAATGAAACTTGTGGACATATGGAGGAAACAAAACCCAAAAGAAAAGGAATACTCATACTACTCGACTAGACATAAAACATACTCAAGAATAGACCTATTTTTGTTATCAGCTCGTATGCAGGATAGAGTAAGAAAAACAGAATATAAAGCGAGAATGCTATCGGACCATTCACCCTTAATACTGACAGTAAAGCTAGAGGACATCCCTCCAAGAATGTATAGATGGAGATTAAACCCCATGCTACTTAAAAGACAGGATTTTAGAGAATTTATTGAAAAACAATTAAAAATGTACTTTGAAGTAAATACAGAATCAGTGGAAGATAAGTTTATACTATGGGACGCAATGAAAGCATTCATTAGAGGACAAATAATAAGTTATGCAACCAAGATGAAGAAGGACTATAATCAGGAAACAGAGCAGTTGGAAAGGGAAATAATAAACATAGAAAAAAAATTAGCAATAAAGGAAGATACAACCAAAAGAAGAGAATTGGCGGATAAAAAAATAAAATATGAAACATTACAAACATATAAGGTGGAGAAGAATATAATGAAGACAAAACAGAAATATTATGAACTAGGTGAAAAAACACACAAAATCTTAGCATGGCAGCTTAAGACAGAGCAAACTAAGAAAATGGTATTGGCAACAAGGAAAAAAGACAAACAAATTACATATAATCCAAAAGAAATTAAGGAAAACTTCAGAGAATTCTATGAACAATTATACCGAACTGAAAACGAAGGGAAAGAAGGGAAAATAGATGAATTTTTGACTAAAATTGAACTACCAAAACTACAAATAGAGGAACAAAATAAATTAACAGAACCATTTGGAACAGTAGAAATATAAGAGATAATAAAAAAATTACCAAATAATAAGACACCTGGAGAGGATGGACTCCCAATAGAATTCTACAAAACATTTAAAGATCTATTAATACCGCCCCTCCTGGATGTAATCAACCAGATTGATGAGACACAAATCTTACCAGATTCATGTAAAACAGCAATAATTACAGTGATACTAAAACAAGGGAAAGTTCCACTCTCACCAGCGTCATATAGACCAATATCTCTGCTAAACACAGATTATAAGATAATAGCTAAACTATTAGCAAACAGATTAGCAGAACAGGTACCGAAAATGGTAAATTTAGACCAAACTGGATTTATCAAAAAAAGACGCACAACAGACAATATTTGTAAATTTATTAACTTAATTCATGCAGTAGAAGGAAATAAAGCACCGGCAGTAGCAGTTGCTTTAGACGCAGAGAAGGCCTTCGACAGAGTAGAATGGAATTACTTGTTCAAAGTATTGCAAAAATTCAGTTTACCGGAGAAGTATATTAATTGGATTAAAGCATTATATAAGGGACCGTTAGCGAAAGTGACAGTAAATGGACATGTATCAAAGCAATTTAACTTAAGCAGGTCAACGCGGCAGGGATGCCCACTATCACCATTATTGTTTGCGCTAGCTATAGAACCACTAGCAGAATCGATAAGAATAGATAATAATATAAAAGGAATAAAAATAAAAGACAGGGAATATAAAATCAGTCTATTTGCGGATGATGTGATAGTGTACTTAACAGAACCAGAACTATCAATAAAAGAACTATATAAGAAATTGAAGGAATATGGAGAAGTGTCGGGATACAAGATAAACGTAAATAAAAGTGAAGCAATGCCTATGAATAACGCGGATTTCTCAAAATTTAAGGAGGAATCCCCATTCAGATGGCAAATGCAGGCAATAAGATACCTAGGTGTGCAAATAAACAAAAATCTAGGACAATTATATAAACTCAATTACAATCCACTAATGAAAAAATTACAGGACGATTTAGAGCATTGGAAAGAGCTACCACTAACACTGATAGGAAGGATAAACTGTATTAAAATGAACATTTTTCCAAGGATACTATACTTATTTCAGGCATTGCCAATACAACTGACAGAAAAATTCTTCAAAGAGTTAAAGAAAATAATAAGGAGATTTTTATGGAGAGGGGGGAAACCGAGGATAGCACTAGATAAATTAACAGAATGGTATAAACAAGGAGGCTTACAATTGCCAAACTTCAAAAATTATTATAGAGCCGCACAATTAAGGTACCTATCAGATTTTTATCAAACAAGGGAAAAACCAGACTGGACGAGACTAGAATTAGATAAAATAGGGGAAAAGATACCTGAACACATATTATATAAATGGGATGAAAAATTGGTACAACATAGAACTTCTCCAGTATTACACCATCTCCTCAATATATGGAAGAAGATTCATGTAGAAAGAAATAAAACAAATTATCAAATACCAAAACTAACATTGACGCAAAATAAGCTACTCCCTTTTACAATAGACAACCTTTCCTTTAGAAAATGGGGAAAAAAAAGGGATTAAAAGAATAGAAAATTGTTTTTCAGGAAGTAGATTCTTATCCTTTGAACAAATGAGAGATAAGTACAATATAACTGGAGATACAGCGCTGGCATATTACCAACTGAGATCCTACTTGAAAGATAAATTAGGAAGCAATTTGAGTTTACCAGAGGGAAGTAACCTTGAATATGTGATTACAGATACAATGTTAATCAAAAGATTTATAACAAATATATATATTAAACTGCAAGAAAAGGAGAATGAGGAAACAAATGGTAAAACTAAACAAAAATGGGAACAAGATTTAAATATAAAGATAAAAAAGGAAACATGGGAGAAATTATGTTCTGGAACGATGAGAAATACAATAAATACGAGGCTGCGTATGATACAATATAATTGGTTACACAGACTATACATTACACCGCAAAAGTTAAATAAATGGGACCCAACAGTATCTGATAGATGTTTTCAATGTAAAAAAGAAAGGGGAACAACAATTCATGCAATCTGGACATGTGAGAGAGTAGAAAAATTTTGGGATGATCTCAATCAGATATTAAATAAAATAACAGAAAACAATATACCAAAGAATCCAGAGATCTTTCTCCTAAGTAACATAAAAAATAAAGAATTTGGAATTGACTTGGAAGATGCACAAAAAAGATTTGTTAAGATAGCCCTAGCCGTAGCAAAAAAATGTATTATGTCAACCTGGAAATTGGAAGATAATTTGAAAATACAACAATGGTATATAGAAATGAATAAATGTATCCCATTAGAAAAAATAACATATAGTTTAAGAAATAATATTGAAATATTCGAACAAGTATGGGAGCCTTACATTAAATACAATAGCGAAAACCTACCGGGGACAAACATTACCTAAGTTGATGGAAGGAGAAGGAAAGAAAAGAATGGACTCTGTAGAATTTCTGTTGTATTTTTGTTGAATGACAACATTGTCTGACTGAATTAATGCAACCTTGATTGTATACCTAAAATGGATGAGAGGGGGGGGGGGTGGGGGGGTGGCTTGGGAGGAGGGGTGGGGGGGGGCGGGAGAAAAAGTCACTGTAAATGTGTGAAAAAGAAAAAGTGTATATCATGGCTATTGTGATTTATGGTGTGAAAAATAAAAAATTTAATTAATAAAAAAAAAAGACTCCTGGACAGCACCTTCCAAACACACAAGCTATTTCAACAAAAAGGACAAGGGGAGCAAAAGCATGGGAATATCACCATTTGGATTTCCCTCCAAGCTACACACCATCCTGATGTGAAGTATATTGCTGGTCCTTCACTGCTGCTGAGTCAAAATCCTGGAACTCTGTCCCTAACAGCATTGTGGACTGCAGCGATTCATGAAGGCAGCTTACCAGCACATTTAAAGGGCCATTGGAGATGAGCAATTCAATGCTGGCTGGCTCAGTTTGGGAAGCCCATAATCTCTTGAGTGAATAAATAGACTAATGCATCATGTTCAGTGACTTTTTTAAAATTCGCTCAAGAGATGTATCCTATTGTTATTCAGGGGAGAATATCAGTACATTTCTCCACAACCTCTCATAGACTGTATTTGTGAAAAACATTTTGTTTTTGTGATTTTGGTTGAGTCAACAATGTTGATCAGGTTATGAGGTGAATTTTCCCAAACACTCTTTGAATTATATGCTGAATCATTCTGTTGATCTGCAAGGGCATTTAGGACCTTACTTTCAAATGAAACATTAAATTGACACCTTTGAAAATGCAGCATTCCTGCCACTGCGGAGTGAGTGTTTCACCTTGAGTTCTATCATTGAGCCATACCTTTGTTGACAAAAGCATTGTTTATTGTGGCTGAGTAAGTCAAATGATATCTTTGAAAGAGGAACTTCTGGAATCTTTACCTGCTTGAATGCACAGACTAATAGCAATTGTGTTGCCTTGGCATCTCATAATTAATTTTCAAAATGTATCTGCGACTTGTTTTTTATTTCAGAAGTTTTAATGGCAATTGGTTTAAATTCATGCATGCAATTTTAATTCTTTTCATTCCATGAGAGAATCAGTGAATGAATCCTCTTGATCCAATAACAATTTAACTGGGTTTCATTCCATGAGAGAATCAGTGAATGAATCCTCTTGATCTAACAACAATTTAAGTGGGACACTGGAGAAATCAAGGTCTGAATTTCGAATGGAATAACAATTTGGAGGATGCTTTTACAATAAATGGGCAGTCTGCATTTTTTTTTTGTATGACCTCCAAAGAGGACAATGGTAGCTGCCAGATAAATAATTTTGAGATCTTGGTCAACATATTTTTTTTAAATAGAATATTTCTGCTGATATTCCTTATGGGTAATTTAAGTGTGGAACACTGTTGCAAATGTTCTGCAAGCACTTGATGTATCTATTGATAATGGTCTAGCATTATCAAATTAATTGTTTTCTTGTGAATAGTTTGAATACATTCGAGATAAATAGAGTGCTAATGCATTTTAGCTCAGTGAATTTTCAATTTCATGTCAAGATTCAGCATATTCAAGCATGATATTGAACCTTGAATTACAGGCGGACGCTGAGAACAGTTGTTGATGATACACTTGGGTGCTATGGTCCTCAGAGCATATAATAAACCAAAGGCAAGCATGCAAGAAGAGCCGTCTGAGAATGGATGGCAAAATGACTGAGAGATTGGAAGAAGAACCAATGATTACTTTGGTTAACGTGTCTTAGGGACAGAGAATTCCTGCTGATCCTGGTAATGCAGTGTATGATTATAATGGTTTAACACAATTAAAAACAAAATATGACTCTTCTGTATTGTTTGTTGGTCTTGCAGTGCCTCGGTGAAGTTTATTTTTTAAAAAAAACCTAATTTCTTGTTTGGTTAGTAGAGCGCTTTGACTTCTGCTCTTTGAAGAGTGTAAGTGTTCTCCCCTTATTAAGAGGTGTTTCCTCCGGGTGCTCTGGTTTTCTCCAATGTTCCAAAGATGTATGGGATTAGTAGGTTAATTGATCATTTGGGTGGCATGGGCTTGGGGACTGGAAGGGCCTGTTACCATGATGTATCTAATTTCAAACCTCAGTGATCTTGCCCCTCTGTCATGGTACCTTTTCCCTGTAACTGGCTGAGAGCTCTTACATTTGTTGAATGTAAACCTTTTCATGTTCCCACTTTTTTTTTGCCTCATCATATTGAAGGCTGTTCCTTCAACTTCTATAAAGTTCTGGACCCAAAGTTCTGGAATTTCTTAATTGAACCCTCTACATTTTCCTTTCAATAACTTTAGAAAATGTGTCCCGCTATGTCCTTGTACAGTTTCAAATTTTGGCTGAGAGCTCCAGTGGAGCACTTTGGAATATTCTGTTTAATTGCCACATAAAAATAATTTATAAATTGTTTTAATGCAGTCAGTTTCATTAACAGTTGTGTAAATTTATAGAAGTTAAGGCTCAATAATTTTGCTTGGATAAATAACTGAAGCTTTAAATTTACAATGTCTTTTCCAGTAAGATTTAGTTTACATTTTTATATTGTATTCCACATCTACAAGGATCTGAAACAGAGGCTGCTTTCACACTCGTGTCCCAAGATAGGAAAGGAGGTTTGGCTTTTCACTCTTGACTGGGACACTGAATGCTTTCACACTTGCAAGGAGCCATCCCCAGGATTAGGACTGTTCTACCTTCTACTGGTGACGTCATGATGCATCGAGTGATGGTGGACCTGCCCTAAATCCTGATCAATGTATTATGATCTTTGAACAAAATTATTCATGCCTAATTATAACGATTAAGCTTTATGCACAGTATGAGCCCTTCAGCCCCTCTTGTTGTGCCGACCTATATAAACCTTTATAAGAGACTGTGGGAAAGTGAAACCAATAAATAGCATCTGCAGACAATTTTTAAATAGCATGGGGAAGTTGGTAGCACTATTGCACACAATTTAAACAGTGTGGAAAAGTGGTAGCACTATCACGCACAATATAGAAATAATGTGGGTGGTGGGGAGCGGAAGAGTAAGGGCTATAAGCACAGCTGCACGCACATTGCACTTATGGAGGGTTTCTCTGCCACACGGCATTCAGGTCTGCCATTGCTTTTTTCCCCACGGTCTTTATAAATTGTCCACTATTACTATTTATTGCTATTTTCTTTCTCTCTCTCTCTCTCTCTCTTCCCGCCCCCCCCCCTGCTGTGTCTTTCCCACAGCAAATTTATACCTTCACTTTAATCTTCTTCCTTCACGTTCCCACATTCACGCAAAATCTTGGGTCCTTTCAATCCCACAATGCAATTACACTTGCTTGATTGCAACGCCGGCAACTGCAAATGCCGGGGATTGTACTAGGGGTTGAGGCCGTCAATCCCCAAAGTGAAATAACTCATCTGATGCCGGAGTTGAGACAGTTTTCCTTTCACTCTAGACATTTTAAAGACCAATTGGCTGTTAATTCCTGGGACCATTTGCAAGCGTGAAAGGGGAATAGTGAATACAGTGACTTTCTGATGTTCAATGGTAAATATTTGTTTCTGTTATCATAGAGGAAAAAAATACCATCTTGGATATTGGTCTGTTGTTTGTTTTTAATGCATGTGACCAGTTTTGTCCAAATTAATTTTGATGTTAAATTTTGACTTTATGGGTAATGTTGTCCATCAGGATGGGCCTTCCAGCTCCATCTTGCATGGATTTTGAAAAGGTTTTATTTCTGGGAGAAATCTGCACATTTCTGACATCCTTTTTCAGGAAGATGTGCTACTTCCTGGCTTCTCCAACCAGAGGCCTTGTTTCCATTTAAGGCTGTGTACTCTTATCCTACAATCTTCACCCTGGAGCAAATGATGTTGACAACTGTCCTCTGTTCTTTTCAAAATCCTCAGAACTTCAGTTAAGTTCTCCATTTACTTTTATGTCCTAATATCTCTGATTCTGGTTAATTATTCTGTGTAACATTATGGTACAATCTTTCCATGGTCACTATGTTCTCTGAAGGCTGTGGCAGCAAGAACAATACCCGGATCTGCAGATGTACTTTGTACAGTGCAATGAACTTCCATTTGTATATTATAATCCTCATTGTAAGCATCAACGTTACATTTTCAGATTTTTGTATATTTGTCCATTACATTTTTCAGTATTTTGTTTTTATTTACTGATCTCCATTGATCTTTCTCATTATAGTTTCAACCTTGCACATTTCTGTTCTGAATTTTTTTTTCAATGTTTCACCATGTGACCCATTTATGAAAGTCACTTTGAATTTTGTGTTCCCCTCTTGATTAATTACATCATATCTTTCATCATTCATTTATCTAACCAAAATTATTTCTACTCCTAGTTGAGTACTTACTTGTGTGAATGGATGATCTTCCCATCTTCCACGATCAATAATTGGTGTGGGTGTTTAGCAATACTCAAGCAAAATAACATGCTATTTTAACACTTGGGACATACCTAAAGGAGAGTATTGCGAGTTTCATTGCACAATGCATTTTCTGATTTCCTCTAACATAATGGCAGTATCTTGCTAACTACAGCTTTGCCTTATTTGCCACGAAATGAACCTGACCGTAATTTTACTCATGACAAGTTAATGTCTTGCATTTTTTTTTCTTGGCATAAGTCATATAACATAGCAATGGAATAATTATTTGTGAGACGAACAGTGAAGTTCTTTGAGAGTACATTCTGAATGTTCGTGACAACATCAGCTTCTTGGGCAAGTTTCAGGTATGAGAAGAAAATTGAGCAGGAACTCAAGTCATCATTTCCAGATAACTCCTAAGTCCATGCAGTGGTGATTGTGGGTACAAAAGAATGAGATAAGTTGACATCAGATTAGAGAAATGGTGTAAGATTGAGGACTTGTATGGGATCTATTTGTGATTGACGTGTCAGATGGGTATCCTGGCAGCAAAGTCTTTGTGAAGGTTAGCTGATGTTGTGGAGGAAAATTTAAATGAATTTGTGTATGTCTGTGGATGGGCAGGGGAGAAATGGATGCTTGGATGAGGGATGGGCTAGCTTTCATCGTGACACTAAGTGTGACAATATTTAATTCTTGGTTCCTGGTGATTTAGAACTGCAATGTGCCCTCTGAAGAAAGTTTGATTTTAATTTTTGAACTTGATTATAATTTTTAATTTAGACACACAGCTCAGTAACAGGCTCTTTCAGCCCACGAGCTCGTGCCGCCCAATTGCCCTACAACCCTGCTGGATTTATGAACGGTGGGATGAAACGGGAGCACCAGAGAAAATCCACACAGACACAGGGAGAGTGTACAAACTGCTTTCAGGCAGTGCCAGATTCAAATCCCAGTTGCTGGCGGCTGTAACGGTGTTGTGCGATCTGCTATGCTAATCATGCCACCTGTTGTGGTATCAATAAGATGAAATCATAAAGTGGACAATAAAGCAAGGTTTTGATTAAGTTTTTTTTAGTTTCTTCCTCCAGTTTTTTCACATTGTGCTCAGAATTTTACATCTGACTCCTTTGTTTACCCTCTCATTTGTTTTGAATATCCTTTCCTGAGGCAGGATATGTAAATATGGAGATATTGATGTAATATGTGTCGGCTTGAGGGTCTTCTGTGTTACTTGGGAGCTAAATTATTCCAATATTTCAGATTAGAAATGGGAAAGCAACTAATGCTGTCCTTGAGTGAAATAATCATATCATTTAAGTTAAAATTTAGCACTTGTGAAGTTAATAGGGTTCAGAGTCATGACATTGTGAAGTGGGCAGGTTATTTTAAATATGAACACTTAAAAATGTGGAATTCCAGAAGTTTTTTTTTACTAATTCGCTGGTCTTTCACGGTTTGTGTTTTAGTCTCTTCTTCAGGATTACAAACTATTGTTGCTGTAAAATATCTTAAAAATGTTACACAAAAATGCTGCAGAAACTAGTCGGGTCATGCTGTATCCATAGAAAACAAAAGGCATTCGTGGTTTGGGTTTGAGCCCTTCTTTGGAAATGCCAAAAATCAAGCAGACACCCAAATAATAAGGTGGGGGGAGCTCAGGTGAACATGTGGGTGTAGTTGGAGGGAAACTGATTTCCCTCAGAGGAGAGGTCCGAAGGCTGAGAGAGATAGCTCTCTGATCGAGGAAGGGAGACAGGGATGAGGGAAAGAAGAAATGGGAATTAATAGAAATTAGAGAAGTCGATATTGAGTCCGTCTGGTTTGAGATTGCCGTGGTGGAACATATGGTGTGGCTCGTCCAATTTACAAATGGTCTCAACTTCAAAATGCATGGGGTATTTAGGTGGTGTGGACTTGTGGGCCAGAAGGGCCTGTTATCATGCTGTCTGTCTAAATTGAATTTAAAATTTGACAGTGCGTGAGGCAATAGACAGACACGTCAGTGTGGAAATGGGGTGTGGAATTGAAGTGGTTCACCACTTGGAATTCCTTGCTTTTGTTGCAAAGATGCTCAAAGCATCAAACTGTGCACTGTCTTCCTGGGAGCACTGGATGTAGTATATGACTCCTGTAGGATGATGTTTTGTTTCACTTGGAAGGAATAGCAGTGAGGGAGATGTGGAGGTGCAAGTGCAGTACTTCTTGCAGTCACGTAATAGGTAGGGATGTCATCAGTGGACAAGGGAGTCACAGAGCGAGTGATCTCTGCAGAAAGTGGAAAAGGGAGGGGAAGATGGGTTTGGTGGTAGGATCCTGTTGTTGGAGGCAAAAATTGCTGAACAATATCTATCAAATGTGGAGGCTGATGAGGTAGTTGGGGAATCATACCTACATTCCTGAGGGGAACCCTGTCCTTGTAACATTTGGGAGGGAAGGGGCAGGTAAGGTATGGGGGAAATAGAGGAGCGCATGAGGGCTGTGCTAATGGCACTTCAGTGAAGCTGTTTTCTGAAAAAGGAGGACATCTTGGGCATCCTGGAATGGAGAGCCTCACCCTTTGAGCAGATGTAGTGGAGATGAAGGAATTGAGAGAAAATAATAAAATCTTTAAAAGAAACAGGGTGGGAAGAAGTGTCGCTGAGGTAACTGGGTGTTTATGGAAGATGCCCATAGATAGTTTGTCTCCCAAAATGGAGATGGGCAGATCGAGAAGAGGGAGAGGGTTACCAAAGATGTATCAAATGAATTTGAGGTCAGATGAAAGTGGGCAACAATTTGAAGAAAGTTGATGAGCTCATCTTGGGTACAAGAGGTAGCACTAATGTAGTCATCAATGGAACAGGGGCAGAGTTGAGTAGACTTAACTGTGCAGGTAAGTTGCTTCACATATCTGACAAAAAGAAAGGAATAACTGAGACCCAAACAAGGCTACAACTTTTTATTTGGAGAATGCGGAATGAGCCAAAGGGGAGGTTAGAGAAGGTGAGTACAAGTTGTGCCAGATGCAGGGGGGGTGGTGGTGAAGGGGGACTGGTTAGATCTGTAATCCAGGAAGATGTGCAGAGCCATGAGCCCTTCTTTTATGTCCATAGTGAAATTGATGCAGTCCATCTGAGGGAACTGAAAGTTGTCAGAGTGATTGAGAGCATGTGAGGTGTTCCAGACATGGGTGGAATAGAACTGGACCAAGTTGTCCAAAAAGAGTCGAGGCATGATGATACCAGTTTGGTGAACGAGGAGTCAATGGGTCTACTTGGGCAGTTTGGTTGGTGGATCTAGGGAAGTTGTAGAACTGTGCAGTGTGAGATTGGGCTGTGGACAAGGGATTACTGGAAGTGATGGAGTCAGTGATGGTGTGGGAGAAGGTGGCCGGACAGTGGCATCCTGTTCAAGATGGAAGTCGGAAGAGATGTCTTAAGAGCTATTGTCTGGCCTTGGCAAAGGAGAGGTCAGTGCACTGGACGACACTAGCACCATCTTTGTGGGTTTGAAAGTAAAATATGGCGCTGAAAGAATGGAGGGCAGTGTATTCTGAGAGGAATATGATTAAAATCAATGTGGAGTAGTGAAGTTGAAGCGGTTGATGTCTCAGCAGCAATTGGAAATGAAACGATCCAGAGCAGTCAAAAGACCAGAATGAGGTGATTAAAAGCAGGAAAAGAACTAGAGGTTAATAAATAGGAGGGGTTCTCAGTGGTAGGGTTTTGAATTACACTTTGACAAGTGGGATGTGAATGCCTTTAATGGTGTGTTGAACCTTTGTTGTAGTTTAGTGAAATCTTAGTCCTTGAGAAAAAACTGGAAGGTTGTAAAATTACTTAAATTTAAAAAAAAAGTTGCTTTCACTTGCCTTTAATATTCATTCTTTGATAATATTGTGCATTTTTTAAAAATTTTGTGCACCTTAAAATGTTTATAGATTTCTTGTATATTGTTTCAGTTTGCTGTTGATGAATATTCTTTAAATTAATTAAGCTGCACATTTCTCACAATGAAAATGTAGTTGTTGGACATCAAGCAATACCTGATCATGACCAATGTGGTTGAAGCCGAGATAAGATCTTTGCTGATAGCTTTCTTTGTCAGTGAGGTCTGCAGAAAAAGAAAGAGAAGCTGGAAGAACTTCAGGCAGAAATTTTAAATTTGAATCTAGACATACAGCACACTAACAGGCCATTTCAGCCCACGAGTCTGTGCTGCCCAATTTGCACCCCTTTAACCTCCATCCTTGATGCATTTTGAACAGTGAGAGGAAACTGGAGTCTCCAGAGAAAACCCACACAGAAAACAATGTACAAACTCCTTACAGCGCGAGATTCGAACCCTGGTCCAGCCCCAATTGCTGGTGCTGTGAAGGCATTGTGCTAACCACTACGGCAACTTTGCTGCCTGGTTATCAACATTTCGGATGGGGCTCTATCGAGATTTTAAAAATTTTTTTAAATTTTTCATACTGTAAACCATATCAACCAAGATGTATACAAATGTTACTCATTAAATGTACACAGTGGCATTTTCTCCCTATTTTTCCCTCCCCCCTCCAAAATCAGTATTCAACATATCTTCTTTCTTTGGCTTGGCTTCGCGGACGAAGATTTATGGAGGGGGTAAAAAGTCCACGTCAGCTGCAGGCTCGTTTGTGGCTGACAAGTCCGATGCGGGACAGGCAGACACGATTGCAGCGGTTGCAAGGGAAAATTGGTTGGTTGGGGTTGGGTGTTGGGTTTTTCCTCCTTTGCCTTTTGTCAGTGAGGTGGGCTCTGCGGTCTTCTTCAAAGGAGGTTGCTGCCCGCCAAACTGTGAGGCGCCAAGATGCACGGTTTGAGGCGTTATCAGCCCACTGGCGGTGGTCAATGTGGCAGGCACCAAGAGATTTCTTTAGGCAGTCCTTGTACCTTTTCTTTGGTGCACCTCTGTCACGGTGGCCAGTGGAGAACTCGCCATATAACACGATCTTGGGAAGGCGATGGTCCTCCATTCTGGAGACGTGACCCATCCAGCGCAGCTGGATCTTCAGCAGCGTGGACTCGATGCTGTCGACCTCTGCCATCTCGAGTACTTCGACGCTTGGGGTGTAAGCGCTCCAATGGATGTTGAGGATGGAGCGGAGACAACGCTGGTGGAAGCGTTCTAGGAGCCGTAGGTGGTGCCGGTAGAGGACCCATGATTCGGAGCCGAACAGGAGTGTGGGTATGACAACGGCTCTGTATACGCTTATCTTTGTGAGGTTTTTCAGTTGGTTGTTTTTCCAGACTCTTTTGTGTAGTCTTCCAAAGGCGCTATTTGCCTTGGCGAGTCTGTTGTCTATCTCATTGTCGATCCTTGCATCTGATGAAATGGTGCAGCCGAGATAGGTAAACTGGTTGACCGTTTTGAGTTTTGTGTGCCCGATGGAGATGTGGGGGGGCTGGTAGTCATGGTGGGGATCTGGCTGATGGAGGACCTCAGTTTTCTTCAGGCTGACTTCCAGGCCAAACATTTTGGCAGTTTCCGCAAAGCAGAACGTCAACCGCTGAAGAGCTGGCTCTGAATGGGCAACTAAAGCGGCATCATCTGCAAAGAGTAGTTCACGGACAAGTTTCTCTTGTGTCTTGGTGTGAGCTTGCAGGCGCCTCAGAACACGAACCATGGGTGTAAAGGGTGGGGCCAGTACTGCGCGCACTGCACTCCACCTAAAAGCTCCTTTGCGCAGGCCCGAGGACAGGTCCATGTCCTCCCCCTCCATGTCCTCCCCCTCCACGTCCTCCCCCTCAAAAGATGCTCACAAACTCAAGCTAGCATGCTGGAACATCAGAATCATGCTAGACAAGGCTGACAGCCACCGACCTGAACGTCGGTCTGCCCTCATTGCACGTGAACTCCTCAGACTTGACATCGACATAGCCGCTCTCAGTGAAGTCCGCCTGGCAGATGTAGGCAGCCTCCAAGAACGCGGCGCGGGCTACACACTCTACTGGTCTGGCAAGCCTTCGGATGAACGACGCCTATCTGGTGTAGGCTTCATGATCAAGAGCTTCATTGCCTCCAAACTCGAAAACCTTCCGACAGGCCTCTCGGACCGAATCATGTCCATGCGACTCCCACTTCAAAACAAGCGTCACATCACCCTCATCAGTGTCTATGCTCCAACCCTCCAGGCGGAACCAGCAGAAAAGAACAAGTTCTACACCGACCTGCGCAACCTCATCCAACGTACCCCTACAGCCGACAAGGTTGTCATCCTGGGCGACTTCAACGCTCGTGTCGGCAAAGACTCAGAAACCTGGCCAGGAATCCTGGGCAAGCATGGCGTCGGCAAGTGCAACGACAATGGGCGCCTCCTGTTGGAGCTCTGCGCAGAACAGCGACTTGTCATTACAAACACCCTTTTTCAGCAGAGGGACAGCCTTAAGACCACCTGGATGCATCCCCGATCCAAACATTGGCACCTCCTGGACTACATCCTGGTGCGAGAAAGTGACAAACAAGATGTGCTCCACACCAGGGTCATGCCTAGTGCGGAATGCCACACTAACCACCGGCTGGTTCGCTGCAAGCTCAACCTTCACTTCAAGCCAAAGCCCAGGAACAATAAAGCCCCCAGAAAGAGGTTCAATGTTGGAAACCTGCAGTCAGACGAAGCGAGAGGAAACTTCCAGGCAAACCTCAAAGCAAAGCTCGACGTTGCAACCCGCCTCACGGACCCGTCCCCTGAAACCCTCTGGGATCAGTTGAAGACTACCATACTGCAATCCACTGAAGAGGTACTGGGCTTCTCCTCCAGGAAAAACAAGGACTGGTTTGACGAAAACAGCC
The DNA here is from genome assembly GCF_036971445.1 of Narcine bancroftii. Taxonomy (NCBI): domain Eukaryota; kingdom Metazoa; phylum Chordata; class Chondrichthyes; order Torpediniformes; family Narcinidae; genus Narcine; species Narcine bancroftii. The sequence continues at coordinate 226,732,998 of NC_091471.1, forward strand.
AGGAAATCCAGGAGCTGCTGGCAAAGAAGCGAGCTGCCCACCAGGCTCACCTTACAAAGCCGTCCTGTCCAGAGAAGAAACAAGCCTTCCGTCGCGCATGCAGCCATCTTCAGCGCAAACTCCGGGAGATCCAAAATGAGTGGTGGACTAGCCTCGCCAAACGAACCCAGCTCAGCGCGGACATTGGCGACTTCAGGGGTTTCTACGAGGCTCTAAAGGCTGTGTACGGCCCCTCACCCCAAGTCCAAAGCCCGCTGCGCAGCTCAGACGGCAAAGTCCTCCTCAGCGACAAGATCTCCATCCTCAACCGATGGTCAGAACACTTCCAATCTCTTTTCAGTGCCAACCGCTCAGTCAAGATTCCGCCCTGCTCCAGCTCCCTCAACAGCCCCTAAGGCTAGAGCTGGATGAGGTTCCCACCCTGGATGAGACATATAAGGCAATCGAACAACTGAAAAGTGGCAAAGCAGCAGGTATGGATGGAATCCCCCCAGAAGTCTGGAAGGCTGGCGGCAAAACTCTGCATGCCAAACTGCATGAGTTTTTCAAGCTTTGTTGGGACCAAGGTAAACTGCCTCAGGATCTTCGTGATGCCACCATCATCACCCTGTACAAAAACAAAGGCGAGAAATCAGACTGCTCAAACTACAGGGGAATCACGTTGCTCTCCATTGCAGGCAAAATCTTCGCTAGGATTCTACTAAATAGAATAATACCTAGTGTCGCCGAGAATATTCTCCCAGAATCACAGTGCGGCTTTCGCGCAAACAGAGGAACCACTGACATGGTCTTTGCCCTCAGACAGCTCCAAGAAAAGTGCAGAGAACAAAACAAAGGACTCTACATCACCTTTGTTGACCTCACCAAAGCCTTCGACACCGTGAGCAGGAAAGGGCTTTGGCAAATACTAGAGCGCATCGGATGTCCCCCAAAGTTCCTCAACATGATTATCCAACTGCACGAAAACCAACAAGGTCGGGTCAGATACAGAAATGAGCTCTCTGAACCCTTCTCCATTAACAATGGCGTGAAGCAAGGCTGTGTTCTCGCACCAACCCTCTTTTCAATCTTCTTCAGCATGATGCTGAACCAAGCCATGAAAGACCCCAACAATGAAGACGCTGTTTACATCCGGTACCGCACGGATGGCAGTCTCTTCAATCTGAGGCGCCTGCAAGCTCACACCAAGAATTCAACATATACAATACAATAAAACCATTAAACAATGTCATCACACAAAGAAAAATTATCTACTTTTACACACTGGATCGTCATTTTGTCGTCTTATCATTTTAGGGGGTGGAGGTGCAGTAGACCCTCTCTGTTGTGTTCCATGTATGGTTCCCAAATTTGTTCAAATAATGTGACTTTATTTTTAAAATTATATGTTATTTTTTCCAATGGAATACATTTATCTATTTCCATGTACCGTTGCTTTACTCTCATGCTCTCTTCCATTTTCCAAGTTGGCATTATACATTTTTTTGCTTCTGGTAAAGCTATCATTATAAATCTTTTTTGCGCTTTATCCAATTTGAGGCCTAATTCCTTACTTCTTATATTACTTAGAAGAAATATCTCTGGATTTTTTGGTATGTTATTTTTTGTAATTTTATTTAATATCTGATTATATCTTCCCAAAACATTTTCACTTTCTCACATGCCCAAATTACATGTATTGTTGTTCCCATTTCCTTCTTACAGAGAAAACATCTATCTGATAATGTTGGATCCCATTTTTAAAAAACTTTTGGGGCGTGATATATAACCTGTGTAACCAATTACACTTTCTCATGCGTAACCTTGTGTTTATTATATTTTTCATAGTTCCAGAACATAACTTTTCCCATGTTTCATTTTTTATCTTTGTTTAAATCCTTTTCCCACTTTTGTTTGGGTTTAAACTTATTTCATCATTTTCCTTGCAGCTTAATGTACATGTTCGTTATAAAGCTTTTAATTATCATTATGTCTGTAATCCCATATTCAAAGCTGCTTCCTTCTAGTAATCTCAGACTGTTTCCCAATTTATCCTTTAAATAAATTTTCAGTTGATGATATGCAAACATTGTTCCCTGAGTTATTCCATATTTGTACTTCAACTGTTCAAATGTTAATAAATTATTTCCCAAAAAACAATTTTCTATTCTTTTAATTCCTTTTCTCTCCCATTCTCTAAAGGAAAGGTTAACTATTGTAAAAGGGATTCGCGAATTTTGCGTCAATAGTAATTTTGGTACTTGGTAATTTGTTTATTTTTCCTTTCTAAGTGAATCTTCTTCCATATATTAAGTAAATGAAGCAGTACTAGTGAGCTTTTATATTGTACCAGCTTTTCATCCCACTTAGCAGTTTAACCTCCATCTATATGTTCTTGGTGGGATGTCCTCCAATTCTATTGGTAATAATAGGGGTGAATGATCTGATAGTAATCTAGCTTTCTATTCAATTTTCCTAACTCTCCCTTGAATATGGGCCGACAACAAAAACATATCAATCCTTGAGTATGTTTTATGCCTACTTGAATAATATGAGTATTCCTTCTCTCTTGGGTGCTGCCATATATCCATAAGTTTCATTTCCTGCATTGATTTAACCATAAATTTGGCCACTTTATTCTTTGTACTGGTCTTTTGTCCAGTTTTATCCAACATTGGATCCAAATTAAGGTTAAAATCCCCTCCTATCAATATATTTCCTTGTGTATCTACAATCTTCAAAAAAAATATCTTGCATAAACTTTTGATCCTCTTCATTAGGTGCATATATATTGAGCAAATTCCAAAATTCTGAATATATCTGACACTTTATCATTACATACCTCCCTGCTGGATCTATTATTTCTTCCTCTATTTTGATTGTACATTTTTATTAATTAATATAGCTACACCTCTAGCTTTTGAATTATATGATGCTGCTGCTACGTGCCCTACCCAGTCTCTCTTTAATTTGTTATGTTCCACTTCAGTTAGATGTGTTTCCTGCACAAATGCTATATCTATTTTTTATTTTTTCAGTAAATTTAATAGCCTCTTCCTTTTAATTTGGTTATGTATTCCATTAATATTTATAGTCATATAGTTCAACATGGCCACCTCATATCCTGTTTACACCTCATTTCCGTTTCCTCACCACCACCACCACCCCCCCCCCTTTTCCCCATTTTCATCTCTCAGTTTTCCATTTTTAAACTCAATGTATGACAACACATTTAAAACATAAAATACTCCAACAACTCCTACATCCAATATTCCCTTAACCCCAAATATCTCCCCTCCTCTCTGAGTTGCCCCTTATCCTTTGCCAGGCAACCACAACTCCCCTTTCCATTTAGATTGTGAACCTGTTCGCAAGTGTCAACTGATTTCACATTGACGGTTATTCTCTCCCCCCACCCCCAGAAAACACTTTTTTTAAACGTATAACAAAAGTTCTCCCTTTTTTTCCTCTTACTTCCTTTCTCCCCTTCTCTTTCCCTTTACATATACATTATTTTTACATCTTTATATATATTTTATCGCCGTTCTTCATTCTTGTTACATCTCTTCATCTCTCCTTCTGTCCTGCAGGCGTTCTGCAAATTCTCGTGCTTCTTCCAGATCCGAGAACAGTCTGTTTTGCTCCCCAGGGATAAATATTTTAAGCACAGCTGGATATCTTAACATAAATTTATAACCTGTTTTCCATAGGATCGATTTTGCTGTATTAAACTCCTTCCTCTTTAAGAGTTCAAAACTTATGTCTGGGTAAAAAAATATTTTTTGACCCTTGTATTCCAATGGTTTATTGTCTTCTATAATTTTATTCCTTGCCCGCTCCAGTATATTTTCTCTTGTATATCTCAAAAATTTTACTAAAATGGATCTTGGTTTTTGATATGTCTGTGGTTTTGGAGCTAGTGTTCCGTGTGCCCTTTCTATTTCCATTCCTTCCTGCATTTCTGTCGTTCCCAGGGCGTTTGGGATCCATTCTTTTATAAATTCCTTCATATCTGTGCCTTCTTCATCTTCCTTCAGGCCCACTATTTTTATGTTGTTTCGCCTACTATAATTTTCTGAGCTAACATCTCTTGTGACTCTTTAACTTTTTTATCACTTTCTTCCAATTTTCCTCGTGTCATTTACTTCCATTTCTACAGCCGTTTCTCGTTCTTCCACATTTTCTACTCTTTTCCCTATTTCTATCATGACTAACTCTAATCTTTGCAGTTTATCTTCTGTTCTTTTCATTTTTCTTTTAATTGCACTAAATTCTAATGACAACCATTCTTTTAATGCTCTCATTTGTTCTTGGCAAAAAAGCTTTATTCTGTCCATCTGTTTTGCCTTCTATATCTCTGTGGAGATCTTGGTCGTCTTCTTCTGTGTCTGTACCTGTGTTTGTGTCTTCTTTGTATCTGTATCTCTTCTGACTTTCCTGATGAATTGCTTGTCTCACTTTGTTGGGCCTCTTCTTGCTTGGCCTCTTGCTGTTGGTCCTCTTCTTCTGAGCTGCTCATCTGTTGAGCCTCCTGCTGCTGCTCTTCTTTCCTTTCACTCCCGCTCCTGCCGCTTTCCTCCTCTTCCAGCTGAGAGCCCTGGTGTTGGGCATCCCTCAGCTGGTCGTGCTGTAGTTGCCCGCTCCTCAGCTGAGCTCCCCTCCCGTCGGTGTTCTCCTTCTCCTTAGTTTGCACACTGCGCACTTTTGTTTGGCTCAGAGAGCCATTTTTGCAGTCCAGCTATCGGAGGAGGGGGGTTGCGACTACGCGGGGCCGTCGCCAACCTCAGAGATCATGTGCTCTTCACCATGGCTCCCTGTTTCTTCTTGCAGGTAAGGCCTTCTCCTTTATTTTCTGGCGTTTTTTTTTTCCTATTGTTTTTACTTTTTCCTTCTTGGGTGCTATTTTCTTTCTCTACAACTTTATCTTTTATTTTTTATATTTTGTATTTATTGAAATTTGTCCTTCACTTTTTTTTCTTTTTTTCTGGAGAGGGCTGGTATTACCCTACCAGCCACTACGCCATCACATGACTCCTCCGGCTCTATCGAGATTTAAGAGGTGATTTAATCATGAGAAAAGGGGAAAAAGAAGCTGGAGTGAGGCCAAAAGATCATGTGCTATTGGACAGATGGTGGAGAGATGGTAGAGCAAGAGACTACATGGGGTGGGGATGGGTTTGGATAAAAAAACAAGAACATGAAGAGATAGAAAGGGAAACATTTGAACCAGAGAGACGGGTGGATTACAGAACAAAAGAAGAATCAATGTTTATGCGAGTTTAAGGCTATCCAAAAGGAATTGTAATTATATCAATTTTGCACCTGCAATGGACAATATTTATTCCCCGAAACAAATTTTGTGACCCATCTTCATGATAAGAAGCCTAATTTTGATTATGAGGAATATGCATGGTTCCTCACGTTTGTATTTGACCTCATCCTGGAGGTGGCTGAGGATAAACGTGTCTGTCTGAGGATGCTGCAAGGAATTGAAATGGTTGGCCACTGTAAGTTCAAGGTTAAACCCATAGAGTACAGCTGTTCCATGAAGAGATCACCCAAACTTCATATCCTCCACTTTAATGAGAACGAATGCAAATTGCACATCTGAATTAAAACTAACACTCCCTAAACAGTAGGCCCAGGTGGACCCTCCCCTTTGAGGGCGGCGGCAGGAGCAGATCTTAATTTGTGGACTCAACTTTCAGGTGGCAGCCCTAAAAGGCTCCCGCAGTAATGCCTGGTCCACCTGAAAGGGCCCATTTGATTCCAGAGGCACCTTGTAGCGCCTCCGGATCTGATGGAGGCAGGGCGACTGGTGCCGCAGCACCACCCATCCTAAATATGCAGCATAGCAATGGTGGTCTTCCCTACCCATAATCCCCCACACAGCTGAAACTGTTAAGGGAAACACAGAGCGGAGAGCAGCTGTGACATCCCACTCCGACTGTCCCCCGCCGGCTGCCCTGATGTCCCCCACCAACCACCCCTCCCCGGTGGGGTGAGGTCCGTCGGGCAGCGAGGCAGGAGGCTGTCGGGCAGCCGGGAGTTGGGTCGTCGACTGATAGAGTCATCAGTTGACCCCCAGGCAGCCACTTACAGCGGCTGCACATTCAGGTGCCTCGGCAGAGCCCGGTTCTTCACCGATTATCCTTCCCAAGGAGGGTTGGCATCGCTGTCTTGGAGGCACTTCTGCTGCATTCAGGTGAGTATGCCTTTAGCCGCAATGGGGGAGATTATGCGGCTTTACACTGGGGTGTTCAGGCCACCTGAAAGGGCCTAGTGCTGCACACTCTCCAGTTGTAATTTGAATTAATAAAAATGAAATGCTCAGTAGGGGCCCAACTTGTCATTGTTACAGCACCAGTGATCGGGTCCAGTGTTTGAATCCCATGCTTTCTATAAGGAGTTTGTACGTTCTTCTAGTGTCTGCATGGGTTTTCTCCAGGGGGTCTGGTTTCCGCCCACTGTTCAAAACAGAGGTGGAAGTTAATTGGGTGTAAATTAGGCAGCAGGGATTGGTGGGCCAAAATGGCTTGCTACCCCGATGAATGTCTAAATTTTAAAAAATAATTTAAAATTTTTTTTAATTTAAAAAAAATAATATAATTCCTTTTATGTAGTTGTGTTCTGGTTGATCTAATCATCTTTATGTATTGAAAATAAAAACGCCGTGTTGGAGAAACACACCAGGTCAAACAGAGTGCTTTATGTAGCAAAGATAAAGAGCATAACTCAAGTTTTGTGCTTGAACCCTTCATCAATCTTTATGTATTTGGCTGCTTTGGAGTCAGTACTTATGTTAATGAGTCAATTGTCAAATACACAAGTACAATGTAAATATACAACAAAATTCTTGCACTTGGGGAAAAAACTGCAATAGAAAGCATTATATCACTTGGTATTGAAAGAGATAATAAATATAAAAGACAAAAAAACAAATATTCATAAAATACGTCGTCTTGTCATTGAGTAGATGCCAATTGAAGTTGCTAAATTTGATGTTGCATTGTCATGTGCTGGAAAACATCCAGTTTCACATTCGTCCAGAAGTGGAAAGGAGAAAACTGGGAATGATTGCATTGGGATACTGACGGTATTTCTTTTCTAGATTTAATAGGAATGCCAAAAGAAAAATATGATCCAAAAGATATACGTAGAATATATGCAATCATGTCCTTAGAAGAGGCTGCTAATGGGAAGAAATCACACTGGGCAGAATTAGAGATCTCTGGTAAGTAGCTGTGGCTCTGCTGAATGCAGTCTTCCTTCATGGAGTGCATGAATTTTTAGAACCTGTGCAACCAATTAAGTATTAAGTATTAATTGAGACTTTTGAGAAGTCTAAAAATACTGTAGACCTTGTCGAAGTTTCTTTCCTACTTTGGAATTGGCACCTATGGTCTAATGCGCTGAGACCAGCATATTGTTTGAAAATTTGTTGTGCCTTGGATTGTATGTGGTGGGTTATTTATCTGGGTTGTGCCGTGTATGTTGAACAGTTGCTGTTGCTTTTTGATGCTGGTAGAAACCCCAAAAATAGCATCTGCAGCCCAAGATTACAAACGGAAATATTTTGCTTAATTTCTATTTTCTTGCATGTAATTCATTGACCTCTGCCTCATTTCATTATTCCAGCCAACAAATATTGTAAACTGCAGTGCAAGGTCCTTTGGCCCAAATGAAGGTTAAAGGGAAACTGCTCAGACATTTGTTCTGGGTTTACGAAGAAGCTTTGGTCACATACCAGAAGTCCAGTTAAACAGCATATGCTTGCATTAATATTAAGATGCAGTTAATCAGAGAAATCAGCTAACCAGCAACAAATGCTTTCTGCAGCCAGTATATGCGTGGTTTTTAAAAAATTGACCAAGTTTTGGTCTCTGTGACTTTTATTTCTAAATTCTTTCTTTATTTAGGTAAAGTGAAGAGCTTAAGTACTTCACTGTGGTCTTTGACACACTTGACTGTTTTGCATTTGAATGACAACCACCTTGCACGCATTCCACCTGATATTGCCAAGCTACATAATCTAGTTTACCTGGATCTTTCATCTAATAAACTGCGCAGTTTACCAGCTGAAATTGGAAACATGGTGTCACTCAGGTGAGTAACTTTGATCAATCTCTGTACAAGTACATTAGAAAATGTAAAATTAAAGTTCTTTTGGACTTTTGAGCTGTTCTGTTCACAGCTGAATTTTGTATGGTGGAATAAGTATATGTCTAAATTCATGACTAGGGATGAAATGCGCACTAAAACTAGAGGTGATCTTTATCCGAATATGCTTGTTAAGTCATTGTGGAAATTTTGGTGCTGCGGCAGCATTTCAAAATTGCTTGTTGGATGCTTTAAACCAGTCTGAATTAAAACATGGAAATGCATTCCTCCTAGCATAATTATTTCCAATGTTCCAGATGTTCACATACCTGAGTGCATGTTACTCTGTTTTGACTGGTAAATCTGAAGGCTGGATCTAACGTCGTGGGGCATTTGGAACTGCGATTCTCTTTTTAGCTTTTTCCTTTTGTTGTAGTTGCTCTTCAGAAGACTTAAAAATGAAACTATACCAATTCAGAAGTTCCAGGAAAACAAGTGGATGTAGACTACCCGGTGAGACAATAATGCAAAGTCCACTGAAATGTAAAACTTAAATCCCAAAGAAAAGAAGTCTCTTTCTACTGTGCATCTATGGAATCAGAGGTGTGTACGACAATTATGGAAGAATGCAGTTTCAAATCACCATATGAACCAAGCACAGCATCACCAGCAAGTACCCCAATGTTGATTCAAAAGTTGCAGTGCAGAAATGGAATTAATACTTCGAAAAAAAAAAAAAAATGCCTCCCAGTAACATTCTGCTTGAGGTATAAATGTTGCTGAAATGTCTGCAAAGAAATAACTGACCGTATGGAACTCATAAACCTTGAAGTGGGCAGACTGAGTTGCCTTGCATTTACTTAAACTGACGCCAGTTTTAAAATAAAAGAAGGTTGAAGAGATTGCCTGCTCCCCCAGGATAACAAAAGGAAGAGGGTTTGGGGACATACTGGAGAGGAAAGCCAATGGTGAGGAACCAGAATTTTGGGTTTATAAAGGCAGAAAGACTCAAAGTTGCCATTATGAGAGTGGATTTGTAGATTTTGTTGGTACTGAAAATCATGCTTAGATTAGTCATTCTTCAATTCCCAGTCAACTCGTATTAACTGAAAAGGTGAAATAAGTCCATTTTACAACAGTCAATAAATACATAAGCAGTGTCAGTACCAAAGAAATATATCAACTTTGGCTACCAGTGGGCAAAATGGCTGTTGGCATTCTCAAAGCAGACTTGAAGGTAAATCTTATCAAAGACTGACAATGGGAAGATCGTAACTGAATGTAGCTTTCAAGTATGCTTCTCCATTCATTCTATTTCAAAATGCAATCTGGATGAATTCTACAGGATTTATTTATACTAGTGCAAAAACAGAGTTCATGTTGTGAGGGGGGGGGGGGAAAAATTAAAGTAATTTAGGTATATATTTCTGCATTTTATATTTAGTTCTAAACTACGAAAAAGAAATGAATTATGCACAAAAGAATGCAATTTGAAATTTCAATCCAATTTTTTTTAAAAGCCTAAACTGAAAAGAACAGTCTTGCAGATCTTTCCTTTTTGAAATATTTTTATTGATTTTGATTATAAAGCAATAGAAACGTAAAAATACAAAAGGCAATTGTGGAGTAATGTGTAAATAGCAGATTAAATCATTAAAAAGATACAGAAATCATAAACATATTATCCTACTTTATCAACCATTGTTTGATAATAAGTATACTTTTAATACTTAAAATGAAACAAGAGAGCAAAAAATAAAGGTCAAGCATAATTTTAAAGACTAAGAAAATGACTCTTAAATGACCCCCACAGCATTTGAAATCTTGTATCTGAATTATTAATTGAATAACAAATCTTCTCTAAGTTTAAGCATGCGTAATGCCTCTCAGCCATTGAGCATGAGTGGGCGGGGCAGCATCCTTCCATCGAAATAATATTGCCCGTCTCGCCAAAGAGAAGCAAAGGATAAGAGTTCAACATTTAATTGAAGTCAAAAGAGCAACCAAAGGATTCAATTCTAAATTAAAATTAAGAATGAAAGATAAAGTATTGAAGAGACATTTCGCTACTTTTCTAGATTGGGCAAGTCCAGAACATATGAATTAAAGAAGCCTCTCCTCTCTTACATTTATCATAGCAAGAATTTATATCTGGATAAAAACGAGATAATTTAGCTTTGGACATATGTGCATCTTCAAATTGTAGTAAACAATGATGAGCACATAACGATGTGTAAATGATCAACTTAAAAATTTGTCCCAAAGTTCATCTGATATTAAATCCCATTCCCAGGCATATTTAATTTTTAATAACAGGGCCTGTCTTAAACATAGTAACTTACCATAAATAATAGATATTAAGCCTTTACAAGAAGGCTACGAACTTATAAAAAAAAATTCTTAGTATTTTTATTGGTTTGGAAGAGAGAAATATTACATGCCATATATTGAACAATAATTGTACATCTTAATGCAATAAAGTACAGAACATGAATCATAAACAAATTATACATTACATTGTATGCAATAATCATATATAGTAGAATTATTTGGAAAAACCGGTTCATATTTCTATTATTGAAATAAATTCCTGATAACTTAAATAAAGTCATTTCTTCTAAATGTAAAGAAACAAGGAAATAAAAAGAGGAGAAAAAACAAATTTTAAATAAAAGAAAGGACCCCCACCCCATACTCATCCTATCCCTCTCACGGAACACGGTCAACAGCCAAAAGTAAGCAAAGAATCGAGTTTCGGCCTCCACACAACAAGCAAGTAATCCCCAGAACACTCAAGCCTCTGTAATCAAATTATCATAATAGCCCATGAATGGGCCCCATAGTTTGTCAAATTCAGTCATAGTTTCTTTAATATTATATCTAATTTTCGCCAAACAGAAGCAAAACATAATATCCTGTATCCGATGCATATGAGTAGGTGGTAAACGATCTTTCCATTTAATCAATATTATCTTTCCATTTAATTAAAATTGCTCATATGGCTATCAGTGGTGTTAAAAAATTCATCCACAAAGTTTGCATCAGGAGCTCCAGAGAAATCATAAATCTAAGATTGACGAAAATGCCTAAATTGCAATTCTCTAAAGAAGTGAGTGTTGGGTAAATTAAACTTTTCAGAGAGTTAATCGAATGAAACAAAGCTGTTGTTAATAAAACAAAAAGATCTTTAAAACATTGAATACCTGCTCTGTGCCATTCCTGAAAGTCAAAGTCATGTTAAGAAGGTTGGGGTGGGGGGGGGGGGGGGGTGGCGGGGGTTGGGAATGATTAGACGATAGAAAAAAACTGAGAATGCTTAGTAATGGATTCTCAATTAACTTAGTTGAAATGGAAGTGAAGATCCAAGAAGTGCTAAATCGGAATTTCTTTTAGCAGAATTGAACTCCATTGCTTCCCATTATGATTACATAAATGTGACTAAAACATAAGGCAACAAATGTTGACTGCCCAATAATAAAATCCAAAATTAGGTTGTGCAATATCTCCATTTCATTTAGATTTTGCCAATGTATTTTATTTAAACGAGGGTGCTTGTCCTTCCATATATAAGACAATAGAGTCGAATCAAGTGAATCAAAAAACAATTTAGGGATAAAACTTGGTATTTATTTTTAAAAATTGCTTGGGTAATTTGGGTAAAATATTCATTTTAATAGAATTAATATGGCCAACCAAAGATATAGACAAAGGTGAGAGCAAGTAAGAAAATTATTTGAAAAACTTCACTGGAAGCCCATCAGGTCCTAGAGACTTTTCAGATTGTAATGAGCAACTAGCAGCAACTATTTCCTTCTGTGATATAGGCTCATCGAATTTCATTTAATTATCCAAGGAGATAATAGGAATATTGAACCAATCTCGGAAATTTATCATCATTTGTACATTCAGAAATATAAAGTTGAGAGTAAAATTTTCTAAATGTATCTTTTATCTCAGTGATCTGTGGTAATGTTACCAATGTCCTTACAAATCTTTGTCATATGTCGCTTAGCTCCAAATCCTCTCAGTTGGTTAACTAAAACCTTGCCAGATTTAACCGTGAACTTAAAATTGATTTTGTCTTCAGAAGTTGACGTTCAATTGGATATATTGAAAGAAGATCAATTGCAGATCTGTAGGCATTTACTCGTCAACATCAAGCAGAAAATGTGTTGTTATGTGACTCTACTTGCATTATCTGAATATCTTTTTCTGGAAATTACCCACTTGAATGTGATTGTACCATTGAGAAGCTAAGAGTGAAATCTGACAGAATTGGCATTCTTTAAGACACACAGGAGTGTTAAGGCCAAGGATAGGTTTCATCACCTGAACAGCTTTGACTTCAAATTGGGAAGTGCAGTGACACCCAATTCATTCAGTTGCCATCCAGTGCAGCACAGACATTCTTTATCAACTCCATACAATCAAGGCCAATAGTACAGATATGGATTATGAAAAATGTACCCAATATTACAACTGTGGTTAGAGGTGGGTGAGTGCATCAGACAGCAAGCAAATTCCAAATTTGTTTTACAATAGAAGCCCGGACATTTGTTCAGACCTATGAATTTCATGAAAAGGAGCTTTCTGTCTCAGTTTAAGATTTGTATCTGAGAATAAAATTGTTTTATTATTCAATATTATTCACTTGTTGAAAATGAATAATTTCAAATTCTTCATCATATGAGAAGAACTTGCATCTTTGCAGACGAAGATGATGAACAACTGCAATCTGGTGCGAATATTCCTGTGTGTGATTGTACTCCCTGACTGGGAGACAGTGAACCACAAACCAATCCGTGTACTTGTTCTTGACACAGAAGTGGTCAAATGAAATTTCTGTCGATCTTTGTGATATGTATCAAGAGGAGGAATCAATGTGATATGCCTGTACTAAGTTCACATCGCAGCTTAACAACTGTGGGGTCTTCATTAACCCTGTCCAACATCTGGGACAAGCCAAGACCTTGCCTCCAACTCTTTTCAGTTTATTTGACAAGCCCTAGGTGCAATCTCAGATTGATCAGATGGGATATTTTGTAGATGAAAACCTGAAGTTCCTTCGCTTGTGAGTATACTGCTAGTAGTTTCATGTTTGTCCAGGAGATCTGCCCAGAAGGGGCAGCAAGTCGTGTGTATCTTTTGCCACTTACAGCTATCAAAAGGATGCACAATGAAGAAATTGCCATGCCATGTAGAAATTGACATTGTTTGGATCTCGATTGTGCAAATACAAGTTCAACAAACAATACAGGAATGGTTCCAGGTAGTTAGGTGAAGATTAGTTATATTCTGTTCTTTTAGTTTAAGCAAATGGAAAATGTGTGGTTAATTGTATATATTGTTGGACAGATACAAGTGCCATATGCATATTTTGATTTGAGAGAATACTAGTTCTAATGCATGTATTTTGAGCATTGCAGCTGAGTTGTTAGAACACATGAGTATGTATTCAGCCACTAGAAATGGTGAAACAAATTGGTTGGACACTGGGATCAGGAAGTGGGAGATATTGGAAGAGAGCCATGTGAGGTGCTTTTCAGGTGAAAGTATTGGGAGCCATTTGATAGCCTTTTGTGCATTAATTTGGTTTACCAAGGTTGGAAAGTAGTAATGTTCATGGATCTCCTTATTGCCAAATCTTTCTAAGTTGGATACAAGAAGGCTGTAGAATAATAAGGTGATATTGGTTGTGTGATTGCTTTGCTTATTAGCACGCTGCTGGAGTCATGCAGCACAGAACAGGCACTTCAGCCCAAGTTGTCCATGCCAACCAATTTCACATTCTGGGCTAGTCCCTTTTTGCCTGTATTTGGTCCAGATTCTTCTAAGCCTTTCTATCCATATATCTGACGAATAGCCTCCATAGCTTCCTCTGGCACCTCATTCCAGACACAGCCTGGGGAAATAAGGTCCCGCATCTTGCTCTTAATCTCTCCCCTCTCATCTTGCATCTCTCTCCTTTAGATCTAGAATATTTACCCTGCAAAATGAAGAGTGCATATTCACTTTGAGGCCAGGTATAAGCCTCTTTAATGTCACCCTCAATCCTATATTCTATGGAATAACAACCTTGTCTATCCAACCTCCACCTATAAACTCAGAGTCTCTTGTCCAAACATCTATTGGGTGCTCTGGGTGTTTTTATTCTGCAAGGAGAAGATTAACTTCCTTTGAGTGACTTTTTCCAGTGATTGTAACCAATACTTTAAAAAAAAACACAAAGGTGTAATGATAATATACTTCTGCCTTTTGCAAATGGCTTGTTCCAGTGTATTGGCTAAGTGAGTCAAGTCAATTCAACGTTTTCCTCATCAGATCAAGATTCAGAACCACAACAGCCAAGTTTTCAAAAAAGAAATTGTCCATAAAGCAGTCGCAAGAAGTAGAGATGCTGAAGAGTCTCCCTACCCTCTGAGACTGGAAGTCATCAACTTTTTTACTTTGGCTTATTATGTGACTTGATAAAAATACATGAAACTTGATGAGGAGCATTCTGGGGCGAAGGGTGAACAGAAATGAAAAAAACTACATTTAAGTTTTTTCTCCTTCTTCTGCAGGGAATTGCTTTTAAATAACAATCTGTTACGAGTTTTGCCTTATGAACTAGGACGACTGTTCCAGCTACAAACCTTGGGGTTAAAAGGTCAGGGTTGATGAGTATCTTCTTACGTTTTCAATATCTTGCACCTCCTATAGCATTTAAAATTTAGATGTTGTTGCAGAATATATTTTTTTAAAATATGACCGATATATAACATTTTGACACATGTATGTTTATTCTTAAGAAAACTTTTAATCCTTAAAAAAGGATAAGTGGACAGGATTGAGTCAACTAGATTTGTGTTTTGCAACGTCTCTGTGAAGTAGTTCAGTTTGAAGTAAATGAAGTGCTCTGCCGCAAAATCCATGCAGTTTCCCTGGTGGAGCACTCAAACTTGATTTGCTGTGCGATCTTTACGAAAATCACATGTTTGAGGTACACAGCTGTTCCTCGCTGTCATGTGTCATGTGGTTTTAGATTGCAGTTCAAAACATTTCTTGCCTCTTTTTTTAATTATTGATTGGCAGGTACAGTATTTGCAAAGTTTGTGTCTCCAATGGAACTCTTCTAAAAGGTGTTGTTTGAATATTTGTGAGGTAGCTTCTTTCCCCTACTTATGCTCGTATTAACATGTTAGTAATGATTTGCTTCCAGAATGTGGAACAGTACACCGATTTTGTTTCAGAACAGATAGAGAGTACAGCAATGTGTGTATAGTTCAAGAAGGATACAGAAATAAAAATGTCTTGACTTTTTTTGAGATGATGGTTTTAGATGCAGAAGGATGCAAGGTAATTTTTGCCTGGGTCTTAAAATCTGCATTTCATTTCAGTTAAAAACATCATACAGTAGAATCCCCATTTTCCAGCATCAACAGGGATCACAGAAGTCAGATGTGCAAATTTTCCAGTCGACTGAGACTCACTCTTTCAACTCCTTTTTTAAAAAAATTTTGACACTAAGCACAGGTCTGACAGGCTGAAACTTGTACAAAAGAAACATTTTAAAATTGACAATAGCTATAAAAAGTTTTTTGAAAATACTACAAATTAATAATTACAGAAGATGGTCACAGCCTAATACCTCGAAATAATGCCAGTATTTGAAACCCCTTGTTAAGAATATTTTACTGTTCTGCAACTTCATAGAGTACAATTCTTTTACTTTTCAATCTTTATTGGTTATTGTAATTAATACAGTACAATGGGGGGAGGGGAAGGGAATGAAACTGAAAACATATATGGTATGTATATATTTCAAGATAAAACCCAACAGTATAAACTTGGTTCTCCGCCCCCCCACCCCCACCCCTCCCCTCCACTGGGTGAAAAAAGAAAATACATCAAAAGTGTGTGTGTGGTGTGTGTATGTAAAGAACCCACCTACCCTACACTTTTATATAAAAAAACACCTGAGCAGGTTTTTTCTGAGGGTTACATATATTATGTAGCTTTTGATTCATACCGTGAATCAAAAAAACAAAGACAAAATCTCGTCTAGAAGAGTGAGTACATCTAATCACATTAAAAACATTTACATCAAATGAAAATAAGACACAAAAAAAAGGTCACCAGGTATCTTCAAATACATGATATCTAATTTTTTTTTTCTGAACTTAAAACCGCTCATAATATGAGAGAACCATTGAAACCTTGCTGGAGGTCTAGAATCTTTCCATTTGAATAAGATGGTTCTTCCAGTCAACAATGTAGAGAAGGCCACAACCCGTAGCACAGGTACAGAAAAACTCCATGGTTCAATATCCCCGAAGAGAGCAGTTTCTTGGATTTGGTCAAGGCTCCACCTGAAATACAGATGAAAAGATGTTAAAAATTCTTTCAATGCCTCACTTATACAACTGTTTAAAAGGCAAAAGACGGTGCAACATGTAAAATAATTTTGGGAATTGTAAAGCTCACTTTAATCAGGTAATTTCTGTCATTAAAAAATTTAAATTCAGATCCCAGTTGCTGGCGCTGGTATGCTAACTGTGCTGCTATCATAATTAACCCCCTCCCCAAAGTTTAAAGTCTTAACGTATACTAATGAAGATTAAACTTGCTAGGCAGGGATAGGAAGAAAATTTGGGAGAGTAACCCCAGCAGCGAGCAGCCGTAGCTATTTCATTCCATTGCAACTTTATTGAAATTTTATTCAAACAGCTGAGGTACGACTGTGGCGCTCCACTGTCTGAAATCCTCAACACTGTTGCCATCTTCGCACTCCCCCTCCATATCCTTTTCCCATCCTGCTAGTTTCAACTCAAGTGACCCAGTCAGGCCCAAGGTGCGCTTGACCACGTTCTTCATGCTGCCAACCTAATTCACCTCCACGCAAGTGTCCTAATCAGGCCCTTGGCACATCTTCCTCACACTGACAACCCGATTCACCTCCGTGCAAGGGTCCCAATCAGGAATTCGGTGTATCATCCTGAATCCAACAACCCGGTTCACTTCCTCGCAAGTGTCCCAGTCAGTCCCTCAGGACATCTTCCTTACACTGACCACCCGGCTCACGTCTACACAAGTGTCCCAGTCAGGCATTCGGTGTATCATCCTGAAACCGACAACCCGGCTCACTTCCATACAAGTGTCAACAGCAAAAAAGAATGCGCATGCATTGCTAGTTTAGTGGAGCAAACCTGTGCTTGTCCAATAAAGTCTCAGCGCTCCCCTGTGGGATCCGTCCACCCCGTCTTATTTATTTATGTATTTATTCCCTTGGGTTTTTTTTTGTTGCTTGTTTGAGTTTCTGGTTGATTGAATTCTGGATAATGGAGATTCTACTGTTGATGAATACAAGTGTTAAAAATGAACTTTCAGGTGATTGCTGAGAAGAATAATCCTTCCAATAAATGTATTGTTACATCATTTAATTTAATTTTTTTTTGTTTATTTCCCCAGTATAGTATCCAGTAATTTCTCTTTTAAGATAGCAAGTCAGTGATTTTTGTCATTTTTACCTGAATTTTTATGCTACTTGTGATCGAGAGACTTGTCTTCTGATTTCTTGCTCTTTATTCACTTTGCCAGCTGAGTAGTGATTAACAAGTTAATTTAAAGGGAACTAAAAATAATGGATTTCACTTTTATTGGCCGAGTCAGCGTATAGAATTTAATGGAATATTAATGTTTATTTTGGTGACAGGCAATCCTTTGTCGCAAGATATCTTGAACTTCTATCAAGAACCAGATGGAACCAGAAAGCTACTGAACTATATGCTTGACAATTTAGCCGGTATATTAATGAGATTTTTCCACTAATATCTGTAGTCATGTTTTATGCTTGCATTTGTTTTTAAAATCTGTAAAAGTCTACTGTGTACATTTGAGATATAGTCATGGAGTTGTACAACATACATACAAACAAACCATTTAGCCACCATGTTCACACTTTGAGCACCCACCTCTATTAATCCCATAGAGTCAGACAGTGTGGAAACAGGCCCAACTTGCCCTTGCAACAAAAAAATGACCATCCTACACTCGTCCCACCTGCCAGCATTTTGCCCATATTCCTCAATACCCATCCTATCCATATATTTGTCCTAATTCTTTTCTTAAATGTTGCACCTCTAGCAGCCTATTCCATGTACCCATCACCCTCTGAGTAAAAACAAATGTTACCCCTCAGTTTCTATTATTTCTCTTCTTCCTCATCTTAAACCTATGTCCTCTGGCTCCTGAATCCCTTACTCTGTGAAAAAGACTCTCTGCCTTCACCCGATTTCTTCCTCTCGTGATTTTGTTTTCCTCCATAAGATGACCATTCCTTCTGCTTCATTCCAAGGAATAAAGCACTAGCCTGCTCAACCTCTCCCAATAACTCAGGCCCCTGAGTCCTGGCAACATCCTCGTAAATCTTCTTTGCATCCTCTCCAACTAAACAACATCTTTCCTATAGCATGATGACCAAAACTCTTCCAGCACTTGGCACATGTCCTTTAATTTCTCAGCAATTCAAGTTATCACCTGGACACCTTTTCGTGACTTTGCTTCTATTACGCTCTCCAGGGATACATTCTGGATACTTCCCATTCTCTGGGTGAAAAGTTCCCCTTCTAATCCCCTTAAATGAATATCCTCCAGTTTTATCTTCGATGAGAGGAAAAGATTCCTTTAGTCTATTTTATCGAAACCCCTCATCATCTTGTATAGCTCAATCTTATTCCCTCTGAACCTTGTCCATTCTGAGATACATTGTATGGGCAGTATTTATTTTTGGCAATTTCCAGTGGTTATTTTTCAAGTGTGTAATATTGGACATAGGTACTCTTAAGTTTCAATCCTGCGGTAACCAGAAGATAGATAAAGAAGGAAAAATAGTTTTTCAAAAGTGATTTTCTTTTCTTTCCCAAGTTCATCCAGAGCAGCTTCCTCAGCGGCCATGGGTCACATTGAAGGAAAGGAATCAAGTATTGCCAACAGGTAAAGAAATAATATTGTGTCATTGAACTCTACTGCATGGAAACTGGTCCTTCAGCCGAACTTTTGCTTGCCAACCAAGCAAGTCCAACTTGCCAATGTTTAGCTCATGCACCTTTAAAGGTTTCTGATCCTTGCACGTCTCAATTTCTTTTTAATGTTACAGTTGTACCCGCTACAACTATTTCTTTTGGCAGCTCGTTCCATGTGCCCATCACCCTATGTGAAAAAGGTGCCTTTCAGATGTTCCTTTTAAATCTTTGCCTACTAGTTATAGATTCTATCATCTTGGGGAAAAGGCTAGAACTATTTACCTTTTTACGTCCTTCATGATTTTATAAGCTACCTTTGTCTCTCATGTGCTCCAAGGGGGAAAAAAATGCTCCATTAATCTTTTTGGTCACACCCCTTTTTTAAAAAAAAATCACATTTGTGAGACATGATTTCCCATGGATAAAGCCATGCTTTTCTTGCTTTTCCAGATGCAAGTAAATCCATTTTCTCAGAATCCCCTTCACTAATTTATGCCTAACTGATGTTAAGCTCACTGGCCTGTAGTTCCCTCGTTTGTTCTTGCACCAATTTTAAAATAAAAGCACAACACTAGCCATTTTTAAGTCTTCTGGCATCTCACCACTGCTCATCAATCATGTAAATATCTCTGCCAGGGCTCCTACAGTCTCCTCCCTTGTGTCCCTGTACGTCCTCAGATGCACTTGAGCAGGCCCCAGAGGATTTATCTATCTTTATGCATTTTAAGACTTCCATCACTTTCTGTTGAGTGGACTCTTTTCAAGACATGACTATTTACTTTGCTGAGTCCCTAGTCTCCATGCCTTTCTCATTGTAAATACAGATGATAAATACTCATTTTGGACCGCTCCTATCTCTGATGACTCCACACATGGATGACTTTCAGGGGCTCTATTCCTTCCTGAGTTTCTCTTTTGCCTTTAATATACTTGTGGAATCTCTTGGGATTCTCCTTATCTGCCAGAGCTATCTCCCTGCCTTGTCCTTTTTATTTTCCTCTCAAGTGAACTCCTACATCCTCTTGATTTCAACTGTCTATAAACAAGATATGCCTCCATGTTCTTGACCAGAGCCTCAACATTTCTGGTCATCCAGACTTCCCTAATCTTGCCACCTTTGCCCTTTACTCTGAAAGGAACATGATTTCTCTAGATGTTCCCTTCCCAATCTATCTAATGCCTTCAACATTTGTCTTGCTCCTTTTTTTTTCAGGACTTTAGCTGTGTACTAGTCTCATCTTATTCCATAACTCTTAAAACTGATGGACTTGCGGTGGCTGGTCTCAGAGTGCTCTCCTGCTGAAATCTCATTCACGTACCCTGCCCATTTCCCAAGAGGTTGTCCATTGTTGCACTCAGTCTAGTCAGGCTAGTTGAGAAAATTCTTTTGGACACATTGAATATATCCCACCCTATCCAAGCCTTTTGGAATCCCAGTCAATGTGGGGGTAGTGGAAAACAGCAACTATTGAGACCATTACACCAATCAGTTATTTGTGATCTCCCTGCACATTTGCTCCTTTTCATCCCATTGACTATTGGGGGAAGGCGGGGGGGGGGGGCTATAATACAACCCCATCAAAGTAATCATTCTCATCCTATTTCTAAGCTCCATCAGATCGTTCCACTGAGTGATCCCTTCTATTCTCTTTCAGTGTTTTCCTTGATCGAAAACTCATTGTGCCATTTCTCTCACCTCCACCTCTATCTCAGCTGTAGCATTTGTGTCCCGGAACATTCAGGTGCTCATGTCTCCTGTCTCGGCCATGTTTGTGTTATAGCTATAATATCCTGGTCCCTTGTACCTAACCATGCCATAAGTTCATCCTCTTTGCCTGTTAAACTTTTTGCATTAGAATGCAGTTCTTGGATTATTTTGAAAGTGAATTTATGTCTTATTGGATCTACCTAGATTCTTGGTTGAGTGAGAAATTAGTTTTTTCAAAAAAATGCAGTTTAATTGATTGTTCATTCGATGAACTTTCAATCATTTTATGGAGCTATTTTTGTAAGCAATTAACAGCTGAAAGAGAGATTTGTATGATGTTTCCTCAGTCTTTGCTGTCTTGATGTATCGTGCAGCCAGTGATGTATTTTTGAATCACTTTGGTAACGTGGGAAGGATGACTTTTTTAACAGCAAACCCTATAAACTGTAATGTGATAATAACCAATCTGCTGAAGAATTCGGCAAATCAAGCTGCATCAGTGGGAGAAAAGGAGTGGTTACTGTTTTGGGCTGCAACTCGATATCAATACTGAGAGGATGCACTACAGACGCCTGAGTAAAGAGGACTGGCGGGGACAGTGCCCCACGTTGGATTTGTGAACTAGGTAGAGGTGAACATGATGGACAGAGGTAGACAAAGTGAGAGAAAGGCAAGAAAAACGAACAGGACAGCAGGAGGAAGACCAGTCATACAGAATGGAGTGGGTTATTAGAAATCAAAAGTTGCCAGTGCTGGAGAGACCAAAAGGGAATGAAGGGGGAAATAGGTGGGGGAGAAAGAAAGGAGAGAGCAGAAGAATCCGTTGGGGAGATGGAGGGTGGATGAGGATGGAATCAAATGTAGGGGGGGAAGGATGTGAATGTGGGGGGACACAGTGGGAAAGGGGAGAAGCAGAAGAGAAAAAGAGCAGAGTCCTCTTCCCTGAAATTAGTAAATTCTGCATTTATACCATTGGGCTGTAGACTGCCCAGGCAAAATGTGTGTTCTTCTAATCATGTTAGACCTCACTGCCAGTGGAAAAGGCCCAGGTCAGACATGTCAGTGTGAGTATGGGAAGGGGAGTTGAAATGGTAGCTCATGATAGCCATTGCAAACAGAGGGTAGATGCTCTGCAAAATGGTAACCAAATCTGTGTTTGGTCTTGACACACAAGAGGAGGGTACATTTGGAATGTGGATTGTAGCAGATGATGTTAGAAGAGGCACATATGAATCCATGCCTTACATGTGAGGGTTGATTAGGACCCTGAATGTTGGTGATGGGGGGAGTGCAACAGCAACTGTTGCCATTTCTGCGGTTGCAGAGGAAAGTACTAAGGTTAACAGAGAGGTGGTTGGAGAGGGATGAGCCGACAAGGGAATCACTGAGAGAGCGATCCCTATGGAAGGCAGGAAGGGATGGGAAGGAGCAGATGTGTCTGGTGCTTGGGATTAGTTGCAGATGGCACAAATGATGGTGTGCTGAATATAGAGGCAGCTGGTATGAAAGATGAGGATAAGGGGCACCAAATTTCTGTTCTGTTTGGAAGGAAGGATGGTAAAAGTAGATTTCTGAGAATGTGAGAAAATGCAGCTGGTGGCTCTGTTAATGACAGTAGAGAGAAAATTGTATTGCTTAACAAAAGGAGGGTGGCGCATTTAGCGTGGTGGTTCACACAACATTCTTACAGTGCCAATAGCCGAGACCAAGTTCGAATCCAGCGCTGACTGGAAGGAGTTTGTACATTCTCCCCGTGTCTGTGTCGGTTTCCTCCGGGTGCTCCGGTTTCCTCCCACCCTTCAAAACATACTGGGGGGTGGAGGGTTGTTGGTCAATTGGGTGGCATGGGCTCTTGGGCTGAAGGGGCCTGTTACCTTGCCGAATGTCTAAACTTTAAAAATAAAGTTAAAATTTCAGATGTTATGGAATGGAATGCTTTGTATTGAGAAACTGGAAGAAAAGGATGGCATCCTTAAAGGAGTCTGGGTGAGTGGAGGTGTAGTTGAGGAGACTGAAGGAGACAGTGGGCTTGTAGTAAAAGTCAATAGATAACTTGTCAGTAGATCTCCTGTCACTGTATAGGAGACAGGAGATCCAGAAAGGGAAGAGATGTGTCAGAAATATTCCAAGTGAATTTCAGAATGTGGTGAAGTTGATAAAATAGCAAATTTGATAAAATTGACTTGTTCTGCACATACACAGGAAGAACTCCAATGCTGTCATCAAAGAGGAAGAGTTGGAGGTGGTGCTGGGGTAGGTGTGGAGCAAAGACTTTTTTTTACACAGAAAAAAAGGGTAGGAGTAGTTGAACCCATGCTAGTGCCCTTTGATTTCAACAAATGAGAGCTATCAAAAGAGAAATTATTAAGAGCGAAAATAAGTTCTCCCTCCTGGATGAATATTGGTATCGGAAAACAGGTCAGAATATGATTTCAGGAGCGAGCTGAGGACTTTGAGATGTTCCTCATGGTGGGATGGAGATGTCCTTAAGACTGGACATCTGTGGTGAAAGTACAACTCCCAAAATTACCTCAATCACACCACCTCCAACCCAGTCTCCTGTGAGTATGCATCAGTTTCTCTGCATCTCAATATGAGGCCTTCCATTCAAAGACATTTCAAATGATCTCATTTCTCAAGCAGCACGACTCCCTGTCTGCTGTGATCAATAGAGCATCTCCTATATTTCCCGTCTCTTGGAGATCTACTCGTTCTAACAGAACAGAGCTATGGTTCTGGTTGTCCTTGCCTTCCAGCACTAGCCTCTGCATTCAGCTCATCATTTTCTGATATTTTGCCAGCTGCAACTGGACCCCAATGCCAGACACTTGCATCCCTCCCCACCTCTGATCTGCCTTCTATAGGGATTTCTCTCTCCATGATTTTCTTGTACAGTCATCTCTCCACACCAACCTCTCTGTTTCCCCTGGAACTTTACCCTGCAATTGCAGGAAGTACAACTCTGTTATGTTTCATCCCTCGGTACTAGCCAAAGATCCAAACAGCTCTTCCACATGAAGAAAAGATTCACATGGACCTTTTCTAACTTCAACTGCTGCATTCTGTGTTCCCAATGTAGCCACCTTGCCATCAGCTGAACAAAATGCAACTTGGGCACCATTTTGCAGAGCATATATGCTCTGGAGTGGCCATCCTGACATTCTAGTTCCATGCCATTCAACTTTCCCACCCACATTGTCTTTCCTGGGACTTCTCCACTACTCGAGTGAGACCCAATGTAAACCAGAGGAACAACTCCTTGTAATTTCTCTGGGCAGTGTACAGTCCAATGGTACAAACAGAATTTTTAAATTTTAGGTGCTAAGTCCCCTTTCTTCTATACTCACCCGCCCCCCCCCCCCCCCCCCCCTGTCTCATTAGCCACCCAGCCCCCCACCTCTTCTCATCCCCCTGTATGGTTTTGCTCCTCTCCAGATGTATCTTCCCACTGGTTTCTTGCGCTTGCTCCTCTTTCCCTTGCCTCCCACACCCCTTCCCTGCCACCCTCACCTGCAAATTTACCAGATTCCAGTATTGGCAGCCTTTATCTTTTATCACCCACTTCTATCTGCATGACTCAGATAATGAATTTGTCATGTATATTGCACATTGTACATAGGCACTGAAATGGGCTGAATAGGTATTTGTTAAAAAATATAATAGTGAACTTAATTGAATTAAAAATACATAAAATAGGTGGATAATAAATATTTACTGCCAAAAAAGATGCAGACATTCCTTTTGTGCTGTCATAACTATCCACAATTAGTGTAACAAGGAGAGATCCAAAAGAGATGGTTGCAGAAAGAAAGCTGTTCAGACAACTTAGTGTTGGTGTTCTGCTCTTAGGTGACTGGAAGAAGTTTGTGACCGGATAATAGTTTTTTTTTCTCTGATGTTGGTTGCCTTCCTGAAGCAATGCCTCACACAATGTCTGTAATGGATGGGAGGACAGAGGACTGCTGGACCTGGCTATGTTTGCATGAAACACAAAAGTCTACAGATGCTCTGATTTTAGTAAAAATGCACCAAAGTGCTGAAGGATCTCAGCCGGTCTTTTCAGCATTTACAGGAGGTAACGGTAC
The DNA here is from genome assembly GCF_036971445.1 of Narcine bancroftii. Classification (NCBI taxonomy): domain Eukaryota; kingdom Metazoa; phylum Chordata; class Chondrichthyes; order Torpediniformes; family Narcinidae; genus Narcine; species Narcine bancroftii. The sequence goes on from NC_091471.1 coordinate 226,757,873, forward strand.
ATTGCTGATGTTTCGGGCCTGAGCTCTTCTTCAAGGAATAAGTAGAAAGGCTATGTTTGCTGTCATCTGTAGCCTTCTGTGTACCTGGGCAACCAGTCAGCATACTTTCCACAGTGCACTGTAGAGGTTTGATAAGTTTCCCACAACATGCTAAATCTCCTTAGAAAGCAGATGCATTGATGTGTCTTCTTCACTATTGCCTCAATATGTTGGCTCCAGGAAAGGTTTTCTGAATCTTGGACTCCTGGGAACTGGAAAGTTCTAACCCTTTCCACCTCCTGTCTCATCAATGAGGAGAGATGTGCATTCACTTGGTCTCTCCTTCCTAAAAGTGTGTTACTATCGGTGATGTTGAAAGCATTATTGTTGTTCTGGCACCACCTGGCCAGGTTCTCAATCTCCATCTGATATTTTGACTCCCCTTTTCCAGTTATTTGGCCAACAATGCTGGTGTCTGTCGTCAGTCCACATTCAGCTCATCTGTTTGTTGTTCTTCTCTCTCTCCCTTTCTCTGAAATCTGACAATCCTTTGCCTCTGTCTGTCATATTTCACCTCTTCCTGGACTACTAATCCCATATTTTACCCATCTCACCTCTCTTATCCTGTCCTCTTTACTCTGTCTTCTGTGCTACAGTTCCTCAGTCCTGATAAAGCAATTTGGCTGAAATGTCAATCATTCCTTTCCTCCCACTGATACTCTTTGATCAAAGGCCATAGCATAGAGGAGCAGAAATAGGTTTTTCAGCCCAGCATCTCTGCCATTTAATCATGAGGTGATCCATTTTCCCCACTCAACCCCAGCCTTCTCCCCATAATATTGATGCCCTGGCTAATCAAGAACCTATCAATCACTGTCTTAAATACAGATGCTCCTCGATTTACAATGGGGTTGCATTATAACAACCCCATCATAAGTCTAAAAAATTGCAAGTTGAAGAATACAAGTATACACTGACGGTGCTGTATCACACCCCACAGCTCTTTATCAGTCCCTACACTGATCCCACTGCCCAGCTGTCTTCGACAATGCTGTATCAATTCCCAAAATGATCCCAGGCTGTGGGGCTCTTTCCCCACAGCCCTGCATCAGTCACACATTGATGCAGCTCTCCCTTGACAGCGTTGTATCAGTCCCCACACTGATCCCACTGTATTACATGAAAGTAAATAACGAGAGTCAAGATATTGTACAATATTAACTTCGAAATACGTGTTTAGCCCACTGCTCTACTTATTATACAGCCATGGCTGAGTGGCCAGGCATAATTCCAATGCCATCTACAAGTTTGTCAGTGACACACAGTTGTGGACAGAATCACAAACGACAGTGAGGAAGTGTACAGAATGGAGATAGATCAGCTCGTTGAATGGAGTAACGTCAACAAACTTGCGCTCAACGTTAGCAAAACCAAGAGATGATTATGGACTTCAAAAGTTAGGGGAACATGACCCAGTCCTCATATTGGGTTCAGTCGAGGAGAGGGTTGAGAACTTCAAATTCCTGGATGTCAGCCTCTCTGAGCATCTGTCCTGGAACCTCTATGTTGATGCAATCACAAAGAAGGCTCGCCAGCAGTTGTACTTTGTGAGCGGTCTGAGGAGATTCAATCTATGACGGGAAACTCTCAATCTTCTACAGGTGTACCGTGGAAAGCATTCTGGATGTTTGCATCACCCCCTGGTATGGAGGCACCAACTCTCAGGACGAGAGTAAACTCAAGAGGGTTGTTAACTGAGTCTGCGACATCACAGCCACCAGACTCCGCTCCATCGAGGACATCTACATGAGGCGGTGTCTTTTTTTTTAAAAAAGGCAGCCTCTGTCCTCAAAGATCCCCAGCACATAGGCCATGCCCTCTTCATTCTGCTACCATCGGGAAACAGGTACAGGAGCCTAAAGATGAGCCCTCAGCAGCACAAGGACAACTTCTTCCCCGCTGCCATCAGATTCCAGAATAATCAATGAACCAAAGACACTGCTTTACTTTTCGGGCACTACTACTTTATTTTTATTGTTGAAAGTAATGTTGAAAGATGGTTATGAATGTTTACACTGTGATGCAGCTGTAAAACATTGAATTTCATGACTTGTTCATGTCAATAAATTCTGATTCTGAATACCAGCATTACATTTGCCTTTTTCACCACCTTCTGAACAAGCAGGTTTATCTTCAGGTTATCCTGCATGAGGACTCCTAGCATCCTTTGCATCTGGGATTTTTCAATTTTCTCCCCTTTTTAAAAAAAAATCGTCTGCCCATTTATTTTTTTTCTACCAATGTGCATGACTGTACGCTTTCTAACCTTGTATTTAATTTTCCACTTCTCTGCCCATTCTCCAAATCTAAGTCCTACTGCAACCTCCGTGTTTCCTCTACACTTCCTGCTCCTCCACCTTTTCACAAGATTATGTGCAGAAGTAGGCTAATTGACCCATAACCCTTAATGCCCTGACAAATCTAATACCTGTCAATTTCTGTCTTAAATACACCCAAAAGGCCTGTGGCAACATTCCACAGAATTCAATCCTTTGGCTAAAGAAATTTCCCCCCTTTTGTCCTAAAATTCCTTTCTGCTGCCTCCTTATCTTAAACAGTGGAGTGACATTTGCAATTCTCCAGTCCTCTGGAACCATGCTAGAATGCATTGATACCTGGAAGATCATTACTAATGCTTCCACAATCTCTGCAGTAACCTCCTTTAAAACTCAAGGGTGTATTCAATTTGGTTCGGGAGACTTGTCTACCCTTAAACCATTATCTTCCCAACTACCTTCTCTCTTGTGATCTTGGCAGCTCTCACTTCACTTCCCAAAGACGCTTGAGAGTCTGGTGAGGTATTAATGTTTTCCACCGTGAAGACTGACCCAAAATATTCATTCAGTTCCTCTGCCATCTCCTTGTCTCCCATTGTAATCTCTCCAGCATCATTCTCTCTACTCGTCTCTCTTTTGGTCTTTATATACTTAAAAAAACTGTTTGAGTCCTCTTTGATATTATTTGCTAACCTTGAATAATTTCTCTTTTCCTTCCTAACCACCTTCTTAGTTGCCTTCTCTGTATTTATAAATTTTTCAGTTCTCGATCTTCCCACTATTTTTTGCTTCCTTGTCTGCCCTCTCTTTTGCTTTTACTTTGGCTAACTTCCCTCGTCGGCCATAATTGTCTCATTTTTACATTCACAACTTTCTTTCCTTTTGGTGTGTACCTGTCCTGCACTTTCCTCATTGTTTTTCAGAAACTCCAGCCATTGCTGATCTGTTGTCTTTACCCATTAATGTGCTTTGGCCAGATCCTCTCTCATGCCACTGTAATTTCCTTTACTCCACTGAAATATTGACACATCAGACTTTAGCCTTTCCTTTTCAAATTTCACAGTGAACTCAATCCTCACTGTCTCCTAAGGGTCTCTACCTTAAGCTTTCTAGTCACCTCTAGTTCATTTTATAGCATCCATTCCAAAATAGTCGATCCCCTTGTGGGCTCATCAGCAAGTGCTCCAAGAGCCATCGGATCAGCATTCCACAAACTCTCCCCCAGGAATCCCATATCGACCTGAATTTCCCAATCTACTTTCATGTTAAAGTCCCCCATGATTTTGTAGTCTACATCCTGGCAGCTGTTTGAAGTCTTGCATACATCTGCCATTAGTGTCCTTTTCCCTTTACCATTCCTTAAGTCAACCCATAAGTATACATCTTCTAATCCTCTGTAACTGCTTTCCAATAATTTGATATTGCAGTTTACCAGCAGAGCCACGCCACCCCTTTGCTGAGGGGAGGCGGCCACAGAGGTGCTCTCCACTAACTTCCTGTAGCTCCTGTCTATTATGTGTTCACTCTCCCTCATGAGCAGTAGGTCATCAAGCCCCAGCTCCAGTTCCTTAACAAGCTCCCTAAAGAGCTGCATCTTGGTGCACCTGGTGCAGATGTAGGCATTGGGAAGGCTTGGAGTTTCCCGGGACCCCCACATCTGACACTCACCACAAAGCACTTCACCTACAGACATTCTACCTAGTCAGTTTAAGTAGTACACACTTCACTTACCCAGGCTATTACTTTCGGCCCTTAACTGTTCTTGCTTTCGTAGCATCTGCAAACTTGATCGCAAAGCCTTTCATTGCAAAATCTAAATCATTATCATTTTTAATATACCACCTAAAAAGAAGCTGTCCCAAAGCCAATCTCTGTGGAATACCACTGGCAATTGGAAGCCAATCAGAAAATAATCCTTGTCTGCTTCCTGCCCATCAGCCAATGCTCTACCCACACTAATGTATGTTTTCTGTTATACTATCAGTCCTTGTTAAGTAGCCTTGTGTGCAGCACCTTGTCAAATGCTTCTGAAAATCCAAAATCATTGAATCTCCCTTATCTGGCTTCCTTGTCACAAAGAATTCCAGTAGCCATGTCAAGCAAGATTTTCCTTTCAGGAAACCATGGTCTATCCTGTCACATGCCTCCAAGTACTCGAACGTCATCCTTTACAATTGACTGCAACATTTTCACAACCACTGAAGCCAGGCGAACCGGCCTATAATTTCCTTTCTGCTGTCTCCCTCCCTTCTTGAACAGTGGGGTGATATTTGCAATTTTCCAGTCGTCTGGGACCATACCAGAATCTATTGATTCCTGAAAGATTATTATCACTCCCTCCACAATCAATACCACTATCTCTTTCAGGACCAGAGGGTGCAATCCATCTAGTCTGGGGGACTTATTCCACCTTCAGACCATTCAGCTACTGAGCACCTTCTCCTTTGAAATAATAACTGCACTCACTTCTTTTTCCTGTTGCCCTTCGACATCTGACACGCTCCTCGTGTCTTTCACAGTGAAAATTGTTACAAAATACTCATTGAGTTCCTCTGCCATCTTGTTATTTCTCATGGTCCTATATCACCTTTTTTTATTCTTTACAAAGCTTTTTGTATCCTTTTGATTTGCTGAATTACTTTCTTAGTTCATCTTTTCCCTGCTTGTGAGTTTTTCAATAACCTGTAACTTTTTGAAAATTTCCCAATCTTCAATCTTCCTATTAATATATGCTTCCTTGTATACTCCTCTCTTTTACTTTCACATTGGCTTGGACTTCCCTAGTTAGCCAAAGTTATGACTTTTTTCCATTCTCTGTGTTGTTGGGTATTTATTTTGCACCTTCCCATTTCTTGCAGAAATTCCTTCTGTTGCTGCTTTTCCATCCTCCCTACTAGTGCTTCCTTCCAATCTGCTGAGGTCAGTTCTTCTTTCATGCCACTGCAATTCCCTTCACTCCACTGAAATTCCAACACATCCGTTTTTATTTTCTCCTTGTTAAATCTCAGATTGAACCTCATCATATTGTGATCACTACCCCCCAAAGGTCAAGTCACGTTTATTTATTGTTCATGCCATGCTCACATGGTAAAGATGAGATTGCATTTCTCCAGGACCATGGAGCATATTTACATAAAAGTTTGAATAGAAATTAAACACATTGAAATAGTAAGATGTATACAGTGAAGTCCCCAGTACATTACCCATATATGTTTTGGAAATTCAGGAGCCTGATGGCTTGAGGGGAAAAAAAACTGTTGCCCAAACTGGATGTAATGACCTGAGTACGGCAGAAGGGAGAACAGTTTACGTGAGGAATGTGTGGAGTCCTTCACAACGTTTGTCTTTCGCCTGTATCGAATGTTGTAGATGTCCTTCATGATAGGAAGAGAGCCCCCAATGATCTTTTCCGCTGACTCCACTATCCTCTGCAGGGTCTTGCAGTCGGAGGTGGTACAGCTTCCAAACTAGGCGATGATGCAGTTACACAGGATGCTCTTAATACATCCTCTGTAGAATGTAGTGAGGATGGAGGGTGGGAGGTGAACTTTCCTCAGCCTTCGCAGGAAGTAGAGGTGCTGCTGGGCTTTCTTGGCTATGGAGCTGGTGTTGAGGGACCAAGTGATATTCTCTGCCAAGTGCACTTCAAAGAACTTGATATTCTTGATGACCTCAATGGTGGAGCCATCAATGGTCAGCAGAGCGTGGTCCCCCGGACCCTCCTGAAGTCGACAAACATCTCTTTTGTTTTATTAACATTCAGATACAGGTTGTTGGCTCTGCGCCAGTTCGTTAGTGACTGCACCTCATCTCTGTATGCTGACTCCTCACGGCCTACCACGGTCACGTCAGCAAACTTGATGATGTGGTTTGAGCAGTGTTTAGCTGTACACTTGTGGATCAGCAGAGTGAACAGCCCCGGGGGCCCCTGTGCTCAGTATGATGTTCTTGGAAGTGCTGTTACTGATCCAGACTGCTTGAGGTCTCCCTGATAGGAAGTTGAAAATCTAGATGCAGAGGGAGGTGTTTAGACCCAGCAGGCTCAACCTCCTTATCAGATACAGATGATTCTCTTGTGGGCTTATCAACAAGCTGCTGTAAAAAGCCATCTCATTGGCTTTCTACAAAATCTCAAGATCCAATCCCAGCACGGTTTTCCCAATCTATTTGCATGTTAAAATCCTCCATGACTAACATTGCCCTGCTGACACATCATTTCTCTCTTCTGTTGCAATTTGTTATCCACATCGCAGCTACTGTTTGGAGGTCTGTATATCATCGCTAATAGTGTCTTTTAACCCTTGCCATTTCAAAACTCAAACCACAATGACTGCATCTTCTAATCCTATGTCACCTCTAAATGTGGTTTCTTACCAACAGAGCCACACCACCCCCTCTGCTTACCTGCCTGTCCTTTTGATACACTCTGCCTCCTTGGATATTCAGCTTCCAGTGACATCCATCCATTGGCCACGACTCCATTATGGCCACAACATCATACCTGTCTCTGTGTAGCTGTACTTCAAGGTCATCCACTTTATTTATGTGCAGAAATACAAAACCTTTAGCTCTTTATTTGTTAAATTCGACTCCCTGTTGTATTGCAAAGCATCCCCATGTCTGCAACTTTGTCTTAACTGCCTGTCCTTCCACACCAACTCCCTTGCCCCTCCTTGGTTGCTAGCTGCCTGTCCCTCTGCTTCTTCACTATGGTTCCCTGAACTTGTTCAACAATTTGTTTGGCTTCAGGTTCCAGCATCTGCAGTCACTTGTGCGTCTTGTGATGATGACCAGAGATTATTAATGTGGATTATAGATCAGTGAAGTAAAACATGGGAAATAATTCCTCTCTTGTAATCATGGCTTTCAGTTTTTAATTTGCAAAGTAGACAGGCTTATGTTTAATATATAATGTGAATGATGTTGGTTCTTTCAATATAGTGCTTTCTTAATCCTCTCATGATCACCTCACTTGTACTCTTGAGTTCAGAATCAAGTTTGCCAACGTTGCTGAAACTTTTAGTGTGATAGGTATAAAATAAAGTTCCAATTTGCAGGAAAGAGTCTGTGGCCTGGTTAAGTGAGCATTAAAATGCCATATAGAATTCAGTCTTCAACTTGTGAGCTATTTGCGCACGTTCATGATAAATGCCAAGTTGCTCAGGGTAGTGAATCGACACTCTTGAAATGCCTTTCAACAGATCCCTTTAAGGGCAAAGCAGAGGTGGATTGGGTGGTTAAGAACCTGTGGATTACTTGCTTTTATCAGAGTATGGAGTGTTAGGGTAAATGTCCTGAAGGAGTCAAGTGTAGCAGTTTCACCTCCCCTGCTGTTACTGAGGGGAGGTGATTTCAGTTACTCCAACAGTGATTAGAATATTGTTCATGGTCAAAAAGTGTAGGCTTTGCTGAAATGTGTGTGCTCCTGTTAAATATATTGCAAGGGCACAGAATATTCTGAGAGGATGCGGAACCAAAGCCAGAACTCCCTAAATGAAATGAAAAATATTAGCTGAGTGGGTTTGGGGGAAGAAAGGAAAAGAGAGATTGTGAAAAGAGAATGATATTTAACAGAAAGCAGGAAACCAAAGCTGGCCGCAGACGTGTGAGCACATAGGGTGAGGGTTGACGCAATTTGGGATAAAGAAGGAATTGCAAAGAAGTGGAAGATTAAGTTGAAATATTGAATTGGTACTTCAGTTTTTTTTTTAAAGGGTTGGATGCTTTCAATGAAGGGGGAGACATTATGAATAAAGGGTGGAGAGAAGATTAGTGGAAAGATTGGACATGCTCAACTTGGCCTGATGGGATGTATTCAAGATTGCGATATGGAGTTAGGAGAAACGTTGGCATAATTTTGCTCCCAGGCCAACGTCCCAAGCCTTCGACTATTTATACTCAGCCAGCTCCAATTTGCATTCCTGACGCCAGACTCCTGAAGCGAGACACTTCTTCCATTTCTTGGCATAGCTAAAGGTTTTCAGGAGAAAAGAGAATCCTTCAAGTCTGTTTTTAAAGCCTCATCAGGGGAGGGGAGACTGTAACATGCTCATTGAAAGTATGTGTGCTTTATCGGCTACCTCAAGACGCATAGAAAAGGAATGGAAATAACTCCTTGTTGAATCATAAGGAGTGAGTTAAGGTAAAGGGGACATGCCAAAGGGCGAGAAAATGGCAAATCTTATATTCTGTTTCAGAAAGAAGAGCAAGGGAAAGTTTGGCAGCAGCAATTTTTGTTGGAAGATGATGAATTTTGAGCCAAAATGTTGACTGATTGTTTCTACCAAAGGATGCTGCCTGACCAATTGGGTCTCTAGATTCTCTTTGTTCACTATTATAAACAATGATCAGGCAAAGTATTAACACTCACTTTGAGAAATTTGAGTTTCCAGAGGAAAACCAGTGCAAATTTGTTGAAGGCGAATTTTGTGTAGAGTAACAGAAGATTGAGTGAAGGAATTGAGCAGTTTTTTTAAATGAGTTCTGAGAAGGCATTAGACAAAGTTTCATGAGTTTACAAAATTTGAGGCCCATGGTATTGTAAGGGTCTAAGACGGCATAAGCAAGATATTTGATTAAAGACTGAAAGCAGTTTGTTAAATAGTTGCTCTTCAGACTGGACGATGCGAACATGTAATATCAGATAAAATTAATGAGTGCATGGTCAAATGACAGCAAACTTGCAAATATGGTTAATGGGGAGAAAGACAGCGAATGACACTGTTCCAAAGTGACCTGCGTGTGTACATATTCAAAATCTTTCAATGTGATGAAAGAATCATATCACATAAAACCGATCCTTCAGCCCAACTCATCTATGTCAATTAAGATGGCATTTTGGGCTCGTCCTGTTTGCCCATGTCCTTCCGAGACTTTCCACTTCACGTGCAATGCCCTCCATGATGTTTGGGACAAAGACACATTTTTCCTTCACTTACCCCTGTGCTTCACAGTTTTAAATTTCTAATTCAATAATTCACATGTGATTAAAATGCATTTTCAAATTTTATTAAAGGGTATTTGTGCTCATTTTGGTGTGACCATGTAGAAATTACAGCACTTTTTGTACATAGTCTCCTCATTTCAGGGCTCCATAATATTTGGGACAAAGCAATAGTATGTATATTAAAGTAGTTATGCTTATTACATGCTTATTACTTTGTTGCATGCAATGACTGCTGGAAGACTGAATAGGTGCTGAATATCTTCTGGTGATGCTCTGCCAGGCCTCCACTGCAGGCTTCTTCAGCTCCTTCTTGTTTTGGGGACTTATCCCCTGAGGTTTTCTCTTCAGCATATGAAACGCATGCTCAATTGAATTTAGATCAGGTGGCTGCCTTGGCCTTTCAAGAATTTTGCAGTTTTTAAGCTTTGAAAAGCTCCTTTGTTGCTTGAGCAATATGTTTGGAATTGTTGTCTTGCTGTAGGATGAAGTTTGGAGGCATTTGCTCGAATTTGAGCTGATGTTTCTGTACACCTCAGAATTCATTTTGCTACTGCCATCAGGAGTTAAATCATTGATGAAAATAAGTGTACCAGTACCTGTGGCAGCCATACATGCCCAGGCCATAACACCTCCACCACCATGTTTCATAGATGAGGTGGTATGCTTTGGATCTTGGGCAATTCCTTTACGCTTCCACACTTTATTCTTGCCATCACTCTGAGGTTCATCTTGGTCTCTTATGTCCACATGACCTTCTTTCAGAATTCTGCAGGCTCTTTTAAATACTCCATGGCAAACTGTAATCTGGTTTCTGGCTAGCTAGTGGTTTGCATCTTGCAGTGTCATCTCTGTATTTCTGTTTATGAAGTCTTCTGCAGATAGTCGTCATTGACGCATCTACACCTGCCTCCTGAAGAGTGTTTCCGATCTGTCAGACAGGGATTTGGGGATTTTTCTTCATTATGATGAGAATTCTTCTGTCATCAGCAATGGAGATCTTCCTGGACCTCCCAGTCCCTTTACGGTTACTGAGCTTACCAGTACGATTTTTCTTAATGATGTTCCAAACGGTTGATTTTGGTAGTCCAAAGGTTTAGGTAATGTCTCTTGCTGTTTTGTTCTTGTTTTTCAGCCTCATAATGGCTTCTTTGGCTTTCATTAGCTCAACTCGGTCCTCATTCAAAAAATGGCAACTGCAAACTTCAAAGGTGATCCAAAGCATCAATAGAAATATAGCTTTTTCTTTCCACTCACATACCACTTGAAGTAATCCCATCGGTGCTCTGTGATTAGTAAGGAATTGCTTAAGGTGGTATGGGAGAGGGAAGGGAAAGTTGAGAACACTTCTCTGGACCCAATTGTTACTGAAATATTTTGCTTGAGAAAAATTGTCTTTGGCCCATTTTCTTTGGAGTTATGAAACCGTGCACAGAATTAGTAAATTGGGTACAATTAAAAAAGTGGTTTTCAAACCTTTTCTTTCCACCCACCTATCACCTTAAGCAATCACTTACTAATCACAGAGCACCAATGGCATAGGGAATACTTAAAGTGGTATGTGAGTGGAACGAAAAAGGTTGAGAGCCACTGATCTAAAGCTTAGAAGCAAGCCTAGCTCTCTTATACCTGCACTAATGAAGCATCAAATATACCTTAGTAATAACAAACACCTGTGAAACCAAATGTCCCAAACATTATGATGCCCTGAAATGGGAGAACTTTGTACATATATATAGTGCGGTAATTTCTACATGGTCAAACTAAAATGTACACAACTAATCTTGAATAAAATGTGCAATGTGCACTTTAATCATGTGTGAATTGTTTGATTACAAATTTAAAACCATGGAGTATGGGAAAATAAAGGAAAAAAGTATGTTTGTTCCAAACATTAAGGAGGGCACTGTAGCTATCCAGTTGCCTTTGAGCTAGTAATTGTGCCCACCTCTGTAGCTTTCTGTAGTATTCATTGCAGATACTGTACCCGTTTGTTTTGTTTTTTTAAATGCTGCCCCTTGGGTCCCTCTCATCTTGAACCTATGCCTTCGAGTTCGAGAATTGTCTACCCTCGGAAATAGACTATGAACATTCACTCCATTCATGCTCCTCATGAAGACTTTTCTAAGGTTACCTCTTCATCTCCTGCACTCCAGAGAATAAAGACTCATCCTCCCCAACCTCTCCTTTTAGCTCAAGCATTTCAGACCTGGCAGCATTCTCGTGAATATCCTTTGCACACCCTCCAATTTATTGATGTCCTTCTGTTGCTGGACAACCAGAATTATACACAACACTCTGTTTGATTTCACCAATGCCTTGTACAGCTTTATCATCAGGTCCCAACTTAAGTGCAGGTAGTCCCTGACTTACCACCTATGCAACTGAACGACCATCCACACATATGACCAAATTTTAAACTGTGTAAATTTTTTAAAATATAATTTATGTTGTACTTCACAAAATATAACAGGGATATAGAGCATGTAAGAGTCAAAAGGTGTGTACTTACCTTGTCAGTTGGCGTTCTGGGGTCCTGGGACTCGGCACGATTCCTGTGCGGTGAGTTCATGTATTGGGAGTTCGGTTGGCGCACGTGCAAGAGTTAAGGATGTGATTTCACTGTCGTCAGAACCCACTGAAGTAATCAAGATAGCTGCACTCAGCCCTGGGACCCTGGAACGCCATCTAACAAGGTTAGCATGGACCAGAATGTGGAAATATTTGCCAAGGTTGATCTACAAATTCAGAAAGCTTTAAGTTGTTATTGTCAAATGTATGATGAAAAAAAAAGACAATGAAAAGGTTTGCTTTAAGACTTCAACATTCCACACACAGACACAATTCTGACTTGCATCCATTCCGAGATATGACCGATTCTTCGCTCCCCATTACAGTCGTAAGTCTGGGACTACCTGTCCAGTACCCCAATCAATGAAGGCGAGTGTGCCAAACGCTGCCTTCACACTTTCCAAATAAGTCATCATTTTCATGGAACTCTGCAATTGTACCTCAAGGTCTTTCTGTTTTACCACATTTCTCCAGGGCTGTGCAAGTCCTGCTGCCATGGCTTGACTTCTGAAGTGAGGACCTCACACTTGTTAGAATTCCACTTAACATTTTATTGGTTCACTTTCCCAACAGATTGAGATCTTGTTGCCAAACTGGTGCCATCTGCTAATTTATTGATCATGTTAACGACATTGCCATGCAAGTAGTTAAAGTAGATTATAGACAACAATGGAACCAGCACCAACTTCAATGGCTTCCCGTTGGTCACAAGGCTTTAATCAGAAGAAAACCGCTCCCCCACTATTGTTCTCTGTCTTCTACTTCTGCCAGTTTTCAATCCAATTGACCAGTTCATCTTTGATTCCATATGATTTTAGTTTAGGTTTATTATTTTCATCCAATCCTCAGTGTAAGAACATGCAAGCACATATTTACAAGCGATTTATTTGCAGTACATATATAAAATTAAATAAATATTGTTTAATAAATAATGGAGAGATTGTCTGAGCAGTTCATCACTCATTCAGCCTTCTCGTCCTGCTGCTTCCTGCTCTGATATTCCTGTATCTATTTCCTGATGGGGGTAGGTGGAAGATGCGATGTGTGGGGTGGTAGAGGTCCTAAACGATTTTGCGAGCCCTCTTCAGTCAATGATCCAGGTCGATGACATGGATTGGGAGGTGAGATGCGGTGGAGAAACTGGCAATGCCAATGATCTCTCTGCTGCTCTTAGGGTCCTGTGGCTTGACTGCCGATCCAATGCTCGACAGAAACCATACCACTCTGTGATGCAGCCAGCCAGGATGCTACTGATAGAGCTCTGTAGAAAGTTGATAGGATGGTGGCCGGTAGCATTGCCTGCTTCACTCTTCTCAGGAAGTGTAGTCACTGTTGCACCTTCCTGGCAAGTGAGGAGATGTGTGTCTAGGATCAGTCATGATCTAAGTGGACTCCGAGGAACTTGATGCTCTCTACTCGCTCCACTACCGATCTATTAATGTGTAGAGGAGTGGTGGTTTCTAGTCCTCCTGAAGTCCACAGTCATCATCTTTGTCTCGTCCATGTTGAGATGAGTTGTTATTCTCGCATCATATCACAGGATTTTCCATCTGTGTCATGCAACTCATCACTGTTGCTGATTAGGCCAACTACTGTCCTGTCATCTGCAAACTTGATGACATGGTTGGAGGTGGATCTGGTGATGCAGTCATAGATCAATAGCATGAATTGGAGTGGGCTGAGCACTCAGCACTGAGGTGCGTCAGTGCTTCGATTGACAGTGCTCAACGTTGTGCTACCGTCCTGGACTAATGATAGTCTTTCTATTAGGAAGTCCAGAATCCAGTTGCAGAGAGAGTTGTTAAATCCTTGTGAGGACAACTTCTCCACCAGCCTCTTGGGAAAGATCATATTAAACGCCGAGCTGAACCTGATGAGCAGCAGCCTGGTATATAAGACGTTGTTCTCCAGGTGGGTTGGGATGTAGCGGAGTGACAAGGCTGTAGCATCCTCAGTGGAATATTTCCATCTGTTGACAAATTGAACTTTGATGTATTCTATCACTAGACACCATAATTGTGGAGATCAATGGCTTGGAGTGGTCGTCAATGAGGCCTATTACTGTCGCCCTCTTTAACTAGCCTATTGTGCGAGGCCTTGTCAGGGTTCAGAGGTACAAAGTCCACCACTCTGCTCTTTTCAATTCTCTTGGTCACCTCCTCATAAAACATCTTATCAGATCGTGGGACACAATCTCACATGCACAAAGCCACGATTGGCCCTGTTGAGAATGGGAAGTGAAATCTGACAGATTCTAGGATTTCTGGAAGAATAGAATATAAAGTAAGGGATGTCATGTTGAACCTGTAAGAAATGCTTATTTAGTCTCAACTGAACAGGGTTTTCAATTCAACATTTCTTGTGTTTGGAAGATTTCTCAAGGGATCATAAAGATTTACTGGAGCATTTCCATTTTAGGATGAGGAATATAATCTACTAGCTTTCTCAGGAGGGGCTGAGATTGTTTCCCTCCTCGACCAAAGACAATGAAGTGAATATTTGATAGAAATGTCAAAGATAGGGTAAATAGAGGGAAAATGTTTCTCTCAGCTGAAAGATCTTTGGTACACAAGCCCTTTTTATGGTGCAACTGTGTATTAAAACTGGCTCAACGAAAAGAAGGTGAATTTACCTTTTATGGAGAAGGCCTACAAGGCTGATCCAACGTTGGCTTCATACTGAGCAGCATCAGGAGCTGAGGGAGGCAGGGCGAGCGGTGCAGTAGCACCACCCGTCTGTGCACCGAGAAGGGAAAGCAGCCAATACCCGAAATGGCGACCAAAGACCAGGTAAGAGTGCTGGTGGAAATCTGTTCAAGGACTTGGGCAGATCTCCTGTCTAACGTTCACTACCGAGTGAGAACACAGGTTTTAAAAATTGCGCTCCTGGGTCGCAGGCTGACGACATCATCAGACCAGCCTTTTGCAGCCACTCAGCAGCATTGCCTTTATGGAGGAGGTGGAGTGACCTCTGAGTGCACCCTCTAGATCAGGGGTGTCAAACTAAATTCACAGAAGGCCAAAATTAAAAACTTGGACTAAGTCATGGGCCAAACTAAATATTTATTGAAATTTTTCAACAACATCTGCATGTTTTCTCTTCTTTCAACATATGTAATGTTAAACTTTTTCTTATAAAATAAATGTTTAATAATAGTTTTGGTTAAACTCTTTCCAGAAGAAGCATTATCAAATGAGAAATAAAATATTCAATAAATAATATTTCTCTATAACCTTTAAGCTCCTTTTAAATGTATTTTTTTCACAAGCCAACAAGTCAAAAAAAATAACAACTTGCTTCAATGAAAATCCAATCTTTCAACTATGAACAGTCCAAAGTTAACCAAAGAAAATATTAATCCAAGCTTAGCTTGATACACTGTGATTTACTCTGATGCACCTGGGTCTAAAGCAGGTACTTGGCATCTCTTCTTAGATGCAAGTTCATCAAACTCTGGGGTCAGAGTTTGCCTCCCATCTGTGTTGAAAGGTCCTGTTTTCTGTCTTTCGTTTGGCCATTTTTCGTAAGGGGTTTATTACATGTGAGTTGGGCGACAGGTCACAGATGCTAATGAAAGTAAAGAGAGGAGGTGGGGGCGATTAGCAGGCTGACGGGCCGGCGCCAACGCATTTGCAAAGCATTCTGGGATTTGTAGTATTAGCTGTGCATGCGCTATACTGGCGCGGCGGCCAGCGGGCCAGCTCTAATACATATTTGATATGATCTTGCCACATTTGGCCTGCGGGCCTGAGTTTGACATGTGTGCTCTAGATGAATTGGAATTCGCCTAATGAATCCGCCCTCGGAACTTTTATGAAGATAAGTGAAGCGAAGTAAAGAGAGAGAATATCTGCCTTTATATATTCACTTTTTTCCCCCCTCTATAAAAAGGCCTACAGATTAGTCTTGATCTGGAACTTGCATGAAAGGAAGATGGTAATCTAATCTGCCATGACTTTCAAAAGGGATTTGAACAGATTTCGAAGTGAAAATAATTGGCAGATTCATCAGATGGATCTGATGGGATTGTTAACTTGAAGCAGGCAATGAGTTGATGGACTGATAATATCCTTTCTGTTCAGTTATGTGATTATTATCAGGGTTTGGAATTCAGTTTCTGAAAGGATTGTCAAAGTAAATGTATTTGTAATGTAACTGAAAAAAACTAGAGGGCACAGATTTAAGATGAGTGAGAAAAGTCTTTATCTCCCCCCCCCCCCCCCCCACCCCTACAGTCAGGGTGATGGTTAAATGGAATGCTCTTCCACAGGAAGTCTTGGAGCTGGGTACAATTGCAGTGTTCAAGAGAGAGCATAGTTATCCAGCGGAAGTGCAATGCTGTTACGGCGCCAGTGTCCCAGGTTCAAATCCAGCACAGACTGTAAGGAGCTTGTATTTTCTCCCATGTCTATATGGATTTCCTCCGGGTGCTGTGGTTTCCTCCCATGTACCAAAGACATAGGTGGTTGGCAGATTAATTGGTTATATGGGTGTATCAGGGCAGCACAGGCTTGTGGGCCTTGTACTGTGCTGTATCTGAATGAAGCATGTTAGACCGGTATAAGGATGGGAAGAACTTAGTCCAAACTTGGGTCAAACATAGGTGAATGGGACCAACTTAGTGGGCAGTTTGGTTGGCATGGTCAAGATGAGCTGAAGGTCCTGTTTCCACACTGGAAAATACTTGGCTCTCCATTACTTGAAGATGTTCAACTCAATGGAGCTGGATTACTTCCAGTTCCATTCTCTGTCAACCATGCCCTTGACTGTCATGGGCTGAGTTCCTGTTGTCTTGTAATGATTAATTCTCTGAGTTGGGTCTCAATCATAGTCATGTTTGGAGGTGAGAATTCAAGCATCTGGATCCATTGTTCAACAACTGTTCAAGAATTTTAATTTCTAATCTTAATTGAAGGCTTGTAATATAGGATTTTAAATAGCAGTTCGATATTCAAATATAATGTGCCAGATGAATAATATTAGACATAGCGAGAAATTAATACTGTTGCTGTGTTTGATGAATGAATAATAATTTTGTTAAAATATCTGCTGTTCTTTATCTTATAAAGACATCTGATGCTTGATGGATCGCATTGTCAGATTCATACATCCATCTACCAAAATGCCATGCAATTTTTGTTCAATTGTGTTATGTACATTAGTTCCCTTATACTTTGGACTCTGAAAGAAGCACCTAGAAGAGCTCTTGAAGATCAATAAGTTTATTGCTTGGTTGATTGACTGTTTCTCTAATAATTTTTATTTGCTCAGTACTAAATCTCCTGAGCACAGAGTTGCTTAACTGATTTCCCCACTGGAATAATATTGACATCACACATAACTATTCGGAATATAGACCTGAAAATGTGGACTGGAAGCAAAGGCTGTTATTTTCCCATGGAATTTGGTGTCTGAGTTTTGCTCATCTCTATAAAATAACTTAATTGTGAATATTTCCATGGTTGAATTGAGCCACACTTAAAATATAGTAACATACTGAATTCCCTACCAACTGTGCATAGAACATAATTTCTTGCAGTGCATTTACTGGCCAAAATCATTCACATTGTCACATAAATAGGAGCAGATCATGTTGGGAGCCCAAGCTTGGTTAATCCTCTTGAATTAGCTATTCTCCACAGCTTCCCAGCTCTCTTTGCCTCCTTTTCCCTGCCATTGGCCCAGCTGTCAATTCCACCAAGTTCTTCAATGTATGAATGTGTACAGTGGCCAATGTATCAATTTTTAAGTATGGTGTATGGAATTGTAGCAGACATAATAATACAAACAGGTTTTTAGACCTGGAGATGACAATTTAAATCTTCCTCTGCAGTGAGTTTGTTCAGTGGTTCTCAAACTTTTTCTTTCCACTCACCTACCGCTTTAAGTAATCTCTCTGCCATCGGTGCTCTGTGATTAGGAAAGGATTGCTTAAGCCGATATGTGAGTGGGAAGGGAAGGTTGAGAATCACTGCTCTAGACCCAATTGTTACTGAAATATTTTGCTTGAGAAAAATTGTCATTGGTCCATTTCCTTTGGAGTTCTGAAACCGTGCACCTAACAAGTCAATTAGTTAGGATTAAAATTGTTTTCTTTCACCCACATCCCACCTTAAGCAATCCCTTATTAATCGCAGAACACCTAAGGCATAGGGAATTCATAAAGTGGAACGTGAGTGGAAAGAAAAAGGTTGAGAACCCCTGAGTTGAATGCTCTCAACTGGTAATAGGAGTTGAGATATTTTACAGATGAAAATTGAAGCTCTGAGTCAATTTCTGATAGTTATCTAATCCTGTTAAACAGGACTGGGCAGGACTCTCTGCCTCCATAGTTGATACTTGTGGAATGACTGATAAATGAGCAAGCAGACACAATTATCATTGAAGAATTGAGATCATTGAATCGTACTTGAACAAGGATCAGAATTGTCACTGTGAGAGGGAAACCGTTAAAACTTACTAAGCTCGTTTCCTTGATGAATGTGTTGAAATCAGATAAAGGGAGGCAACAAGCTGTACTAATGGCTCTTAAGGAAGATAATGACTGGCGTTTTGGGTTACAGTATAGATTAAGCATATGTTTACAGAATTAAGAGGACTTCACTGTTATTGAACACACATTGCCTCTGATCTGAAGTGCTTTATATTGATGGAATTGTGGTTAATTGAAAAAAAATCAACAATATTTTTAATTTAATCTTATGAAATTATTAACTAAATAAGCATATTTGTATATATTTTCATACCAATACTTTGTCAATTATTTTTGGGCTACAATGTCCGTAGATGATGTTCGTCTACATTTGTCTTTATTTCTGCATGTGTATTGATGTAATTGGACATTTTATTTTGTTTGTTTGTTGTTCTGTCAATCCAGAGTCTCCAGTGTTAGTTAAACTGATAATGGTTTACTCCTTTTAATGATGTATGGATTTTCTTTACAGCATTGTTCACTGTCATGTGTTATAATGTTCTATGTGACAAGTATGCCACAAGACAGCTGTACGGCTACTGCCCATCCTGGGCTTTGAACTGGGAATACAGGAAAAAAGGAATCATGGAAGAAATCGTAAACTGTGATGCAGACATCCTAAGCCTTCAGGTAGCTAGATGTGCATGTAAACTGATGTTACCCTTCCCTGCAAACAATAAATGAGCAGAAGTTATACAAATTAAAGAAGAAAAGTAATATCCCTTATGGGCTTAATGAGGTGCTTGAAACATCAGCGTGCTCAGTGTTTAAATCCCAGGTAAGAAGTCTGTGTTTAAATAGTAAGCTTCTTTTCAGACCACAATCAGAATTCATTTTAGCAAGGTTGATGAAGTGTGTTTCATGTATTCTTTGAGTATTGCCTCTCCAACTGTTTCTTAGACAGAATGAATCCAGGAAGTGAAAAAGTGCAGATACTTGTCTTTAATCCCACCTTCATTCCATATCTTTCAAATTTTCTTTCAAAGCTAATGCCAATATTGTTTCTAAAAACAATATAATTTACCATTACGGCGCTGACTGATGGAAATGTGGGAACAAATTGTGCTTTTTGCAGTTTTCAGATGAGTTTCACATGGGGTTACCATACTGCTTCTTCACTTGTCTCCCCAATTTGTTTGCAAATGTAGCACTGATGTGTGAGATTTATGTCTTCCTTCAGTATATTTCCAAGGGTTTAAATAGAAAACAATAAAATTATAGTACTGTACTGAGAAATGGTACTGAACTGGGCATTTTCTCTGACTGGAAACATTTACATTTTCAATGAGAGCTGATCTATGTTTGCCATCATCGGCCCTAAAGATCTGTGAGAAATTATTTCTACTGCGATCTTTCGTTGGCGATACATTCAACAAAACAGCATTTACTCCCCTATTTTGAGGACCAAGAGTATTTGTTTACTCTTTGGTAAAACATGAAAAATAGAGCATTGTCACTTTAAGAAACCATTTATACACTTGTGTGTACCAATTTTCACAGATAAAACAAGGAG
Organism: Narcine bancroftii; assembly: GCF_036971445.1. Classification (NCBI taxonomy): domain Eukaryota; kingdom Metazoa; phylum Chordata; class Chondrichthyes; order Torpediniformes; family Narcinidae; genus Narcine; species Narcine bancroftii. Next base: position 226,777,687 of record NC_091471.1, read on the forward strand.
GAGGGATAATGGGCTTTTCTACTCTATTACCCTGTTCTCAGTATCTATTCCAAAAATCAGCTACATATGAAATCAGATTTTTTCAATACATTTTCTTAAAGGATTGTCAAGGAAGAGTGGCATTCGAAAGGATGTCACCCTCATAAGGTCAAAGGGCATGTCGAAGATACCAGTGGTTTACTTCGCATCAGCTGCTGTTAATTAAAAGGATTCTACTGGTTCAGGTGTGGAAGAGAAAATTTGATGGAATTAAAATTGGAAAAGGAATTTAAAAGTTTGGCAATGCTCAAATTAGGAGGATTAACGGTCTGCATGAGATGCATCTTGGATTTCTTCAGTAAGTAAGGAGTTCTGTCCCGGTTCAATGGGAATATGACAGCTTTGGAGGACTAAAAATGTAGGGGAATATGACAGCTTTGGAGGACTAAAAATGTAGGACTAAATGATGTGGTTAAAGAGGGAGTGATCACTTGAAAATTGAGTTAATATTTAGCCCGGTGGTTCTCAACCTTTTTCTTTCCACTCACATACCATTTTAAGTATTCCTTATGCCATTGGTGCTCTGTGATTAGTAAGGGATTGCTTAAGGTGTTATGTGGGTGGAAAGAAAAAGTTTGAAAACCACTGTTTTAATTGTACCTCATTGACTCGTTATGTGCAAAGTATCATAACTCCAAAGGAAATGGGCCAATGACAATTTTTCTCAAGCAAAATATTTCAGTAACAATTGGGTCGAGAGCAGTGATTTTCAACCTTCCCTTCCCATCTTCTACTACCTTAAGTAATCCCTCACTAATCACAGAGCACCAATGGCATAGGGATTATTTAAAGTGGCATGTGAGCGGAAAGAAAAAGGTTGAGAACCATTTATTCCCAAATATTTGATTAACTTCATTTCTTTCAAGTGACCAATGGTTTTTGTGATTAGGGTGGTTGATGTGCTTGTGAATTTCCAAAAGGTATTTTGTCAATACGTGTCTTGTAACTGGAGGTAAAATTATATCTTGTGGCTATTCAAAGAATACCACCAAAGTGAATGCACAATGGGGCAGGGGACAGTGGAAGATAGTCCAGAATTCCAGTTGTTCAGACTGGAAGAAAGTATGCATTGGTGAGTCTCTGGCAGTTTTACGACTACTGAATTTTTTGGAGGTGTTTTAATGGTCGGGTCTTTGATGTGTTGAAGGGACAAAACATTGCATTTAAGAGGTTGCGGGATGGACATGTGAATGTGCAAGGAATAGAGTGATGTCAAGCATGTGTGAGCAGTATTGGACATCATGTTTAGCACAGACATGTGAGTTAAAAGGCCTGTTTATGTACTCTCCTCTGGAGAAAGTAAAGAGATTAATGAGTGGACATATTGGTGAAATTCTCTGAAATATGCAGTGAAGTGAACAGATTTATTCAGCTAGGAAGAATGAAAATGTATCTGAACTAAATGGTATATTTTTAGAGAGTGTGAACACACATTAGGGAATCTTAATACAGGGTGATGTAAGGAATGCAATACTAAAGTGGATATTCAACCAGGGTCAAGCTGAAAGGTGAAGCAGGGCCAAAATTTTGAATAGCCGTCTCTTATTCAAAATATTCTTGTTTGTATATTTCCAGATAAATCTTTGATGGTGGCAAAAGATGAGATTTGTGTCATGGGAATCTTTTAACTTACTAAAAACACTATTGCCCAACTTGGTGCTAACCCACAGAGTGCCAATTTACTGTCATGCTCCTCGTCCTCTATTGCAAACACTCACAGGAAAATATTCCCTGCATTTAATGAAAAACAAGATATCTAACAACAGTTTTTAGTTTTTTATTTAGCGATATGGCACAGTAACAGGCCCTTCCTGCCAACCACGTATCCCTTTGGAATGTGCGAAGAAAACATTCTCCATGTGAGCACCTGGATGAAACCTGTGGAGTCTCAGGGAGCACATACAAACTCCTCACAGACAGCGCCAGATTTGAACCCGGGTCACTGGCACTGTATATTAGCATGACACTCAACGCAAGGATAACCTTGCGGCCCCAGTTTTGTGCACACGCAGCATTTGGAAGACTGGCCATATCCCAAAATAAATGCTGGAATAGGTTTACGTAGGTCATCACAACATTGTGGGCAGAAGGGCCTGTAGTGTACTGTTCAATGTTCTGCAGTCACTCATCATATCCTCTTTGTGATTTGTTCCTCTTACCACCACCCCACCCCCCACCCCCACCCGAGCTGGTGTTTCACCCCCCCTCTCCATCTCTTGGCACCCTCTCGCACCTCGGTTCCCCCCCCCGTGCTGATGTCTCGACTAACCCCCACTTACTGCTCCCCTATGAAGAAGATGAAGGCTGTGTAGTTAACCAGTAGTCATGGCTTTTATTAGCAGAAACTCGTGGTACAATAATGAAAGACAAAGGGTGCATACACAGTTATACCCAAGGGGAGTGTCTTTAGTGGTAGAAATAATACACGTCCAATGTCAGTAAGGCAGACTAAGCACAGTGGGGACTGACAGCCCAACTCAGATTCACCACACCTTCTCCTCTTCCCCCTCTCTCTCCGCTCCCCCACTTTCCCCTCGCTCTCCGTTCCCCCTCTTTCCCCTCGCTCTCCGCTCCCCCTCTTCCCCTCGCTCTCCGCTTCCCCACTTTCCCCTCGCTCTCCGCTCCCCCACTTTCCCCTCGCTCTCCGCTCCCCCACTTTCCCCTCGCTCTCCGCTCCCCCACTTTCCCCTCGCTCTCCATTCCCCCTCTTTCCCCTCGCTCTCCGCTCCCCCTCTTCCCCTCGCTCTCCGCTTCCCCACTTTCCCCTCGCTCTCCGCTCCCCCACTTTCCACTCGCTCTCCGCTCCCCCACTTTCCCCTCGCTCTCCGCTCCCCCTCTTTCCCCTCGATCTCCGCTCCCCCTCTTTCCCCTCGCTCTCCGCTCCCCCTCTTTCCCCTCGCTCTCCGCTCCCCCTCTTTCCCCTCGCTCTCCGCTCCCCCTCTTTCCCCTCGCTCTCCGCTCCCCCGCTTTCCCCTCGCTCTCCGCTCCCCCGCTTTCCCCTCGCTCTCCGCTCCCCCGCTTTCCCCTCGCTCTCCGCTCCCCCGCTTTCCCCTCGCTCTCCGCTCCCCCGCTTTCCCCTCGCTCTCCGCTCCCCCTCTTTCCTCTCCGCTCCCCCTCTTTCCCCTCGCTCTCCGCTCCCCCTCTTTCCCCTCGCTCTCCGCTCCCCCTCTTTCCCCTCGCTCTCCGCTCCCCCTCTTTCCCCTCGCTCTCCGCTCCCCCTCTTTCCCCTCGCTCTCCGCTCCCCCTCTTTCCCCTCGCTCTCCGCTCCCCCTCTTTCCCCTCGCTCTCCGCTCCCCCTCTTTCCCCTCGCTCTCCGCTCCCCCTCTTTCCCCTCGCTCTCCGCTCCCCCTCTTTCCCCTCGCTCTCCGCTCCCCCTCTTTCCCCTCGCTCTCCGCTCCCCCTCTTTCCCCTCGCTCTCCGCTCCCCCTCTTTCCCCTCGCTCTCCGCTCCCCCTCTTTCCCCTCGCTCTCCGCTCCCCCTCTTTCCCCTCGCTCTCCGCTCCCCCTCTTTCCCCTCGCTCTCCGCTCCCCCTCTTTCCCCTCGCTCTCCGCTCCCCCTCTTTCCCCTCGCTCTCCGCTCCCCCTCTTTCCCCTCGCTCTCCGCTCCCCCTCTTTCCCCTCGCTCTCCGCTCCCCCTCTTTCCCCTCGCTCTCCGCTCCCCCTCTTTCCCCTCGCTCTCCGCTCCCCCTCTTTCCCCTCGCTCTCCGCTCCCCCTCTTTCCCCTCGCTCTCCGCTCCCCCTCTTTCCCCTCGCTCTCCGCTCCCCCTCTTTCCCCTCGCTCTCCGCTCCCCCTCTTTCCCCTCGCTCTCTGCCCAACTCTCCCCTCCTGCCCACTTTTCGCTTCCCCCACCCGTTCTGCTTCGATGTTCGGCCCCACTCCCTCCCTGAGAAGAGCTCTCTGGGTGGGAAAAGCAAGCATTTGTGGGCAGACAGAAAGACATTAAACAGAAAATGATGAAAGATACTATAAGATCTAAACAATCTGTCAGATGTTCAAGCAGCTGTGCTTTGTACATTAGCACATTTTTCAGCAGTGAGCCTCTTCATTAGGCTTGTCGGTATGCAGAGTGTCACAATCCTGACTGATCAAACTGCTTGCCTCACCTTGCTCAGCATCCATGGCTGCAGTCTCTTCACACTGAGCCATGGATGATTTATTGCTGTGACAGTGTTAGTAGAGGGCAGGATTTTATTTCAGGTTACTGCCACAAATCCCGCAGCAGCAGAGAAGGCAGGAGGTTGCAGCATGTCCCTTAGCAGCATGCAGGATCAGAGGAAGGCTGGGGGGTTCATATCTGATTTACAACCCATTAGCACTGACTGTAACACTCTCTGTCGACATTATAAACAAATTTCCAGTTCTTTGCCGGTTTTTGATATCTTGATGGACGTATAAGAATTGTTTCTTTATCTTTAATAGGAAGTAGAAACGGAGCAATACTTTAACCTCTTTCTGCCTGAGTTGAAGCAACGAGGCTATGATGGATTCTTCTGTCCAAAATCTCGTGCCAAATTGATGTCTGAACAGGAAAGGAAGCATGTAGATGGATGTGCAATATTCTTCAAGACAGAGAAGTATGTTCGAGCCAGCCTCAATTGATGGGAATTTTAAATTTGTTAATGTTCAAATCTTGTAATTTTCATCATGGATGTTGATTTATTGGTGACATTAACTTCATTCATCATGTTTTTATCTAACATAATTGGCATGATTAACAAAACTACAGTTTAATCAAGGATTTTATAGCAAGAACTTACAATAATTTATCATAATAAAGTGACATTCACTTGTACTGAGATGTGGTAAAAAATGTTGTATCATATGCTACCCAGGCAAGTCAACTCATATTAGGTACAACTTAAATACACTACAGGTACACAATCCTTTATCTGGAATCCTTGGGGGACAGTGTGTTCTGAATTTCGGATTTTTCCGGATTTCGGAAAGCCAGATTTGAGCCTACCCAAATTGTGCTGCCGTATCCACCCCCACCCCCTTCCAGTCGCGCTGCCGTCTCCACCCCCCCCAACCTCACCTTCCCGACTTGCGCTGTTGGTCTTCTCCCCTCACCTGCCCAACTTGCACTGCCGTCTCTCTCTCTGCCCACCCACCCCAACCCCCCCCCCCCCCCACTTGCCGGTTTTTGGAGCTTTCTGGATTTTAGATGTCCAGATAAAGGATTGTGTACCTGTATTATTGTTTCAGTCAGAAGAGAGCAAAGGAGAACACCATGAAACTTTGTATTTGTCAGCTTCCAAAGAGCATTTGCACAATTACTGAACAGGCTGGGTTCGCTGGACCTTTCAACCAAAAATGTCACGTTAGAGGAAGCATTAACATAGCTGAATCAAAGTACTGTACTTGGATTTTCTGGAAAATTGCTTTGCCTGGCCAGATTTCCTTAAAAATTAAATTTAGTTCTACAACATGGTAACAGGCCTTGAGTCCATGCCACCCAATTGACCTACAACCCTCTGGGACATTTTGAATGGTGGGAGGAAACTGGAGCCCCCAGAGGAAACCACACAGACACGGGAGGAACTTACAGACAGTCCGGGGGATTCAAGCCCCGGTCCTGATCGCTGGCACTGCAACAGTGTTGCCCAAACCGCCACGCCAATCATGTCGCCCAAATTATCTCACATTCTTTCTCAGAAATGTAATCTGTCATGGCGCAATGTATTTTATTCTTCGAAACTGATGATTTGGTTGAGGATTTTCTTATCACAAAGAGGAATGAAGGACGTGTCCATGCCAATTTGCTTTTGCCTGAAGGGCAGTGTAATACACTATGCTGAACACTGGTGCCTTTTCAGTTGCCTACAAACTTTGCTGGTGGAGTTCAGAATGTACATTGAATGTTTGATCTTAAATGTTATTGGATAAACTTACTTTTTGTGATTTCTTATCATAAGTTTGTCAATATTCAGAGAATCTTGGGAATGTTTTTTACTCAGTCCTAGTGCAGCTTGAAAGTTGGATTTGAAAATGAATAATTTCTTTATTCATTTTAACAATCCCCAGTTATGATACAATTCTTTGCCAGTTCTATTAAATTATACTGAAGAATATTTTGATGGTTATCTCAAGTTACTAAATTCATTGAACCCTGAAGTTGTCACTTTCTGAAGCATTTTGGCTATTCATTTGTTTCTTTTTTCCAATATAAGCTGAAGAGCTGTATTTCATTTTACAATGTAATAATTTTTTTTGAAAACTTTATTTATAGAATTTAAAGTACATACCAAAAAACACTAATTACTAAATCCCTTCATCCTTCATCTGTTCACCCCTCCATCTTCTATACAACCTTAAACATGTTAGATTTCTAATTTTAGTTTTAATAGAATGCCATTGGCCTGAAATGTTACCACTTTTCCTGTAATCAGAGATGTTATGAAATCTGCTGGGTGCTTCCAGCATCTTTTATTGCAGGCTATATTCTTAATGGAGGTGCAAACACTTAAATTTGCAGTTAAAAAGATTTTGTGTTTTGAAGCTCTCTTGCTGTTTTTAACCCTTTTGTGGATGATTTCAAATTAGAAATCCAGTCCCTGTTCACAACAGGGAGATTCTTCATGTACTTGAAGCATTGATATTTATCCTTTATCCAGAGGGAATACAAGAAATCATGAACAAATGTAATGAAATTCTTCAGATACTGCTCCTTTCTTTTCAGCCTACTTTCAGTCAGCATGACTTTGTTTTGATGTCCCTATTCTGGCCATACCTATTGAGATTTCATGGGGTGGAAGAGAGCATGTTGTAACGGTGAAGAAAGAATGCTTGTGCTTGTACAAAGTAAGAGCAATATATCTATTTGAGTTGATTAATAGGACTCGCATTTATTTTGAAAATACCTGTCCACTACCACCATTAGGCCATGAGGTGCCTTAATACATGAAGTGAAGAAGGATATTGCATCCTTATTTTTCAACATGGAGAGACAAGATCAGAATCTGAAGCAAAAATAAACTGCTGGAGGAGCACAGCAGGTCAAACAGCATCTGTTGAAGCAAAGGAATGGTTGACATTTTGAATTGAGATGCAGAATCACCTGGCTCCATCTGCCTAATTTTTATTTCTTGCTTGTTTCTACGTATTATCCACCAGCTTCTGTCTAAACGCCCATCCTCCTTCTACTTCACCTGGTTACATCAGCTCATCATCTCCCATTTCACCTGGTTCCTTTTATCACCCTCTCTATTACCCTGCCCTTGTTCCTCTTGAAACTGGCCATCTTCCCTTTACGCTCAGAAGCAGGTCCTCAATCAAATGTTAACTGACCACAAATACCTGTAACACTATTCTTAGGTTTATTCCCATGTGTTCTGTTTTGAATTTTTTTTAGTTGTAGTAATTACATTCTGTTCTGCCAGCTGAGGGGACTTTTGATTTTTACATAATACTCAATACCAGATCTGGTGCAAGATTGCACTGGAAGCTGGTGCATCTTGGATGTGGATTTTTTTTTCCTTAAATTTTTGATAAGGGGTAATCTGGTGATCATTTTAAATGAGGTTGTATTGCTCAAGATAACGTGGCGTTTTTAGATTATGAAATTTTGATTTTCTTTCCTGTAAAATATATTGGGGGAAAAAAAAATACGGGCTGGTGGGTAGAGGGTGGAGGTATGATAATACTTTTTCATTGGCAATTACATTTGTGTTCAAAGTAGTTGAGTTATTTTTGGTTTGGTGTAAGTTAAAATAACCCAAGTATTAAAATTATAGTTTCCCAATTGTAGCTTATCCCACTTTGCCACCTCCCCTGTGTCAGAATTTAGAATTGAGGATTGGGCCACCATTTTTATTAAAGTTTTTAAAAAAAATTTTAAGGATGAAATAATTGAGCTGAACTATTTGATGTCTCTATTCTGATAAATTTGACTGTTTTCATTCATCTGTTTACCTTAATCGTTGTTAATTCTAATTTGTCAGTCTTATAAAAACATACTATCATGCTTCTTTGTGTTGTCAATGTATGCTCAATTCAGTTAATTTTGGAAGATATACAGTTATACCTACATTTTTTTTCTCCCCCCCCCCCTCCCAATTCTTAGATTTGCATTGGTGCAGAAGCACACAGTGGAATTCAACCAATTGGCAATGGCTAATTCAGACGGCTCTGAAGCCATGCTCAATCGAGTCATGACAAAAGATAATATTGGGGTGGCAGTGCTTTTGGAAGTCCACAAGGATCTCTTTGGAGGTACATGTTTTGAACTAAACTAATTGACCTTTTGATGGGGATTATGTGTATGATGTTTTTGATACATCATCTGCCTTACTTTTCAGGGATAATTTAATATGTGGTCTCTGAAGGGAAGAAGAGTACTTATGATTCTGATAATTTTTGGTTTGTGTCAGTGGCTTTCTCCATTTATGACTCATTCCTTGGGCAAAAGGGTGGGTTATTAGTGCATTTCACAAAATTGCTGGAGAAACTTAGCAGGTCATGCAGCATCCATAATAAGTAAAGGCTGACGGTGTTTCAGGCATGAGCCCTTCCTGAGCGATCCAGAAAATCAGAAGATGCCTGAATAGCATAAAAAGATGGGGTGGGGGGGTGGAGGAACAGGCTACCTGATAAGAGTTGGCTATTGGTGGGAGGGGGAGAAGAGAAAAAAAGCACTGTGATGGGGGGTGGGGGTAGAAGCCACAGGACTGAGAAAGATAGCTCCAATAGGAGAAGGGAAGGAGCTGGAAGATGGGGGTCAGAGGGATGTGGGAAAAGGGAGAGACCAGAAAAGGGGTGAATGGAAGTTGGAGAAATTGATATTGATGCCATCTGGTTGGAAACTGCCAAGATAGATATAAAGTGTTCCTCCGTTTTCTGGGTGGCCTCAACTTGGCAGAACATGAGTCCATGGGTAGACATGTCACTGGCTTTGGAATGTGGAATTGAAGTGATTGGCCACTGGGAGATTCATGCAGGCAGAGTGATTGTGTTGGCCACGAGTCTTTATTAATGCTACCTCTTCTAAAAATTGCAGGAATTAACCCAAGATGTCATCTAGAATATATATTTTTGTGTCTGGCACTGGCACTGAAGTGAAAAATAAGTCAAAATTTATTGTGTTTGTATAATCAAAGAATAAATAAAGACCATGTTTTGGGTCTGCTTTTTTTGTAATATTCCACAGTGAAGTTTATAGGTACAGATCCTTTAGAAATGCTTCTTTTCAAATTTTAGCAAGGATGGTTTCCTCTCAATGAAGTAGGAATTTTTATTGAAATTAACAAATTTTATAAAAATATTTTTTTGATTTGTATTGGAGAGAGAGAGGACTGGGATCCTCATGTGCATAGTATTTGAACAGACCTGTACTAATGCCCACTAAGACCAATTGGTGATGTCCAAGGGTAGCACAGTAAACCAGAGGAACATGTCACTAACTACTTCACTGCTGGATAAGGCAGATGACTCACTTTCAGAAAATCTAGGCAAAACATCTTTCTATCACTTCTAAATATACATGCAAGTTAATAAAAAAATGTCCTTAATGAGTGTGTGTCTTGGACCTAGAGATTAAATCCACACGTGCTTGCGTACAATCCATCTGGTGTAATATTCGTGGAAATACTGCTTTTTTTTTAATCGTGGCATTAAATCAATATTCTATTCATCCTGTGGTGGATGTTAAGCTGTTAAAAGCAGAGCAGGGAAATTCTACTACTCCTTTCAACCACTGTTTTTATTTTAGCCAGCATTTAAAAGATTTATCTTGTAGCTGTATGTGGGACCTTGCTGTGTGCAAGTTTGTAGCCATGTTACCTACGGTACAATAAGTGAAGACATCAGAATTATATCATTGCTAAAAGCGCTTTGGGATGTCCTGAGATTGTGAAAGACGCTATGTCAATCTAACTTTGTTTTTTTTGTTCAATTGCTGCATACATTTAAAGGCGTCATCCCTTTCAGGTGCAAAGGCACTTCATGGAGCAGAAAAGCAGCTAATTCTGGTGGCCAATGCACATATGCACTGGGACCCTGAGTATTCTGATGTGAAGCTCATCCAAACCATGATGATTATTTCAGAACTCAAAGCTCTCCTTGAGAAGTCAGCTGTATCTCTTAGGCCAAGTTGCCCTTCTGCAGACCCTAACTGCATCCCATTGGTGCTGTGTGCAGATCTCAATTCACTACCAGATTCTGGTAAGATTAAGAGCAGAATGTCTCAAAATGATTTAATAAATTAACTTGTGAATTTTTAAATATTTTAATACACATTTCACTCTGATTTTCAGTAAAGTTAAGAAATAGGTTTTGGAATACTTCTAAACATTATGCAGAGAAAATGTCCATTTCAAGTTGAAGTGCACTGCTTTTTCTTTTAAAAACACATGTCCTTATCAGTATGATGTTACATTTCCTTGTATTCAGCAGATTATGTTATAGAAAGCTTTGTGTACAGTTCAATTGAAGTACTATATAAGAGAGCGCAAGATATGGACCATTGTGTAATAAGCTGTAAACCAAATCTACGCGGCTATCAACATTGTGTTTATGGGAACTGACAAACAATGGCTTAGATGCATCATATTAACTCCACTTAATGTATAGGTGTTGTGGAATACTTGAGTACTGGAGGTGTGGCACAGAATCATAAAGACTTCAAGGAATTGAGGTACAATGAGTGTTTGACAAACTTCAGCTGCAATGGAAAGAACGGAACTTCAGATGGCAGAATTACTCATGATTTCCAACTCAAGAGCGCCTATGAAAACAACTTGATGCCTTACACAAATTACACCTTTGACTTCAAGGTAAATAATAAACTTGCACTTCGATTACTGTTATGTTGAGGTTATGTTTTGCAGACTTTTTTTCACCTCCTTGTTGGGTATGAACCATTATTGACTAATTTTGTGGTGATGGTGTAGAGTTAAATTTTTATCCCCTAATTAAGGCTGTGTGCATGTTTTAAGAGAAAATTATGCCAAATATTGTACTTGTGAACACTCAGCCAGCTTGTTGTCTAAATATTTGGAAAATGTATTTGCCCATTGGATTATCTTTCAAACCAAATCCATCATTCTTGTGTGCTTGGGCGGACCCACACGACATTTTGCAGGAAGGGCCAGATTAACAATCTAAAATACTCAATAAAATCTTGAACATTCCAACTGCGCTCTGATGTTGCATTCCTTGTGAAGTCCTGCAACGGAAACGAGGTTCTCACTAGTTATTACTGGAAATCAGAATACTGCCTGAAGAGGGCACACAAAATCAGTGAACCGGTGCGGACTCGAAAGGCCAACATGGCCTGTTTCCGCTCCGTAAATGGTTATATGGTTAATCATTAGATACTACAAAGTTGAACAGTTCCATTCATTTTAATTGACAGGAATCATTCTGAGAGACAAGTGCCAAATCAAGCATAACTAAAATAATAGATTAAAGTGTTTTTAATAGTATGATTAAATTGTGGGATCAAACTGACATGAACTGTAGAAATGCTCAGGAAGAGTTTGTAAATGTTAACCATCTGGAAAAGAGAAGGCAAAATAAACTTTGTTCTCTCGGAATGAGGCAAGGGCATTAATGGGGGTTGTGGGGGGGAACAAAAATAAATTGTCAGAGATGGAATAAAAACTGTAAAACTCCAATAATCCATTATTTAGCCATTCAGAAGTAAATAATTTTTTTTTCCCTCCTCATCCACTCTCTCAGGTGGTTTCCCTATTCACCTGCAAGGGGTGGGGGGGGGGGGGTGGTCTCTGTTTTTGCACTCACTTTAAATGCTTTTACAGGTAAAAGTACATTTACTTTGTAACATTTAAAGAAAAAATGAATTAAGCGTACAAGCAAAGTAGATTTCAGATTCTGGTATCTTGAACAAAAATCGGAATGTAGGAAGAACTCAGCATGTCCAATTTAACTGAAATTTAAAAAAAAAATACAACTCAAGTGGGAAATGAAAAGTTCTTCCTATTTAAGTTTGGCCTCTTCGTTGAATGCACGAGGCCAACGACAAACAAATTGTCATGGGTATGGGAAGGAGAGTTGAAATGACATGCAACTCACAGCTGAGATGGCTGTGTAAACAGAGTATAGATGCTCTGCCAAAATGATCGCCATCCATGCCTGGTAACACCAATTTTGAGCACCAAATACAGTAGATCAGTTTAGAAGAGATGCAGGTGAGCCTGTGCCTCACCTGCAAGAACTGTTTCAGTCGTTGGATGATGGTGATGGAAAAGGGGAAAAGTTGAAGGGGTAGGTGTTACCTGTCCCATTCCCTTACAATTAATGTGAGGGATGAGAATCCAGGGAATCTTATGAGAGTGATCTCTGTGGAAAGCCGGAAAGAGGTATAGTGAAACAAATAGTAGGGTCGAGTTGGATCCACACTTCAGGGTCTCTCCTCCACACATACCATGTCTATCTATCTTTTATTCTTTTTCCCTTTGTTTATTCTTCCCATGCATTGCCACACTGTTCCATTTAATCATCAGCCCCTTTCAATCTGGTTACACCTGTCACCTTCTTACCCTCTTAAAACCAGAAAGTGGAAGAGAAGAATTAGGCCTTTGAGTCTGCGCTCACAATCAAATCATGGCTGATGGATTGTTCCTTTCATTCTCATTTTCCTGCTCTCTCTCCATAACCTTTGATGCTCTATTAGAAAAAGGCAGTGTTGCTTTAACAGCAGCTTTGCCACTGGTGTGGATTCAGGAGAGTGAGGAGCAGAGACACAGGCTCTGCTCCAGAGTCCTGCTGCATGGCTTTAAAGGGCTGTAAGCACTGAGATCTGTGCCAAAGATGGCATCACCTGTGCTGGGCAGCGTACTACAAGAGGTTGCAGACTCCAGGGGAGCAACAAATCACAGGGCACCAGAAACAGGGAGACTATCCCCCATTGAGAAGGAGAAACATGGGGGAATGGCCCTACAGGGAACATGACAATGGCAAAGGACCAGCAAGGGGCTTAGCAGCTAAAGGACCCACACAGGCTTCAGGACACTGGCGATAAGCGGTCAAAGGTCTCACACAGACTGCTGGCGACTGGTTCATGGGAACCAAAATTTAAGAGGACGCTGAGAGCAAGAGGGGCTTCCAAAGGGCCTTGGGCGGTGAAGGCCTCTTGATTGTGTAGGTGGTTTGGAGGGGTCCAGGATATTTTGGCCCTCACAGTTTGACACCAGACACTCCCTCACAATCTGCTGTCCCATCAAACTGCCTGAAACCTCAGCATTGCAGAAACTCCCTCTCCCCAGAAAACCGCTTCCCTGGCAAACAAGGGCTTTTTGTAGCTTATTAAAAACAGTCAAGGAAGAATCAAAAACAAGAGCTTTTGATAAATTATAATGATATATTTATTATGTCTAATTGGAATAAATAATTAATTTAATTTAAAGGTATTAAAAATTAAAAACACATTAAAAAGATCCAGTTGTTGCAAAAATTACCAATTAAATTATTTAAAAATATTTATTAAATAATTAAGCAAAATTATGGGCTTCGAAAGCCCTTGTTTGCCGGGAAAGGGGTTTCCCAGGGGTGATAGTTTCTGAAATGCCAAGCCAATGCTACAATGCCAGGCAGTGCAGCAGGACCTTGGCCAGCAGACAGTGAGTGAGATGGGGAGCTGGGCCAATCTGTCCAGAGCCAAACTGTGGGTGGCAAAATGTCCAAAGGACTACAAAAGGCTTTTTTACCAAAATGTCCGTCACCAAAATGCGGGTGCCAAAATGTCCAATTCTGGGTTTGGACATGGAGCTCAGGATGCAAATGGTTTGAACAGAGAGTCTTTGTAGCAGCAGAGGCTGCAAGAGTGCTGGAGGTGAATGCATGGACACTCGGTATCTGAACTCTGTTTTACTTCTCTTTCTCTTATTGTTAGGAGCACTCTATAGTGCTTATGGTGACTCCTTGCTTTACGGCAGACAAAAGGTTTTTTTTTTCAAACTTTATTGAAAATTTATTGGTAAACATACAAAATGCACTTCACAACAAAACTTATATTTATGAAAATAAAGAAAAAAAAAGGGAAACCCCACCCCTTCATCCAGTTCTCTTGAGGAGAGCCAAAGAAATATATATGAAAAAAAACTAAAAAAAGAATAAAATAAATCAAAGTACCTCTAAATGCATATATTCCAAATATAATGACCTTATTAACAAAAAAAGAATAATTATCATGCATTTTATCAATACCAATACAAGCTTTCATTTCATTAAGCCATCGCGTTATACTAATCACTGTCTTATCCTTCCATGTACTTGCTATACATTTTCGAGCAACGGACAACACTAAATGTACAAATGCGATTTGAAATTTATCCAACCCCAATCCTTTTAAAGGAATCACATAACTCAGTAAAAAAACAGATGGATTTAATGGTAACTTAATCTTGTACAATTTTTCCAACATTGACTTAATTTCTTCCCAAAATGGTTGTACATACATACAAGACCAAACAGCATGTAAAAAAAAGTTCTAACACATGTACCACATGTAAAACAGGAATCTGAATTATTAAAGCCATATTTGTTTCAATTTCTCAGGAGTTCAATATAACTGATGCAAAAAATTATAATTAACCATTCCATATCGTGCATTTGTCAATCTAGTAACACTATATAATAATACCTAGTGTCGCCGAGAATATTCTCCCAGAATCACAGTGCGGCTTTCGCGCAAACAGAGGAACCACTGACATGGTCTTTGCCCTCAGACAGCTCCAAGAAAAGTGCAGAGAACAAAACAAAGGACTCTACATCACCTTTGTTGACCTCACCAAAGCCTTCGACACCGTGAGCAGGAAAGGGCTTTGGCAAATACTAGAGCGCATCGGATGTCCCCCAAAGTTCCTCAACATGATTATCCAACTGCACGAAAACCAACAAGGTCGGGTCAGATACAGCAATGAGCTCTCTGAACCCTTCTCCATTAACAATGGCGTGAAGCAAGGCTGTGTTCTCGCACCAACCCTCTTTTCAATCCTCTTCAGCATGATGCTGAACCAAGCCATGAAAGACCCCAACAATGAAGACGCTGTTTACATCCGGTACCGCACGGATGGCAGTCTCTTCAATCTGAGGCGCCTGCAAGCTCACACCAAGACACAAGAGAAACTTGTCCGTGAACTACTCTTTGCAGACGATGCCGCTTTAGTTGCCCATTCAGAGCCAGCTCTTCAGCGCTTGACGTCCTGCTTTGCGGAAACTGCCAAAATGTTTGGCCTGGAAGTCAGCCTGAAGAAAACTGAGGTCCTCCATCAGCCAGCTCCCCACCATGACTACCAGCCCCCCCACATCTCCATCGGGCACACAAAACTCAAAACGGTCAACCAGTTTACCTATCTCGGCTGCACCATTTCATCAGATGCAAGGATCGACAATGAGATAGACAACAGACTCGCCAAGGCAAATAGCGCCTTTGGAAGACTACACAAAAGAGTCTGGAAAAACAACCAACTGAAAAACCTCACAAAGATAAGCGTATACAGAGCCGTTGTCATACCCACACTCCTGTTCGGCTCCGAATCATGGGTCATCTACCGGCACCACCTACGGCTCCTAGAACGCTTCCACCAGCGTTGTCTCCGCTCCATCCTCAACATCCATTGGAGCGCTTACACCCCTAACGTCGAAGTACTCGAGATGGCAGAGGTCGACAGCATCGAGTCCACGCTGCTGAAGATCCAGCTGCGCTGGATGGGTCACGTCTCCAGAATGGAGGACCATCGCCTTCCCAAGATCCTGTTATATGGCGAGCTCTCCACTGGCCACCGTGACAGAGGTGCACCAAAGAAAAGGTACAAGGACTGCCTAAAGAAATCTCTTGGTGCCTGCCACATTGACCACCGCCAGTGGGCTGATAACGCCTCAAACCGTGCATCTTGGCGCCTCACAGTTTGGCGGGCAGCAACCTCCTTTGAAGAAGACCGCAGAGCCCACCTCACGAACAAAAGGCAAAGGAGGAAAAACCCAACACCCAACCCCAACCAACCAATTTTCCCTTGCAACCGCTGCAATCGTGTCTGCCTGTCCCGCATCGGACTTGTCAGCCACAAACGAGCCTGCAGCTGACGTGGACTTTTTACCCCCTCCATAAATCTTCGTCCGCGAAGCCAAGCCAAAGAACACTATCATGACACATATCCATCCAGTAATCTTCAGGAAAAACAAAAGTTAAATCATTTTCCAATTAAAACTTTGACTTCTCCCATTCCCATTCTCCCATTCCAACTTGTCCATATTATCTTGTAATACCTGATACATAACAGAAATATAACCCTTTTTAGACATAGAAGAAATCAAAGACTCAAACTCCGACAATACAGGTAAAACCATCTCTCAACCATACATTTTTTTAAACCAGTGACCGAAGTTGATAATAAAGAAATAAAGAAGCTTCAGCAATATCAAAACGCTCTTTCAATTGAGTAAAAGAAAGAAATTGACCTTCTACAAAACAATCCTGCAATATTTTTATCCCATTAAAATCCCAATTCTTTAAATGACTATTAAAACAATGAAAAAGGAATATGCTGATTATTATATAATGGCGTTAAAATAGATAATTTACCTTTTGATCCTATAGTCTTATTCTTTTTTGTCCATAACATCAATAGATGTTTTAATATCGGCACATTATACTCCCATAATAAATCTATATTCCACCGAAATATAAATTGATGTACTGCAGTTTCAGAAATACATGCCATCTCAACTTGAGCCCAACTTGGAGATTGATCCAAATCCATCAAACCACTAATAAATTTAAGTTGGGCTGCCTCATAATAATTCTGAAAATGAGGTAACTGCAATTCACCTAATGCATACTTCCAAGAAAGCTTATTTAATGCTACCCTTGGTAATTTACCTTTCCATAAAAATTCCCTAGTTTTATTGAAATCCTGGAAAAAGTTCCTTGTAGGAAAACACGGTATTGATTGAAACAAATATTGAATACGTGGAAAAATATTCGTTTTAATACAATTAACCCGACCAATTAAAGTTAACAGAAGGTTTTTCCACTTAATTAAGTCTGCTTTTATCTTTTTCAACAATGGAACATAATTTTTCTGTCCATTTCAAATTAATAACATTTTTTATAAACTGAATAATCTCCACCTACCGGTTAAAATTTCACTTTTATACCTAACTTTATACCCAGATAATGATCCATACTGTAATAAACATTCCCATAAATGCAGCAAAGATTGTTCCGGATTTGTTAAGTATATCAAAACATCATCTTCAAATAAATTTATCTTATACTCTTCATCCAAAACTCTCATCCCTTGTATCTACTCATTTTGCCGTACTAATTGAGCTAACGGTTCAATGACCAACGCAAATAGGGCTGGTGACAATGGACAACCCTGTCGAGTAGAACGTGTTAATTTAAATAACGACAAAATTTGTCCATTTGTCACCACCCTAGCAGTCGGGTTTGTATATAAAGCTTTAACCCAGCCAATAAAAAAAGGGCCAAATTTAAATTTTTCCAAGACCTAAAATAAAAAATTCCATTTGACCCTATCAAAAGCTTTTTCCACATCAAGTTGGGCTGCCGTCGGTATGCATTGGTTAAACTAATTAGTCGAAGAATATTATCCAAAGCATGTCTATTTTTAATAAAACCTGTTTGATCTACATGTATCAATTTAGGTAAATATTTAGTAAGCCGATTTGCTAACAATTTAGCTATTATTTTATAGTCCACATTCAATAAAGAAATAGGTCTATATGAAGAGACCTTTAATGGATCTCTATCTTTGTTTGGAATTACAGTAATTAAAGCACTAGAACAAGATTCTGGTAACTCATAATGTTCAGTCACTTGTTGTAATACCTCCACAAACACCGAAGATAAATCTTCATAAAAAAAACTTTTTAAAATTCCACCAAAAACCCATCATCACCTGGTGACTTACCATTAGGCATTTCCATCATAGATTAATTTCTAGATCTGTGAACGGAGCTTCCAAATCTAAAATATCTTCTTCATCTAATGCTGGTAACTTTAATATAGATAAAAAAGAATCAATAGATCCATTTTTATCCTGTTTCCCCTCAGAAGTATATAATTTTTTATAAAATGAATAAAACTGTTCATTGATTTCCTGAGGTTTATAGGTAACTGTTGAATCCTTTTTAACAGCATTAATAACCCTTGAGGACTGCTCTTTCTTTAACTGCCACGCAAATACTTTATGTGCCTTCTCACCCCACTCATAATATCGTTGTTTGGTTCAATTAAGTAAACATTCAAATTGTTAAGTCTGTAATGTATTATCACAGTTTCAATCTAGTCAAAGCTATCTTCTGTTACTACCTTCTGAAATTCCTTCTCCAATTCATCAATCTGCTTTTCTAATTTAATAATTTCAGCCATATACCCTTTCTTAACTTTAGTAGTGTAACTAATTATTTGCCCTCTTAAATAAGCCTTTAACGCATCCCATACTACAAATCTACTTGAACAGAGTTAACATTTTCTATTAAGAAAAAATCAATCTGTTTCTTAACAAAAGCAAAAACTCAGGTTTTTTCAACAACATTGTATTAAACCTCCATCTATAAGATGGACATAACACCTTTGAACTTTCAAAAATAATAAAGAGTGATCAGATATTACTATACTTTTATAATCTGCCTGCAATACCTTTCCTTGTAAATGTGACGCTATTAAAAAAAATCTATTCAGAAAAGGAATCATACCTAGAAGAATAAAAAGAAAAATCCTTCTCCAAATATCTACCAAATTTAAGTATTTTATTAAAGCCCCAATTTGTATCGCCATCTTTGATTTTCTGATACATTTTGGGGATTTATCCATTAATGGATCCAAAACACAATTAAAATCTCCCCCAACTAAAATATTTTCATTAGCTTGACAATAACAAAAAAAGCGTCTGAAGTAAAACATTCATCATCTACATTAGGTGCTAGATATTGAGTGAAGTCCAGAGTTCATAAAAAATTTTACAGTCCACTTTTAAAACCCTCCCAGCATTCCCCTCTACAGTCTGTAACTCAAAAGATAAATTTTTATGAACAAGAATCGCTACACCTTTTGCCTTAAGAGTTAAATGAAGAAAAAAAAATATGACCAACCCAATCTCTTTTCAATTTCAAATGTGCTTTTTCAGTCAAATGTGTTTCTTGTAAAAAAAATCAATATCAATTTTCATTTTCTTAATATAAGCTAAAACTCTCTTTCGTTTAATCCCTGAATTTAATCCCTGAACATTAAAAGTTGCAAATTTCAAACTTGACATTTTAATAAACTATCAATTTAAGCATGTAATATAAAAAAAATGCTCTCCTGTTAATAAACAAAATCTACTCTCCCTCCCCTAATGTTATAAAAAAAAGTTAATATGGAAAGGAATACAATTAATTCCACCCCCCCCCCCAGAAAAGAAAAAAAAACACCCTAATTCCCTAAAAAACTGGGTGTGGAACACCCCACCAGTGGCAGATGACTATCAAAGATACCAGTGCCATCCACCTCCCTCCCCAGCCAGAAATACAATATATATAAGAATGTAATTCAGCATCATTAATATATTCAGCCCTGGGACTCCAGTCCCAAAGATTGATTCGAATTCTCAACATCACTAGGACTGTGTGTCAAAGCCTCCTTCTTCCCATCTTTCCCATTCTTCCCGTTCTTTCCATTCTGTCCATTTCCATGTCCATTGGCCCTTTTGGGTGACGACGGTGAAATTCTTCCCTGACCACGTAAATCCGGTAACGAATTAGCGAAAACCAATACATCATGATCATTCTCAAAAAATCGAGACTGATAATTGCCATAAAAAACCTTCAACACTGCAGGATATCGAAAAGCAAACTTGTATCCTTTCCGTCACAGCATTTCCTTGGCCGAATTTAACTCATGTCGACGTCTGATAATTTCTTGACTCAAATCAACATTTTAAAAAAAACTATTATTCTCAATCATCACTGGGGCTTGACTTTGTCTTGCCTTCTGTACTGCCAACAGTAAAATCATTTCTCTATCCTGATAATTCAAGCACCGAATTAACACTGCTTGTGATGGTTGACCCGGTAACTGTTTCCTCTTCAACGCTCTATGTGCCCTTTCCAGTACCAAATCACCCAGAAAGAACTCTTTACCTAACATCTCAGGGATCTAATCCTTAAAAAATTTTATCAGATCCACAACTTCCATATCTTCCGGAAGGCCCACAATTTTTACTTTATTTCTCCGTCTTTGATTTTCCAATGAATCTATTTTTTTTAAATAATTCTCCCTTCTGAATTCCCCAAGTCCACAAACAAATCTTCCACTTTTTCTACTTTTTCTTTATTATGTTAAACTTACTCTTTACATTCAGAAAAAGCTGTCTCAATTTTTTTTAAATTCTCCTGTACCACATCTACTGAATTAAGGCATTTATTAACCTCTCTCTTAGCGTAGATAAATCTTCAGACATTGTAGATTGCATTTGAGTCATTTGATGAGACGTAATATCCATATAACAAGCAATCCTTTCCAACACAGTAAAAATAGAGTTCAGTCCGGATGCCATTGCCACATCTTGAGACCAACCTTCTTCAAACTCCTCCTCCAGTTGTTCCTGCGAACTAGCTGTATAAGGCAAGTCCTCTTCTTGTTCCCTCTTTGTCAAGACTTTCCCCGTGTGGCTGCGGGTTTGGACACCCGACGACAGCACCCCAACCATGTTGGGATTCCGCTGCTCAGGCCCTACCGCAGCCCACACACGTTCTAACAGATCCCGGACCCGGGAAGCACCGCGCATGCCCGGTAGAGCAAGGGGCTACGCAGGGGCAGTCTCCAGCGCCTGACGGTAGCGCGGGCCCAAGGGTTCCTTATTCCATTAGATCGGCCGCACGCCCGACTTTGCAAACGCGCGGGTCGTTGGTCGATTTCTTCAACAAGCCGGTGCCATCTTGCGGGGAGAAGGCTGGTGCCAGCGTGATATTCAACCTGGCTGGAGTTCCTGTTGCTTGGAGGCTCCTATCGGCAGCTCCATGGTTCCAGCTGGACAGGTAGGCCTCAGTTCTTCAGCACTTTTAAAAAGTAGTTTTTTCTGTAGTTGAACCTAAGGTTTTTTAATATTAGTCGCCATTATAGACAACTGATATACTTAAAAACAGAATTAAAGCGTTTATATACCTAAATTAAAGTTTAAACACGGGTACTTTAAAAAAAACTGGCTGGGGAGGATTAGGACTGCACGTCTGTCCTCTACGCCATTTTGCCACGCCCCCACGGCAGACAAAAGTTGAAGTCTAACATTATATACTACATTTTTATGTACTATTGCAAAATAATATGAGGGGTGCCACGACATTGGATAAAACGGCCTCTCCAAGACACCGGTAGTTAACTTCTATTCTAACTTGTATTTATGTATATATAACCACATAACCATATGCAGCGCAGAACAGGCCAGTTTGGCCCTACTAGTCCATGCCAGAACAAATCCCCACCTTCCTAGTCCCACTGTCCTGCACTTGGTCCGTACCCCTCCAATCCTCTCCCCTCCATGTAATTATCCAGTCTTTCCTTAAATGTAAATAACGTCCTTGCTTCAACCACCTCTGCCAGAAGCTTATTCCATATCCCAACCACCCTTTGCGTGAAGAAATTTCCCCTGATGTTCCCCTTATAATTTTCCCCCTGCAATCTCAAACCATGGCCTCTGGTTTGAATATCCCCCGCTCTTAATTGAAAAAGCCTATCCACGTTGACTCTCTCTGTCCCTTTTAAAATCTTGAACATCTCCATCAAATCCCCCCTCAATCTTCTACGCTCCAGAGAAAAAAGCCCCAGGCTGCTCAACCTTTCTCTGAACCTTCTCTGCACTCTCTCTATTTTGTTTATATCCTTCCTATAATTCAGTGACCAAAACTGCACACAGTATTCCAAACTTGGCCTCACCAATGCTTTGTACAATTTCATCATAACATCCGAACTCTTGAATTCAATACTCTGATTTATGAAGGCCAACATTCCAAATGCCTTCTTCACCACTCTATCTACCTAAGTATCAACTTTGAGGGTACTATTTACCATAACTCCTAAATCCTTTTGTTGCTCTGCACTCCTCAATTGTCTACCATTCAATGTATATGACCTATTTAGATTTGCCTTTCCAAAACGCAACTCTTCACACTTAACTCTATTAAATTCCATCAGACATTTCTCAGCCCACTCCTCTAGCTTTCCTATATCTCTTTTTAAGCTATGGTAATCTTCCTCACTGTCCACAATACCACCAATCTTTGAATCATCTGCAAACTTACTTATCCAATTTACCACCTCTTCTTCCAGATCGTAAATATATATAACAAACAATAGTGGACCCAGGACCGATCCCTGAGGAACTCCACAAGTCACCGGCCTCCAATTTGACAGAAAATTTTCTACCACTACTCTCTGACACCTCCCATCCAACCATTGCTGAATCCGTTTCACTACCTCCTTATTTATACCTAATGCCTCCACCATTTTCCAACCTCCTGTGGGGAACATATCCAAATTACTCTGCAGTCCAACTTCCTCAATACTACATGCTCCTCCACCTATCTTTATATCATCCACAACTTAGCCACAAAGCTATCAATTTAATAATCTAAATAGTTTACATACGGCGTGAAAAGCAGGTCAAACACCGTCCCATGTGGACATCACTAGTCACTAGTAGCCAGCCAGAAAAGCCCCTTTTATTCCCACTCTGCCTTCTACCAGTCAGCTATTTTTCCATGCATACTAGTATCTTTCCTGTATTACCAAGGGCTCCTATCTTGTTTACCGGCCTCATGTCAAAGGCCTTCATAAAATCCAAGTAAATAATATCCACTGGCTCTCCTTTGTCATTTCCTCAAAGAACTCCAACAGATTAGTCAGACAAGGTCTCCACTGAAGGTAACCATGCTGACTTCAGTCTATTTTATCTTGTGTTTTCAAATACTCCCAAAACCTTGTCTTTAATAATACACTTTAGAATCTTGCCAACTGATGAAGTTAGGGTAATTGGCCTTTTCCACTCTTTTTAATCTCTCTCTTCTTAAAGAGTGAAGTGGAGTGACATTTTCAATTTTCCAGCCCTTTAGACCAATTCCCATCACTAGTAATTCTTAAAAGATCACTACTAATGCATTCACAATCTCTTCAGCTTCCTCTTTCCAAACCCTTGGATGTGGTTCATCCAGTCCAGGAGACATCCACCTTCCCAACAAACTACTGCACTCCTTTGTAATAATGACTACACTTATTTCTGCCCCCGACTTTCTCAAATTTCTGGCATATGACTGGTGTTTTTCATATTGAAGACTGATGCAAAATACAGGTACCCAATCCTTTATCTGGACATCTAACATCCAGAAAGCTGCAAAATCTGGCAAGTGGGGAGAGAGACAGCCCCGCGAGTTGGGCGGGCGAGGGGTAGAGACCAGCAGCGCGTTGGGCAGGCGAGGGGGAGAGACCAGCAGCGAGAGTCGGACAGGCAAGGGGGAGAGGCAGGCAGCGCGAGTCGGGCGGGTGAGGGGGGAGAGAGACAGGCAGTGCGAGTCGGGCGGGCAAGGGGGAAGAGACAGGCAGCATGAGTCGGGCGGGCGAGGGGGGGGAGGACTGGCAGCGTGAATCAGGCGGGTGAGGGGGGAGAGAGACAGGCAGTGCGAGTCGGGCGGGCGAGGGGGGAGAGACAAGCAGCATGAGTCGGGCGGGCGAGGGGGGGGGAGGACTGGCAGCGCGAGTCGGACGAGCAAGGGGAGGGGAGAGATGACAGCACGACTGGAAGGGGGTGGGCAGCACAATTTGGGTGGGTCTAAGTCTGGCTTTCCGAAATCTGGAAAAATCCAAAGTTCGGGACACAATGTCCCCCAAGGGTTCCAGATAAAGGATTGTGTACCTGTACTCAGTTCATTCACCGTTACTTTGTAATTTTCCAACAGTCCGTGACATAAACGGGAGCACAGCTATAGTCACACTCAGATAAAATACTTAGAGATCTACCAGTAGTATGGATTAATATAAGTAATTATATAAGGGGGTGGCTCCACAGTCTCTATGGACATTTACTGGAAGTGCCACTTTTTTTCTTTCTTTTTTCTCTGTCTTTCCCTTTGTGGGGGGAGGTGGAAATGGGAGGTGGAGAAACACCTCGTGAATGTAGATTTCTGAGAGATATTGATATAATTCTTTAACAGTCAGTGGTGTTATCTCCTTGTTTTTTGATGGTAAAAGAAAAAATAAAATATTCCAAAAAAAAATTTCCAACAGTCTTTATATGTCTGGGGAAAAAATAAACTTGATGTTGTAGCGGCTACTACGGTAGATGCTACTAAATAAAGACAAACGCACACAAAGGTAGTCAACTCAAGACTGGTTTATTGCAGACATTTACAGACCTTTTATTCCCTACCTGTTAACGAGCTCGTTAGTGAACAGCTGCTGATCCTGTGGACCAACAGGTGAAAGCGATGAGCCATTAGCGTCCCGCGCCTTTAGGCAGGGGCTTCATCTGATCCACTCGCTGTACTTTGGCGCTCAGCACTGCTAACCTGCGATTTGTCAAGTAAGTCTGTGAACTGTGAACTGACGGTGCGCCCACTACATCAGCCCCCTCCCCCCCCCCAGAATCGTCACCGTAACTTAAGACACGAGATACGCTTAACTTAGGCGGACGTCCACGTCACCTGTGTTGAGGGCACTGAAGTGGTGAAGTAGGGTCCGTATGGGTGGGTTTAAGTCTGTCCACGCTGAATAGCTGCAGATGCCCTCCGATGTCTCATTTATATACCACTCCATCTCTCTTTATCACACGAAATAGTCCTTCACATGGCTTTAGTAACCGTGCTCTTGGAACCTGTATTCGTACGAATACAAATTCAGTGTTTAATAGTGATTGGGACACTTGTTGCCTAGGTTTTCCATGCCAGTTGGTAGAGGATAGTTTGCTGTTAGCAATACCCTTGCGGAGTTGTTGCAGGATGTACATGTCTGAATTGCTTGTGAAGTTAATATCTCCTGGAACCCTAAGGGCCGTACCATACATCAATTCTGCAGTCGATGCAGACAGATCTTCTTTTGGAGGTGTTCATACTCCTAGTAGAACCCAAGGTAGTTCATCGACCCAGTTGGGGCCGGTGAGTCGGGCTTTCAGTGAAGATTTAAGTTGTCGATGGAAACGTTCCACCAGGCCGTTGGACTGCGGATGGTATGCAGTAGTGTGGTGGAACTGTGTACCACAAAAACAAGCCAAGGAAGCCCGTAACGCTGAAGTGAACTGTGATCCACACGGTCTGAAGTTATGTGTGTCGGCACTCCGAATCTAGCAATCCAATTTAAGATGAATGCTCTAGCACATGCCTCAGTATCACTGATTGTTAATGGAATGGCCTCTGGCCATCGTGTGAAGCGGTCTACTGCTGTGAGAATATACCTCATGTCCTGTGATACTGGTAATGGTCCAACCAGATCCATGTGGACATGCTCAAATCATCTGCGTATTGTCGGGAAAGGCTGCAGGGGTGCCTTGGTGTGGTGTTGAATTTTAGCAGATTGGCAGGATATACGTGTTCGTTCCCATTGCACGACATCTTTTTTCAGCGCATGCCACATTATGCCTCTTTGACGTTATTTTGACTGAAGCCCTGATGGATGGGTGTGATAGATTGTGAATGTCATCAGAAAGATGACGTCTCCAAGATAATGGGACCAATGGTCAAGGATAGCCCAACGATATATCACCACCTTGTTGTGGTGCCACCTGTTGAATGTCAAGTCCAGTAATAGGTGTACTGTATGCCTGTATATCCGGATCCACGGATTGTGCCGCAGCCAGTTCAGCAATGTTGACTCCACCTTGAATATGGCACACACTTAATCTAGAGAGCACATCTGCGACCAGATTGTCCTTTCCAGAAATATGACGTATGTCCGTGGTAAACTCCGAAATGTAGGACAAATGTCGTTGTTGTCTTGCCGACCAAGGATTTGTGACTTTGTTAAAGGCAAAAATGAGCAGTTTATGGTCTGTGAATATGGTGAAATGTCGACCTTCCAAGATATAACGAAAGTGCCATATAGCCAGATAAAGTGCTAATAGTTCTCAATCAAAGGCGCTGTACTTCATTTCTGCTGGTCTTAGATGACGACTAATGAAGGCAAGGGGCTGTTAATGGCCATTGATGTATTGTACCAGAACTGCACCCACAGCTGTTCCCGAGGCATCTGTGCTAAGCGTTAAAGCAGGGTCAGGATTTGGATGTGCAAGCATTGCTGCTTTGGCTAATGCCTCTTTGCCGGACATTAATGCGGCCTCTGCCTTTGCAGTCCAGGTAATGTTTTTGTTTGGAGCAGAGATTATGTCAAACAGGGGTCGCAGGATGTCAGCAATCCTGGGAATAAATCTGTGATTAAAAATTTATCATTCCCAAAAACTTCTGTAGCCCTTTGATGGTGACAGGTCTGGAGAATGTATGGATGACGTCTACCTTGCCTGATAATGGAGATATGCCGTCTGCTGTAATTACCGTGCTGTGCGCCCACTACAATGTCCCCTTTCATATTATTCACAAGCTTACCTTCCTATTTCTATTTCCCCTTCCAGTTTTTTTTGATATTGTTGCCATCTGTTGATTTCTAAAAGCTATCCAATCCTCTTTACTGCTACCTACTGGGTTCTTTCCTGTTCCCTCTGTCCTGATACAGGTCTCAAACCTAAACGTCAACCTGGATAGTTTGCCTCTACAGAGGTTGCTTGACCTGTTGGGTCCTTCAAGTGTTTTTATTCTCTTCTTAATTGTGTATTGGAGCATAATAACATTGAATAGTCTGGTACATCTACAATTGGCACCATCAAAATCCTATATGTGCTGGATTAACAAGAGATTTACTGAAGTTAAATTTGCCATCGTAGAAGAAAAAAATAAGAGTGCCAATTTTTGTAAGTGTCTGAATACTTGCGGCCTTGGAGCATTGCGTCATCCAGCCCACTGTGTGCGCAGACTCCCGGCCTGTTGCAAGACTTTGGCTCCAACAGATGTCGCCTCATCATAACTGATCCTAAGAATGGGTCTCTGACCATGCTGTAAGATACTATTGGTATAAATTCAGAGTGTGGATCTTGATTCAAAGAATCGGTCCACACTTGTATCTGAAAAATCTTAACACAATCAATTATTGCAGCCAGTGATTGTGTATAAAATATCGATTGTCATTTATCATTACTCACCAGTTAATAAAATAGGATTACTTTGATATGGTCTTAAATTTCTGAGATTTCAGATTTATTGTCAGAGTACATACATGCATTGCTGAGATTCCTTTTCCTGTGGACCAAGGAGAATTGCCACTTATTGACAGTGCAAAAAGAAAACTGTACTCAACAAAAACATGTGAACAAGTAAAGAAATATAAACAAACTGTGCAATACAGAGAGAGAAAAAAATCAATAAAATGCAGAAGTAAGAGACCTTAAATGAGTCCCTGATTGAGTTTGTTATTGAGGATTCTGATGGTAGAGGGGGAGCAGCTGTTCCTGAACCTGGTGGTGTGAGTCTTGTGGTGATAATACCTCTTTCCTAATGGCAGCAGTGAGGATAGAGCATGTGCTGGGTGGTGTGGGTCTTTGATGATTGCTGCTGTTCTCCAGGGCAGCGTTCCCTGTAAATGTTCTCGATGGTAGGGAGGGTTTTGCCTGTGATATTCTGGGCTACCTTTTGGAGGGCTTTCCACTCTGGTGTATTGGTGTCCCCAGATCAGACCATGATGCAGCCAGTCAGCACGCTTTCCACCAAACCTCTGTAAAGATTTGCCATGGTTTTCGACGTCATACCAAACCTGAGGATTGGTATGCAAATCCTGAGGACCTACAGGTGTTGAGGAGCCTTCTTCACAATGCCATTAGTGTGTTGAGTCCACGAAAGATCCTCCAAACTTAAATTTGCCATATCCTAGTTATGGTAGAAATCTTAGTTTAGCTTCTGGAGTTTTTTTGTTTGCATTTATCATTGTTAAGTTGCTGGAACTATATAATTTTATATTTATTATATTCCACTGTCTGCCACTTCAGTTTATGATACGAGATTGTCATGTAAGATCTATGGAGGGAACAGTTAGATTTGTCAGACCCATATTAAAGTTGTATAGTGAACTGTAAACAAATGTAATAATCTGCCAAGTAAGTCACACAGCAGTAGCAGACTTGCAACTTTGTCCAAGGTAAAAATGTTCAAAGGTATGACTGAAGGGAGATTGAACAGGGAAAAGATAATAAATTAAGTTTAAAATGGTTGGAAAGGTGGGAGGAAAATTGATGATTAGAGGCAGTTTTTCCAGTGATTGGAACTGGTGACGTGTCTTCTGGGGAACGATTGTGTCCACAATCGTATGCACGATCAACTTGTATACATGTCTCGTTCAAAATTAACAAACTGTACTTGAAGAGGTAAGCTAAGTGTGTTGAGCAAACGGGCGTTGACATAATGGGGAGACTGTTTTAGTTACTAAATAGATTAAGCAAGTTGAAGGTGTTAATTGTAATAGTTTTTGTTTTGAAAATGCGAAGTGGAGAATATGAAAGGCATAAATTATAGGTGAAACTATCTAAAACCTCAAGCATGTCCATATCCAACACTATTGTAAAAACTA
This sequence comes from Narcine bancroftii, assembly GCF_036971445.1. Lineage (NCBI taxonomy): Eukaryota > Metazoa > Chordata > Chondrichthyes > Torpediniformes > Narcinidae > Narcine > Narcine bancroftii. The sequence goes on from NC_091471.1 coordinate 226,806,341, forward strand.
TTAAGACTTGAGACATGGAAACAATATTCACTGAGATTCGACTATTGTGTTTAAACACAAATTGAGCCAGTTTTTTTTTTAAATTCTAACAATATAGGAATAGAAATGGGGTTAGTTGTTTGTCTTTCAAAGAGCTGACATAGAGTGATTGGCACAAAGACCTCCTTTACCTTATGATTTAAATTTAGGAAAGAATGGTATGTGATTGCCCCAGACTGTCTTCATTAGTTGAAGGATCAAAAACACATGAGTCAGATCAGAAAATAATTACCTTAGAATTGTGAGGCTGTCATTCACATCTGCTCTTCGTGGTTGAGGACTAAATTCCATCAGTGTTTGAGACTAAATTGATGAGTCAATGTGAACAGAGAGTGGATGAAAATGACCAGGACTATTGTATTGTTAATGCAGGCATAGCGTGTTTCAAATGGATGACTTACTTTGCTCTAAATTGCATATTTGTGCGTGCAACTTTGAGACATTGCTTTGAGAGTGATGAACGTTATATAACATTAATTATATATATATTAACAATGGCGTGAAGCAAGGCTGTGTTCTCGCACCAACCCTCTTTTCAATCTTCTTCAGCATGATGCTGAACCAAGCCATGAAAGACCTCAACAATGAAGACGCTGTTTACATCCGGTACCGCACGGATGGCAGTCTCTTCAATCTGAGGCGCCTGCAAGCTCGCACCAAGACACAAGAGCAACTTGTCCGTGAACTACTCTTTGCAGACGATGCCGCTTTAGTTGCCCATTCAGAGCTAGCTCTTCAGCACTTGACATCCTGTTTTGCGGAAACTGCCAAAATGTTTGGCCTGGAAGTCAGCCTGAAGAAAACTGAGGTCCTCCATCAGCCAGCTCCCCACCATGACTACCAGCCCCCCCACATCTCCATCTGGCACACAAAACTCAAAACGGTCAACCAGTTTACCTATCTCGGCTGCACCATTTCATCAGATGCAAGGATCGACAACGAGATAGACAACAGACTCTCCAAGGCAAATAGCGCCTTTGGAAGACTACACAAAAGAGTCTGGAAAATCAACCAACTGAAAAACCTCACAAAGATAAGCGTATACAGAGCCGTTGTCATACCCACACTACTGTTCGGCTCCGAATCATGGGTCCTCTGCCGGCATCACCTACGGCTCCTAGAACGCTTCCACCAGCGTTGTCTCCGCTCCATCCTCAACATTCATTGGAGCGACTTCATCCCTAACATCGAAGTACTCGAGATGGCAGAGGCCGATAGCATCGAATCCACCCTGCTGAAGATCCAGCTGCGCTGGGTGGGTCACGTCTCCAGAATGGAGGACCATCTCCTTCCCAAGATCGTATTATATGGCGAGCTCTCCACTGGCCACCGTGACAGAGGTGCACCAAAGAAGAGGTACAAGGACTGCCTAAAGAAATCTCTTGGTGCCTGCCACATTGACCACCGCCAGTGGGCTGATATCGCCTCAAACCGTGCATCTTGGCGCCTCACAGTTTGGCGGGCAGCAACCTCCTTTGAAGAAGACCGCAGAGCCCACCTCACTGACAAAAGACAAAGGAGGAAAAACCCAACACCCAACCCCAACCCACCAATTTTCCCCTGCAACCGCTGCAACCGTGTCTGCCTGTCCCGCATCGGACTTGTCAGCCACAATCGAGCCTGCAGCTGACATGGACTTTTACCCCCTCCATAAATCTTCGTCCGTGAAGCCAAGCCAAAGATATATATATTATGAACATTTAACTTCAATGTTTATAATATATTTCATTTGTGCACAGCATTTCTTCAACATTTTACAAATCTTCAAGTGCTTGAAAACTAACAAATGTACATCCTATTCATAAGGAAGTGGAGGCTTCAGCACGGAATAAGTCGCCATGAGATAAATATTCAGATAAAATGCATTAGTGATGTTCATTAAATGTTAGAATATTGCATAAATTGCATGACTGTTCCTCTTTTGTGGGCAAATCGGGTGTTTGGTTGAGCATATTATTTGAAAGTCGGCACCTCCAGCAATTCTCTGCATTCACCCAGTGCCTGCATTCATGTGATTCCAAATGTAACATTGCTACCTAAGGGTAAGTCTGATTTGGCTAACTTCATTTTGGGCTAACTTTCATTGAGATTCAGTGCTGGTAGATTTATTCTGTTAAAATTGTGTACAAAAGGATTTTTGTGCTTTTTTTTATTGCTGTGGTGCAAAATGGGTTAACAGTCGAGAGCTGATGATTTGTAATTTCAGCCCTTTCCTCGCATCTTTTTTAAAATACTTTTCTATGGGGAGATGGGTGCAGTAAGGTGTATATATCCCTGTGATTGGTAATAGAAATATAATGGGCCCAAGCCTTTGTTTCCTTTGAGCCATCGTTTTACTCTTCTTCAAACAGCGAATGTGTTCGTGATACGATGTAGGTAGATGGATGTTCACAGGATGTAGGTTAATGTCAAAATGATCTTTGTTTTCTTTTGTTTCCTAGGGTGTTATTGACTACATTTTCTATTCCAAGACGCTAATGAAAGTGCTGGGTGTTCTTGGCCCTTTGGATCCTCAGTGGCTTGTGGAAAACTCTATCACTGGATGTCCACATCCTCATATCCCTTCTGACCACTTCTCACTGTTAATACAGCTTGAACTTCAACTTTCCTTGCCACCTTTAAATGGTGTGCACTTACCCAGCAGGAGGTAGTGGAGCCCTCACCGAGAAGCACTGCCTGCTTTTATGGACATGTACAGTTGTAAAATCAAAGTATGACGGAGTGAAGTATGGTCTGTAAAAAAAAAAAAAAAAATTCTCTTTTTTTAAATGTATGTTCTGTAGTTTCTAGTATTACTCCTTCGTAGTTTACATCACTGTATTGTCACTAGGCTGGAGTTTAACCACGATCCTAGGGGACACTGGAACTAGGCATTGTTCACAACTCTGAAAGTGTTTTATCTCATAATGTCATGTGTTATTTTCATGTTTTCCTGTTGGATTATATACCTAATCTGGCATTGAAACAGCAGCATTACATGCTTTGCTATGCAGTGCCATTGATTCTTCTTCCAAAGACCAACAGGCAAAATACCTTGAGGTATTTGTTCTGAGCTTTGTCCCTGCCCGAGTTGCCTTGGATCTATTTGTGCATCTGTTTCCAAACCTGTCTTGATGCATTTCACAATTTTGAATAAGAATTTGATGCCTTTCCATTTGGCATCTTCCATTTCCTTTCCTGTATCAATCAAATATTTTGTTGTTCACTTTAATTCATTCATGCATTTAATCTGTTTTTGCCATTGATGTCCAGAGTCCCTCTCTTTATTCTGGTTACTTAACAGTTTAGTGGAATTTCTGGATTTTGAATGTAGAGGTCATTGAAGCCATAGGGAATACTATTTAGCTACAATTTGATTTAACATTCTTGTGCTTTTTTTCTTCGCATGGTATATGGTTCATACCTATTTTCACCCATTATTTATTTCTTTGGAGAGAGAGAGAGAGGCAAGCTTCAGATTTTCCAAATTAATAGGTTAAAATATATTGCCCTTGAAGGAAATAACAAGTCCTTTTGTGGAAGTCAATGAAAGTCGAGATTTTGGAAAAAAAAAATTGATGCATGAATCATTTTTTAAAATTCCTAAACCAATATTCAGTCAGCTCCTTCCAAGAGGGCAAGGTGGTCATAAGTGCAAGTCAATGATGTGCATTACTAGCCAACAGAGAGTACAATTTAATGAAGTGATTGGTAGAGACCAGATTTTTCTTGACCAAATAAAACATTGGGCAAGTAGAAATTGAAGTGCATTAAAAGTAATTTGGTTGTGAGATCAGTGCAGCACCTTAAAATTACTCTGCAGTCAAAGAGCACCATCTAATGGTCGTTAATTTTCAAGTTGTTTATTCCAACAACATATTGCACTTTATAGAGAAATGGGTTTTGGTGCAGTCAATATAACATCTGTCTAATGTGTCCCCAGCACTTCAGGGGAAAAGAAATACTGTGCTTCAAGAACCGATGTGCGGGATTATTTGAATTAGCAAAACAACGTAACTTCTGGTGTAAAATCTGTTTTAAGATGTAATGCTAGTTTTACATTGAATAAAGTTTACAAGTGGCCATGGTATACTTATAGTAGATACAGTAACCACCTATATCTTTGACTGGATTTTTGGTACAAGATTACTTGAAATCTGAAGTTTTAAGTCAGCACTTTAATCCTAAAGCCAACATTATTGAAAGAAGGTCATCCTCTTAAGGGTGCAAATTATTCAGCAGGGCAAAGTTGATGACCGAGGGAGACCAGAAGGACTAAGTAAATACAAAAATATATATATATATATCTATAGATATATATATATCTATAGATATGTATATCTATATAGATATATATATATTTCTATATATCTATAGATATATATATATCTATATATCTATAGATATATATATATCTATAGATATATATATATCTATAGATATGTATATCTATATAGATATATATATGTATATCTATATAGATATATATATCTATATAGATATGTATATCTATATAGATATATATATTAAAGCCTTTTTTTGTTGAGATAATGAAGTTTTTGAACCTTTCGTACCCTTGGCCTTGTACATATAATTGTCTTGATCTTGCTTCTGGAAACCTGATGACTTCAATTCATTCACACATTTATTTTAATAAAGACAAGCAATATTATCTTCCCATACTTCACTCCCAATATTTTGTCAGATCTGTATGTATAAAATGGAATTTAAAATTCATCTATAATGATTGTACATGAAATTCCAAGGAGCCCATTTGCTGAATATTTGGTTTTTTTTATATAATTGAAGAGGAAAACAGTTTTTGGGAAAATTTAAGTATTAATAGCTGCAAACTTTGACTGCTTTCAATGTAAATGAATTGAGACTGTCAGGTTTTCTTTGTTTCTCTATGTATTTTTCCACAACTGTATACTTTACAGTACAGATAACTACTGAAAAATATACAAATAATTGAGGGGAAGAACATTTTTTTTAAAAAGTGAAATACGACGAGAGCAAATTTGGTATGTGTGTTGATCATAGTTGTTCAGGCAAAAAAGTGAAGAAAACATGGTCAGGTTCATGTATGTTACATTTATGTCAATCGTTTCATAACAATGTGCCTCATTCAATTTGCTCGAGCAGCAACACTGCCGAAGCAAGCAGAGAAAACCTGACAGGCCTTCTCCAGGCAACTTTTAAAACTCTGTACAATAAACCTATTAAGATTTGTGAGATTTTATGTAAAAAAAAAGAGAAGAAAAACAACTTAAAAACAATTTTGTACAAGCTCTGTAATATGTTTATCTTTGGTGTAAGGAGAGTAAGTTGTCGGAAACTGCACCATGTCATAATAAGTTCTGAGACCAGCTTTTTTTTCCCCCATCCCATTCCTAGCACGGCTTGCCTTTTGGTTTTGCCTTTGTGTAATGGAGGAGACCTATCCTCAGCAACAGATTGGATATGCATAAAGGTCTTCATTACTTTTTTGGGTATTATGTATTTTGATGTGGAAAGCTTCTCCTTCCTTGTTCAGTAATAATTGCTCTTATCAGAAGTGCTTACTAACTTCAACGGATTGAAAAGCTACTGAATTCCAGTTTTTCAAGGCTTCATATCACTCAGCATTGATGTCACTTAATGTCATTTAAAATGAAGTACGGGTTTCATAGCTTAATTCAGTTATAAAAGGCAGATTTTTATAATGAAACGTGAAATATGTTGTGATTGTTGGGGAAAGACAAAAGGGCTGGAGGAACTCAGCAGGTCTCGCAGCGTCCATTGGAGGTAAAGATGCGTAACCAATGTTGAGGGCTTGAGCAGCCCTTCAAGGCATCAGTGAAAAGTAGGCAGGCACCTGAACAAAAGGGCTGGGGAAGAAAGGAAGAAAGATTTTTATAGTGGTTGCTTTGTATTTCTCAGAATTGTTCAAGGCCAACCTTAATGCTACCCTGCAGATAGCCACAAATGTGGTTTTGAAACCATGTACCAAAAGTAAAGCACTTATTGGCTTTAATTTCCAGGTACTTTTAATGGAATGTCAAAGGAGGACTTAAATTGAGCTAATTAAAATGCATTTTCCACATCAGCTAATGGAAACTATTTCTAAATACTTTTTAAAATTGGATCAGTCTCCAGGAACTGAAAAAAAGATTATTGCACTTCTTTTAAATTGAGTGAGAGAGGGGTTGATTTACTTTTGCAGACCTCTCCCCTCATAATTCATAAATGAATCATTCAAAGACTGCTGACCTGATTGGCTCCCCCACCTCTATGTCATTGGGGAAAGGACTGAGTTCTGATAATGGCAGAAGAAATGGATGCAGGTTTTTGCATGTTGTATGTCACCTGTAACCACTTCTACAAGATTCGAGTTTAAGGACACCAAGATCTTGGTGCAGTGATACTCAAATTGAAACAGTGAACAACTAAAGGATGTCTATAGAAACTTTTTTGAATTTTCTTGATTTGATCTCTGGAAAGTGTAATTTCAAGGCCACCTCTGCATACAATTTTAGAAGATTTAAATTGGACATAATTCATAATGATTTATTTTAAAATTCATTCTTTGAATTTTGAAAGATGCCTAGTGGGATTTTAGAGTGAGCTACATAACTTGGATGTGCATATTTTAGATTTTTAATTGATTTTCAATACCAAAAAAAAATGAGTGATATGACTCTTTGAGACATGTGGTGCTTCTGTTTGCCAAACTTGTCTGCATTGTATTAAAAGATTATAGTTTGTAAATGTGGTAGCAGTGATTTAGTTTTTTGAAACACTGATCAAACATTTTCAGCATTTGGCCACTTATTTTTTTAAAAATTTTTAAAGAAAAAAAATTATGATTAAAAATGATCATGGTTAATAGGAAAATGAAAGTGGATTGTGCTGGGTCACCGGAGTCTATTGAACCATTGGTTATTGGGTAGTATTTATTCTCCTGAAGCATGAACAATTAGATATTCCTTCTCTCCCCCCCTTCACAAAAATATGGTGTGTTTCTTTGCAGAATCAATGGATTAAAATGTTGTAGTTTAGTAAGAGAAAATTGGCTCTTGCTGATATTATTAGATGGTTATTTACTTGGATTGAGTATGTAATAGAACGTTCTTGGATTTTCACCAGCTAAATTTTTTAACTCCAAAAAGTGCTACTAGTCAAAGGATAAACTTTTAATTTGCAAAATCTCTTAAATGTTGTGCAGTATCTGATCTACTCTTGACTGCAGTTGGTTAACTGTAAATTGAGAAATTCAAACCAAGCCAGAAACTGTTCATGCAGCCTGCCTCTAAACCTTTGGCAGCTCAAATGTGTGTTTCGCATGTACCGTTAGAAAGATTGAAAGAAAGGGTTTTTATTTCATATGGAGGTCAGGTATTGCTCTTAATATATGGAGCTAAATTATGTCTGCTTGTTCCCTTGCACCTGTGTATTTTTTTTCCTTTAACTGTAGGCAATAAACAATCATTTGAAAATGTCCTGTGTTCAATGAGTTTTGAATGAAGCAATAAGGAAACATCATTGTGGGAGTTCAGTTAACACCAATGAGTTGGTTTTAATTTTATATTGTCAGTTTATATAAATTGTCACAGAAGTTTTATGATACTTGAATGTGATTCGGAAGTACATTTGTAATTTAGTCATTTAACCGTCTCATTTTGCAATGTTGCAGCCAAACCATGCAAAATTACAGTGCATTGTAATTAACATCGAAGTACTCGAGATGGCAGAGGCCGACAGCATCGAATCCACGCTGCTGAAGATCCAACTGTGCTGGGTAGGTCACGTCTCCAGAATGGAGGACCATCGCCTTCCCAAGATCGTGTTATATGGCGAGCTCTCCGCTGGCCACCGTGACAGAGGTGCACCAAAGAAGAGGTACAAGGACTGTCTAAAGAAATCTCTTGGTGCCTGCCACATTGACCACCGCCAGTGGGCTGATCTCGCCTCAAACCGTGCATCTTGGCGCCTCACAGTTCGGCGGGCAGCAACTTCCTTTGAAGAAGACCGCAGATCCCACCTCACCGACAAAAGATAAAGGAGGAAACACCCAACCCCAACCAACCAATTTTCCCTTGCAACCGCTGCAACCATGTCTGCCTGTCCTGCATCGGACTTGTCAGCCACAAACGAGCCTGCAGCTGACATGGACATTACCCCTCCATAAATCTTCATCCGCGAAGCCAAGCCAAAGAAGAAAGAATTAACTAACCAGACGCAGATATGAAAATTGGTTTGGATCAGATTTTAAAACTACATGTGAAAAACATTCATAGCGTTTAATGTTATGATTTCTATATGTTGGAAATTAATTGAAAGCCTCTTGCATAGTTTTAGGGAAATCAGTCTTTCAACCCTATTCAGTTTGATAGTCTCAGTAGCTACATTGTGTCTGAATGAACAATGAGGTTTCATTTTTTAAGCTCGCACAATGGGTTTTATTCAGAGCAGCAAGGTCAGAATGGGATGGAGAACTCTAGTGACTGAAAACTCAGGAGTGATTGAGGATTGTATGGAGATGCTCTGATTTCTCTGATGTAGAGGAGACTGTGGGGTGAGCGCCAAATACAGGCACTAAATGATATGAAGTGTAAGTGAACTGCTGTTTAGCTTGCAAGGATGGTGAAGGTGAGAACTGAAAAGGCAAATGTAGGATAGAGTAATTGGGTTGCTGTTTTAAAAAAAAAGAAAACTGGCAAATGCTATTTTAAGACCTCTAGAAAATGACGAGAAACCAAAGAGGAAGTTTGGTTTGTTCATGAGGAAGCTGAAGATAGTGGTAGCATTTGAAATGTACTGCTCTACCTGATATGGTGAGAAAGGTTTATTTCAGAAGCTGCCCAGCAAGTCAACCTGAATGCAGTAGTAGAAAGAAGAGCAAGAGCATATTACAATGTGTAGTGAAAAGACCATGACGTAGGAGCAGAAATAGGCCATTCAGCTCATCGAGTCTACTCCACCATTTAGTCATGAGCTGGTCCATTTCCCCACTCAGCCCCACTGACTGGCCGTCTGCCATAAGCTTTGATGCCTTTGCCAAATCAAAAACCTATCAACCTCTGTCTTAAATGCACCCAATGACCTGGACTCCACAACAGCCACAGATTTACCAATGCACCTCCTTTTTAAATGGACACCCTTAAATCCTGAAGGTATGCCCTCTTGTCCTAGACTCTCCCTTCATGCGAACCAACCTTTCTACATCTAAACACATAATGCTGGAGAAACTCAGCAGGTCAGTGTACTTTATATAGCAAAGATAAAGATACATAACCAACGTTATGGAATTGAGCCCTTATCAAGGTATGGATAAAATGTGGGCAGTCCCACAGATAGGAGGTAATAGGTGGATAAGAGAGGGGGGGCACACCACCAAATGGGGGGGTGGGTGGCTCAGTATATGGAGAGGGAAGAGGTGGATAGGTGGAAAGAAGACAAGGGAGGTGAGAGGAAAAGCAGGGAGTCTCCCCTGTCTTTCCTTCTCCACCTCCCCCCCCCCCCCACATCATTCTGTGTTTGGGCACCTGCTCACTTTTTGTCCATAACTTGATGAAGGGCTCAAGCCTGAAATATTGGTTATGTATCTTTATCTTTGCTATATAAAGTACGCTATTTGACCTGCTGAGTTTCTCCAGCATTGTTTTTACTTCAATCACTGCCTGAAGACTTTTATGTTTTACTTCTTTCTACATCTACCCTGTCCACACTATCAACATTTGAAATGTTTCAATGAGATCCCTCCTCATTCTCTTCAATTCCAATGAATACTGGCCAAGAGCTATCAAACACCCCTCATATGATGACCCTTTCATTCCTGGAATCATCCTTTGATAAGATCATTAGAACATGGCCCTGGCAGCATTAAATCCCAATCGTGAGGTTCATTCGGAGGCCTGAAGGGAAGAAATAGTCTGAGCCTTTGTGATCTCACATACTTGAAGGAGATGAGTGCGACCAGGGTGGGATGAGTCCTTCAGTATGTTGGTTGCCTTACTGAGGCATCAGAGAGTTGATGGAAGGGAGAGAGGTTTGTGGCTTCCAATCTTGGCCAGAGTAGCTCCCATCTCAGGTGAACATACATCAGGCTAGGGGGACATGCTGAACTTTGTGTGCTCTCTGAACCTTCACCTCTACATAGTCGGTCCCAGTCACATCACTGGAAATGTTTACTCATAAGGACTGAAGCTATTTCCTGCCTCCACATCAGCGCCATTGATGTGGGTAGGGGAGTGGGCTCCTTTTTCTTGTTGACATTGAGAGAGAGGTTGTTATCTTGCCCCAGATCACAAGATTCTGTTGCCTTTCAGTATTCTGTCTCAGCATTATTTGGTAACTTGACTTTCAATACTGATGTCAGTGAATTTAAAGATGGAGTGGTATTTGGCCGGTCAGGATGGATATTTAAGAGGGGAGATTGCTTGAAAATGAGTGTGATTGACAGGCGAGACGTCTGGGATTAAAAGTAAGAATAGAAGAATCAAAAAGAGCAATGGTGTGGCAATCAAAGCACTCAAATTTGGAACTGTGCTCGCAGTCTCGTCACCTCTTTATGGAGGTATAATCATCCAGGGTGCTGTTTGGGTGCTGAAACCATATGCTGCTTTAATTGTATCAACAACAATTTGATGACAAAATTGCATCACGTTAAAACTGCTCATCCAGCCAGCTAGGTCTTTGATGCCAGGCTGACAGGTTTTGAATGTTACTGCAATTCATATGCCAACACTTGATACTGACCACCTTTTGATGCATGGTCACTCAGGTTTATCAGTGGATTTGCGATTTTAAACAGAGTGCAAGAAATGAGGGAGTATGGAAGAACAGGGTCTGGAAATTTTCATAGATCGCAGGAAAGGTGGGGGGGGGGTGGCCTCAGGGAATTTGACCCAAGGATGGGATGAGTATGTTTGAAGAAGTGTGGGGACAACGTCCTGGTGTGTTTCAGCGGACGCAGTCACCTGCACTTGATGAGTAAAAACCCCAAGACACTGGGATTTTTGAACAGTCGGATAGAGGGGTACCTCATAATCAGTCATCCAAAAACAATCAAGATAAAGAGAAACGTTATTGTTGAATTATAATAATGGGTTTTATTGTCATATGCATTGTTCATTTGTACAATAATTTCTTTGGTGGGGGGGCCCGCGATTGAACAGGTACTCAATTTTTAAAAATGTATTAGAGTCATAAAAAATAAATAATATTTACTGTTCCCGTAGTTTAGGTGGCATTACAGCTGCGCGGACAACTTTTGTGTTTTGATGGAATAGTTCATGATTTGTGTAACAAGGGAGGATTCACGAGCCCAGGTGGCTTTTGGAAAGAAAAGGGTGAGGGTGATGAGGCCTTTTATGATGGTATGCATTCCACAATACACTTTGCAGATGTTTGAGTATTCGACAACATGGCAAATCTTCTCAGATGACTTAGGAAGTAGAGGTGTTGGCATCCCTTCACAGTTGTCTTGATGTGCTGGCTCCAGGAGAGGATTTCTGACAAATGGACTCCCAGGAACTGGAAGGTACTAATCTGCTCCACCCGTCAGGTGCGTGATCCCTCGGCTTCCCCTTCCCAAAATCAACAATAAACTCCTTGGTCTTGGTGTCTATTGAGAGCCAGATTGTTAGTCAGGCATCACCCAACCAGATTCTTAATCTCCTTTGTGCTTTCCGAAGCCTTTCCAGTTATTCAGCCAACAACGGTTGTACCATCAGTGAATTTATAGCCTGGTCCAGAGCTGAAATTGAGGACAAGGACAGAGGTCAGCAAGGAGATGTTGCCTATCCATTACTGACTGGGGTCTGCCAATGAGGAACTTTAACATTTTTAACTTAAAAATACACGAGAAATTAAATGAGCGTTGATTTAAATGCAGAAATATTGAACTGATTACTTTCAAACCAAGTTGGTGGTGTAAACTCAAGCCAGATGCCAAGTGTGTTCAGATTGAGCTCCTCCTGAGCCTCACTGCTGAGGAGAAGACGGTGGAACTTTCTGGCATGATTTGTTCTGGAATTTACTGCGACATGCAGGTGTAGAAGCATGGACACCTCCCCTGCCGATCTCTTCCAAGTCATGCACACAGGTAGACTTGTATTCAATATTTTGAACATGTAACTTGCTTTATGCTTGGGTGATTTATCTCTATTTTAATCTTTGGGAATTTTTTTCCCCCAAAATGGATAAATACATCTTTTGACAACAGCATGGCTCTGGAGATATCAGAAGGAAAATTCTACAGTGTAATTTTTTTTAAAAAAGAAATTGCTGGAATCCTGAAATTTAATATATATTTTGTACACGTATGTCTGTTCTCCATGCAAATCAATACAAAGCACTCTTGAAATATCTAAGGGAGGTTCAGTAGGGGGAACATTTGATACTGAATGTCATGACCACTTTAAGGTCATATGAAGTTCAAAAGTGTTTTTGGACCAGCCAGCACTGATTTGCATTACTGTTTACTATAATTGTGGTAACATTAAGTCGCTGAGTGTCATGACCACATTGAATGTAGCCTTTAAGGTCATATGAAGTTCAATTAGTCAAGTGCTGTGCATCAATGTACATTCAGAATAAAAACAAGTGGCCAAACCCAGTTCAATATGGGCTCAAAAAAGCGAAGCAACATTGGCCAAAATTCTTTACAAGCCCGTAGAGTGAGACAAAGGAGAAATCAAGAAACAGCAGAGGATCATCAGTCTCTCCCCCCCTCACTGCTGATGCTTCCAGGCATGCAAGGAGCAGACAGCAGGAAACAGAACAGAAGCGATACGCCCGTCTCAGTGCTCAGGCCTTCGGATAGGCAAGGGGGACAGGCAGCGGGAAAGAGGGCAGCAACACCAGGCCTGCCTCGGACCTCCAGCCAAACAAACTTCAGGAAACTGAGGAACAATGCCAAGCCCACCCCAGGGCTGATGCCACCAGGAATTTCATGAGCAGACAACAAGAGATTGATGAAGATGAATAAAGCAACACTCCAAGCAACGTGAAGAAAAGCCAACAGCTGAAGGGCAGCGCCATTTACTACAGCCAACCTGTAAAATGCTGCATTCAATTACTCAGTTGACATTGAGTGTCCCTTCAGTAATGTAGTCATAACTGGCTCCATTGTCAAAGGTATGTCAACGTTGTGGAGCAAAGAAGTGGAAACGCCATCGATATGTTGTTCTAATAGAAAATCTGGCAAGTGCTCCAGCTGGAAAAACTAAGAACATTGTTTATAATGAAGCCCTTAGCTGAGAATTGTTTGTCTATGTTTTGGCCAGAAGTTAACTTTGTTTGAACTGTGTATCTATGTTGCAAAGAACATAGATGTTATGTTTGGGGGAAAAAAATGTATTTATGCAGAATAACCATTATGTTTTTGGGGTATTTTGTTTCAACCATGTACAGTAGTCAACAACTGAGTTTTATTTGTGATTCAAGTCAAGTCGCGTTTATTTGTCGTTCATGCAGTGTACAGTGAAAACGAGATAGTGTTTCTCCAGACCCTGGAGCTGGTTATTTATATGAATAAATTGCATCAGAATATTTTTAAGAAATGTATCATTTTAAAATATCATGTTGCATGTGCTAGCCCTGTGTCCCCGGAGATCAGAAGCCTCACGGCTTGGAGGGAAAATCTTGCACAATCTGGTTGTGAGGGCCCGATCGCTTTTGGTACCTCTTCCTGGATGGCCGGAGGGAGAATAGATTGTGGGAGGAGTGTGTGTGTGGAGTCCTTAACAATGTTTATGGCTTTCTGCAAACAGCGGCCATTATAAATGTCTATCTTGGCAGAGAGAGACACCCTAAGCAGACTTTACTATCCGCCGCAGAGACTTGCGTTCTGGGATGGTGCAGTTCCCAAACCAGGTGGTGATGCAGTTACGTAGGATGTTGTGAGGGTAGAGGGCAGAAGCTGGACTTCCCTCAACTTCCACAGGAAGTAAAGGCATTCTGACAATGGATCTGGTGTTGGGGGATGAGGAGAGATCCTCCACCAGGTGGAATTCGGCGCTCTGGACTACCTTAACGGTGGAGCTGTGGATGGGCAGTAGAGAGTGACTCCTGAAGTTGACCACCATCTCATTTGTCTTGTTGACGTTCAGGTGTAGGTTGCTGTCTCTGCACCCGGGCAACACTTGGGTTTCCTGTTAGTAAAAAAAAATACACAAGTGCTGGGCCCACTCAGCGTTCAGGTAGGATCAGTGGAAAGAGAAAATGATTTTATTTCAGGTCAATGATCCATTGTCGGAACTAATAGGTATTCTACACGCTGCACTTTCTACGCATTTTGCATGTCTGATCACTTTCAGGTCTGATGAAAAACAAGTCTAGTGCAACCTTGGCCGCCCCCAGCTTCTCATTGCTTGAGATTCCACCATCTACAGTTCTGCTTCCCTAGTTGAAGCATCTACAGCTGAGCAAACATACACCTTTAAACTTGCAGAAGGTATTTAAAAGCATGAAGGACAATGCCGTGAATAAACTGAGTTGTCACTGTTGGACATTGAAACTTTAAATGATTTTGAACACTGCAGACTTAAATGATTGGGTAGTTGGCAAAATGAAGCTGCTTATTGTGTGACATCAATTATTCATTCAAACCTTTATAAAATGTGTATATAACTGAATGCAGAGGAAGATGCTGTCATCTGAATCACATCTTCAAGAACTATCATCGTATTTAATTTGTGCAATGTATCATTGGTGAATTTTGAAAGTTGATGAACCATTCCTGTTTAAAAACACCTTTGCAATAGATGGGGTTTTGTCTCATTTTAAGTTGCAATGGATTCTAATACTTTGGTTCTCCAATCGCCACAAAAATACATTATAATCCATTTTTAAAACATTGCGACAGCTAGACTTAAAAATTGCTGAAACCCATTAATTTATTGGCAGTAAAACTCATGAAATTGTAAACTTTAAACTGGCGGAGTGTAGCGAGGGCACTACGGCTGCAACAAGGATACAGCTCTCGGTTATACCCCCAAGGCTGTAGCTCGAATCTGCAGGAGAAGAAACACGCACCAGCAGAGTGTGTTCGACACTTGAGTTTATTCCGTGGCAGCTCTGCCTTTTATAGTTAGCTCGGCCTCATCATCACTGGGGCGTGCCTTGAGCGAGCCAGCTGCTGATTGACTTTCTCTGGATGCCTGGACCCTGATTGGGCCTCCTGCGATCCACCAGTGGTGATTGTCCAGTTTCACCGTTCTGCCGGCGGCCTATGGAAACAGGTGTTTCAGCCTGCACCCTGTTTGCCGGTTGCGTTCGACGGCCATTTACTGTGTTAGCCTGAGGTGCAGGCCACTACACGACCCCCCCCCCTCCCCTAGAACCAGCAGTTGGGGCATTGCTTTTAAGGATGCTGACCCCTGCGCTGTGGGGTCTAGGTTTAGTTGGGGGCCAGGGTGCATAGACATTCGCGTAGATGGGACAATGTGGACACCAAGGGCTCCAAGTCCTCAGAGGCCTTCATGAATTTGCCCAGTATAACTAAGGGGGCCCCATAGACTAACTTTGTAGAGGATGCCTCAAGGTCCTCCTTGGGTGTGGTGCGGATGCCTAATAGGACCCAAGGGAGTTTGTTGGCCCAGTTAGGTCCGGTAACCCATGCCGTTAAGTCTGCCTTAAGGTGTCTGTGGAACCTCTCCACCAACCTGTTGGCCTCTGGGTGATATGCCATGGTGTGGTGGAATTGAATCCCCAGGGTGTGGGCTAAGGCAGTCCACTGACTGGAAGTGAATTGGACCCCACTGTCCGAGCTAAGGTGTTCGGGAACCCCGAAGCCCACTTCCCAAGTGTTGAGTAAAGCCTGTGTGCATGCTCTGTGGAAGCCTCTGATAATGGCACTGCGTCTGGTCACTAGTCAACCATTGTGAGAAGGTAATGTGTGCCTCTGGATATGGGTTGGGGTCCCACAATGTCAATGACTGAAGTGGCAACACGCTGGCTCGAATGTCTGTGGTGGAGCTTTGATATGAGTCTGGAATTTGGATGACTGGCACTGAGTACAAATCTTGGCCCAGAGGGCAACCTCTTTGCAGAGGCCATGCCAGACATACCTGTTCACCACCATTTCGACTGTAGTCAGATGGTGGGGTGAGCCAAGTTGTGGAATGAGTCAAAAACCAGTCTCTTCCATGCAGCCAGAATGACAGGGCAAGGTTTACCCATCGTGGTGTCACAGAGCAGTGTGTGATTGCCAGGGGTGATCTGGATGTCCTCCAGTTGTAAGCTGGTGAGCGCTGTCCAGAGCACTGGAAAGTCAGGGTCTGCTTGCTGCGCATCAGCCAGGGCCGCATAGTTGATGCCAGGGGTAGGGTTGTGCACTGTCAAGATAGCCGGATGGGATAGGACATCAACCACCATATTGGATTTGCTGGCTACGTGTTCAATGTCCATTGTAAATTTGGAAATGTAGGACATGTGCCACTGGTGCCTGGCTGACCACAGATCTAACAGCTTACTAAAGGCACAGGTAAAGGGTTGGTGGTCTGTTTAAATGTTGAACTTCCTGCCCTCCAGGAAGTAATGAAAGTGCCGAATTGCCAGGTATAAAGCTAGCAGTTCTCTATCAAAGGCCCTGTACTTGAGCTCTGGTGGCCTGAGGTATTTACTGGAAAAGGCTAGCGGTTGCCATTGTCCATCAACGAGCTGCTCAAGTTCACCTCCAACCCCTGTGCTGGAGGCATCTGTCATGAGGGCAGTTGGGGCATCCGTCCATGGGTGTACGAAGAGGGTAACATTGGCTAAGGTGTTTTTGGTGACCTGGAAGTCATTGGTCACCTCCTGGTTCCATTGTATGTTTTTACCAGATCCTGCCATGAGGGGAAATAGAGGGCTCATGATGCGGGCCACTGCAGGGATGAAGCGGCGACGAAAGTTGACCATACCCGCAAACTCTTGTAGTCCCTTCACTGTCGATGGCATGGGGAAAGAGCGAATAGCATCTACCTTAGTGGGTAACGGTCTGGCTCCATGTTGGTCGATACAATGGCCAAGGAAGTCCATAGTCTCTCACCAAACTGACATTTGGCTGGGTTGATGGTTAGGCCAAAATCACTCAGTCCAGAGAATAATTGTGGGTGGTGTGCTCGGTGCAGGTGTGGCTGGCAATTAAAATGTCGTCGAGGTAGATGAAAGCAAAATGCAGATCCCGGCTCATCAACCTCTGGAAAGTCTGAGCCACGTTTTTTAACCCAAAGGGCATGTGGAAAAATTCAAACAATCCAAAGGGGGTTATGATGGTGGTTTTTGGGATGTTGTCAGGGTGGATCAGGATCTGGTGATAGCCCCTGATGAGAGCCACCTTTGAGAATATCTTTGCCCCTTGAAGGTTAGTGGTGAAGTCTTGGATATGGGGCAAGGGATATCTGTCTGGAATGGTGGCCTTGTTGAGGTGGCGATAATCTCCGGATGGCCTCCACCCACTGTCTTGGGGACCATGTGGAGAGGGGAAACCCAAGGACTATTGGAGCGCCGCACAATGCCGAGTTCTTCCAACTTTTGGAACTCATCCCTGGCTAGGTTGAGTTTCTCAGGGGAAGGGGAGATGCTGCACCCTGGCGTGGAGGGGAGGTCCCTCTGTGACGATTTGGCACCTCACTCCATGTTTGGTGATGGAGGGGAATTCTGCTAGGACCAAAGTGAATTTGTTGTCAGCAGTACCCACGGAGTGCAGGTGGGGGCTGGTGAGTTCAGTGCTCTTGTGAGTGAATTCATTGTTGGCAGTACTCACCGCATGCAGGTGGGGGCTGGTGAGTTCAGTACCCTTGAACGAGAGTGACTGAAATGTCTGGGTGTGCAACAGCTGATCCCCCTTGATATCCAGCAGGAGTGAGTTGGGCCACAGGAAATCTGCACCCAGTAATGGTTGTTGCATGGCCGTCACCTGAAACTTCCAAGTGAATTGTCTCTCCCCGAATTGTAGGGGAACGGTGCAAGTGCCGAATGTTCGGATGTTGGAGCCATTTGCTGCTCAGAGCTCCCAGCCCACTTTGCAACAACAGGCCTCCAGGCTGGTCGGGGGAATAACGCTGTTTTATGTCCTAGTGTCCACCAAGAAAGGTCGGTCCGACAGGGACTCTTGAATGCCTAGCAGGCTTTGCAGTTGGTCAGTCATCGCAGCCATTAATGACGGCCAGCCTGGGAGTTTCCCTGGAATGTGCAGGGGGAGTGGCATCGATGGACCTTAGAACCCCACTGTTGGTGATAGAAACAGTACTGCTAACCAGTGGTGTGTGGCGTATCAACAGTCGGTCAGTGGTCTTCCTGGCCAAGCACTGATGACTCAGTGCTGTCAACTGCTTGAGCGAGGCATCCCTCTTTGCCGTCTATAGCGGGTCTGCTCGGGCCGCCACCTTCCTGGGACCATCAAAGTCTTCCTCTGCGAGGAGCAACCGGATGTCCTCGGGCAGCCTCTCCAGGAAGATCCGCTGGAACAGCGGGCAGGAGGTGTGGCCATTGTTGAGAGCGAGCATGTTGCTCATGAGGGTCCCCCAACAGTTGGGCAGCATTGAAGAAAAAAGATTTGATTGAAATGTTTGCTTTAAGGTTTCTGTACTGCATGCAAAATTCCGACGCATCCATTCTGAGATACAACTGATCCTTTGGTCCCAATTATGGTTTTAAGTCGGGGACTACCTGTACATACATTGAGCTGCATTATTGACAGCACAGCTGAACTTGGAACTTGGTGTAAATCGAGAAATCAGAATGGCACAATGGGGAAAGCCTGCCTAAGGTGGGTTTTGTTGGATGAGTTGAGGTCACTGTGTGACTTCTTGGTGCCTGGGGAAGCATTTTGGTCACATGGTGAATTGTGGATCAATTGTGGAGATGGCAATGCTCCCCACTTACTATTGTCTCTCAATTCGCCACCTCTTGGATCTGATGGAAGCCACTGTATGGCCCTTCCTAGGGCTTGTTACCATGGGACAATTGTCTGGGCTGGAAAGAGCTGTGAAGCCAAATAGGGGTCTTCCCTTACATGCATCAGGAGGCAGCAAGGCAGACTGTTCATCTCCTCCACTGCTGCAAGAGTATCAGCAGTAATCTGGGTTCACACCTGAATCCTAACACAGCAGGATTCAAACCTAACATGTTGGGGGAGGGGGTGTATCTGAAGCCCCTTTCACACTAGCATCCCAGTAAATTGGCCATTCAGTATCCTGGGATAGGAATGGGGAGGGGGTTTGGCCTTTCGCACTAACCAGACACTGAATGCTTTCACACTTGCAAGGGTTTATACTCGGCATTTGGTCTGTTCTACCTTTAATCAGAAGTGCCTGCAATGTTGCTGCCAGTTTTACACCTGCCTGATCTCAATGCCGGCATCATGCAGATGTTGGGGATTGTCCTAGGGGTCGAGGCCGACAATCCCCGCTGTGATATGACATCATCTTACCCCAGCGTTGAGCAGATTTTGCTTTCACACTTGCCACTTTAAAGGCTGATTGGCTTTCAATTCCTGGGATCACTGGCAAATGCAAAAGGGGCTTGAATGTGCAGACCAGAGAGTCAAGATAATTTCCTGCAAAGTACTGATTTGTTATAACAAAATAACTGCTAAACTAGATCAAACTGGATTTATTAAGAAAAGATGAAAAACGGACAATATCTGTAAGTTCATTAACTTAATCCATGCAGTACAAGGAAATAAGACGCCAACAGTGGTGGTTGCTTTAGATGCAGAGAAAGCCTTTGACAGGGTAGAATGGAATTATTTATTCAAAGTACTACAGAGGTTCAACCTACCAGAGAAATATATTAATTGGATTAAAGCATTATATAAGGGACCATTGGTGAAGGTTAGAGTAAATGGATATATATCGAACCAATTTAAATTAAACAGGTCAACTAGGCAGGGATGTCCACTATCTCCCTCACTGTTCGCTTTACCTATAGAACCCTTGGAAGAACTGATAAGAACAGAAAATAAAATAAAGGCATAAAAATAAAAGAGAAGGAATATAAAATCAGTCTATTTGCAGATCATGTCATAGTATACTTGTCAGAACCAGAATTATCAATAAAAGAATTACATAAGAAATTGAAGGAACATGGAGAAGTATCGGGGAACAAGATCAACGCAAATAAAAGTGAAGTGATGCCAATGAATAATGCGGATTTCACAAAGTTTAAGAAAGAATCACCATTTAGATGGCAAACACAAGCAATCCGATACCTAGGTATTCAACTCGATAATAATCTAGGCCATCTATACAAATTAAATTGTCAGCCATTAGATAAGAAATTACAAGACTACTTAGAACATTGGAAAGATTTACCAATAACACTGATAGGAAGGGTAAATTGCATTAAAATGAATATCTTCCCAAGGATACAATACCTATTTCAATCATTACCAATTCCCTTAACAGAGAAATTCTTCAATGAGCTAAAGAAAATAATAAGAAAATTCTTATGGAAAGCGGGGAAACCGAGGATAGCGCTATATAAGTTAATAGAATGGTACAAACAAGGGGGCTTACAGCTACCAAACTTTAAGAATTATTAAAGAGCAGCACAATTAAGATATCTATCAGATTTTTATCAAACAAGGGAAAAACCAGATTGGACCAAGATAGAGCGAGATAAAATAGGGGAGAAGGTACCAGAACATATACTTTATAAGTGGGATGAAAAGCTGGTGCTACGTAGAAGTTCACCAGTACCGCACCATCTGCTCAACATTTGGAAGAAGATTCACGTAGAAAGGAAAAAAACAAATTATCAACTACCAAAATTCTTATTGATGCAAAATCAACTAATCCCTTTCACAATAGATAACCTTTCCTTTTGAGAATGGGAGAGAAAAGGGATCAAAAGAATAGAAAATTGTTTTTTGGAAAACAATTTATTATCTTTTGAACAAATGAAGTACAAATATGGAATAACTCATGGTACAATATTTGCATACCACCAACTGAAAACCTACTTAAAGGACAAACTGGGAAGCAGACTGAGATTACCAGAAGGAAGCAGCTTTGAATACGTGATTACAGACACAATGATAATTAAAAGATTTATAACAAACATGTACATCAAACTGCAAGAGAAAGAGAACGATGAAATAAGCTGTAAACCCAAACAAAAGTGGGAACAAGATCTAAACAAAGATAAAAAATGAAAAATGGGAAAAGCTATGCTCTGGAACTATAAGAAATACAATAAACACGAGGTTATGCATGATACAGTATAATTGGTTACACAGACTATATACCATGCTCCAAAAGTTAAATAAATGGGCTCCAACAATATCAGATAGATGTTTTCGCTGTAAGAAGGAAATGGGAACAACAGAACATGCAATTTGGGCATGTGAGAAAGTGGAAAAGTTTTGGGAAGATCTAAATCAGGTATTAAATAAAATCACAAAAAGCAACATAACAAAAAACCCAGAGATCTTTCTTCTAAGTAATATAAGAAGTAAAGAACTAGGCCTCGATTTGGATGAAGCACAAAAAAGATTTATTGTGATAGCCTTAGCTGTAGCAAAAAAAATATAATATCAACCTGGATATCTGAAGAGAGCCTGAGAGTACAGCAATGGTACATAGAAATGAATGTGTATTCCATTGGAAAAAATAACATATAATTAAAAAAATAACATCACAGTAATCAAACAAATTTGGGAACCGTACATGGAACACAACAGAGAGGACCTACCGCGGACCTCCACCCCCTAAAATGACAGAATGAGAAGACGAAATGAACTGACCCAGTGTGTAAAAGTAGATGACACAATTGTCTTGTTTATTTTCATTGTGTGATGACATTGTTTAATGGTTTTATTGTATTGTATATGTTGAACGTTTAGTGGGTAGTGAGGGGGTGGGAAGGAGGGAGGGAAAGGAAGGGGGAAAAGGGGAGAAAATGACACTGTGTATATTCAAGAGGGAAATGTTTGTGTGTATTTTGGTTAATATGGTTCATAGTGTGAAAAATAAAAATAAAAAAAAACAAAATAAGTGCTGATAGGATGTTTCCATTGAGAGCTAGGGTTGAAATGTAGCAATTCACAGCAATGACGAACTGAAGTGAGACTTGAAATCCCTTTAATGTCTGAGTATTTCATTAATCACTTTCAAAATGACAAAGATGTTACGTGATTGAAAAAAGAAGTTATTTGCCTAATTAGATCAAGCAGGATGAAGAGATTCGTGGATCATCAACACCAACACTGGAGATTTTGTGCCAATCTTGTACGTTGCAGATCCCATGTTACATCGAAGACATTAAAGTTTTATTTTCACCTGCTGAATTAATGTTGGAATTAATCCATTCATGGGATGGAAAGGGTTGCAGGAAGAAAACTTCAACTGTTGCAAAGCAGAAAATTGTCAACATAGGAAATCAAGAAAACACACAATGTTGGGAATTCTCCGCAAATGGGTGCAACAGATAAGGTGCTTTTTCTCTCACCTGAGGCGGCCCGCGGGCTGACCCAGGGATCAGCCATTGAGCACGGTGATCGGGCACCCAGCATGCAGGATGAGATGCCCACTCCCCATAGGCCACAGGAACGGCAGTCGAGTCGGCCAATCACCGCCAGCGGATGGCAGGGGGATGATGCAGCTGGCTGCCTGAGAAGGCAGAGCTGCAATCCAATAAAATCAGTGTTGATTGCACTCCCTTGGTGTGAGAGTCTTCTTTCTTCAACCTTGAGCTATAACCCCATTATACCTTGAGCAACAACCGTAGCGACCCCGCTGCACACCTCTAATTTGTTCTTCAGTAAGCTTTTGGATTGAAATTAGTAAGGAATGAGTTTCCACAATCAGCCCTGATGAAGTAAAAGATGGAAATGGCCTTGGTCAAGCAATTTTGGAAAATATGTTATACAAATTCTGCCTTGAAACTTAATTTACTCCAATTCTACCAAACTAAGTTCATGGTTTAAAAACTCTCTTTCAGATTTATTGTCAGAGTACATACACACCGTCACATACAACCCTGAGATTCCTTTTCCTGCGGGCAAGGCAGAATTACCACTAACTGGTAGTGCAAAAAAATAAACTGTACATATCATAAACATGTAAACAAATAATAAATGTAAATAAACAATAAAGTGCACAAGTAAGAGTCCTCAAACAAGTCCCTGATTATGTTTGTTGTTGAGGGTTCTGATGGTGGAGCGGTAGCAGCTGTTCCTGAACCTGGGGGTACGAGGTCTTGTGGCACCTGTACCTCTTCCCTGATGGACAAGGCGTGTGCTGTGATCGCTGCTGCCCTCCGACAGCAATATTCCTTGTAGATGTGCTTAGTAGTGGGGAGGGTGTTGCCTGCGATGTGTCCGCTATCTTTTAGAGGGCTTCACGCTCAGGGGTTTCCATACCAGACAGTGATGCAGCTGATCAGCACACTTTCCACAACACATTTCTGTAGAAGTTTGATAGGGTTTTAATAGGATATTTTTCAAAATCCTAGAGTTAGCCAGGTTTCTTTAATCTTGTATGGCAAACCGGTCGTATTTGGAGCCTGTCAGGTGAATAGTCTGTGGCCACGAATTTTCTCTGATGATTAATGCGTTTCATTTAATGATGCCCATTGCAAGGCCCCCTGCCTTTTACATCCTTGCGTATTAAATTATTCACTACACCGCGCGCTTTTTTAAAATGGCGGTGCTGCATTGGCAGTGGTGTGGACCTGGGGCGAGCAGGGAAGGGCAACGCAGTGGTCTCCGCAGGGTTCTACCTCCCAGTCCTTCAACCGACGGCTCTGGAGAAGCTCCTGCTGAAGCAACTGCCGGAGTTTTATTTCTAAAATCCTGCGACCGTCTAGTCTGGGCCCAAGATGGCGGTGCCTGTGTTGGCAATGGCCCCAAGGGGTTGCAGACTGCGGGAAAGCAGAGGGCTGGTGCAGGGCACCAGAAAATGGGAATAACACTTCCCATTTGAGAGGGAGAAGGTGAAGAGATGACGCTACGGGATTGTGAGCATGGTGGCAGACGAGCGAGAGGCCTGTGCAGATGAAGAGCGCACTGGCGGTAGACTGTTGGTCTTTTTTAAAATTTGGACGTGCAGCACAGTAACAGGCCACTTCAGCCCATGTGTCTGTGCTGCCCAATTTGCACCACATTAGCCTACATTCTCAGTGGGAGGAAACCACTTAGACACAGGGAGAACATGCAAGCTCCTTGAAGACAGCGCGGGCTTCGAACACTGGCCCGGTCCTGATCACTGGTGCTGTAAAGGTGTTCCGCTAACTGCTACACCAACCATAGCTGCCCTGAAGTGAGGAACCCATGAAGGCTGTAGGCAACTAGCTACTTGTGGTCAAAGGACTCAAGCAAAGATGGAGGACTGCTTGAGACTGGTTGAAGAGGTACCAGGTATGCAAGAGAGGGCCAAGGGCAGAAGGGGCTCCCAAGGGGCCTTTGATGCTGATAGTTGGCTCATCCTTTTCGAGGTTTCGACCTGGATCTCACGTTCCAATAGTTGAGAGTGGAGTCTGTTTAGCTGCAGAGACTGCGGGAGCGCTGGGGGCAAATGCTCAGACACTCGGGTACTCTTAAGGGACTCTCTTTCTGTAACTGTAAGGGGAGGGGGCGGGCAATTTCTTCTGATGGTGAATCTTTGTCTGCCTTACAGGGTTAGCGCCAGAATGCATGTTGGAGAGGGGGCATTAGCAGGTTAGAGGGGGGCAGGGACTGATCTGTCAACTGGTGAGGGAGGTGGTGGCAGGATCTGACCTGTCAACTGGAGGGGTTGCTGGCAGGGTCCGACCTATCAGTGGGGCCTGCCTGTCCTTGAGGCCATCCCTCTGATGTTGGACAGTGACGCGGGTGGGTGGAGTTGTTAGCGCGTGTCAACCTAGACGCTACTGATGCGGGAGGGAGTGGGCAGGTCTGACAGCCAGGGTTGGCCGCGACCATGTTGGGGGGGCAATGCCCGCGGATACCCCCTTTTGGGCCAACCCTGTTGCCTTATCCTTTATACTGCTATTCCAAAATACCCATTTCTCCCTGTGTCTGTGTGGGTTTTCCCTGGGAGGCTCCAGTATCCTCCCAACGCTTGAAACATACGGGGGGTTTTGGTTAATTGGGTGCAATTGAATAGAACAGGCTCGCGGGCCAAAAGGGCCTGTTGCCATGCTGTATATCTAAATTTTTAAAAATAGAACAATATGTAATGACAGTGATCATGGTTGCAATGCAACTAGCAATGCCTTCAGGATTATAGCTCCTATTTGATTAGATTTGGCTGCCAGCAGGGGGCTGACATATAATATGCAAGATCTGTAATGGAGGCTTGCAGCCTCATGACCTGTCTCATGGTGCTGTTTGCAACAAATTTAAAGTAAAGAACCTTTTCCTTCATGCATGTGTTGTCTAAGAACTCACACAAAGAAATGCAAAATGAAACACAAAGTATAGTGAAAAATACTTTGTATGCCATCTCATCAAGTCAATCTATTCTTGAGTACAACAGGTCATGCAGAATTATACACAAGTGCAGAGTTATAGAGAAACAGTTTAGTTAAGTGAAAAGGCGGCTTGATTTTACCAACGAGAGGTCCAATTAATTGACGTTAACAGTGGCGAGGAGACTATCCATGAATCTTTTATGGGAGGGAGGAAGGATTCACAAACATTCTGGCTCAGGTACTCATTTGATATCCAAATGAATCCATATGCCTCAACCATGTGACTTGGTCATGAGGTAGATGATCACACTAGAATTCCTGCCGGCACTCCTCCTATCTTTCATGTATCCTTCAGAATCAGGATTTATCGTTACGAACAAGTCATGACATTCGGTGTTTCTGCGGCAGCATCACAGTGTAAATATTCATATTGTAACCATCTGACAACAAGACTGCTTAAAAAATATATATTAGTGCACGAAAAGTGAGGCAGTGCGTTTCGTTCATTGATCATTCAGGAATCTGATGGTGGCAGGGAAGAAGCTGTCCTTGTGCCGCTGAGTAGCTCATCTTCAGGCTCCTGTATCTTTTCCCCAATGGTAGCAGAGTGAAGGGGGCATAGCCTGGGTGGTAGGGGTGCTTTTTTTAAGACACCGCCTCATAAAACAACTTCACATTTTTGTACCAATGACTATTATTCTTAGTTCTTTGAAACTTAAGATTGGTGTTTCAAACATTTCTCCTTGAATTCTGTTTTGCTAACTGCACACATACTAAATGACTCCAATCTAAAATGTCTGAAAATCTCATTGTTTTAGCCAGTCTACATATCCTGACAATCTATCCACCAGCTTTGGTTGCAGTTGCTTCATTTGTAACTCTTAAAATGTTTGAAGGCATGATGTTCAAATATCATTCCAAAGTTTTCACCACATTTTCATGAGGCGTTGATAAATTCACAGACATTTTGTGTGTCTTTTGCCTCTGCACCTGTAAAATTCGCCACTCCCTCTTCTTTCTGTGTCGGTTGTTGCTTTATTGCAGTGGTTTTCAAACCGGTGACTCACATCCCACTTTAAGTAATCCCTATGCCGCAATTGCTCTGTGATTAGTAAGGGATTGCTTAAGGTGGGTAGAAAGAAAGAGTTTGAAATCCACTGTTTTAATTGTCCCTCATGTGCACGGTTTCATAATTCCAAAGGCCAATGACAATTTTCCTCAAGCAAATATTTCAGTAACAATTGGGTCTAGAGCGGTGTTTCTCAACCTTCCCTGCCACTCACATCCCACCTTAAGCAATCCCTTACTAATCACAGAGCACCAATGGCAGAGGGATTACTTAAAGTGGGATGTGAGTTTAGAGGGAAGTTTGAAAACCACCAATCTATTATGCCTTGTCCTTCTGGGCCCTGACTATATAATTTATTTGCAGGAATATTTCTACTTATTTGTCCACAGTACAAATTACACAGATTCCTTGCACTTCTCACACATATGCACTTTGTCTACTGCTATCATTTATGCTGCTGTTCCAAAATGCCAGTTGTTTTTTAAAATATTTTATTTTAAAAGACTCTAGCAAATATATATAAACAATATAAGTCATTTTCTTATCATACAATGTAATATCAATATATATGTATAGTTATGGACCTTGAGTATTTTGTTTTTTGACAGGACTGAACTTGCTGTGGGGATTTGATGGCTGTAGTAGCGCTAAGCTGCCACTAGGAAATTTTGGGAGCTGTCAAAGCATGGGAGCCAGACGCTAGAAGTCTGTGGGCTCACAGGAGAGCCAGCCTGCAGCTTCTAACCTCTCTCCACCAATGGAGAGAGCTGGAGGCAGCACTGGGCAGCTTAAAAACCGCAGAGTGCTAATTCTGGAGGGAGGGTTTGTTGGTGGAGTGTGCGGGACTAACCAGTGCCTCTCCTGTCCCCTTTCAAGGAAGAGGACCCATGTGCCAGAAGGGCACTATCACACCCTAAAGAGGGCTTTGGAGGGTCACCAGACCACTCAAGTTAGGTGTCCAAGGAAGAAGGACTCGCGTGCTAGAAGGGCACTTGCAAACCCTAAAGTAGGTTCCGGAGGCGTGAACCTCATATAGTGACCAGGAGATCACTGTAGAAATTTCCAGATAAAGGAAGTGAAGGGTGATGGTAGCCCCATTCGTACCCAAAGGCAGACTTGTGCTGCCCTGACAGACTTGACATGACTGGCCTGGGGGTTTTTGGTTTTGCAGTTTAGTTTTGGGAATTTTGGTGATTTTTGGGGCATTTCAGCCCGGACTGTAATGTTCTGGGTTTTTTTTTCCACATACACCGTACATTAATAGACTGTTGTTGATATAGAGTTGCCATTAAGGCTGGTGTTCAGGCATTAAGTTTATTGAGTTAATTCTATTATTGTTAGTTTGGTTAATAATTTTTGTGTTAAATTTAACTCATTCGTTTGTGTGCCTCCTATTTGCTGCTGGGGAGTGTAACAATATATTTTATATATAGATAAAAATAAAGTTTTTTTCACTCTTCCCCCAATATTAAATAAACCATAAAAGGCAAAGAAAAAAAAATCTAAAAATTAAAACACATCATCTATTCCACAACCTTAATCCAGTCTTTTCTTTATTTATCTCTCAGAATGCAACATGATCGATAGAACTCGGAGACTTGTGAGGAGCACACTCTTTTATTGGCTTAGGATGAACGGCCAGTATTTACAGAGGTCTTCAGGTAATTCTGAGGTGAGGCGGGAAAACAGGGTTTATATCGGGACCAATGGGGGCAGGAGCCAAGAGGAGCAGTCGGCCGTCTAATCTACACACGCATAGACAGTGAATCCCAGCTCACTGCACAGGACGGTTTATATTGGTGTGGTTTTCTGAGGTCCAAAAACAAGTCAGGCAACGTGGAGAATTCTTCAGGAAGATTTAATCTTTATTTGCAAGTCAAGGCTGAGACAAATCAAAGCCCGTACTCTGAAATGCCTGTTGCTATGAGACACTGCTCTTTTTTTTGTACAGACTTTCAGTTACTTACCAATGTTTGACTTTGATTAATGTTTTGTACCAATGAGCTCATCCCGGGTTCATTTCTCATTCTTGGTACCCTTATCACATCTCCTTGCACTACACTATTTTCTTGTAACTGGCCTGTTTCAGAATAAATCACTTGGCACTATGGTTCCTCCTACCTCGTCCTGTCTAACTTCTCCTATCTGATCTCCTGTTATTCCCCTAATCTCATCCTGTATGAATGCTTATTCTCCTGGTGCCTGTAACCACGATTAGATTTGAATGTATGATCTTCATCGTTTCTTTCTGGACTTGTGTTTTAAAGTTAGCCGTTTTGTGTAACCTTGGGGAAGAAGATATTTTCCCTCTTTGTGTTTTAAAGTTAGCAGGCTTTGGAGTTGTAAAATTCTACTCATCCTATAATCAGCCAACTTTTCTACATACTGTGGCTGTTACTTAATTGCATGAATATTTTCTATAAACAATGTATTTGAATTACATAGTTAATGGTTACCTAGTCACGGATTAATGAATACATAATGAAAGGTAGTAGGTATATTTTCCAAAGTAATTTGATTCCTTTCTTAACGGGGAGTATAGATCATATCTGCGCACCCATGTGCCCCAGGTACGGCTGCTACACTTTGGTGAACGTATCATACTTCCGTTATAAGTCTCCAGGGGAATGCAACTCCACATTTCCGTACTCCAGCATGTAATGCTAAGTGGAGAGTCGAACTTCCATGCAGCCACTATACACTTCTCCAGGAATATTCCATACTGGTCAATGTGTATAACGTCTGCAGCTTTTTTCACAGTAAAGTGAGCAACAAGAATGGAACGACGAAACCAACATCCTTTATTGATCCATGAGGAGCAGTGCACAGTATATCAAGGCATTGAAATTCATCTCAATTGGTCCACACAATTCTTCCATGCATGCTCTTATTATACAATACCTATGCATGATTCTATTTGAAGTTTAATCAAACAGCACAGTAATAGGGCCCTTGCAGCCCGCGAACCCTTGCTGTCCAAATATTCTGATTAATGTCTGTCCCCTGTTTGTTTTGAGGGGTGAAACCATGTGCAGTCATGGGAAAAACGTACAAACTCCTTCGAGACAGTGCCGGATTCCAACCTGGGTTCGCTGGTGCTGTAATAGCATTGTGCTGTCCCAAGTTTATACATGTAAATTGGTAGAAAATACTCCAGGGATACTTGTAACAGCATTTAAATGTACATTAGAAAGATGAACAGAATGATCAATTACTGGAATTGTATCAAATGACAGTAAATAACATGAGCTGGTGATTACAAAAAGAGATAATTGACGAGTTGCCGATAACAATTTACCTGTGCTAAGTGATAATTGGGATGCTGACCAATGAGCTAGAAATTCTTTGGTGTAAAGTTTATGTTCCAGGTGATGGGATTTTATCAGAAACCTGATCATTAAAGATGTTTGGAAATTTATTCTGAGCCTTTCATTTGTGTGATGTACACACTCCTGGAGACTTTATTATTTCCTGCATGTTCTGACATGGGGTGGGGGGTGGGGGGGGGGGGAAATCTTGTGAAAGGTGTGGACCTTGCAACCCAAATGCAGGTTAAGATCTGCACTGGTGTTGCTAAAAGGAGAAGTGAGGTGCCCTTTCCCCTCTGGGTATGTCCCACTTTAAGTACTTTTGGTGTTTGTTCCCCCCATTCCAACCCTTGCTTCTCTTACCCTAAGAGGCCTTATTTATTATGAAGCACAACTCACTCAATTTGAAACCAGCCACATTAACCCATCTGGTTTCCACAATCTTCTCTTCAACTTAGCCTGACCCGCCCACAGCAACAACCTGGCACCCACCTGGGCCCCAATATCCTTCTGCTGTTTGCACACAACAAAATTTTGTGGTTTGGCTAATGGGAGTGGGAGTTTGAGGGGGGAAGGGGGGGGGGTTGAAGGGAGGAATGTGCCACCTTCCCACTTTTTGGAAGCCCTTCGATTTCTAGCCCTATGACTTACCAAAATGGCATTTGAATGGTTATGGATGTGAGGTGGAGAAAAATGATATTTTTGTGAGTCATTTTACACGGGTCAGCTTAACGTTGTGGGCTGAAGGGCCTGTACTGTGCTGTAATGTTCTATTATTTATTACATTGATTCAGAATTTATTATCATGAATAAGTTATGAAATTCACTCGCCAACTACAGCAAAATTCGCTAGCCAACCAGCAAAATTCTCTAGCCAACTAGTTTTCACATTGCTTTTGTTTCCAATTTACAGAGGTCAATGTTAGAGCATGATAACTTAAAACATGACAGCTTTGACCCTTCTATCCACTTAAATCAACTGAAGGAATAATTCTTTCAGATGCTTGTCAGCAGAGGAAAAATAATTATATGTTTTCATTATCGTCAATTTATTGAATAAAAAAACGTCACTGTATTCAGACGTATGCCTCATAAGCTCTGTGAAATAGTTAGACACAAGTGATAGATTACAAAGATTTATATGGATTTCTATATATTGCAATAGTCACCAAATTGTCAGTGAGAGAAAGAGAATACGTTTTAGCTATGTGCAGGACTGCCAGACTGCACCTTTAAATGCAAAGCCTGCCTTGAAAATGGATGCCATCTGCTTTTCGGAAGAACACTTTGTTTCACTGAGCCAATGCGTTTGCTGCAGTTGGTGGCAAAGAGCCTTCATTTTTATCTGTTTCTAGGAAATACCAAAAAAGAAACAAGATGAGTTGAAAATGTGAAATTGGTTTTAATTGCTGATGACATTTATTGAAATTTGCTGGCTAAAGTATTGCATTCTACGAGGAGATTAGTGACTGAACAATCACAAGGTTAATGGAAAAATCTTGTCTTTTGGATTCAAGTATGCTCACTCAGGTGGATGTAAAAGCCTCAGTACTCCATTTCAAAGAAAATCTGTATTATCACATTACCTTTAATTGGCACAAATAAAAATAAATTATCTGGCCATTTTCACAATGCAGTTTACCAAAAGTAAATTAGCCCCTTGCATTTCCGACTTCTTCTGGCTAGTTGTCTCATAGGACAATGATTCCTCTCAGTTTGTGGGGTTTGATAGGATACTCCACTCCTCAGAAAGGAACAGCATGTGCATGAATGGATTTTAGGTGAGTAGGTGGTTGCAAAGGTCCAGACCCTACCCTCTTGACATTCCCCAACGGCTCGGGGAAGTTCTGTTGCAGTGAATGGCCAGAACAAGCTTCGATGCAAGGGATGCCCTTTATGCGCTTCACGCCACGTGTTTACTCGACGGCCGTTGACCCTATGAGAAGGCTCATCCGCCCTTTGACTGTTCTCCCTGCGTTAC
The DNA here is from genome assembly GCF_036971445.1 of Narcine bancroftii. Classification (NCBI taxonomy): domain Eukaryota; kingdom Metazoa; phylum Chordata; class Chondrichthyes; order Torpediniformes; family Narcinidae; genus Narcine; species Narcine bancroftii. The sequence goes on from NC_091471.1 coordinate 226,838,079, forward strand.
AGTGGGGATGACACAAATGCACGCAATACTGCCAAGAGGAGTGGGATTTAAGTGCTGAGAAGTGATGTTGATAATTTATAGGGTGAGACCTCGGAGTATTGCAAGCGGTTTTGGGCTCCTCATTTAAGAAAGGACGTGCTGTCGTTAGAGAAAGTTCAGGGGAGTTTCAAAATGATGATACCGGGAATGAAAGAAATAAGGAAAGTTTGGCAGCTCTTGGCATGTACTCGCCGTAAATTCGGAGAATGGGGGTGGGGGTGGGGTGCTATCTCATTGAAACATTTTGAATGTGGAAAGACATGGACAGAGCAGATGTAGAAAGGTTGTTTCCCATGCTGGGAGAGTCGAACACCTGAGAGTACAACTTCAGGATTGAAGGGTACCCACAGAGATGTGGAGGAATTTCTGCAGCCAAAGGGTGGCGAATACATGGAATTTGTTTCCACAGGTGATTGTGGAGGCCAGGGTATTGGGTGTATTTAAGGCAGAGATTGATAGGTTCTTGATTAGCCAGGGCATCAAAGGTTATGGTGAGAAGGTCAGGCAGTGGGGCTGAGTGGGAAAATGGATCAACTCATGATTGAATGGTGGGGCAGGCTCGATGGGCTTAATAGCCTAGTTCTGCTCCTATGTCTTAAGGTCTTATGGACTTGAGATGTCTCAGGTCATGAAAGACATTCTATAAATCCATATCTTTCTTTCACCTAGATAATATGAATTCAGTTTTAAGTGGCTGCCGTATGTGACCTTGAGTCGTGTGTCTTGTGCTTGTAGGTTGTTGGCACTACAGTCAACTAAAATCCAGTTAACACAAAAAATTGATCATCAATTAATATGATTTACCTTTCAGTCAGGATATTAATGACTCTTTTGACCCATAAAGTTTTTGGATTCACACAGACCTTCATCTCGTTCTTCAAGGTAATTCTGCCATACGTAAAGAGAAAATATTTTTACATTTTAAATTTAGGCCTACGGCTCGGTAACAGGCCATTTCAGCCCACGAACTTGTGCCGCCTAATTTACACCCCACCCCCCCCCCCCCCGGTACATTTCAAACGGTAGGAGGAAACCAGTGTCCCAGGGGAAAACCCACGCAGACGCACAACATACTCCTTCCAGACAGCGCGGGATTCAAACCCCGATCTCAATCGCTGGTGCTGTAAAGGCGTTGCGCTAACCACTATGCCAATCGTGCCACCACCCACCCCCCCCTCCCACAACTGTTGTTGAAATGTTAACACAAGAATGTAGAATTCTGGAAGTGAATTCTCTTTCACAATTTAAATGAATGGGAATTTATGAAGCGCGAGACAGCTATATATAGATAAATAAACCAAAAAGACAATGTTTATGGAGTTACCAAAAAAAGGCAATATATGCCAATGGATGCAAAATTCTAATCAATTACATCCAAGCCTTTGTGACATCTGTAGATTTTCTTGACTAAGTACTTAATAAAGACAAATCATGTTAATAACCAACTCAAACTATAACAAGACAATGGGATAGATTTACACCATTCCCTTCTCCAAAAGAGTCAATAATAAATGGTGATTTGGATTTTATCATAGGAGAAATTCAGTTCTCCCTTCAGAGTAATGCATGATTGATCAACTCCTAAGGGTACAAAATTCATCCAAAGTACACTTTTATTCAGGATGACAATGTTGAGTTCTTAGCTTCACTATTAGAGTGCAGGAGATTGAATTTGCTTGAGTACTTACACAATCTCCACCTTTCGGCAGTAGGGGCCCTGAGGAAAGATGTCGATATGTTTAAATCTTATGGGGTGAATGAATTGTGATGAGACTTTCACACATCTGCACCTTGAGATTTTTGTATTTGTTAAACACAGACCTGCAGTGAAAGAAAAAAGAACGAGAAAGATCTAAAATGGATCATTCAATACAGAAAATTCCATTTAAGATAGTTTTCAAAATTTATACCCAATTGTGAACATTTTCACTGACTGTTCCTAATTACACTAGATTAGGGATGGGCATCATTTTTTAAAAACTCACATTCCACCTTAAGTAATCCCTATGTCATCGGTGCTCTGTGATTAGTAAGGGATTACTTAAGGGTGGGAAGGGAAGGTTGAGAACCACTGCTCCAATTGACCCAACTGTTACTGAAATATTTTGCTTGAAAAAATGTGATTGGCTCATTTCCTTTGGAGTTACGAAACCGTGCACATAATAAGTCGATGAGGTACGATTTAAAACAGTCGTTTTCAAAACTTTTCTTTCCACCTACATACCACCTTAAGCAATCCCTTACTAATCCTGTATGAAGGTGACTGTTCGACAATCACCTGCCCAGTTCAGGACCGTCGACCAGCATGGATGTGCCTCCATTCTATTGTGAATGAAAGCCTGTCAGTTTTGCATAACTTCCAGTCTTTTGGAGTTATTGATGGTGCATCAATTTTATTCGCAATAAATTTTGACAATGGAGCAGATCCTGAAGCCGGAGAAGTTGGAAAGCACCTGAATCCTCCACCAACTTCGAACTCTGGCTGCGTTGCTTCGAAACGTTCCTGCAGGCATCATCTGCCATCGCCTGCTCAGAGAACGACAAGCTGCAGGTACTACACTCCCGGGTCAGGCCCCTGGTGTACTCAGTAATCAGGGATGCTGTGTTGTACTCAGACGTGATGGACATTCTGAAGGGCCAGTACCTAAAGAGAATAAATGAGTTCTACGCGAGGCACCTCCTGGCCACCCAAAAACAGCGACGCGAGGAACCAAGCGCTGAGTACCTACAGGTTCTATGAAGCTCGGACGAGCCTGCGACTTCAAGGCCATGACAGCCACAGAGAACATGGAGGACCTGATTAGACACACATCTATCACAGGCATCAGGTCCAACTACATCATTCAGGGACTGTTGGGGCAGGGTCATCTCAATTTGCAGAGGGTGGTTGAACTGCCAGGCATGCTGGAGGTGGTCCTCCAGAATATGCAAGCCTACTCGGCTGTCAATGCAGCTGCCTTGTGGTTGCCCTGGGTGCCGCCATCTTGGGATGCACTGCCACCGCCACACACTGCCAGCAATCTGACCATGGCAGTTGTGCTCTGTGAGCCCCTGAAAAGTTACTTCTGTGGCCTGAGCAAACACCCAAGGGAAAGTTGCCTGGTGAAAGATACGGTCTGCTCCAACTGTGGAAAGAAAGGTCATTACGAGAAAGAGGGCAAGTCAAAGTCACCCCAAACTAGCAGTGCTGCGTGCGGACCGTGGGGGTCACTCTCTTGGACACCGCCATCTTTGTGACACAGTAGTGCCGCATACGAGCTGTGGGGCGCCATCTTGGATGCCACCATCTTTCGACCTAACACACGAACTATCCACTGCAGCTACAGGCAGCAACCTGACATTGGCCTCCATCACGTTGGATCAAGGTGGTCCTCACCAGCTCGCCAGATCAATGGTGGACATCCAGGTGAATGGCCAGGTGTTGAGCTGTCTGTTTGACAGTGGGAGCATGGAGAGCTTCATTCACCCAGACACAGTGCAGTGCTACTCCCTCGTGGTTAGGCCAGTGAGTCATAAATTCTCCTTGGCCTCAAAGTCCCTACATAGTGACCCTGACCATGCAGGCTACAGATGACAAGGACTTTAAACTCTGCTGCTGTGCTACTGTGACTGGACTTCCAATGCCACCTTAAAAGCGTGATGATGGAGTAGGATGTGCCCCAACTAGTAGCAATTCTTAAAATGTCCACTGCACTCCACCAGTGAACCCCACCCCCGGCCTCTTACCCCAATGTTTCCTGCCAGTAACCTGAAGATTTCCCAAAGCGCATGACCCTCGGACTCTCAACTCTCAAGATCACCCCTGCACTGTTCACCACTGTTCACTCACCTCACCCCTGACTGTAAACCTGTTGCTACCCAAAGTAGATGGTACAGTGCTGGGGACAGTACTTGAAGAAATCAAACGAGGTCGTTTATTAGGTCGGATATGTAGGGGCTGCTCAATGAGGGGTTCATTGAAGCCAACACCAGCCCTTAGAGAGCCCAATTGGTGGTGGTTAGGAATGGGGAGAAAAACAGTCAGACCATTAACAGATACACAGCTGGACATGTACCCTCTTCCCTGCGTATCCAATATGGTAAACCAAATTCCACAATATTGGGTTTTTCCACCACCAATCTAAAGTCAGCTAACCACCAGCTCCCCATCCACCTGGAGGTCTGCCAATATACTGGTTTTGAGGTGGATTGCCACCTTTACCTTTTCCTGAAGGTTCCCTTCAGCATCACTAACAGGGTCTTGGTCTTCCAGGTAGACCAGTATGAGCTGCAGGCCATATTCCCATATCTGGACCTCGTCATCATTTGCAGCCATGACCTGCAGGACCATGGCGCTAATCTCCAAGAATTCCTCCAGACTGCCAGACTCCTCAACCTCACGTACAATAAGGCTAAATGGGTATTTTGTTACACCTTATCATCCATGGCTGTGTCATGGAGAACAGAGTCATCAGCCCCGACCTTGATCGCATGCATCCACTTTTGGAACTCCCCCTTCCCCACAGCCACAAAGCCCTGAAAAGACATTTGGGCTTCTTTTCCTACCATGCCCAGTGGATCCCCAATTATGCGGACAAGGCTCGCCCCCTCATTAAATCTACCTCCTTTCCTCCTGGCACCAGAGGCCCGTGCAGCTTTCAGCCACACCAAGGCAGACATTGCCAAAACAACGATGCATGCAATGGATGATTCCATTTCATTCCAGGTAGAGAGTGATGCATCCGACTTTGCTTTGGCTGCCACACTTAACCAGGCGGGCAGACCTGTTGCCTTCTTTAGCCACACCCTGCAGGGCTCTGAAATTCTACACTCCTCTGTCGAGAAGGAGGCCCAGGCCATTTTTGAGGCAGTACGGCACTGGAGACACTACCTTGCCAGCAAATGATTTACCTTGCTGACTGACCAATGGGTAGTGGCTTTCAACTTTAACAACCAACAGCGAGGCAAAATCAAAAATGACAAGATATCGAGGTGTAGAATTGAACTTTCCACCTACAATTACGATATCTTGTAGTGGCCCGGGAAACTCAACGAGCCCCCAGATGCTCTATCCCACAGAACATGTGCCAGCACACAAATCAACCGCTTACAAGCCCTCTGCAATGATCTCTGCCACCCCGGGGTCACCAGGTTCTTCCACTTTATCAAAGCCCGCAATCTACCTTACTCCCTCGAGGAGATCAGGACTATGACCAGAAACAGCCAGGTCTGCGCAGAGTGCAAACTGCCCTTCTAACGACCAGACGGAGAGCAGCTGATAAAGGCCACCTGCCCCTTTGAACATCTGAGCATTGATTCCAAAGGACTCCTCCCCTCTTCTGACTACAACCTGTACTTCCTCAACATCATTGATGAGTCCTCACGTTTCTCGTTCACCTTCCCCAGCCTGGACATGACCACTGCCACAGTCAACAAGGCCCAACGCAATCTCTTCATTCTGTTTGGGTTTCCCTGCTATATCCATAGTAACTGGGGCCCCTCCTTTATGAGTGCTGAGCTGCGCCAATACCTGCTGGCCAGAGGCATCACCACAAGCAGAATTACTAGCTACAACCCCCGAAGGAACGGGCAGGTGGAAAGGGAGAATGACACTGTCTGGAAGGCTGTCCTCCGAGCCCTGAGGTCTAGAAGCCTTCCATTTCCTGCTGGTAAGATGTCCTCCCTGAGGCACTCCACTCCATCAGACCTCTCCTATGTATCACCACCAATGCCACTCCACAAAAAGAATGTTTTCTTTCCCCAGGAAGTCTGCAACAAGGACCATGCTACCGATCTGGCTGATGTCCCCAGGGCCGGACCTACTCCAACCCACTGGTCGAAAGGATCCACCTCCTGCTCGCCAACCCCCAAAACACCTATGTGGTGTACCCTGACGGGCAAGAGGGCAAAATCTTCGTTGTGGACCTGGCGCCTGTAATGTGCGTCGAAAGAACCAAAGACTTGTTGATCCAAACCAAGGCTTTTATTTACTAAAAGACTGGAGCATATCACAAGTAGGTTGACCAGTCCAGAATGATCTGGTCTGGCTTGGAGCAATCCTTTAAGACCTACCAGTAGGTCTGGCTACACTCTCAGCCAATCACAGTCATCCTACACTACCATCTGTACATATGTACATATACACATTGGTGATAGCATCTGTACTATCACAGCGCCCTCAGGGTTCCAGAGACCATTACCGATCACGCCACATCCCCCTCATTTATCATCACCCACAATGCACCAGAACCATGGCATCTGACTCCAGCCCCAACCATGCTAGACTCAACGCCACATATCCACCCAACCATCGCTGACGACTGCAGACAGGCGTCCCAGACAGACTGTCCAGGACCCCATTGCTGCAATGCAGCCACAGCTGGCCCTACGATGGTCTCAGCGGCAGATCAAACTACCCGAAAGACTTGATTTCTGATAACTTCGGACGCAATTCACTCTGCCAAACCTTTTTAAAAACAAAGGGTGAATGTGGTAAACCACTGTCTGTATACTTAACTGCCTGAGCACACCCACTGGCCAACTGTACCTGTGGCTTCACTCAAAGACTCCTGATTAAAGGTGACTGCTCTACAGCCCCCATTCCAGTTCTGGACAGTTGACCAGCATGGATGTGCCTTCATTCTATAGCAAATAAAAGCCTGTCAGTTTTGCATCACTTCCAGTTTTTTGGAGTTATTGTTGGTGCATCGCACAATGCTGGCTGGTCAAACAGTGGACATTATTTTCTTTTTTTCTTTGGCTTGGCTTCGCGGATGAAGATTTATGGAGGGGTAATGTCCACATCAGCTGCAGGCTCGTTTGTGGCTGACAAGTCCGATGTGGGACTGGCAGACACGGTTGCAGCGATTGCAAGGGAAAATTGGTTGGTTGGGGTTGGGTGTTTGGTTTTTCCTCCTTTGTCTTTTGACAGTGAGGTAGGCTCTGCGGTTTTCTTCAAAGGAGGTTGCTGCCCGCCGAACTGTGAGGTGCCAAGATGCATAGTTTGAGGTGATATCAGCCCACTGGCGATGGTCAATGTGGCAGGCACCAAGAGCTTTCTTTAGGCAGTCCTTGTACCTCTTCTTTGGTGCACCTCTGTCTCGGTGGCCAGTGGAGAGCTCGCCATAGAACGCGATCTTGGGAAGGCGATGGTCCTCTATTCTGGAGACGTGACCTACCCAGTGCAGTTTGATCTTCAGCAGCGTGGATTCGATGCTGTCGGCCTCTGCCATCTCGAGTACTTCGATGTTGGAGATGAAGTCGCTCCAATGAATGTTGATGATGTTATATAGCAAAGGTAAAGGTACATAACCAATGTTTCAGGCTCGAGGTATGAAAAAATGTCGGCAGGTGCCCGAACATCATGGTGGAGGGAGGTGCAAGGGGAAGGAGAACAGCCCTAAAGGCAGGAGGTAATAGGTGGATAATGGAGGGAGGGTACAACAGCAAGCGGGGGATGGCTGTAAATGGAGAGGGATGGAGGTTGAGAGCTGGAAGAAAAAAGGGGAAAGGGAATGGAGGGAGGACAGAGCGCAGGCTAGAGGATGCTGGAGAAGTCCACGTTAATGGCGTTTCAGGTTGTGACTCTGCATCACGACTGCCTTTTTCCTGATATTGCATCAAACAGGGATCGTCCAGCATTTTTGTTTCTTCCAGGATCCAGTATCTGCAATATCTCGTATCAACAACATTTGTTATGCGTTGCAAGAGGATTAGCGGCCCCAGAGTGAGGGGACTTCTCTGCCATTCATTGGGCTTGATTTTAATCCCATAAAATGAAATGACTTATTTTCCATCTACCCCAAATCCCCCAATACCTTTAAAGAGAAACCTGGGTAAAGCACAGGTTCATTGCAAGAAGGCAGCCCATTTTACTTTTGAATCAAGGCAAAATTATAAAGTGAAGCATATATTTTACAATTCTTTCAGAGTTGGATTTGACTCAAGAGGGTGATAGTGGTTTTGCATTTTTAAGGATTTTGAAAAATTGTTTATGGGTAAATTGGAAAAGGTTCTTTGCATTGTTTGACAAATCAAAAATTGTCAAAGAGTACAGAAATAAATAAATAACCAGGAAGAGTAGAACGATACAAGTTACAATGAAATAATTGGGGCAAAGAATGAAGCATTTTAAGAAAAGTTGTGTTAAACATTTGAAATTGAGTAGATGCAGATCAAAAGAATGAGAGAATGACAATGGGATTAATTGTGGATAACTCCGGATGACCCAGCGTAGCTTGAAGGCTTGTTCAATGCGGTAAGCAGTAGAATTCCAATCTTTTGTGTAAATTTTTTAATTTATTTACAGCACGGAAGAAGCAGATTTTGGCCATTCAAACCTGTGCCACCCAATTTCCCCCAAATTTAACCTACACCCCTGCTACGATTCGAACAGAGGAAGGAAAACTGAGCCCCCGGGGGGAAGCTCACGGAGACACGGGGAGAGCGTACAAACTCCTTACAGGCAATGTGGGATTCGAACCTGGGTCGCTGGCCCTGTTGTGCTAACTGCTACGTGAAAAGTGCCCTGTTGATGTGAGTTCATAAATTATAAATTTTAATTTTAAAAATGTGAATTTCAATTTTTAATTTTAGTTCAGACATACAGCATGGTAACAGACCCTTGCTGCTCACAAGCCCGTGCCGCCCAATTAACCTACAGCCTCCGATACGTTTTGAAGGGTGGGAAGATACCGGAGCCCCCAGAGGACACCCACGGAGACATGGGGAGAATGTACAAACTCCTTACAGACAACAGGGATTCTAACCCAGGTCCCGATCACTGGGGCAATAAAGGCGTCTGCTACGCCAACCGTGAACCCCTGTTATAAGCATAATGATTTGCGGAGCCATTTAGGAAACCTTCCCAAGTTTGTCTGCAGTCTTAGTATTTTTTTTATATAGGGAAAAGATCTCAAAAGGTACAAATTTCCCCTGATTTATTCAATGGATGTAACTGGGATAACTTGCGACAAGAACTTGTCTAATAACCGAAAATATTGGAAAATCGGTCTCAAGCTTCAAAGACTGCTTGCAATGAATTGGTTGCCATTCCTCCTGATGGCACTAGTTTATGGCAAAGTGACATGAGAAAGGCTCTGTATATTGAATGGAAGCATGCATCCTTTGCAAAATGAAAACCTATCCACACTCCAGCTGTAATGGGGCATCCTTCCACACTAATGGTGAATGCTACTGGCTTCTGTTGAGATTAAAAGATTGATAAATTTCAAATGTATCCAGATTGGCTCACAGCTTTCATTGAAATTCTCCAAAAAAATTCCTTAATTTATTCCTTAAATCAGAGAAAAGATAACAGGTTAATCTTACTGGGATGTTTAAATTAGGTTGGATTAGATTTCAGATGTGAGACAACAACTCTCTGTATCATACAATGCACCTTTCCTTTTAGATGAGATGGTGGAAGATTTCAATTGAGTGGGAAATCAAGCATTTGGGCTATCTTTATGCTAACAGAACTGTGTCCATTTCACTCCAGAATCAACGAAACCCCTATCATTAATCATATCAGCCCTGTTTTAAATAGAAGATAGTGGTGGCCCCACTAAATTTAAACGGTTACTTACCGTGAACAGCTAGGCAGACGACAGCTACTGCCATCAACAGGAATGCTGTCTGAATCTTCATTGTCAGTGAGCTTGTATCACTTCTGGTCTTCAATCAGCAGTTGACACCCTTCAGAGTGTGTTAATTTGGTACGCCAGACCTTGAATTTATTAGCAAGTGCAGAGGAAGTTAGGTCATCAGTCCCTGCAAGAAAACATAAGCATAAATGAATAGTCATTAACTTTTTGCTCTTGAGTCATTTCTTCTGAACTAATGACGCGAGGACAGACTTTCTCCATTTATTTATGCTTTGTTTTGGAAAGAGTGATTGGTAAGCTCTAAAAGTTTATCCTCTGTGAACGAAACAATGAGTTGCTTGAGTTCCGGGTGCACATTTCTTCGTTGACCACTCCGAGTATCTGCCTGTCCTTCCAGCCAATCCGGCCACATATATTCCAATCTGGCAGTCCCACTGCAATTAGTGCTCTGACACAGAACCATTGTTTTTATTTCCATCGCTACTGCTCAACCAAGCATTTTGTTTCTATTTCAGTTTTCCAGCATCTGCGGTTTATTTCGGATTTTCCAAATTTGACACCAGTTGTATTTTAAGGCAGTTATTCGCAGTACTGGAAGTCCTATTAAAAGGATGGAGTAGGTAATCAATGAGAGCTACAGCACGAGGGAAGGTGATTTGCCTTTACTGCTGTGTTGGTGCGAGATTAGCAACCTGAGTCTCAATGTGGACAAGTCGAAGGAGATGATTCGTGGATGTCAGGATGACCAGGATTGACCACCCTCCACTACACATGAATAAATCTGTGGTGGAGAGAGTGGAGAGCACCAAGTTCCTTGGAGTTCACTTAACTAGTGACCTACTGTGGACAATCAACATGTCAGGAAGGTGCAACAGCAATTCCACTTTCTGAGAAGATGAAAGCGGGCAAGGTTACTGGCCACCATTACGTCAACCTTCTACAGGTGCTCTATCGAGAGTGTCCCGACTGACTGCATCACAGTGTGGTATGGTCGCTGCAGAGAAATGGATCTGAGGTCAAACACAGAACTGTAAGAGTGGCAGAGAGGATCATGGGAGTCTCCCTCCACCCGCCATCGACGTGATCCACCGGGATGGTTGCCTGAAGAGGGCACACAAAAATATTTGGGGATCCCCTTCCACCCTGAACACAGGATCTTTCAGCTGCTCCCGTCAGGGAAGAGATACAGGAGTATCAGAGCCAGCACCACCAGGCTGAGGAACAGCTTCTTCCAATGGGAAGTGACAATGCTGAATGACTAAAGGAACTGCTCACACTGACCATCTGAGACTCTCATTAATTATGAACCAATATATGTTTATTTGCTTATATGTATACTTGTCCTGCATATGTATTATTTGCCCATATGTGTGTCACGTCTGGTTGTGTGTCTGCGTGCTTTGCACCGAGGACCTGAGGTAGGGTTGTTGCAGACAGGTTGTACAGGTTGTACTTGTGCAATCAGATGACAATAAACTTGATTGGACTTGACTAACATGACTACCTGAGAAACAGTGTGCGATCAACATGATTTAATTTGTGTTTACTGCAGTATTTAGTAGATTTTGTCGAGACATAATTTTATCGCCCATCCATTGGGGGAAAAAATCCATTGGCTTTTCATGTTTTTGGTCTCACGGTGCAATTCATTTTGGGAGGTTTACAAGCATTTTTTTGCTCAGAATCAAACCACCCTTTGTTACTTTCCCCTAACCTACACCAGTTTAAAAAAATATATCTAACAGCAGCTGCAGTGAAGCGAGCAAGTCATGAGAAGCTGGAGGAACTCAATGGGTCAGGAAACGTCCATGACGAGAAATGGTGGCTGAACATTTTCGGGTCAGGATCCTTTACTTAGAATTCAGTTTCAGTCTTCTTTGAAGATCATCTTTGCTGCAGATCATGGTCCTCAATGATTCTCCGAGCCCTCTTTAAACACCGTTCCCTGTAAATGTCGTCGATAGAGGGGAGACCCCAGTGACCTTCTCAGTAGTTGTAGCCGCCCTCCGTACTGACCTCCGATCGATTACTTTGCAGCTACTTTACCACGCCATGACGTAGCAGGCCAGGACACTCTCTATGCTCCTGCAGAATGTTGTTGGCCGGTAGCCTTGCCCTCCTCCACCTCCTTGGGAGGTGGAGGTGCTGATGCACCTTCCTGACTATTGGGTCCAGGATAGGCCATCCAGTAAATGAACGCCAAGGGAACTTTGTGCTCCTGCTCTCTCTATGACGGAGCCATTGATATGTAGTGGGAAGTGGTCCTGCGTCCTCCTGAAGTCCACAAGCATTTCCTTTGTCTTGTCCACACTGGGACTCAGGTTGATACTCTTTGAGCTTGTAAACCTACATTATCCCGTCCTAATTCCTCAATGCTTTCTGGATCTCCGGTTTCAGGTTCAGCAAATGTAACGCCCCCCCCCCCCCACCCGACTCCATTCCAGCCTTTTGAACTCCCTGTAGGTGTCAGTCAGGCAGAAGGAAACAACGTTCAGCGAAGCAGACTCGGTGGATGGCATTGCCCTTGAAGCTAAGAGGTGGCTGCCTACCGACCTTAGTCGAAGATGCAAAGGCAGAAAAATATTTCTCCCTGCACCATCAATCCGCACGGAAGAATGAAATGATTTGTACCCTCCAACAGCTCCCACCACTGCTCCCCTTGCGAATCCAAGTGGGCATTGTGGGGAATGATTTTAATGGCACCTTCAGTCTGGCAGAACTGACAGGAAAGGGCACATCACCTCCATTCTCCAAGCTGACAGTGGGGAAAAAAGCAATGCTCGGCTGTGCAATGTCTGCAACAACCCTACAGATGGAGCAAGGCAGCAGCACAGAGGATGGCAGATGATGCTGAAACCTTGAGCAAACAGCGAGGAGCCCAGGGTGGGGGGGTTGTGTCGCGACTGTACAGGGTACTGGTGAGGCTGCACCTGGAGTACTGTATGTAGTTCTGGTTCCCCTAACTTGAGGAAGCTTTGGAGACGGGTCACCAAGTTGATTCCAGAGATGAGGGGGTTTAGCTTATAAGGAGGGCCTGAGCCATCTGGGACTGTACTCACTGGAATTCTGAAGAAACGAGTGGGGGATCCTGGAGAAAGGGATAAAATTATGAAAGGAATAGGCAAGAGGGAGGTCGGTAAGTTTTTTTTTCTCACTGGTAGGTGTGACTAAAACTAGGGTACACAGCCTCAAGATTCAGGGTAGTAGATGAGGAGGAACTAATTTTTCCAGAGAATGGTGAATCTGTGGAATTCTCTTCCCCTTGGAGGTGACCTCAGTAAGTATACAGTAAAATCCATGGTATCTGGCACCTACGGGATTGCGGATGCGGGATATGCAAATTTTTTGGTTGACTGAGACACACTCTTTCAGATTTCAGATTTATTGTCAGAGTACATACATGACATCATATAAAACCCTAAGATTCCTTTTTTCCTGCTGGAACGGCAGAATTACCAATTATTTGTGGTGCAAAAAATAAACTGTACACAGCGTGAAACATCCAAACAAAGAACTGCAAACAGATAATGAATGTAAACAAACTGATTGTGAAATGCAGAGAGAATAAAAATGAAAGTCAATAAAGTGCACAAGAGTCTGTAAATGAGTCCCTGATTGAGATTGTTGTTGAGGAGTCTGATGGTGGAGGGGGAGCAGCTGTTCCTGAACCTGGTGATGTGAGTCTTGTGGCACCTGCACCTCTTTCCTGATGGTAGCAGCGAGAACAGAGCGTGCGCCAGGTGGTGTGGATCCTCGATGATCGCTGCTGCTTCCCTGTAAATGTACTCGATAGTGGAGAGGGTTTTGCCTGTGATGTCCTGGGCTGTGTCCACGACCTTTTGGAAAGGTTTTCACTCAGGGATATTGGTGTCCCTATACCAGACTGTGATGCAGCCAGTCACCACACTGTCCACTGCACATCTGTGGAAATTTGCCAGGGTTTCTGGTGCCATACCAAACCTCCACAAACTCTGCTTTCTTCACGATGCCATTGGTGTGTTGGGTCCAGTAAGGATCTTCCGAGATAGTGACTCCCAAGAAGTTAAATGTGCTCACCCTCTCCACCTCTGATCCCCCAAATATCACTGGATTGTAAACCTCTGGATTTCCTTTCCTGAAGTCAACAATCAGCTCCTTAGTTTTGATGACACTGAGCACAAGGTTGTTGTTGGTGCACCATTCAGCTAAGTTTTCAATCTCCATCCTGTACGCTGACTCATCCCCTTCCTTTATACAACCCACTGCCATGATATCGTCGGCAAATTTGTAGATGGTGTTAGTTTCGTACCGAGCAACGCAGTTATAGATGTGTAGTGAGTAGAGCAGGGGGCTAAGAACACAGTCCTGCGGTACTCCAGTACTGCTGGAGATTGTGGAGGAGAAGTTCTTACCACTTTCTGCTGATTGTGGTCTGGAGGTGAGTGTGGTAAACCACTGTGATGTATAATGAGCTGGTCAAGCATACCTATTGGCTGGTTGTACCAGTGGCCCCTCCTCACAGCCTCCTGTATAAAGGTGGCTGTTCCACAGCCCCCCTGCAACTCAGAGCAGGACAACCAAACAGTAGGGATATGCTATGTTCTCAAGTGAATTAAAGCCTATGGGTTTCTCCACAATAGTCTCCTGAGTGATTGATGGGGCATCAATGAGGAAATCCATAATCCAATCGCACAGTGGCATGTTAACTCCCAGGTCTTGGAGTTTGCTGATACTGCACTTCACTAAAACATCTGCACAGTGCCAAGTTTAAAAGACAAAAGACAGAGGGCAAAATCTAATGTAATTTGAAAATACAGGTACACGATCCTTTATCCACACATCCAAAATCCGGGAAGTTCCAAAATCTGGCAAGTGGGGAGAGAGACGGCAGCGCAAGTTGGGCAGGCGTGATTCGGGCGGCCGAGAGACCGGCAGAGTGAGTCGGATGGCCGGGCGGGCAAAGGGGGTGGCGGGAGATGACAGGGTGACTGGAAGGGGTGGGGTGGATACAGAAGCACAATTTGGGTGGGCTTAAACCTGGCTTTATGAAATCTGTAAAAATCCAAAATTTGAAACACACTGTCTCCCAAGGGTTCCAGATAAAGGATTGTGTACCTGTAAAAGCATTGTACTCCTCAATTATTTAAGGGTGGCACAGTCAGTGTAGTGATCGGCACCATGCTTTTACAGCTCCAGCGACTGGGACCTTGGTTCGTATACCGCGCTGTCTGTAAGAAGTTTGGACGTTCTCCCCATGTCTGCGTGGGTTTTTCCCGGGACACTCTGGTTTCCTCCCACCATTCGAAACATACCAGGGTTGTGGGGGTGGGGGGGGGGGGGGGGTGGGTGGGGCGGAGAAACTGGCTCAAAAAAAAAACAAATAAAAAAGAAAAAGAAAAAAAAAAGAAACATGCCAGGGTTGGTGGTTAACGGGGTGTAAATTGGGCAGAATGGGCTCGTGGGCCACAAAGGCCTGTTACCGTGATGTTTGTTTAAATTTAAATTTAAAGACCAAGGGGAAATATGGGTTAGGGGAAAGAGGCAGGTAGGTGGAGATGAGCCAATCATCAGATGATTGAAAGGCGGAGCAGGCACGACAGGCCTACTCCTGCTCTTATTTCCAAAGTAAGCTGGAAGGACACAATGGGGTCAGGCAAGCATCTGTGGAGAGAAATGGTGGGATGACATTTCGGGTTGGGACTCAACGATACACTTGGTCAGGACATGAATATTAAGTCCGGACCTGGACAGTATTTCTGTTAATGTCCTAAGAACTCATAGGCAAGCCCCATTGAGCCTGCTTCACTGATAATTGTTTCAGACCGCACCTCCAAGAAGATCAAAAAAGCTGGAATCGGGGTACGCTTGCTGAACCTGAAACTGTGGATCCAGAAAACATTAAGGAACTGGTAAGTGGTTATGTAGGGTTGAGGAACTCTAAACCCCTCCACCCCCACCCACTCCACCCCACTGGGTTCCTCAATGCACCGGAGAGAAACCAACAAGTTGTAGTTCAGGAAAATCTTCGTTGTGCCCATTCTTTTAAAGTGAGAATGATTGGATTCCAGACAAGCAAACCATATCTGGTTCAGGCTCAGTCAATGCTGGGCAGGAGTCTAAGAGGTGGAGTCAGTAGGCCTTGTTATTTGCCTTGGACACCAACAAGATCATATTCTCACAAGGCTTTCTCCGTGAAACATGTGAAATGCACTTGCACTGCTTCTTCTAAAAATTTCACAAATTGCATTAATCACTTGAGGTTCCTCAATATTTCATAGAACAAAACATATATCTGTGGAGGTGGGGGGGCGGTGGGGGGGTCATCTACTACATCCGGTGCTCCCATTGTTCAGAGAGACTGGATGCTGACTGAGACATGGTTCACTGAGCACCTTTGCTCTGTCCATGGCAATGGCAGGGGATCTTCCTGGTGGCTAACCATTTCAATTCCACTCCCCACTCCATGTCTGTCCATGGCCTCGTGCACTGCCTTGGCGATGAGACTTTCCACTGGGGGTTCACACTGGCCACAGTAGAGAAGCAACTCCTCGGTTCCTCCGAGCACCCAGCCTGCCGGTGGACCTCAAAGCTAAATGCCTGGAGCATGCCCAGATGATCCAGCTTGCGGCCACCAGTGCTCGGGACCAGACAGTGGGGCCACTGTTACCAACCCCCACCCACAGGTACAGCCGCTCCTTGGCCGAATTTCTGTCTATCCTCAGGCCCCAGTTCACGTCCGCCATGCCAAAACATGGGGTGCTGCACCACATTCTGACACCCATTCATGCAAAGGCCAGATGACTACACTCAGACAAGCTGCAACTACCCAAGGAGGAACTCAAATGAATGGAAGAGCTGGGTATTGTCCGTAGGTCCAACAGCTCATGGGCTTCTCCCCTGCTCATGGTACCCAAGGCCACAGGAATTGGCGCCTTTGCGGAGACTATAGGCACCTCATTGATTCAGCTACCCTGGAACACTACCCAGTACCACATATACAGGACTTCACGGCCAACCTGCACGGTGCAACCGTTTTCTCCAAGGTCGACTTGATGCGAGGTTACCATCAAATCCCTGTCCATCCAGATGACATCCACGTAACACCCTTCGAACTCCTCGATTTCCTTCACATGCCTTTTGGACTAAAAAATGCAGCGCAGACCTTCCAGTGCCTAATGGATGCAATGGGCAGGGGCCTAGATTTTGTTTTCATATACATGGACGACATCCTCATCAACAACAGAAACTACCAGGAAGATGCTGCCCACCTACGGTAGCTCTATTCCTGCCTGGCTGACTTCGGCCTCACAATCAACCCAGCAGAGTGCCAGATCGGCCAGGAGGTGACCGATTTTCTTGGCCACAGCATCACCAGGGATGGAGTGATACCATTGCTAGAGAAGGTGGAGGCCATTCAGCAGTTCACAAGACCCAACACAGTCAAGGGCCTTCAGGAGTTCGTCAGCATGGTCAATTTTTACAATCCCTTTATACCTGTTGCAGCACAAACAGAAGGACTTGGCCTGGAGCGAAGAGACAGTCACGGCTTTCAAGAGGACAAAAGAATCCCTAGCTCCACTCCAGACAACGGGGGATTCGAACCGCAGTCCTGATCGCTGGTGCTGCAACAGCACCAACTGTTATGCCAATTGTGCCACCCCAAAACTGGGGTACTTGTGTGGCGTGAACTTGCGGACCAGAAGGGCAGTAACAGTGCAGTGTGTCTAAATTAAAATATATTAAAATTAAACATTTAAAAAAATTTCTTTTTTAAATATGTAATTTTCCTCGTGATCAGATGGCATCTATTCTTAATGGGATCTCAAGTCAATGGAAAGGCAACTTTTTCCTTGCAAGGGGTTGCAGGTACAAAAATTCTGATCATTCCTATTCTCAGACAGAAATCTTTCACTGGCTATCTCTTTTAAGCAGCAGAATTTGGGTTATAAAAGGGCTTACCAGCTGCACACGAGGGCCAGGTTTTTAAAAACTTCTGACTGGAAACTGTTCGATGCATCTTGATGCTGTTTACCACAATCAACCCACATACCACAAGTCTTAGAAAGTGAAAGTGGCTGTTCGAAAATAAGCCAGATACATCCACAGTCTGGGGTATATTTGGGGGTAGATGGTTAAAAGATATGCATCAAAAGCAGATGGCAACTTCTGAATGAGAAAGTTATTTTACCCACAGGCAGGAACCATGGTCAAGTGAGTTAGTGAACGTTTTGAGAGGATTCATTGTTCTGAAGCATCCATTTGTATGGCATTGTGGAAGCTGTTTTGATTCCAAAATGGCATTTGAAGGCCTGGTGCATGGAAGAGGAGTGGTGAGTCACCAGATATCATAAATGGACATATTATTCACTCAGCAAAGGAGATCACTTTGCAACCCAGATTTGGGTCCAGGGCTACCAATTTAGAACTTAAATGTAATCCCTTTAGCCTTGCTCGAGGCAATCAAATACAACAAAATAGGTGCAGGAGTAGATCTTACATGATCATGGTTGATCTTCCCCAGATCTCAACTGTGCACGATATAGCCCTTAATCCCCAGATCTTTCAAAAAGGACCTTTCTACAATGGATTTAATGTGCCCCAATTTAACGCGAATTCGGATATACCGCGATGAGTACTAGGACCCGTTAACGTCCACCAAATGTTCTTTGAGAGAGGACGTTAAGTGAGGCCATTTTAAAAGATATAGTACCGGGCACGGTCACCCTGAGGTGCAGCGGATATTTAGAAGTGGTGAGTCAAAATGATTAAGGTAAGGACAGTCATGTTTATCATGCTGGGGAATTTATCGCATGGATGAAGGGGAGGTTCTGAAATCGGCGGGGGGTGGGGGGTGGTGTGTTACTGAGAATGGGGGAGGGGTGTGTGTTGCTAAAAGTGGGGGGAGTGGTGTGTGTTGCTGAGAATGAGGAGAGGTGGGTGTTGCTGAGAACGGGGGGGGGGAGTGTTGCTTTATATGAGGGGGAATGTGCCTGAGAACAGGGGTGTGTGTTGCTGTATATGAGGGCAGGTGTTGCTGAGAACGGGGTGTGTGTTGCTGTGTATGAGGGGGGTGTTGCTGTGTATGGGGGGGTGTTGCTGAGAACGGGGGGTGTTGCTGTGTATGAGGGGGGTGTGTTGCTGAGAACAGGGGAAGGGTGTGTGTTGCTGAGAACGGGGACATATGTGGTGCTGTTGATGAGGGTGTGTGTAGGTTGTTGGGGACGAGGGAGGGTGTTGCTGAGAATGGGGGGTGTGTATATTGCTGAGAATGGGGGTCGGGGTGTTCCTGAGATCGGGGGGGAGGGTTTTGCTGAGAACAGGGGAGGGGTGTGTGTTGCTGAGAACGGGGGCATATGTGGTGCTGTTAATGAGGGTGTGTGTAGGTTGTTGGGGACGAGGGAGGGTGTTGCTGAGAATGGGGGTGTGTATATTGCTGAGAATGGGGGTCGGGGTGTTCCTGAGATCGGGGGGGGAGGGTGTTGCTGAGAATGGGGGTCGGGGTGTTCCTGAGATCGGGGGGGGAGGGTGATGCTGAGAACGGTGGGGGGTGTGTTCCTGAGAATGGGGTGTGTGTTTTGCTGAGAATGGGGGTGTATGTTGGTGTGAATGGGGGGGATGTGTTTCTGTGAATGGGGGGATGTTGCTGTGAATGGGGGTATCCGGCGATGATACGGCGGCTGCCAGGATCTCTGTGACCATCGTAGGACTGGCTTTTGATCACTGATTGGAGGGGAAATGGGGTGGCTGGCAGCAGGGGCCTGTGTGACTGGTGTGGTGCTGCGTGGAGGGGTGGCCGAGGGGGCGAGGGTCGATGTATGAGAATCATATTGGATGGGTGGTGGGGCAGGTTCGTCCCCAGGGCTGAAGCGGGGTCCTGGTGGTCAAGGAAGTCCTGCGTGCCCCATAGCTGCCTGGGGACAGGGATGTATGCCTGGTCGGCGTCGTCCTGGGTTGAAGGATGCCGTGGGGTGGTGGGTGCCTTTGCTGGTGCCAGGTCCCTGGTTGAGAGGGTGTCCTTCCTGCCACTGCCGAACCTAATGTAGGTGTAGTTGTGGTTCGCATGTAGGAGGAAGACCTGTTCCACCAGGGCTTCGGGTTTGTGTGTCCATACGTCCTTACACAGGAATACCAGTCCCGGGGATGTGACCCATGCTGGGAGGGACATTCCAGTCGCCGACTTCGTGGGGAATGTGAATAGACATTCATGAGGGGTCTTGTTGGTAGCCGTACATAGCAGCGAATGAATGGCATGGAGCGTCTCGGGCAGGGCATCCTGCCAGTACTCAACAGCCCACCCTTTCGACTTGAGTGCCAGGAGGACTGCCTTCCCGACCATCCTGTTTTCACATTCCACTTGCCCATTGCCTCTCAGGTTATAACTCATGGTGCAACTGGTCGTGATGCCCCTCACCGTCAGGTACTGGCGCAGCTTGTCACTCATGAAACTAAAACTCCGGTCGCTGTGGATGATAGTGAGGTAGCCAAACAAGGTGAAGATCTGCCCCAGGACCCTGATGATGGTGGCCATGGAGGTGTCTGGGCAAGGGATAGCAAAAGGGAAGCGTGAGTACACGTCCACTACTGTGAGGAAGTAGATGTTTTGGTTCGTGGAAAGCAGAGGCTCTTTGAAGTCCATGCCGAGATGCTCGAAGGGCCGAGTGGCCTTTACAACATGAGCCTGTGGCGGGAGGAAGAAATGGGGTTTACACTCCGCGCAGACCTGGCAGGCTTCGGTCATGTCCCTGACGTCCCTGATGGTATACGGCAGGTTCCGGGACTTAATGAAGTGGTACAACCTGGTGACCTCCGGGTGGCAGAGGGACTCATGCAATGCCTGCAGCATGTTGTCGTGCATAGATGCACAGGTCCGAGAGAGGGCATGGGGGAGTCATTAAACTTCCTGGGGTGGTACTGGATGTCGTAGCTGTAGGTTGTCAGCTCGACTCTCCAGTCCAGGATCTTGTCATTCTTGATCTTGCTCTTGTGGGTAGTGTGAAAAATGAATGCCACGTCCTGCTGGTCCGTGAGGAGGGTGAATCTCCTGATGGCCAGGTAGTGGCACCAGTGGCGGATCGCTTCCACAATCGACTGGGCGTCCTTTTCAATGGCGGAATGCCCTAGCTCAGAGCCATGGAGGGTCCTAGAGAAGAAAGCAACAGGGCACCCTTTTGGTTTAAGGTAGCGGCAATGGCTACCTCAGAGGTATCGCTCTCCAACTGGAAGGGGGAGTCCTCATCCACAGCCTGCATCGTGGCATCTGCGATGTCCTGCCTGATCCAGATGAAAGCTGCCTGCGCCTCGGGTGGGAGGGGAAATGTTGTGGCTTTGGCTAGTGGGTGGACCTTGTCCGAGAAGTGAGGGATCCACTGCGAGTAATAGGAGAATAGTCTAAGGCACCTGAGGAGGGCCTTTAGCGTGGTGGGATAGGTAGCTCCATTAATGGGCACATCCTTTCTGGATCTGGGCCGACGACCCGATGGGCTATGATGTTCCCCAGGATGACGAGGTGGGTGGTGCTAAACAGACACTTCTCCTTGTTGTAAGTGAGTTTCAGCTCCACGGATGTCTGGAGGAATGTCTCCAGGTTAGCATCGTGGTCCTTCTGGTCACGCCGCAGATAGTGACATTATCCAGATACGGGAGTGTCGCCTTTGGCTTGTGCCAGTCTACCATGCGATCCATCTCCCGCTGGAAGATGGAGAACCCGTTCGTGACCCCAAAGGGAACTCAGCAGAACTGGTACAGGTGCCCGTCTGCCTTGAAGATGGTGTAGGGCTTGTCCTTCGGGTGGATGGGGATTTGGTGATACGCTGACTTCAGGTCAACCATGGTGAAAACCCGGTAGCGGGCTATATCGTTGACCATGTCGGCAATCCTCGGCAGGGGGTAGGCGTCCAGTTGGGTGTACCGGTTAATGGTCTGGCTGTAATCCACAACCATCCTCAGCTTACTTCCCCCTTTGACCACCAAGACTTGGCCTTTCCAAGGGCTGTTACTGGGCTCTATGACACCTTCTGCCAGAGGTCACTGCACCTCCGCCTTGATGAAGTCTCTGTCTGCAGTGCAATAGCACCTAATTCTGGTGGCGATCAACTTGCAACCTTGCATAAGATGTGGGAAGAGCACTGGTGGGGTGATGCGTAGTTTGGAGAGGCTGCAGGTTAGCCGGGGCTGGTAGGTTGGCATGCTGTGTATCGTGAGTGAAGGTTGGGGCCCCTCGAAGGCAAGGGTGACACTCTGCAGGTGAAATCTAGGCCCAGGAGGACTGGGGCGCAGTTTGGGCATGACCAGGAGCCTGAACCCTGTGTATATCTCCCCACCCACAGTTTTATCGGCTGAGCAGCGCCCAAGGGTACCAACAGTCTTATCC
The DNA here is from genome assembly GCF_036971445.1 of Narcine bancroftii. Classification (NCBI taxonomy): domain Eukaryota; kingdom Metazoa; phylum Chordata; class Chondrichthyes; order Torpediniformes; family Narcinidae; genus Narcine; species Narcine bancroftii. The sequence continues at coordinate 226,860,051 of NC_091471.1, forward strand.
TTGGTGGCGTGGGCGATCGAGCAGGTGGTGGGGTGGACTTTTAATTTCAGGGAGAGGGCCACGCTCGGGTGAATGAAGCTCTCGGTGCTGCCACCGTTGAACAGGCACTTTGTTACCTGCCCGTTGACTTGCACGACCATCATAGAGTCCCCGAGGTCGTGAGGGATGTCCCTGGTCAGCCTAGTGGCAGCCAAGGCCGTCTCGGGTTCGGAGCCATTGCTCTCTGGTTGTGCGCAGAGATTTATGGCATCCGGAGACTTGGGGAGCGTCGGTAGGGCAGCAGGTCATCGTCCGTGTTGACTATATCAATGATGGTCGTGGGGTGCGGCATGCGGCAGCCGATGGCGTCCGGAGGCATGGGGAGCGTCGGTAGGGTGGTCTGGTCATCGCCCGCGTTGCCCATGTCATTCTCATCATCGTCGGGAGCTGAGATGGCCCAGATGGCGGCGGCACATGGGGGCCCGCTGCGTGGCTGGCCTCCTTCCCCAGCTGTGTTAATTGCGCTGGGGGAAGTGACGTCGTCACGGTCAGTGGCAGTGACATCATTACATGAGCCGGAAGTGACGTCGTTGTAGTTCTTGCCGAGCGGCACTGGCGGTGTGTGGAGGGGGGGTGGGCTGGTCCAGGTGCTTGGGGCACATGCTGCGATCATCGCTGGCAGAGCCAGATGCTGCACTGTCGGAGTTGGGGAAGGCGGAAGTTGTGCTGCCCAGCACGCTCACGTGGAGGGGTCCGTGGGGGAGGTGGGGAAGTCATAGAGGGCCGCTGAGCTGCTGGCTGGTTTTGAGAGGCGCACTTTAGACCTTACTTGCTGCATCGGGAACAGTACTGGTTCCGAGCCAGGAAGTTTCAGTGCGATCATCGGTCTGACCCACAACAGAACCCACAGTACTTACAGGGGCACCAGGCGCCTGCCACAGTGATGTTCTCCTCCCCAACTCAGTCTGGGGCTGAAGCTGCAGTGTGAGAGGGCCATGAGGGAGCCTGGGGGAACCTGGAATCGAAGGGTTCAGACCACTTCCACTGTCTTGGTCAGGGCATAGATACTATCTTCCAGCAGCTTCTGCTGGATGGCCCTCGAGTGTAGCCCTTGGACGAAGGCATCCCGGATTAGCCTCTCGACCTCCTTTGCGCCTACCCTGGGTTCAGCCAGACACGGTCGGGCCAACTCTCGCAGGTGTCCCAGGTAAGAGTCAGCCGTCTCCCCGAGTTGCTGGGCTTGGGTGTTGAGGAGGTACCTTGCATAGACTGCATTCACGGGCGGCTTGTACAAGTTCTCGAGAGTGTCCATTGCGCTCTTGTACGTGGAGCAGCCTTTGGTTGCCTGGAAGGCGTGGGGATCTAGCTTTGACTGGAGTAGGACCAGCCTCTTCCGATCTGAGTCCAGGATGCTGCTTGCTTGCGCCTCGATGATTGCCTCGACCGCATGCCGCCAGGTCTCGAAGCGTGTCTGGGCTTCTGGATGGCGTGGGTTGACTTCGAGGCTCCCTGCGCTCAGGAGTTTTTCCATGGCAGCCGTGGGAAAATTTTGTGGGTTAAATTGTGCGCTGTTAGCCAGAATCAGGGATACACAAGGTACAGACTCATCCACAGAGCCAGCCCAGGCTGGCTGTAGCTGCAGTAACTCTGAATGAGGCTTCGGGAGGGCGGAGGGTGATTAACACCCGACTTGATGGGGCTTGATCCATTCAGGCTGACTGATTGACAGTCAGTCAGGTGTTGTCCTGTCCCCTTACACTCCTGCAGGTACAGAGGTTGCCCCGTGCAGTAGGCCGGTGGTGTACCACCACACAAACCTATTGCTATCAAGAGCAGAAGGGGCAGTACAGCAGATCGAGACTTCATAAAGTCTGAGACACAGCGTCTGCTCGATGAAGGTATCATCGAACCTAGCACCAGCCCATGGAGAGCGCAAGTGGCAGTGGTAAAGGGGGAAAACAAGTTTCGGCTAGTAATTGACTATAGTCAAACTATTAAATGATACACACTCCTGACGCATACTTCTTCCCTTGTATTTTGGACATGGTGAATGATATTGCACAGTATTGGGTCTATGGCATCACTGGCCCCGATCCTGATAGGATGTGCTCCCTGTTAGAGCGCCCCGTTCATAGGACCTTAAAAGTTTTGAGGAGATGCCTGGGGTTTTTCTCATATTATGCCCAGTGGATCCCTCAATACGCTGATAAGGCTCGACCTCTCTTAAAAGCCACCATGGTCTGGAAGGTGGTCAAATTGGCCTTGAAGTCAAAAGGCCTTCCAGACTCATGCTGGCAGGAAGTCCTCCCCATGGCGCTCCATTCTATCGGGTTGCTACTATGTACTGCGAACAACGCTACTCCTCATGAGATCCTATTCAATTTCAAAATAAGGTCGGCATCGGGAACTACACTCTCAACGTGGCTCACTGCTCCTGGTCCAGTCCTTCTCAGGAAGCACGTGAGGAGAAGCAAGGCTGGCCCCCTGGTGGAAAGGGTGAAACTGCTCCACGCCAATCCCACGTTCGTGGCAGGGAGGACACCGTCTCCATCAGGGACACACACACACACACACACACACACACACACACACACACACACACACACACACACACACACACACACACACACACACACACACACACACACACACACACACACGACACCTGCGCATAGATGGGGATAGATTCAGTGTTAAAGATAGTTTAGGAGTTAAGACTATAGCTTAATAAAATTAAACACTGTCTTGTTCATTGGCTATTGCTGCTAATTACATGCGGTTCGTAACAAAATAAATAAATATTATTTTGTACAGATCAAAGTCTTGGAGGTTAGTGTGAGCAGTTCCTTTGGTCGTTCAGCATTCTCATTGACTGGGAAAAAGTTGTTTCTCAACCAGATAGTGTTGGCTCCGATACTCCTGTATCTCTTCCTGGACAGTTAGTAGCTGAGAGATTCTGTGTGAAAAGGATCCACCATGATTTTGAACTCCATCTTCAGACAACGATCCTGGTGGAGCACATCGATATTGGGGGAGCTCCAGAGATCTTTTATGGTCCAGTGGATTGACCTCTGATCCATTTCTCTCCAGAAATCGTTCCTCACTGTAATGCAGCTGTCCAGGACATTCTCAATAGAGCTCCTCCAGAAGGTTAACATAGCCTTACCTGCTTCAGTCTTCTCAGGAAGTGCAGTTGCTGTTGAGCTTTCCTGACAAGTGAGGAGATGTTGAGTGTCCATGATAGGCCACTAGTTTAGTGAATTCCAAGGAACTTTGTGCTCTCCACTCTCTCTACCACAAAGTTGTTGATGAATAGTGGAGGGTGGTCATTCTTGGTCCTCCTGAAATCCATGATCATCTCCTTTGTCTTGTCCATGTTGCGACTCAGGTTGTTATCTCGCACCATTTCACGAGATTTCCTACCTCTTCTCTGTAGTGAGATTCGTTGTTGACGAGGTCGACGACTGTCGTGTCATCTACAAACTTGATGACGCTGTTGGAGCTGGAAATGGTGATGCAGTCATGGGCCAGTATCATGAACAAGAGCGGGCCGAGCCCACGGCTGTGAATTGCACCAGTGCTCAGCATGACGGTGCTCGATAATCTGCTACTGACACAGACAGACTGAACTTTCTGCGAGGAAGTCCAGGATCCAGTTGCAGAGAGGTGTGTCGAGTCCCAGCGAGGACAGCTTCCCCACCAGCCTCAGGGGAATGATCATATTAAATGCTGAGCTGGAGTCAATGAACAGCAGCCTGGTGTGTGAGGTGTTCTCCAGGTGGGTCAGGATGGAGTGAAGCAAAAAGGCTATATCATCGTCTGTGATACAATTTCTTCTATCGTCAAATTGAAATGGATCCTGGTTTCAGGGAGGTGCTTTCTATCACCAGACACTCGAAGCATTTCACAATGGTGGAGGTCAGTGCCACAAGGCGGTAGTCATTGAGGCCTGTTATTGTCGCCCACTTGGGTACCGGGTCGATGGTGGCTATCTGGAACTTTATAGAAATTATGCTGCAGTGAAGAGTTGAAGATATCCGTGAAAATCTCCATCAATTGGTCTGTGCAATCCTTCAGTACCCGACCGGATTTGTTGTCTGGTCCCGCCACCTTGTGTGGGTTCACTTTAGACAGGGTTCTCCTCACCTCAGTCACAGCTGTGCAGGGGTTTCGTTCAACAGCGGGACACTGAGCCTTCTTTGGCGTCATCCTGTTCTTCTCATCAAACTGTGCGTAGAAGGCGCTCAGTCTGTCCGGAAGGGAAGCATCAACTTAAACACGAGAAGGAATAGCCTTCAAACATTTCCAGCTACAAAGTACTTCGGAGGAATGGGGAATGGATAAAGAATGGAAGGAGGGTATATTTGTACTGATCAAAGAAAATATGATACTTCTGTAAAGATCTGGCAGCCATACCTGGACCATGTAGGGGCCCAAATACAGCAATTAAAAATAAGACTATAAATGTTACTATTACACAAACTCAAACATGTTTTCCCCAATTGTATTCTATATATTTAAAGGATATGTAATCTCTGAAGGTGTGCAGATCTGCATGTATGGAAAGGGGGAGGGAGGGAGGGACTCTTTTGTTTTTGTTATTTGTAAGAAAAAGTTTAATATATTTTGATATTGAAGCTACAATGAAGAAACTCACAGCCACCCCATCAGATGACCTTAACGACTGTTTTATTCAAATCCTGCGCGCGCCCCTTTAAGGGCAGTGTGAGATCGGTCACTGCGTGTGTGATGACATCATAACGGTTACCCAAGGCGTGCGCTGGGCTGTAAGCACAAGAAAGGGAGAATTCCTGATGGCACCATCTTCTCATGGCTTCCCCACCACGCAGCGGTATGAGCGGGGCCAGTTCGCCACAAGAGAATGTGCTGCCACACAACTCCCCCCTGCTTTTGTGGGCGGCCCCGGCATTTGGGCATGGCCATTTGAACCGGCTGTGATAGGTCCAAGTGTGGTGCCTTTAGACGGTCCTTGGTAAACAGTTCATTTTTCCCCCCTATGTCCAAAGTAAAAGTCTTGCCAGACCACTGGAGGACCTTGTACGGGTCTTCGTACAGGCGCTGCAGAGGTGCAGTGTGTGGTCCGCGCCGAACAAAAATGAATTTTGCTGAGTCCAGCTCTTTGGGAAGATAGGTTGGTCGTGTGCCGTGATGTTGGGGAGGGGGGTAGTGAGGAGAACTTGCTATGGAGATCCATTAGCAGTTTCGTGTGCTCGGACGTAGAACTGTGTTCTGTGCCGAAGAACTTGCTGGGCAATGAGAGTGGTGCGCCAAACACTAGCTCTGCAGATGATGCCTATAGGTCCTCCTTGGGTGCTGTTCTGATGCCAAGGAGGACCCAGGGTAGTTTGTCTGCCCAACCTGGGCCTGTGAGGCAAGCCATGAGGGTTGACTTCAGATGGTGATGAAATCTCTCCACCAAACCATTTTCTTGTGGGTGGTAGGCCCCAGGAGGTTCGCCAGTTGAGACCAGAGGGCAGAGGTGAACTGGGCGCCTCTGTCGCTGGTGATGTGCACCAGAACTCTGAACCTTGCGATCCAGTGGCTGACTAAATTCCTGGCGCACGTCTCAGTGGAAGCCTCCTTGATGGAATGGCTTCCGGCCATCTCGTGGTCTGGTCGACCACTGTGAGCAAGTAGCGTGCCTCCCTGGACACCGGCAGGGGCCCATTATATCAACATGGATGTGTTGGAATCTCCTAACTGCCGGGTCGAGCTGCTGAATTGGGACCAGCGTATGCCAGTGGACCTTGGAGGCCTGGCTCTTGGTGCAGCTCCTCACCATCTCGGCCACCTCCTTCTTGAGCCCGTACCATACGTTAACTGCTGTGCCACCATACGCACTGATGTCTTCACCAAGGGGTGAGCCAGGTCGTGGACTAAGCTGACCTGCACTGCGGCGGGACTACTGGGCGTGGTGAACCAGTGGATATGTCGCAGAGCATTGTATCCAGGCTGTTCAGCAAATGAATGTCCTGGAGGTCGAGCCCCGAAATGGAGGCCCGGAGGGCCTGCATCTCCGCGTCCTCCCTCTGTGCTTGCACCAGTTGGGTGTAGTCTAGGCCGGGGGCGAGGGAGTTGATTGACGGACAGGAGAGCGCATCTGCCATAATGTTGTCTCTACCTGCTCTGTGCCGGATTTCAGTGGTGAACTCCGACATGTAGGAGAAATGGCGTTGCTGGTGGGATCCTTGGCCAGAGCCTGTGTGAGGGGCTTGTAGTCTGTGAATATCGTGAATGACCTGTCCTCCAGGATATACCGAAAGAGCCGAATGGCCAGGTACAGTGCCAGGACCTCCCAGTCGAAAGCACTGTACTTGAGCTCCAGCGGGCAAAGGTGCCTGCTAAAAAAGGTCAATAGGCGCCACTGTCCATTAACCCACTGTTCGAGTACACCCCCTATGGCCGTGGCTGAAGTGCCGCCACAATGTATATTTTTGGAAAAAAAATCCAAAAAAAATTAAAAAAAAAGGAAAATCATGCATTTCTTTAAATGAATGATATACCCATGTTTAAAGTAACGTCTAGTTGGTTAGAGTTGAAGAAAATGCTGAGGTGTCTGAAATGTTGACTATTTTTTGCCTTTCATGGATGCTCTCTTACCTGCTGAGTTCCTCTAGCATTGTGTGCATTTTCCTGGCTTTCCAGCATCCTGCAGTCATTCTTGTAAAGCTGCTGAGGGAGGCATCAAAGATGCTGCTTTTGGATTGGGGGGGTGGTGGTAAAGCACAGGATTCTGTCGACAACATGGTTAAGTGAAAAAAACACACAAATGCTGGAGAAACTCAGCAGGTCCAACAGTGCCTTTATGTAGCAAAGGTACATTCCTGTTCCTACCTTCTTTCTCTCTCCACCTAGCCTAGACTCCTCCCCCCCCTCCCCCCCCCCCCCCCCGCCACTTCCCTGCGGTCCTTCCATCCCTCCCCCAACCTATCATCTCCCACCCTCACCACCCTTCGGACTTTTCTCCTGTTCCTCCACACCTGGAGGAAGGGCTCCAGCCCCAAATGTTGGCGATGTCTCTTCACCTTTGCTACTTAAAGTCACTGTTTGACCTGCTGAGTTTCTCCAGCGTTTGTGTGTTTCTTTTGCTTTTGGAGTGTGTGCCTAAAGGGATCGAAGATTGCATAGCAATACTGGAAACTAGCTGTAAAACAGGAGTAAAAATAAACCAATTTGCCAATAATTTGAATGCAACAGTACTCTTGTTAAATGTGCACTCAGCAAGTGAAGATAGGCACTGAAAAACATTAAAGGAAATTTATCTTGCAAATTATCATTAATTTGCAAAAGGTGTGAAGTAATTACTGGCATTTATGGTAAACATTTTTGCTGTTAATTTAGATATTGATCTGATAAAGTGTATACCCACATGGAACAGCATTGTGAAAGAAAATTTTGTACATGGAAAGTATGCATCTTAAGATTTAATTATCTAAAAATGTTTGCTAATTCTGTCAGCATTTTTGACACTTGCCTTTTGAGTTTATCTGCCAGATAAATCTTGTTCTTTCAATAGATGGAGCAGGTTCATTAATACGTGGGTCTGATCCATAATACAATAGAATTACCATATATTCTGTTTTATGGGACAATTTGAAATGTAAAAATCTCATTTTAAAATTAGGGGTCGTCCTGTACCAAGAATGCCCCATTAGTTATTTGCGACGTCTCGGTGACGCTCCTCTGCGGGTCCACTTGGCCGGTCCAACTGCTGTCGTTTCTGCGTGGGTTTTAAACTGCCTGTTGGAGGAGTCAACAATGGTTTATTTTAAAATATCCAAATAAAATTTAAACCTTTAAATGATCATTTGTTATTAAAAAATTGTGATTTGACTTTTAACAGCATCCACTGGTCAGTGGTAAGTGCCAGATTTGGGGAGCTGTCTTTTATAAAGGTGTCGTTCAAAACCAACATTTTAGATGGGAATTCTGGGGCTTTCTATATTCCATGCATCATTCTATGCAATGGCGTATATGGTATATAATAGCAGGAAACCTTTATTTGTGCTTGTGTGTCGACGTTATACCTTGGATCTAATCTTTCCACAAAGCCAGGGCCAGTGCTACCATTTGGCCAACTAGGCATTTGTCTAGGGCGCCAGCCTCAGAGGGATGCTGTTGAAGAGAGATTCCAAAGCTCCAGGATCTCGGCATAATGAGTGATGTGGGTTCTGACTAACGTGCCACAAGCAGGCGTGTTAATCTGGTAAGGTGGAGGGAGGAAGCGGCACGGTGCATGGTGGATGTCTCATCAGGTTTGCACCCACCGTTCAGCCTGGCCAGCACACCCCCCCGCTCCCCTCCACTTCAGCCCAGTCAACACCACCCCCCTTCCCCCCCTCCCCCCCACCCGCTCAGCCCGGCCTAGGCTCTGCTCAAAGCCCTGCAAGTCAATCGCTTTCAAGCATGCATTCAGTCAATGTTGACTGATTCCTTGATGGCGTCATTCCAGATTAAATTCACCGCAAATTACTTTGGGTTCTTTTGACATCTAAATCTGTACCTCATCCTTTTGCTATTGGAAACAGATTGTTCTTTAGCTCATCTAAATTTCATGAGTTTAAACAAGAGTTTAAACAAGATACAGACATTCTTACTCACTGCAGCCTTGCGGGCATGCCTGATTTTCCAACAACAAATGCATGCCATGACACCAAGAAACATAAATATAAAAGATGGACTAATAAATATTCACAGTTGCAATTTGTGCAAAAAAAACGTTTAATCATGCAGAAGATCATTTGGTGGCCTTGGAGTAATATTACGGATAGGGTAACAAAAGAGGAGGTTCAAGAGCTCGATAGCTGTTGGGGAAAAAAAAAACCTGAAGGCGATGGACTTCAGGCTTCTGGCCTTGCTGCCTGAAAGGAGTAGAGAGAAGAGAGTGTGAACAGGATGATAGGGGGGGGGGGTGGGGGGGGTGGTTCTTTATGACACTGGCTGCCTGGTTGAGGCAGTGCCTTACAGGGATGTCTTCAACAGAATGGACGCTGTTGTCCGTGATGGACTTGGCTAGTTTACCACCTTCTTCAGCCTCCTGTGTTCCTGTGCACTTGATTGCTCAAACCAGATCGTGATGCAACCAGTCAGTATATATCCTGTCAAAGCTCGATGGGGTATTTGATGTCATGCTGAATCTCCTCAGAATTCTTAGAAAATGGAGGTATTGGTGTGCTTTCTTAACAGTTGCTGTGATGTGCTGTCTCCAGGAGAGGTCTTCCAATATGAACATGAAGGTACTAATCCTCTCCACTGTCGACCCACCAACATGTGTGTGATCCCTCACCTCCCCTTTCTAAAGCCCACAATAAGGACCTTGATCTTCCTGACATTGATAGAGGGACTGTTCCACTGGCACCACCCAACCAGATTCTTGACCTATATCCTGTGTTTGGACTCATTGCTTCCTGAAAAGGGGGACTTGTCTGCAAATTTATAGATTGCGTTGGAGCCTAACTTGACTACGCAATCATGGGGGTTGAGGGAAGGGGGTCCTTGAGGTGCTCCCGGGTTAACGGCCAGTGAGTAGGGGATGATGATGATCCCAATCTGCACTGATGAAGGAAGTCCAATAAGGAAGTCGAGGATCCAGTTGCAAAAGGTGGAAGAGAGTCCCAGAGCTCTGAGTTTGATTATCAGTTTTACTGGGATGATGGTGTTGAACACTGAACTGCAGTCATTGAAGAATAGCCTGACATGGGTGCTCTTGTTACCCAGGTGATCTAATGCAGAGTGGAAGACCAGAAATAGCATCAGCTGATGGCCTGTTGTGACAGCAGGTAAAATGACATGGGTCCTGGACTTTCCTGAGACAGAAATTTGTCCGCTCCACAACCAACCTCTCAAAGCATTTCTTCACAGCTGGTAGTCATTGAGACAGGTCACCTTGCTCTTCTTGGACGCCAGTACAATGGATGCCCTTTTGTAGCAGGTTGGGACCTCAGAACATAGCAACAAGTTGGTCCCTGGAAGACCTAGCCAGTTGCAGCATCTGGACTGAATGCTTTCTGAGGGTTTTCCCCTTTTTAATGTCCTTTTTCCCATCAGCCTCAGTGACTGGGAGTGGAATCACTGGGGAAGCATGAGCATGCAATGGAAGAGGCATCTTTATCAAATATTCTTTAAACCTTCTCAGCTTTAAGAAGAGCCCCAGTCATTCTAAAGATATTTGAATTCAGGCATCTCTGGAAGTATTGGAGTAAACTTCCTTCCTCTCACTTGAAGGCCTGGACATCCTTCAAAACATGTGCCTCAGTGCTGAAAGGTCCTTCTTATATACTCTACCTGAGCCTTAATAACAAATATTTACTCTTCGGTAAATGTTCTCATTAACCCTGTGTCATTAAATCTTTCCTACAATATGATTAATTTAATTATATATTTTTGAATTTGGGGCTATAGTATGGTAACAGGCCCTTTGCTCAATCTGCAATCTAACTTGTGCATACATTTCCACTTTAAGGTCCTTCCCTTCTATTCTGTGCTTTTCCAAATGAAAGAAGGCACTCCATATATATTGCAACCACCTTATTGACCTATACTGCAATAGACAGATGATCCAAGATTATTTTGTCCTTTCAAATCACACAATACCCACCTATTGTTATATATCTCTTGCTTCATTGAATACAGCTATACCCCGACATACACCCGAGTTCCATTCTGACCGACCGGTCGTACCTCGAAATGGATGCAAGTTGGAAATATGTGTAGCATAGCAGGTAGAAGCCATAAATCAAGTCATTTTCAATTCCAGATTGAGCGTCTTCCTCAGCTTCTTGCCAGATCTATCAGCAGGGGGAATGGGATTTTCCTCTTGCTCACCATCAGCTATAAACCCCCATCGGCCAGCCATCTGTCTGTCTGTCACCTCCCCCATCTAACTCCCGACATGGCAGCAGGGGTGCAGTGCTGCCAAGCCTGGAATTCACTCAAGACAGCAGCTGGCGATGGCTCAATGTGGGAGCAATGGCCATCTTTACTACCTATAATCACCCACACAGCTGGAACAACGCCAGAGCGGTTCCAGCTGTGTGGGAAATTTTGGGTAAGGAAAACAGCCTTTGCTCCTGCACTGAACAGGTAGACATGAAAGAGAGACGGGCATGGGTGACTGACGGATGAATGGGGATGGGCTCTGTCTGGTCTGGTCTGTCAGGCAGAAAAATTACATTGAATTTAACCAGAGAAGTTTAATACAGCCTCTCTCCGACTTATGACCATCTTTATATACGACCAAAAAAAGAATGGCTGTGAGTGTACAATAGTGGCTGTCTCTCTGTTGCCATTCGGTAAGCGCATTAAGCTCGCCAAAGATGATGATGAGCAAGAGTAAAATCCCATTCCCGCTGCTGATAAATCTGTTCTCCACAGCAGCCCAACGTCCCCGATCCCTGTTGGCAGCTCGAGGTCCCCATTCCCCGCGGCAGCCCAAGGATCCAGTTTCCTGGTGGCAACCCCAAGTCCCTGTTCCCTGTTGGCAGCCTGAGGTCCCCGTTCCCCGTCGTCAGCCTGAGCCCACGTCCTCCCCACCCCATCAGCCCAAGGTCCACATCCCCCCCCAACCCCATCAGCCCAAGCTCACCATTCCCCGACGCCAGCTTGAGGTCCACGTTCCCCCCCCACCTTGTCAGCCCAAGGTCCACATCCTCCAACCCCATCAGCCCGAGGTCCCCGATCCCCATCGTCAGCCCAAGATCCCCGTTCTCTGCGGCAGCCCTAGGTTCCCATTTCCCGGCAGCAGTCCCAAGTCCCTGTTCCCCGTTGGCGGCCCGAGGTCCCATTCCCCATTGTCAGCCCGAGGTACACGTTCTCCTCCCCCCCACCCAGTCAGCCCAAGGTCCACCCCCACCCCCCACCCTGTAAGCCCGAGGTCCCCATTAGTTTGTTGAATGCAGCATGGCCTCAGGCATGCTCGGAGGAGCGAATCTGACTTACGAGTTGCAACCAGTCCTTCGATCCTCATCATGGTTGGGGACTCGTGGTACTGGGGTCTCTTAGAGTGTATGCCTTAATACTTAATATTCCAATGTGCTTCTACTCTGTAAATATGCTCCGCAGTCCCGGGGAAACGCTATCTCATCTTTACCATGCGAGCATGGTATGAACGATCGATAAAGGTGACAACTTGATTTGAGAAAAGCGGGGGTGTGTCATTATGTAGGTGGCTGTGCTTTTGCAGTCAAGATATTTTTGATGCCCTCATTTTTGACATCAGTGGAGGGAACCAAGGACTCATGGAAAACAGTCTTTTAAAGTTGACATTTCAAAGTTTACGACTCAATCGATGTACACTATCAAATTATAAACAGTTGATAATTCCCTTTTGATCATCGACATTCAGTGACTGAAATGATTGTCACTTAGTTAATCATGCAAATGACTGATGTGCTCATATCTAAGTCACTTCGCCACCCACAGTAATATTTGCTTGAAATGGCTACAGACTGGGAGTTTTTTTTTTTTTCAATTACATATGCTGTAGAGTCTATGGCATTTGATGCGATTTATATAACGAAGAAAGAACCACACCTGCTTTAATAAACACTGAGCCTAAAGTGTATATCATGGCTATTGTGATTTATGGTGTGAAAAATAAAAAATTTAAAAAAAAAAAAAAAAAAAAAAAAAAAAAAATAAACACTGAGCCTCTGGGCAACGAACATTGCCATTCTAGGCGAATTTCCCAGAGCATTTATTTATTTCCAGGATCTGGCTGCTACTAACATTAGGGTTAGGGCATGTTGCTTAGGGTTAGTGTATCATACCTTGAAGAAGCACTCAGGCCAAAAATAAAATCATATATACTTTTTAAATTTAAATTTAAATTTAACAGGCCATTTCAGCCCAAAAACTCCTGTCGCCCAATTAACCTGCAACCCCCCCACCCCCCTAACATTTCGAACGATGGGGAGGGGACCGGAGTGCCCGCGGGGATAACCCACGCAGACTCTGGGAGAAGGTACAAACTCCTCACAGAGAGCATGGGACTCGAATCCCCGTCCTGATCGCGACCGCTGTAAAGGTTTGGCACCAACCGTGTCGCTCGTATAGCTTGACCCCCGGTGGGTGCTGCGAGACCTGCTGAGCTTCCTCCAGCATTTCTGCGTATTTTCCACAAGCAAGGCTAGCTTTTTATTGCCTGTCCATAAAGGTCCTTGAGAAAGTCATTGCGATGGGCCGGAATCCTTCTGGAGAAAGTCCTTTCAAATTTTTGCTGGGCAGGGCACTTGGGGATTTAGACACACGGATAAAGTCTTAATGCAAGCAGATTGGAATTATGTCACAGTGCAGTGAGGTCAGCATGACTATCGTGGGCCGAACAGCTTGCTTCTGTGCTGCACAACTCTGTGGCTTTATGAAAGTCATACACATTGAGTGCTTTGTGCTAACCATTTCCCTAATGTGCTCTGAAACTTGATTTCTCGGCAGTTGGTTGCAAAGCGGTAGAAATTACCTGACACCAGATTTGGCACAGAAATAGGAACAGCTGTGAGGGACTTGGGTAAGTCCAAAATAATTTACATTTCTATGAATGAATTAAGTTTAGTTCAGCGTTTTAGATCTTTAAAAGATTTTAATAATTTTAAACAAACATTGATTGGCTTTTAATTACTCTGAACATAAAGCATAGGGGCAGTAATAAGGAACTCAGCCCATCGATCCTGTCACAGCAGTTAATCATGAGCTGATCCACTTCCCCACTCAGCCCCACTGCCTGGTCTTCACCCTGTAACCTTTGGTTCCCTGGTTAATCGGGATCCTCTGTCTTAAATGCACCCAATGCCTTGGTCTCCACAACTGCCTGCTGCAACAAATTCCACAGATTTACCACCCCCTGGCTGAAGAAATTCCTCCACATCTAAGTGAATGCCCTTCAAGTAGCCCCCACTTGTCCTATTCTCCCACCATGGCAAACAGCCTTTCTACATTTCCTCTGTCCATGCCTTTCAACATTCAAAATGTTTCAATGAGATCCCCCCCACCCCCCATCCCAGACAATTCCCATTCTCCTAAATTCCAACGGGAGCAGGCCAAACGCTGTCAAGTGCTCTTCATAAGACAACCCTTTCATTCTCAGAATCATCCTTGTCAACCTCCTCTGAACTCTACAATGTCATCACATCCTTTCTTAAATGAAGAGCCTGACAATACTGTTTGACAGCAGGCTAATTGATAAGGGGGGTTGTTTGTGGGCAAGGTTGGTTTACTTGATCATTTTTATTATTTTAAAACTGTTTTGTGGGAAGGACTTGTCCATTCTCCCCACCCTTCTGATGTTCAGGGTCTCATTGTTCGGGAATAGACTGGCTCTTTTCAGTGAGCTGGAACTGGCAGATCTGCTGAGGGAATGTTAGGCGTCAGAACGGATGACTTGTCTTCAAAAAGTTAGTGCTGATACTGAAACTTCTGCCAAATAGGCTGAGAGGAGGAGGTGTGAGATGCACAGATTGCAGTGGTATGAAGTTCTTTCACTTACTTTCAAATAGTGATGCAGAAGTTTCTGCTCATCACTCTCGAACACTAAAAGAAAATGGCATATGCCCTTTAAAATTCAAACCTTTTCCACTTTGCTGATTTTGCATTCTTAAATGCTAGAAGTGGCGATGCATTCCGGAACCTTTTGAACTGAAAAGCTTTGGTTGTCAATTTCCTTGTATTCACCTAATGTGTTCCAACTTGCTCCATTGGGTTGTCATCTTGTCGTGGTGGAGAAGCTTGAGATCCTGAGAGTGACGCCGTCTGGAGCTATGCTCCTGGTAGGGCCGCCTGTGGCGGTAAGGTTGAGGGTGAAGCCCCTGACAAAGAACAATCCAACCAAGTCCTCATCGGTGGAGCAGTCAGATGAAGTTACTCTGAACTCAAGGTGGAAGAAGGCCGCAACAAATCCACCAGCTCCAATCGTTGTCGTTTCCATGCCATTGGCATGAGTTGGGATGATTTGTGAAGTGTCGTGTGCTTCTCGGAGTGTAACATGTTAAACAAATCCACCCACAGGCATCTTCAATCGGTGGGTCGACGGAACGAAGGCCATCATCCTCGACCTCGAGGGGTAGCCACGACGATCAACCTACGCAAATAGAGGCATCTATTTTCAAGATTCTTGTGGAGTATTTCAAAAGTGGTGATGAAATTTAGAGGGACATATTACTGCCCTTCTTATTCTAAGCTGCCAAGACATTGCCCAATGATTCTCGCGATAAATCATCTTTTTATGAACTTAAAAAGTATTTTTAAAATGTTATTTTTGACAATGCAGCATGGTAGAAGCCCCTTCAGGTTCATGAAATCCATGCTACCCAGTTAACCTCCCAATCCCGTTCACTTTACAGGATGAAACCCAAGCACTCGAGAGAACTCTCACAGATCACAGGGAGAACACACAAATTCCTTTCTACTTTGTCTACGGTCTTATGTTTTGGGCATATGATTGTGAAACATTTGGGCCAACCTTATCAGTTTGGTGTTGGCTCAGTTGCAAATAGAGCATTAATGAGAGGACCCTTGATTAATTTTCATGTGTTATTGTGTTCACATTTCCCATTGTACTGTGAAGATGATAAATAGCACCTTACATGGTCCCTGTTTTACCATATGATTTGAGGATATGTACTTCTGATCGATTTTCCTCGTCCATAATCCTTCATTCGGTACACTCAATGGTGAAAATTCAGAACATCGTAGTTTTAATTCTGGGGGTCTTTGGGGAGTGGGCTTCACATTTCTAAATACTTCTGTGTGGACGAAGTGCTTCTCTTGGCTATAATGTTGATGAACCGGTTTTTCTGTGTGAACCCCTCTGAACACTTTACCTTATATATCCAGTTTGTAATTAAAAATGTGACACGTAATCTTTGTGTCTGCCTCATATTGCAGGTGTATAATCCGACCTGGAAAATCTCAACCACTGATAGAGTCGGGTTCCCTTGATAAAACAAAGCAGCTGCAATTTAGATAAAGGTGCTCGGGTTTCTGGAGTGAGAGTTGCTGGCAGAATCTTCTCATTCGGAGGGATAAATACAAGCAAATGAACCATGGCTGCCATCTTTGTCCGATGGAAGATATATTCACATTTGTTGTTCATAAAGGATATAGTATCAGACCTTATAGTCCAAGGAGACTTTGCAAAAAAAGTACACCCCATGCATAACCCTCTTATCCTTTTTTATCCAATGTCATCAGAATGATCTTTTTGTTTCTTTCTCTCCTGGAATATGCTGCTTTACTTTATTATTTCTCATAGTAATTTCCACAATTTCTTATGGACATTTTCTTGGTCCATTGAGTTTGTGTTGGCTCTCAGGGTATTCTCATTCAAGTCCAGTCCAGTCAAGTTTATTGTCATCCAATTGCACAAGACAACCTGATGAAACCGCTTTCTCTGGTCCTCGGTGCAAAAACATGCAGACACACCACCAGATACACATACAGACAAACAATACATATACAGGACAAGTGATCATATGTACAAATAACTAAATAAATAGTGCTTTCTAAGTATGAGAGAGATGGTTAGTGGGAGCAGTTGCTTTGGTCGTACAGCACTCCCACTGCCCGCGGGAAGAAGCTGTTCCTCAACCTGGTGATGCTGGCTCTGATACTCCTGGTATCTCTTTCCCGAAGGGAGCAGTTGGAGGGTGCCGCATGCTGGGTGGAAGGGGGGGTCCTCGATGCTTTTTGCGTGGCCTCTTCAGTCAACGATCCCGGTAGATCACGCCGACGGGTGGGAGGGAGTCTCCCGTGATCCTTCCTGGGACTCACGGTCCTGTGGATTGACCTCTGATCCATTTCTCTGCAGTGACCATACAACACTGCGATCCAGCCGGCCAGGACTTTCCCAATAGAGCTCCTGTCCATGGTTGACATGATGATGGCTGCTAGCCTTGCCCAGTTCAGAAGTTTCAGGCTGTTGCTCCTTCCTGGCGAACTCATTTCCCTGTAATGTATTGTCCTTTGTATACCTGTCAACCTCCTAATCCTTCCACCACCAAAGGCATTGGTGGGGGGTGGGGGGGATGGTACACATTTGCAAATAAACCCATCAATGCCTCCTTGGAATAGAGCACTTGGCTTCTTTCCATATCAGTCAAATCAGAGCAGTCACAGGAAGAACATCCAGGCTGAAAATGTACAGAATCCGAGCTCATGTATCAAATCTGTGGGGCCATTGGGGTTGTGTGGAATCAACAATAACTGATATGCATGTGCCTCACGAAAATATTCTTATTTTAGCATCGCAAACACACCAAGGAACAGAGAACCAGAGGATATGGAGAAAAAACCCTTGCTCATGTTTCTTGCAACAGTAACATCATCTGATGTTCTTCTTCTTACCACATCTACCCTCCACTTTCCTGATTATAAACATTTTCCTGATTTAACATTCATATTTATTCCTGCCTTATATTCAACACAAATATGTAAGTTCATCATTATATTTACAGCAATAAAACTTGACTATTTTTTTTTGAAAACTTTATTTATAAACAATAGCATATTTTATCCCATATAAACCCCTCCCCCACCCACCATCCCTATCCCTCCCATCCCACCAAACCACCCACTAAACAACCCCCCCAAAAAAAAGAAAGATGGAGGAAAATAATTAAAGCAGTACATTCAGGTATATGTCGTGGTTTTGGACCACACTGCCCACGTATGGGAAAACGTTCGAACAATTGGAACACATCCAATCCATGTACAGGCTCCAAACTTTAACAAAAAATGAATAATTATTTTGTAAATTATACATTATCTTCTCCAATGGGATACATGACCTCATCTCCGCATGCCATCGTTGAATATTCAATTTAATCTCATTCTTTCCATGTAACTGCAAGGCATTTCCTAGCTACTGCAAAGGCCAACCTCAAAAAAGCAATTTGAAATTTATCTAGATTTTAACTCTAAACACAATGATTTAATATTACTCAATAAAAATATCATAGGGTCAAATTTGACATTTCACTATCTTTTTAACCATAAAATATTTTAGCTGAGTTTGATAATGACTAGATTGGGACTAATATCTCAATAGGCTCTCTCAGGAGGCCAGAATACCCTGATGTAAGGCTGCATATTCTACCCCTATGCGGTTCTTGGGGTACCCACTTGAAAGGGCAGGAGGCGCCTCCGAGGTGCACTTTCTAACCCTCCTTCAGGAGGGATGATCGACAGAGCACTGAAGTCCTCCTAGGCACCTGAATGCAGCTGCCTGAAAGCGGCTGCAAAGGGGTGGGCTGATGATGTTGCAGTGATGTCGTCAGCCCGAGACGCTTGGTGCGAATTTGTAAACACAGTGTGCAGGCAGGGTATCTTGTTCTGAACACTGTATTTCTTTGACCTGCTTCAGGTCCGCCATCATCCTGTGTTCCTTCTGCTTCTCCTTCGTCGCGCTTCAAATGACATCATGTCAGTGGGTGGGAGTACAGCTACAGTGGACAGGAGCTGGAGTGTGCTACGAGGCTCCTCCCGTGCAGCTGTCCCTTTCAGATGGATAGGCAGTGCTTTCAGGGCTGCCACCTGAATGACAATTCCAAAGTTCTTCATCTGCTTCTGCAGGCGTATTCTTGGTGGAGAATGCACCTGAAAGCAGCTAATGTCATGGCATTATAAAAAGCATGAAAATCAGGGTAGCAAAGTAAAAGTCTATAATTTATATACCTTGTGGTTTAAATATGCCGTTTATAAAATTCACTTTCTCAGAAATTTAAAAAAAAGACAAGATATTTTCTATTAAATCCCCAGGCCCTCCCTACTCACAGCTGCATGGGACTTCTTTGTTAACTTCCTGACACAAAAATAACTGGCGTCCAATTATAAGGTTGATATTAATGGATTGGGGTGAATGCTGTCCATCATTTGGCCCTCAACTACCATTTCCTGGTGCTGCATTCCTCTCTGCCATTGATTCTTGTCGGTTCCTCATATACAGAGTTAATTGACTTAAAGTCATGGTCATTAAAGTGCTTGGCAAGCACACCGTGAAGCAACTTGACTTGCTCAGTGGAGTGAAGCACGAAAGTCTGCACACTGCAGATTGTCATTTAAAAAAAAACAGAAATGTTAGAGGAACTTGGGTCTTGCAGTGCCCAGGAGAGGAGAATTTTTTTTAACCTGTGTTTTGGGCCTAAGCCCTTCTTCGAGGTTCGAGTAAAAAAGCAGGCAGGCGGCTAAATTTAAAGGCTGGGGAGAAGGAAAGATAAAGCAGGGAGAGAAGTAGAGACCAACAGACAAGATTGGATATGGGCAGGAGGACAGGAGAGGGGAAAGGTGAGAATTGATTGGGGAAGGTCGGGGGCGGTGGGGGGCGGGTGAGTGGTGGTTGGCCTTGTGAATACAGAGCTGGGAGAAAGGAGACAGAGGGAAAAGCAATGGTTTTCAAATGCTTTATTTCCACTCACATCTCCAGAGGGTTGTTAACTCAGCCGACGACATCACAGGCACCAGACTTCACTCTATCGAGGACATCTACAAAGAATGGTGTCTTAAAGAAGCAGCCTCTATCCTCATAGACCCCCATCACCCAGGCCACGCCCTCTTCACTCTGCTGCCATCAGGAAAAAGGTACAAGAGCCTAAAGACGAGCACTCAGCGGCACAAGAACAGCTTCTTCCCCGCTGCCATCAGATTCCTGAATGATCAATGAACCAAAGACACTGCCTGACTTTTTGTGCACTTTATTGATTTTTTTTAATAATATTGTTGTAACATGGTTTATAATATGAATGTTTGCTCTGTGACGCTACCGCAAAACACCGAATTTTGTGATTTGTTCGTGACAATAAATTCTGATTCTGTTTCTAACTTACCACCTGAAGTAATCCCTTTGTCATAGTTTCTCTGTGATCAGTAAGGGATTGCTTAAGGTGGTTTGTGAGTGGAAAAAAAGGTTGAAAATCCATGTTTTAATTGTACCTAATTGACTCATTATGTGCACGGTTTCATAGATCCCAAAAGAAGTGGGCCAATTACAATTTTTCTCAGGCAAAATATTTCAGTAACAATTGCATCTGGAGCAATGGTTCTCAACCTTTCCTTCCCAGGAGGGGGGCTATTGCAAACTGGAGAAGTCAATGTTAATGTTATCCGGTTGGAGGTTGCCCAGACCAAATAGGAGATGTTCGACCAATTTGAGGGTGGTCTCAGTCTGGCATGAGACCATGAACAGACATGCCAGCAAGGGAATGGAATTATGGCATAAAGTTATGCCCTTTGGCCTATCATGTTTTTGCCGACTCAGGGAACTCACAAGTCGTAGTTATTTCCCTGTATCCTTTTCTCACTCAAACTGGTAGTTCTTGTCATGTCATATCAAGTTTATAATTTGCTCACCGATCAGCATTAATTATTTTCATGCACCACTGGTTCATTGTTCGTTTGTTCTGTAGCATATCGCAAATTGTGGTTTACGTTCTTACCACGTCATAAGCTCTGAATATTTTTGTAACATTTCCAGATAAATAGTTAAATTATTCACAAAATATGCCTGTAAATTTGCTGACGCACTGAAGAATGGAGTTATTTCATCAAGGAGGTAGAATTGTGATCAACGCTGGGTTGTGAGCCAAGCTTTATCAAATATCAGCAAGAGGAAATTTCAGCATTGAGTGGAAGACTCCAATCTTGGTTACATTTATAGATGGTTAACTTGCAAAGACCTAAAAATAAATTGCCAAGCAAATAAATCGTCTTCATGGAAGTGACTTATTAGCTTAAGGAAAGTTTTGAAAGAAAGAGGTTTTGAAGAGATTCCTTGGTTAGCTTGGAGCTTTTAGTTTTAGACAAACAGTGCGGTAACAGGCCAGTTCGGCCCATTTTCACCTGTGACAGATTATGATGTGCTTGTATTGTACATATACATGTTTTTGGGAAATAAATTGGGACCGGTTTTTTAGTGTAGGTCACATACAAACACTTTAAAACAGATCTTATTAAAAATACAGGAGCTCTGCAAAAGCTTTGGAGAGAGCCCAAGAGACTTCACTAATGGATTGTTGCTTACATAAAGGGCAACAGATGAAAGAACCTGTCGGAGCCGCAGACAGTCTGAACATGCTGTTCTAGGAGGGTATTGTGGTTTTGAAAGCAGATTCAAACAGGCTTTTTCTCTGAGTGAAAGAGAGAGAGAGAGAGAAAGAAAGAAAGAGATATCAGTTCTGCAGTTTTACAGTCAGTAGCAGCATCTGGGACTGGAACTGGACAAGCTGGCTAGTTTGTAGAAAACCCCATTTGGAAAGTTCAGCCTGGTCAAAGCCCTTGTGATTCATGAAAGAGGAGAGGACTGGCTGTCGAATGTTTCACAAAATAAGAGAAACAAGAAGGAACTCTGTGATGACCTGAAAGAAAGAGGTTAACATCTGGAAAACCCTGAGGGGGCAAGTTTCTTCAGCAAGACACTGAAATGGCTGATAAAAAAGGAATCAGTTGTCGGTGTCCAGCGAACAATAACTCCCTCTCTCTGAAAACCGACAAGAACCTTCCTGAGCAGTAATCATTTACATTTCAAGCACCCAAGCCTGGTGAACTTTTTAAATGTTAAATTCTGTGCACAGTATAAGAATTGCCTGTGTTAGGAATTAAAGTACCTTTAAAGAAATTGCTCGAGACAAAAATTGAGAACAAAGAACATTTATTACTACAACAATGCAAAGTTGGGTGCTTCCCCTTACCCTGGGAATACACACACACACTGGGGCTCACCCAACTTTTATAAAGTTGATTTCAGTGTAGGAATACCCTCCCCCTTACATTCTTCTGCCTCCTGCTGGAGAGGTTTGGCATTAGGCAATCCTGCCTGCCTACGTGCAATTTCAGTATACTTGGAGAACCAGGGGGGGTATCCTGTCGGTGTCCCTTCATGTTATTGTCCTTATTCACACCTTCCTGATTCTCTGGGCTACAGTCTCTTGATATGCAGAGTTGACTCATTCTATCTAGGGTTGGCTAATTTCATATGTATAAATCTGTGTATGGTTAGCTAATTAGAAATGTATGACTTGGTACTTCTGTCCAGGGCTAGGAGACCCTTATCTGATCCAGACTACCTCAACTTCCTACATTCTATTGTACCTTACCATTCCTTATCTTAGTCCTATGGTCTTGTCACAAAGGATAGAAGATTCTTATGTTAATCGTGCTGACTCTGCTTTCCTGCATCCTAAGCCCCAAACTTATCCTGTTTGAACTGGTTTCAGCCATTTTACTGATGAACTTTAGTTTCTTCCATGTTCATAATTTTAGGTCAATTTTCCCATCTCTCACAATCCTCACTTTTCTTTTAGATCAGTAATACTGATCTTTCACCATGATCAGTGTTACTGATCTTTGGTTACTAGTGTCAGTGTGACTGATCCCCCCCCCCCCTTTTCCTCACTTTTCTTTTAGATCAGTAACACTGATCTTTCAAGTGTAAGGTGTAGTTTTACCCAGCTGGTCAATAACCGAATTGTAATGTCTGTGTAAAGTCTTTAGGTAGGGGAGCACCATGAAGGTCAGGGGAGTGAGTCCAGCTGCTTATTAGGGTTTGGAGTATCAGGCTCCAGTTCTCAGTAAAGAGTCTAGTCCATCCCATACGTTGAAATATGGAAGCAGTGTCTTTGAAGCACACGACCTTTGTAAGTGTTGTCCCGACGAAGTCTGTGAGAGGCGCTGCGTTCAGCAGCGAACGAGTCGCAGTCTATGAGAAGCGCTGCCTTCAGCAGCGAACGAGTAGCAGTCTATGAGAAGCGCTGCCTTCAGCAGCGAACGAGTAGCAGTAGTCAGGCGGTTCCGTTTGATTGTGGCTCGTATCTGATGTCCTCTTCAGCCCCGAACCCTAGGGCCACCGATCTCCGAAGGCTGTTTGGAGCCTGATATTAAAGTGTCAAGCAGCTCACGTTGTTGGAAACTGGTGCTCCCTTTCATGGGGTGATGAAAAGTGACCAAGCTGGGGGGGGATTGTTTCTTGTGATTTAACTGTGTGTTGCAGCTTGTCTGCTAACATTAGCATATGTATCATTGAACTTGTGAGTTGCAGCCTGTCTGTGTACATTAGCATATGTATTAACTCTCTCTCTCTGTTACATGTACAATCCTGACTACCATTCTGTCTGTCTTTGTCCCACCATGTCCTTTGTGCTATCGCTTCAAAACTCCTGTCTTTAATACCTGTGTAGGCTATGATACAAATTAGATGTACTCCACTAAAGCTGTTTAATTCCCCTGGTCCGTATTGGGATCCCTTATATCCCATTATGACTATACATTAAATCTATGCCCTGTCTACATTCTAAAGGAGCACAATTGTAACCTCTGCTGCCCCTATTCCAGGGGGGCTTAAAACATTAACGAACAATATTCCAAAGAAATTAGTAAACAACAATGAAGAATACATGTAAGCTCATTAAAATACAATAAGAACTTAATAAAACACAAAAAAATGTAAAGCTCATTGAAAACAGCAATAAAATACACAAAACTGAATAAACCACGATAAATGTAAAGCTCATTGAAAACAGCAATAAAATACACAAAACTGAATAAACCACAAAAAATGTAAAGCTCATTGAAAACTGCAATAAAATGCAAGAAGAACTGAATAAAACCACAATAAATGTCAAACTCATTGGAAACTGCAATAAAATACAATAAGAACTGAATAAAACACAATAAATGTAAAGCTCATTGAAAACTGCAATAAAATACAATAAGAACTGAATAAAACACAATAAAAGTAAAGCTCATTGAAAACTGCAATAAAATGCAAGAAGAACTGAATAAAACCACAATAAATGTAAAGCTCATTGAAAACAGCAATAAAATACACAAAACTGAATAAACCACGATAAATGTAAAGCTCATTGAAAACAGCAATAAAATACACAAAAACTGAATAAACCACGATAAATGTAAAGCTCATTGAAAATAGCAATAAAATACACAAAACTGAATAAACCATTAAAAAAACGAATAAAATTGTAACATTATGGCACTTTGTCATTAATTCTTTGAATGTGGGTCCAGCCTTTCTCTCTTGTTCTTACTGCGGTGTCTGTAATTAAAAGTACACAGAAGGGACCATCCCAGGCAGGTTTTAGTTGATCCTCTTGCCATGCTTTTACATATAACCAATCACTAGATTTTAATAAAATGAATAACAATCTGACTTTCCTTTGTGTTAGTGTAAAAATTGTAAAATGAAACACAAACCATATTTGCATGGGTTTTGAATATGTTAGACCTTATTAAAATGCAGTTGGAGCTGCTTGTCTGTATGGGGCACAACCCTCCAATTTGTTAGAGTGAGTACATAACAGACATTGCAGCACAAGAGCCCCTGCAAGAGAACTTGAAACATATTCAACCTTTAGTTCTGCCTTAAGTAAAATGCCTTGTGCCACAGCTCACAGGAGCTGGCCTTATTTAAAACAGTCTGTAAAACAGGCACCAAAAAAAGTTAAAAGATGTTCTTATGAAGATTGCACACACAATAATTTAAGTACAGGCTAGTTTCTATTATATTCCACTTAAAAGTTCTGCTGCATGAATCCTGGAGCTTGTGGAGTCATTATTGAATCAAGAAATATTGGTACCATGCCAATCTCATTCTAACATGCCAATTTCTCCAGTCCTTAAGTCAAGATGTACTGAATAGCATCTGGTACAAGATCTGTGAGTTCTTAATGATATTATTATTCTTATGCACCCAATTGTTCTGAACTATGCCACCAATTTAAATCATATTCCACCTATTGCAGTACTCACACAGCACCATAGACCAGTTCGCAGGTTTATTTCTCCATTAAGCTGAATCCAGTCGCGCAGGGTTTACCTCCGTGATTATTTACAATGTAACTTCTGCACTACCGGATTTAAATATAAACCTGATGAATGGGGAAAGTTATCATGAATTAAATAACAGCGGCAATACAGAGAAATTGTGCTGAGGCATTAATTTCACTCCAGAGGAAAATGCACCAGAGAAATGAATGATTAAACTTATAGGAATCCCCATAGGAATCCCCAGAGGTATCTTTATTCTCCAGAGGTGGGTGATCTTTAAACTCACGGACCTTGACTGCTGAATGTGTAGAAGAAATGTATTAAATGTGTTGATAGGGCTCCATACCTCTAACTGCAAGACAAGAGCCTGAAGCCTCAATTTCAAGTGCCACAGTGCACTTAAAGGGACATGCACACTCCCCCTTCAACTGGCTGATCCAGCCACTTTACACATCAGATCCTTTCTTTATCTCACATACACTTAAAGTTAAGATGTATAGAACTCACCCTATTTGCGCAAACATTTCTCCCTGCAAATGTTATAACATCACTCAACTCTCAGGTACTCCCTGTGCAAAATCACATTTAAATACAATTTATTTCATAAATTGGAATTAACTGGTAGTTAAATTCGCTAATTCTACAGTATTGAAAAACGATCATTTATGACATTTAATTTTTAGCATGAATTTTAATCAATATTGGTCAGTGACTGAAGTGGGAAGTCATGATTTATGAAATTATCTCTGGTCTCTACTCTCCCACTCCCTGCACTTCTCCCAACATTCAGGAGCTGGCACACAGTCCCTGCCTTTTCCATGTTACTCATCTACTATTACTTTAACTGCTTGCATCAAAATGTTAGCCTTTGCTTTCTGCTTATCCTCAGATGTCTGGACAAATGCTTTTTGTGTGATCTGTAGAAGCTGGGTTATTCCCTGCTCATGCCAATTTTCTGTCTTTTGTAATTTTCTCTTAATGTCTGGGGCTGAGTTGGTAACAAAACCTGTTAGTACCAATTGTTCCCCTGCTGGGGATTCTATGTCGAGACCCCCATATTGTATATATATATGGTCCCAAAAATTGGTCTAACTGTTCAGCACATCCCTGGGGATCTTCTATCAGGGAGGTCAGTTCTTTCTTAAAGTTACACACTTCAGTACTGGTCAGGGGCACATTTACGAAACCGAGACCCTCTCCCATGGGAACTTCCCGCAGTGGTCTCATCCAATTGGTTTCTGGCTTATTAGGTCTGGGTTCCTGCTCCCTGGGAAATGAATCAAAGGGTTCTGCCCTTTCTTCCTGAAGAGTCTCACGCTGTTCTGAATTAAAGTTACCTCTCTCTCCTGCCAACAGAGGTGGTAATCGAGTGCTTTGTGAGCAAGTTATCATACCACTCCTGCTCTCTTCTCTCTTCTCTAGTGGTGGGGGAGGTGGGGAAGGTGCAGAAGGGTAGGTCATAGGAGGGGAAGGAAAGATAGGAGCTGGCATAGGAGGAACATAGGGTGGAGGGAGGGAATGTAACACATCCCAACCCTGTGATTCAGGGACAAGAGGTTCCTCCTCTCTCTTATCCCTGGATTCTTTCTCATTCAAAACCAGCTGTTCAATGGATCCCTTGAGCCAGCAGGCTGCATATTCCCTGCTCTCAACATTGTCTGGCTGGTTTTGATAGAGCCATAAGTTCAAACTTCACACATCCATTCATCCTCGGATCCGAATTTTGGCCAGTACACGGAGCTCCCTTTAACCGGGTATCCCACCCATTCATTACAACAATACCTGACCGTCGTCAGTTTGTCTTTACCGCGGGTCTTTCCTGTGCCCCACTCAGATAACATCATCCCAAGCGGGCTGTACGTAGCTATCTGGTGGTCACGTCCTGTGTCAGGACTCTCATCTCTACTGCCCGCTATTCCCATACTTAGGAACAAGTAAAATACTCTTACCGAGTTCTGGCAGTACTGCTCTAGCGCGCGTCCTTCCGCCGTTTGTTCTCAATGCCTCTTCTCGGATATCACTCGCTTCTTCCACTGACCAGCCACCCGTCGCCCGTGAGTCCAGCTGAATCAGCCGGGGTGCACCTACTCTCGTCGTCGGGGTACTCTGTCAGTGGAGGGAGTGTGATCCCGGACGAGCCCCCATTTGTTAGGAATTAAAGTACCTTTAAAGAAATTGCTCGAGACAAAAATTGAGAACAAAGAACATTTATTACTACAACAATGCAAAGTTGGGTGCTTCCCCTTACCCTGGGAATACACACACACACTGGGGCTCACCCAACTTTTATAAAGTTGATTTCAGTGTAGGAATACCCTCCCCCTTACATTCTTCTGCCTCCTGCTGGAGAGGTTTGGCATTAGGCAATCCTGCCTGCCTACGTGCAATTTCAGTATACTTGGAGAACCAGGGGGGGTATCCTGTCGGTGTCCCTTCATGTTATTGTCCTTATTCACACCTTCCTGATTCTCTGGGCTACAGTCTCTTGATATGCAGAGTTGACTCATTCTATCTAGGGTTGGCTAATTTCATATGTATAAATCTGTGTATGGTTAGCTAATTAGAAATGTATGACTTGGTACTTCTGTCCAGGGCTAGGAGACCCTTATCTGATCCAGACTACCTCAACTTCCTACATTCTATTGTACCTTACCATTCCTTATCTTAGTCCTATGGTCTTGTCACAAAGGATAGAAGATTCTTATGTTAATCGTGCTGACTCTGCTTTCCTGCATCCTAAGCCCCAAACTTATCCTGTTTGAACTGGTTTCAGCCATTTTACTGATGAACTTTAGTTTCTTCCATGTTCATAATTTTAGGTCAATTTTCCCATCTCTCACACCTGCAACCAGTGAACTTGGAGGAATGAGAAGTAAGATTGGACTGTGAATCAAAGAACTTTTCTGAACTTACATACATTAACATACATGTGCGCTTAGAATTAGAAAGGGGTTAAGGTAGGTTAGTTAAGTTAATAGTGATAACTTAAAATGTGATTCTGCTTTCATGCTTAAAGATAATTAAAAGCAACTTTTGTTTAAGTAACCATTTGTCCTGGTGAATATCTAGTGCTGAGAGATTTTGGGGTCCTCCGGGCTCGTAACACACCCAATTAACTTTTTCCCCTGTATGTTTCGAACAGTGGGAGGGAATTGGAGCCCCCAGGAAAACCCACACAGACATGGGGAGAATAATAAAAACACCTTACAGACAGGTTGGAATTCGGACCCTGCTCCCAATCAGTGGTGCGGGAATGGCGTTAGGCCAACCACTACCCCAACCATGCGGCTGAGAGTTTGGATCTGATGAAGCAAAGAAAATGACAATGAAAAGCCGAATCAGTGGTCAGTTATTTGCCATATTGTTTATGGTAAGTGATTTTTTAAGGGCAAAGGAACTATTTTCACCTGCTTGGTGGATGGTGCACGAATGGTCACTCCTACCTGCTGATCAGCTGATAGAAGGTGGCTATCTATGAATTTCACTTGCATTCCTGAGCAAAAGCAACCAGCCAAAATGCAGTGAGGCCAATTCTTGTCAACGCGGGTGCTTGGCAGCCAGAGGAAAAGTAAGGCTTGAAACGGGATTTCCATTTAACTGTCAAGCTGAGTTGGCCTTGCAGCTGGGCCTGGTGGAGAGGGCAATTTAAAACAGAGGGGAACCTGCTTCTGGTCTTTTTTTTCATGCAGCCAGTCGGAAAGGAGTTAACCACTGTGTGGGAGGGGGTTCTCTGGTGCTTTGGAGCATTTGGTTAGGCCTCTGAATTATACCAGAAGAGCCTTTGATGGAGCTATTTCATTATTCTCACTCGTGCGCCATAACCTTGATTTTTGTCCCCCCTTTTCAAGTAAGTATCTCACTCCTCTTTCCATCTTACTATTAAATCTGCATCTCTCATCTTCCACATATTCCAACAATTCACTCAGTATAAAAAAGATGATCTTAAGTTTTCCTTGAATCTCTTTCCAATTACATTAATCTGCACCGTACGATCCTTGTTGCACAGTTTTTAAAAAAAGATCCGGAACAATGCAGGGACTAAATCCATTTGTTGACTAGTTTGTCACTGTAATCTTGTGGATATTAGAACCTTAATTTCTGTCATTTTCATTTCAGGCATACATCTGGACACCTAATCATTTCTGCTGACTAATTAGGCAGCTGGTAATCTTCTGTAGAGTCTGGGAATGGAAAATTCTGACCCACAATTCATTTCTCCAGCTTTATTTTATTTCATTAAAAAAAATCTGTTGTCAGATTGTATTACTTTCCTTTGCGTTTCTAGCTCAGGAGAGTGTATGGATGTGAGCTGCACTGTTTTCTTGAGGATTTTTCTCCAAATCGTGAAAAGCTGGACTGTTTCCAAAGAAATTTGTGTGGCACGGTCGGCGCAGCGGTTAGGGTCAGCCATCAGAACCGGCGTTCGAATCCCATGCTGTCTGTAAGGAGTTGGTTCGTTCTCCCCGCATCTGCATGGGTTCCCAACCCCCCCCTCCCCCAGGGGCTCTGGCTTCCTCTCACCCTTCGAAACTTATCGGGGGGTGTAGGTCAGTTGACTCGTGGGGCCGAAATGGCCTGTTTACAGTGCTGTAGGTCTAAATTAAATTTTTTAATAATTAAAATTTAAAAACATTCAAATCTCTGTGTGGTTATATCTCTTTCTCCATTGACTAGGGAATTTCACTTTTATTTCCTAAAATAGAAAGGGGCAAGATTTTTTTTTCCAGAATTGAAACTTAACTAAAGACAAGACAGAAATGAACTAATTCTGGTGCAGGATTGCAGATATGTCTGGAATGAGTGTTATAAGAATATCTTGTCAAATTTGTACTTTGTGGTAAAACAGGCTGGGAAATTTTTAAGGCAAAGTTGTGTGAAATGTGTGGTGTGGGGTGAATAATGCAGCTATAAATTAAAATAGAACATTTGAAAAATGGTCTACTTACCACCATATAACCTATCCAGCTTATTCCTTTGTCTCGCACTCCTCTGTGGTTGCTCTTCTCTTTACTGTAAATGGCCTGCTTGTGGACATTACACAAGTGTTCTGGAGAATTTGGGGTCAGATGGTAATGGGATCATGAAGACCAGGAATTGGATCTATATTCAAATTGGGCTTCCCTGCATGGGCACCAATTAGTTAGTTATGCCTTTTTGTCAATTCTGCTCATTACAGGCAATGCTTGTGACTTAAGATTTTGTTGTCGGTCTTGAGTTTTAATTTAAAAAAAATTAGACATATAGCACAGTATCAGGCCACTTCTGCCCATGAGTCTGCGCCGCCCAATTTACACCCAATTAACCTGCAGCCCCCCCCCCCACCCCGCGGTACATTTCGAATGATGGGAGAAAACTGAAGTCCCTGGGGAAATCCCATGCGGACACGGGGAGAACATACAAGCGCGGGATTTGAACCCTGCCCTGATCGCTGACGTTGTGACGCCATTGTGCTAACCGCCACGCCAACCTTGCTGAGCTTGGACTGAGATCGTGATCTGGAATAGGCTGATAAGTGCAAGCTTTCCTGAGATAATGCAATGCTCACAGAATAATTCTTCATGTAACTACAGTGGTTTAGATTTCCTTAACTGATGAAGTCACACTCAGATGCAGAACACCACAAAAGCAAGCCCTCCAGCTCACCATCGCCATGCTGGCCACCAAGTACGCATTTATACTAGTCCTATTTACCATTAATTGGACCATCATATTCTGTGCCTTGGCTATTCAAGGGGTTTGACTTAATGCGTTCAAAATGTGGTGAAGTTTCTCCATATATTTCTCACCAGATCCAGACCCAACAGTGTCATCAGGTTTGCAGATGACACCACAGTGGTTGGCCTCATCAGCAACAAAGATGAGTTGCACTACAGAGAAGAGGGGGAAATCTCATGAAATGGTGTGAATGAAATAACCTGAGTCTCAGCATGGACAAGATAATGGAGATGATTGTGGATTTTAGGAGGACCAGAAATAATCATCCTCCACTACACATCAACAACTCTGTAGTAGAGAGAGTGGAGAGCACCAAGTTCCTTGGAGTTCACTTGACTAGTGACCTATCGTGAACACTCAACATCTCCTCACTCGTCAGGAAGTTGCAACAGTGACTGCACTCTCTGAACAGACTGAAGTGGGGAAGGCTACCGGCCACTATCCTGTCAACCTTCTGCAGGAGCTCAATCGAGAGCATCCTGGCTAGCTGCTTCACAGTGTGGTGTGGTTTCTGAAGAGAAATGGATCAGTGGTCAATCCACAGGACCATTAAAGTGGCAGAGAAGATCCCTGGAATCTCCTCCCACATCAATGCGTTCTACCAGGATTGTTGTCTGAAGACAGCGTTCAAAATCATTGAAGACCCCTTCCACTCTGCCTGCAGCATCTTTCATCTGCTCGCATCGGGGAAGAGATACAGGAGTACCAGAGCCAGCACCACCAGGTGGAGGAATGGCTTCTTCCCACGGCCAGTGAGAATGCTGAACCATCAAAGGAACTGCTCACACTCACTGTCCAAGACCGTATTTTGATTTTTTATTTACGGCACAATATTTATTTATTTATTTGAATACTTGTCCTGCATTTGTATTCTTTGTCTGTATGAGTGTTATGCCTGGCTGTGTGTCTGTGTGTTTTTTTCACTGCGGTAAGTAAAAGGCAGTCATTGTTTTGGGGCCTGGGGACTGTCTGGAATGGCTCAGTCCCACCTGATTCAGATTTCAAATTTCAAATTTATTGTCAGAGTACATGCATGACATCACATACAATCCTGAGATTCTTTTTCCTGTGGGTGAGGCAGAAATATTATTTACTGGTAGTCCAAATAAATTGTACTCATTGTGCACATGTAAACAAATAAAGAAAAGTAAACAAACTGACTGTGAAATACAGAGAAAAAAAAAATTCAATAAAGTGCAGAAGTCCTTTAAATGTGTCCCTGACTGAATTTGTTGTTGAGGAGTCTGATGGTGGAGGGGTAGCAGCTATTCCTGAACCTGGTGGTGTGAGTCTTGTACCTGTACCTCTTTCCTGATGGCAGCAGTGAGAACAGAGCGTGAGCTGGGTGGTGTGGATCCTTGATGATTGCTGCTGCTCTCCGACGGTAGCGTTCCAAGTAGATGTTCTCAATGGTGGGGAGGGTTTTGCCTGTGATGCCCTGGGCTTTGTCCACTACCTTTTGCAGGGCTTTATGCTTAGGGGTATTGGTGTCTCCATACCAGACCATGATGCAGCCGGTCAGTGCATTTTCCACCACACACCTGTAGAAATTTACCAAACCTCCACAAACGCCTGAGGAAGTAGAGGTGCTGACGTGCTTTCTTCAAGATGTCATTAGAGTGTTGGATCCAGGAAATATCCTCTGAGATAGTGACTCCCAAGACCTTAAATTTGCTTACCCTCTCCACCTCTGATCCCCCAATGATCACAGGATCCTACACCTCTGGTTTTCCTTTTCTGAAGTTAACAATCAGCTCCTTGGTGACATTGAGCCCAAGGTTGTTGTTGGTGCACCATTTGGCCAAGTTTTCAATCTCACTCCTGTATAGTGACTCATCACCCCTTTTTCACACAACCCACTACTGAGGTGTCTTCAACGAATTTGTAGATGGTGTTATTTTATTATGTAGTCTCTTGGAAATAATCCATCCCAGGCAATAATCAGATGAATCTCCAAGTAAGAAATAAATATGATTTGTCCAATAAAATGTTCTTCCGCTATCTCCAGCCAAATTAAGGGATAATTTGGGACTGACTCTGGCCCTACCTGCGTGTAGTGACATGGAGATTCCAATTCGAAAGGGGAATATGGGCAAGTTCATCTCTATGACGCATCTCCTATTCCAAAGTGAGGGTCAGAAACTGGACTTACACAGGTCGAGGGAAAGATGGGAGTCGGACTTGGGGTACAACAATCAACAAGGAGTGGTGATCAGGCCTGTGTCTGGACAGCGTGATAACAGTGCCGAGTACAGGTTGGTGCAATACAAATTCTTGCACAAGCTGTACCTCACAACACAAAAATTACATAAATCCAAACCAGAAATCTCGGAAATGTACTTCAGGTATGGTATGGAGATTGAAATCTTTATCCACTCCACCTGGCTGTGTTTGGGTGAGATCCTTCTGGGAGGACCTGCAGGACATTCTGAAAAAAGATTACAAAGGTGGATTTTCCACAGGATCCAGAGAGCACTTTCTGGGAGACATTGGGATAGCACAGTCCCAAATACTAAATTCTGTTTGTCTTGTCAGTAGCCAGGAAGTGTATAGAAGTCACGTGGAAGTCTGACTCCCAACTAAACATTACATAATGGAATGTGGAACTGCATTCCCCTGGAGAAAATCACGTACAATTTAAGGAGGAACTATGACACATTCGTCAGACTGCGGCACCTTATCTGAAACTTACAGGTTCACAGATACCATTTCGCCTCTTCAGAATTATTCCCAGCAGGGAAATGATTGGGATCAAAGGGGTGGGACGTGGTGCAGACTACGGGCTCTTGTTTTCTTGTCCCTTCCCTTACCCCTTTTTAACCTGGGGTTTTCTCAGTTTTTCTTCAGTTTTTTCACAAGGGTCGTTGACCTCAACAGTATTTAGGTTTTTGTATTTGTAACATTTATATAACTTTATTCTCCATTGTATTGAGGTATGAGGGAGGGAGGGGTGAGGGGAGGGGTAAAACGGATTCGTTATTTTATTCTTAAGTGTTGAAAGAAAGTGCATTGTTGCTTGAATCTATGAGTCTTTGAAAATCAAAAACAAAATATTCAAAACCAAAAAAAATCGCAGGTGAATCTCCTCTTCACTGTCACCACCTTTATCTTGACTGCTTCACTGGGGGATCTGTTTTGGACATCAATCAATACATTTGTTTTTTTTTGAGTGGGTGTGTGAAATTAGAATTTTCTTGACATTCTTCGGTAATTTTATTTTGATATCTGATTACTAATTTTATTTAGCAATTCTTTGTTAGGAAATTTATGAAGAAGCTTTGTGGTTGACTTCAAAAGAGTTTACTGTTGGCATCAGCCTATCTCTGCTCCCAGCATAGAATTCAAAGTTTGGGAGTTCAAATGGAAATTCTTAAGCACTATTAGATTGTTGATATGGATGCTCACTGATGGGCTGGGTCAGAGTGTTCGGGAGACGGAGGGGGAGAGGAGAGGAGGCCATGGGGTCAGAGATTGGGGACTGTGGAGGGAATAGTGGCTGTACATTGTAACGGAACCTGTGGGTGTGAGCGTGGCTGGGTACAAATGGGGCCAATGACCAGAGTTTCAGAGATGACGATTTGAGTCTGGATTTTGGTGAGTAGGGGGTATTGCCAGAAGGTGTGAGCTGTGTCGGGGCAGAAAATGATGCAATAATTGGGGCTAGGGATGGGGGTGGGGGGTTGACAAAATGGGGTGGGGGGAATGCTGGCAAGTTCCAACAGTTAATGATGACCAAGCTGGATTGGGTCTATTACAAGCCAGAGGACCCCAAAACCCAGCAGCAATAGATATTCACCAAGACAAATGTTTACTTCAGCAAAAGTTGTTTTTAATTATTTTGAAACATGAAAACAGGATCAAACTTTAACTTATTACTATAAACTTAACCTAACTTAACCCCTTTCTAATTCTAAGTGCACATGTATGTAATGTGTATGTAAGTTCAGAAAAGTTCTTTGATTTATAGTCCAATCTCATTTCTCATTCCTCCAAGTTCAGGCAATTCTTATACTGTACACAGAATTTAACATTTATGAAGTTCACCAGGCTTTGTTGCTAGAAAGGTAAGAGGTTACCGCTCAGAAAGGTTCTTGTCGGTTTTCAGAGAGAGATTGGTTGCTCGTTGAACACCCACAACTGATTCCTTTACATCAGCCACTTCATTGTCTTGCTGATGAAACTTGCCCCATCAGGGTTTTCCAGATGATAACCTCTTTCTTTCAGTTCCTTTTTGTTTCCCTTATTTCAAGTGAAACATTAGGCAGCCAGTCCTCTCCTCTTGTATGAACCACAAGGGGTTTGACCAGGCTGAACTAAGTGCACACAAACCGTGTTCCAAATGGGATTTTCCACAAGCTTGCCAGCTTGTCCTATTCCAGTCCCAGCTGCTGCTGCTGATTGTAAAACTGCAGAACTCAACCCCCCTCTCTCTCTCTCTCTCTCTCAGTGAGAAAGCCCATTTTACTCTCTCTGCTTGCAAAACCACATGACCCTCATAGAATAGCAAGCTCCCCCCCCCCACCCCACCGATAGCCTGCAGCTGCCATGTTTTTTCTTCTGTTGCCTTTTTGTAAACAACAATCCATTAGTGAAGTCTCTTGGGCACTCTCCAAAGCTTTTGCAAAGGCTCTTAGAGCTGGCCTGTCTAGCATGAGCAGAGCTTCAGTATTTTAAATAATATCTGTTTTAAAGTGTTTGTATGTGACCTACACTAACAAACCTTGCCCTGATTTTTCTCCCAAAAACATATCTATAATTTGTCACAGGTCAGTGCACCAGGAGGCCTCGTTTTAATGATGGTGATACAGGTACACTTGTCAGATCAGTGCAACATCCTTTAGAGAGCAGTCAAAGGGAAATACAGAAAAATACAGCAAAGGTACAGGCCAGTTCTGTACCGAACATGGTACCCAAATTAAACTTAAATTCTGCTCTTGCAGAGGATCAATACTCTTCATTTCCTTGCCTACCCATGTGTCTAGCTAGAAGCATCTGAAATGCTACTATTGTATCTGCTTCCACTGCTACGTCTCACAGCTTGGTCCAGATACCTATGGGGAAAAACAGAACTTGCCCCTGCACAACTTCACCCCCCCCCCCACCTTCCTCACCCCACCTTAGATGCATGTCCTCTAGTACATAGCATTTTTGCCCTGGGGAATAGATTGTCTACTTTATCAATGCTTCTGGTAATTTTATAAACTTCTCTCATGTCACCCTCAGCCTCTGATGTGGCAGCCAAATAACCCAAGAACAACCCATAGCTTGAATCTTCTGTACCGTCCAGATCACAAGATCACAAGATCACAAGGTAAAGGAGCAGAAGCAGGCCACTAGGCCCATCGAGTCTGTTCTGTGACTCTACACTAAGCTGAACTATGCTCACCCCTAGTTTCAATTTCCAGTCTTTCCCCCATATCCCTTAATACCCTTACTAATTAGATACTTATCAATTTTCTGTTTAAATTCTCCCAGTGATCTGGCCTCCATCACTGTATGCGGCAGTGAGTTCCACAGATCCACAACCCTCTGACTAAAGAAGTTCTTCTTCATCTCTGTTTTAAATGGATAACTTCTAATTTTAAAACTGTAACCCTTTGTCCTTGATTCACCCACCAAGGAAAACATCTTATCCACATTCACTCTGTCAAAACCATTCAATATTCGAAATGTCTCTTGAGATCCTCCCCATTCTCCTATTCTCTAATGAATACAACCCAAGAACTTCCAAATATTCCAGGAATCATCCTAGTAAATCTCCTCTGCGCCCTCTCCAACAACCTTTCTAAGATAGGGGGCCCAAAACAGCACACAGTCCTCCAAATGGGGTCTCACCAATCCCCCATAGAGCCTCATCAACACCTCTTTACTCTTACACACTATTCCTCTTGAAATGAATGCCAATGTAGCATTCGCTTTCTTCACTACCAATCCCACCTGCTCATTAACTTTTAGGTTTCCCTGCATGAGTACGCCCAGGTTCCTTTGCAGATCCTTCCTGTAATGAGATAAACAGAATTGTACACAGTGATTCAAGAGCAGCTAACTACATTTCCTGGACAATGTAAGAAATAGAAGCAGGGGGAGAACATATGGTCTCATTCAACGAGTTAATGGGTATTCTTTTAACTCAGCACCATGTTTCTGCGCTACGTTGAAAAATACATCGATTTCTGTCTTAGATTTTGAACATTTTGATGACATTACTCATTATTTTCCTAAAACTGTTGCGAGTTTTGACCCAGTCTGTTTAATCTCTTTTGATATGGAAAATTTGCAACCTGGCAATCAACCTGCCAACCATGGCTACACTCCCTTTACTTAAAGTATCTGCTTTCCCAGAAAGGCAGCCCAATTCTGTATACAATATTCCACAAGGGTGAAGAGGGGAAGTAATGTGTGCAACTTTAATGGCAAGTGGAATCTTGGCTTTGACTGCGAGACCATTTATAAGCCATCTTGTACTTTTATGCCCCCCTGATACCACAACCTTGTGCCCAATTTTCTGCACAATTGTGTTCTATTTTTAAAGAAGGATTTGCATGCTGCTGGTTCATGGATGGTGTCACATGAAGAGAAACTGAGTAGACTAAGACCTATTCTCTCAAATTTAGAAGAATGCAAGCTGACCTCATTAAGCATTAAAAAGAAATCATGGAATCAACAGGAAAGTTGTGGGGCAATTATGTCCTCTGGCTGAGTAGTGTCATCATCTCAGAATGAGGGATGGGCCATCTAGGAACGAGATGAAGAGACATTTCTACACTAAGAGTATGGTGAATTCCCTATCCTTGCACAGTGGAAGTGCAATAATTCAAAGTGGAGATCTAAAGATTTCTGGAAATTACAGAAATGAATGGGATGGGGCAGGAGAATGGTGCTGAAGTCAAAGATAAGCAATGATCCTTATGAGTGACAGCACAGGGTTGAGTCCCATTGCAAGTTCTGATGTTCCTCTCAGGGCTCTCTATAATTGGAACCAGGTTTCTACCATCATGCACTGAAATCCTGCTCAATCCCCAAAGCCACCATATTGAATTCTGAATTGCTTGTTGGTTCTGCATGATATCTTGGACGCAAGGTCACTTTTGAACATCAAATGCTTTCAATGGTATTTTAAAAACCCCACCTTCCTTTTTTTCTGCCAAACTGGATGACCCGATATTTCCCCTCATCTGCCATGTTTTTGGCCAATTCTCTAAATTTTCAATTGAAAAAAAATGTAGGTGTACAGTGCAGTAACAGGTTATTTCGGCCCATGAACCCGTGCCGCAAAACTGACACCCCATTAACCTGCACCCCAGGTACATTTCGAACGGCGAGAGGAAACTGGAGCCCCTGGGGAAAACCCGCTCAGATATGGGGAGAAGGTACAGACAGCGCGGGATTCGAACCTCAGAACTGGATCACGGGTGCCGTAACAGCTACGGTAAGCGTAAATCTGTCTGTACCCCCTCCTCTCACTACCCCCCCCCCCCAGAGCATCTCTACATCCTCCTTGAAACCCGCTCTGCCACCCAGCTTAGTATCATCAACAAAGTTAGATTAGTTACACGTATTCCCATCTATCCCCACTCATTGACACAAATTGTACACGGTGATGTGAACTTACAGCACCTGGCTGGTCACAAACATACATCTTTAAAATCATTCACTTATTGTCTTCTATTAATAAATCCCCAATCCCTTACCAGTCCATTGTAAATTACCCATGACACTTGAGCTCCAACTTCGTGCAATAATCTCCATCTTCTGAAAAATGAAATATGTCACATCAACTAGTTTGGGCTTATTCTCAAGTTCAGGTTTATTATCATATGAGTGACCATATACAACCAGAAAATACAGTGTTTCTCAGAATCACGGCACTTACAGCGTAAGTGATCGCGTTCTACACATACATAAAGTCTCATGTAGAATATGTATAAATGTTCTGCAAGTTATGTTGTGATATGTCACTGGTTCAGAGGAGATTTGCAATTAAAAAAATGCTAGGTTGCATTTCCAGAGAAGTGTGGTTTGACCCAAAAATAGTTGCCACTGTGTTCCAGTTCACGTATCAATGATTTTTAGATATGTATTGCTGAGAAAACATATGCTAGGAGGCTGAAGTTCTGAGCTATAATGGTGCTGGATTTTAAGAAGTAGTTCAGCAGGCAGCCACAATTGTATTGCACATTCACTGCTACCAAACTGCACAAGACTTTCCTTCCTCTTAACCAGGACCCCTGGCACTAGGATTGAGGCTCTCTTTTGCGATGGTTCCTGATCTTAAATGTAAAACCACGGAACACAGAAACAGGCCTTTTGGCCCATCTAGTCTGTGCCAACCTATTATCCCACCTCGCCCTCTATCCACCACCCATCCATGCACTGTTCCAAATTGTTCATAAATGTCAAAATTGAGCCCACATTCGCCACTTCAGCTGGAATTTCATTCCACATTTTCACCACTGCATGAATGTTCCCTTCAAACACTGCACCATTCACCCTTAACCCATATCATCTAGTTCAGTGGTTCTCAGCCTTTTTCTTTCCACTCACATCCCACTTTGAGTAATCCCTATGCCATCGGTGCTCTGTGATTAGTAAGGGATTGCTTAAGGTGGGATGTGAGTGGGAAGGGAAGGTTGAGAATCACTGCTCTAGACTCAATTATTATTGAAATATTTTGCTTGAGAAAAATTGTCATTGGCCCATTGCCTTTGGAGTTATGAAACCGTGCACATAACGAGTCAATGAGGTACGATTTAAACAGTGGTCAAACTTTTTCTTTACACCCACATACCACCTTAAGCAATCCCTTACTAATCACAGAGCACCTCTGGCATAGGGAATACTTAAAGTGATATGTGAGTGGAATATAAAAGGTTGAGAATCACTAATCCAGTTCTTGCCTTGCCTAACCTCAGTGGAAAAAGCCTGCTTGCCTTTACACTGTCTCTACCTCTCACATCTTTACTTCTTCTCTGATGCTCCTAGCCTGTTTAACATTTCCCTGCAGTTCAGTTCCTCATGTCCCAGCAACATCCTTGTAAATCTTCTGTGCACTCTTCCATTGCAACTGATATCTTTCCTGTAGTGAGGTGACTAATGCTTCCCTTTTTACCCATAGAGCAATGCTAGTGTTATGAACCCAGAGGACCCCAAAATCCAGCAGCAATAATATTCACTAAGACAAATGGTTACTTAAACAAAAGTTGCTTTTAATTATCTTTAAACATGAAAACTGAATCAAACTTTAATTTATTACTATTTGACTTACTTAACCTAACTTAACCCCTTTCTAATTCTAGGCACACGCGTATATAATGTGTGTGGAAATTCAGAGAAGTTCTTTGGTTCACAGTCCAATCTCACTTCTCATTCCTCCAAGTTCACTGGTTGCAGGCAATTCTTATACTGTGCACAGAATTTAACATTTATAAAGTTCACCAAGCTTTGGTGCTTGAAAGGTAAATGGTTACTGCTCAGGAAGGTTGTTGTCGGTTTTCAGAGAGAGATTTGTTGTTTCAGGACATCCACAACTGATGTACTTCCACCAGCCACTCCAGTGTCTTGCTCCTTCAGGGTTCTCCAGATGACAACCTCTTTCTTTCAAGTCATCACAGAGTTCCCTTTTGTTTCTCTTATTCCAAGTGAAACATTATACAACCAGTCCTCTCCTCTTGCATGAACCACAAGGGCTTTGACCAGGTCGTTTCCCAAATAAGGGGCTTTCCGTAAGCTTGCCAGCTTGTCCTGATCCAGTCCAAGCTGCTCGGTGCTGGCTGTAATGCTGTCCAAGTGACCTCTGTGTGTCTCTCTCTAACGGACTCTTTCTCTGTGAGAGAAAGCCTGTTTGACTCTCTCTGCTTGCAAAACCACCTGACCCTCTCAGAACATCAAGTTCTCTTCCAGACATAGTGTCTCTGAAATGCTCTTTCATCTGTTACCTTTTGTAAACAACAATCCATTAGTGACATCTCGAGCAATCTTCAAAGCTCTTGCAAAAGCTGTGGAGCCGATATGTCTAGCATGAGGCAGAGCTCCAGTATTTCAAATAAGATCTGTTTTAAAGTGTTTGCATGTGACCTACTCTAACAAATCTTTCCCAATTTATCTCACAAAAATCTATCTATACATATCTATATACTCTGTCACATTGGGCACAATGGTCCAGATGGTGTCTGGCACATGGGCCAGTGCACAGTTACACCAGATTTTCCTCTGACTGACAGACAGTTACTATGTCATCAGTTCAACTTGCACCAGAAATTTTAATTAAACTGCTTTGCATTTCCGAATCCAGGTCAATAACGCAAATCACAGTTAGTCGTGGTCCCAAGCATGAGCTCTCTCCGTTCCACCCTGAGACCACTCCATGACACTGGTTTTCTTTTCTTCAAACAATTCCATTTAAATATCAGTTCTCGCATCAACCCTCTTTTCAATCTTCTTCAGCATGATGCTGAAACAAGCCATGAAAGACCTCAACAATGAAGACGTTGTTTACATCCGGTACCGCACGGATGGCAGTCTCTTCAATCTGAGGCGCCTGCAAGCTCACACCAAGACACAACAGCAACTTGTCTGTGAACTACTCTTTGCAGAAGATGCCGCTTTAGTTGCCCATTCAGAGCCAGCTCTTCAGCGCTTGACGTCCTGTTTTGCGGAAACTGCCAAAATGTTTGGCCTGGAAGTCAGCCTGAAGAAAACTGAGGTCCTCCATCAGCCAGCTCCCCACCATGACTACCAGCCCCCCCACATCTCCATCGGGCACACAAAACTCAAAACGGTCAACCAGTTTACCTATCTCGGCTGCACCATTTCATCAGATGCAAGGATCGACAACGAGATAGACAACAGACTCGCCAAGGAAAATAGCGCCTTTGGAAGACTACACAAAAGAGTCTGGAAAAAAAAAACCAACTGAAAAACCTCACAAAGATTAGCGTATACAGAGCCGTTGTCATACCCACACTCCTGTTCGGCTCTTAATCATGGGTCCTCTACCGGCATCACCTACGGCTCCTAGAATGTTTGTTGTCTCTGCTCCATCCTCAACATTCATTGGAGCGCCTTCATCCCTAACATCGAAGTACTCGAGATGGCAGAGGCCGACAGCATCGAATCCACGCTGCTGAAGATCCAACTGCACTGGGTAGGTCACGTCTCCAGAATGGAGGACCATCGCCTTCCCAAGATCATGTTATATGGCGAGCTCTCCACTGGCCACCGTGACAGAGGTGCACCAAAGAAGAGGTACAAGGACTACCTAAAGAAAGCTCTTGGTGCCTGCCACATTGATCACTGCCAGTGGGCTGATATTGCCTCAAACCATGCATCTTGGTGCCTCACAGTTCGGCGGGCAGCAACCTCCTTTGAAGAAGACCGCAGAGCCCACCTCACTGACAAAAGACAAAGGAGGAAAAACCCAACACCCAACCCAAACCCACCAATTTTCCCTTGCAACTGCTGCAACCATGTCTGCCTGTCCCGCATCGGACTTGTCAGCCACAAACGAGCCTGCAGCTGACGTGGACATTACCCCTCCATAAATCTTTGTCCGTGAAGCCAAGCCAAAGAGAATATTTTCCCTTTAATTTTGAATGATTCACGCTTTATTTCTCTTTAAAAGTGATTTTTAAATCCAAATTGCATTAGCACTTCTAACAGATGAATGGTGGAAAGTGTGCTGACCGGCTGCATCAAGGTCTGGTATGGTCCAGCAGCTTCAAACTCCCATTTTGAAGATGGATTGTGAGTT
The DNA here is from genome assembly GCF_036971445.1 of Narcine bancroftii. Taxonomy (NCBI): domain Eukaryota; kingdom Metazoa; phylum Chordata; class Chondrichthyes; order Torpediniformes; family Narcinidae; genus Narcine; species Narcine bancroftii. The sequence goes on from NC_091471.1 coordinate 226,902,277, forward strand.
CTGAGTTCAGCCTGTTGAAAACCCTTGTGGTCCATACCAGAGGAAATGGCTGGCTAGAGTGTTTCACCTGAAATAAGAGAAACAAAAAGGAACTCTGTGGAGACCTGCAGAAGATGCTATCCATGAAAACCCATGATGGGGCAAGTTTCTTTGGCAAGACTCTGAAGTGGCTGATCAGAGGAAATCAGTTTGTATGTGTCCAATGAGCAACAAATCTCTTCCCGAAACTGTCAAGAACCAGAGCTTGGTGAAAATTCATAAATGTTAAATTCTGTGCACAGTATAAGAATTGCCTGATACTGGACAACTTGGAGGAGTGAGAAGTGAGATTGGACTGTGAATCAAGGAATCTTTCTCAACTTACACACTCATTACATACACATGCGCTTAGAATTAGAAGAGGGGTTAAGTTAGGTTAAATTAATAGTAATAAGTTAAAGTTTGATCCTGTTTTTATATCAAAAAAAAATTAAAAGTAACCTTTGTTGAAGTAACCATTTGTCTTGGTGAATTTCTAATGCTGCTTGGGTTTGGGGTCCTCTGGGCCCGTAACAGGACACCAATACCTTTGAACAGAAATTCCTGCAAAACATTAGTGGACACAGCCATGTCCATCACAGGTAAAATCCTCCCCACCATCGAGAACATCTACAGGGAAAGCTGTTGTCAGAGAGCAGCAGCAATCAAGGATCCACACCACCTGGCACATGCTCTGTACTCTCTGCTACCATTAGGAAAGAGGAATAGAACCGTAAAACTCACACCACCAGGTTCAGGAACACTCCATCATCAGACTCTACAATAACAAACTCAATCAGGGACTCATTTAAGGACTCTTAATTTGCACATTATTTATTATCGGATATATATATTTTTTGTATTGCATACTCATCTAGTTTACATTTCCTTCTTTGTTGACAAACTTCAAAATCCTGGGTGTCAATATCTCAGATGATCTGTCCTGGGATCTCCATGTCAATGCAATCATGATGAAGACTTGCCAGTGGCTATATTTTATTGAGGAGATTTGTTATGTTACCAAAGACTCTCATAAACCTCTACAGGTGCACCACAGAGAGCATTCTGTCTGGTTGCATGACTGCCTGGTATGGAGGTGCCAATGCACAGGATAAGAAAATATGCCAGAGGTTGTTAACTCGGCAAGGGACATCGCAGGCGGCAGACTTCACTCCATTGAGGATATCTACAAGAAGTGGTGTCTTTAGAAAGCAGCCTCTATCCCTCATGGACCCTCACCACCCAGGCCATGCCCTCTTCCCTCTGCTACCATCAGGAAAAAGGCACAGGAGCCTGAAGGCGAGCACTCATGGCACAAGGCCAGCTTTTTCCCCGCTGCCATCAGATTCCTGAATGAACAATGGACCACAGAAACTGCCTTACTTTATCCTCTTTTCTTTCTCTAGTTATTTATCTTTGTAATGCTATTTATAACAATATTTGCACTGAAATGCTGTCACAAATGAACAAATTTCATGACATGTTCATGACAATAAATTCTGATTCTTTTGATACTTCTCCAATATTTTCATTGAAATTAAAATTGAAGTTCCACATCAAAAAACACTGAGCACATAGGAATACATATTAAAAGTCAAAAAATAGTAAATTGCACTTACATCATACCACAATACCCCGCATTCCCAATTAAACAAATTATATAACAGTAACATTTTATTATAAAAATATCCACACGACTAAAAACGAAACAGTTTGGCAAGGAGAAAAAAAAGAAACCCTTATGAAAATGATAAACTACCTTTTTAGTCAGCACTTCTGCATTTATATCAAATCAGAGATTCTGAAAAAAATTCCAAAAGCGTCCCCGCAATGTTTGAAAATTTAAATTTAAATCTGATATTGAGCATCTAATCTTCTCTCAATTTAAACATGGCATGACATGGAGTCCATCTGAGCCACACTGCCTGTCTAGCCAGAAGAGAAGTAAAAGCTAACACGTGCAAATGAGATGCCATTAGAGTTATACCACTCTCTCCAAGAATTCAAAACAAGGCAGCTAAAGGATTAGGCTTAAAATTAACTTTAAAAAGTACAGAAAAAGTTTGAAATTCTTCATTCTAGTAGTTCTCAAGGCTCTGGCACGTCCAAAACATATGAATTAATGAAGCTTCTGCATTGTTGCATTTATCACAACGAGGAGATACATCTGCATAAAAACTAAATATTTTGACTTTGGACATGTGAGCTCTATGAACTACTTTAAATTGTAGGAGGGAGTGGTGGGCACATAAAGATGAGGCATTAACCAATTTGAAAATTACATTCTAAGTTTCTTCAGCTGTAGGTCCTGCTCCCAAGCTCTTTTAATTTAATCATAAATGTTAGGTATAGAACTGCTATAGAAAGGTGGTAAATTAAAAATTACATCTATAAAATTCTTATCAGTGCTCATTGGAAATGTATGCAATTGAGATTGCAAAAAATCTCTATCTGTAAATAATGAAAAAAAAATCAGTATTTGATAATGTAGATTTAACCGACAGTTGTTCAAAAGAAGCAAGACTTGCTTCAATAAATAAAACTTTAAGACATTTAATGCCATTTTATAAAAAGCTATGTCAATCATGGAAGGTTTTTTTTAGGAAAAATAGGGCTAGAAAGATAAAATTTCAATAAGACAAAGTGTTTTCTAAATTGTCTGCAAAAACCTCAGCCAGTTGGCCTGCACGGGTATTAAGGAAAAGAAAATGTGCTGGATGCTTTCCTGGGCTTCACTGTTGAAGGTTCTTTTCATATTACCCTCGAGTTATCGGGGGCTGTGGAGCTGGAAGGTGCTTCATTGTTTCCATTTAAAGCAAGTATGGAAGGCACTGAGCTCATCCAGAAGAGGTGGTTCACAGTTCCTGAAGCTATTTTACTTTGCCTTATCAGATGGGATGGCGTGCAAATACTGCCGTGGCTGCTCGGCCTTCAGTGGACGCTCCAGCTTCTTCGGGAATTGTCTTTTTGCTTGGGTAGAGAAAAAGTGGCACTGCGGCTGTGCTAATTAACTGGGAACCTGGGCTGTAGTGAAATCAGAACATCTGCAGACAATGCGATTGTAGTTCTCTGAAGGAATTCAGCAGGTTCCACAGTGTCCATAGGAGGCAAATATATATAATCAATACTTTGGGCCTTTGTCAAGGCATGGGAAAAAGACAGGCCAGTGCCCTGTGAGGGGAGGAGGGAAGAAGGGGGAAGGGGAGGAGCACATTCCACTAGCCAAGAGACCAGAGGTGGACATGGATAGGAGGGCGGCAGAGAGTAAAGCTGGAGGAAGGCGGTAGCTCTGTTAATGCAGAGCTGGCGGAAATGAGACTGAGGGACAGGGAAAGGGAGAGAGAGAGACCATGAGTGGGGAGCTGGAGGAAAGGAGACAGAGAGACTGGAAGGGGAGGGAAGGGGGTGGGGGGGCTAACCGAAATCAGGGAAGCCAATGTTAGTGCCCATCTGGTTGGAGAGCAATAGAAGGCGAAGTGCTGTTTCTCCAATTTGCGGGTGGTCTCAGTCTGGCAGTACACGAGACCTGTCAGCAAGGGATGTGGAATTGGAATGGGTGGCCACTGGAAGGTACACGCTATTGAGCCAAGGTGCTCAAAATGCTGGAGAAACTCAGCTGATCTCACAGCATCCATAGGAAACAAAGATATATTGCTGACATTTCGGGCCTGAGCCCTTCTTCAAGGAATAAGCAGAACAAGCAAGAAGCAGGAAATCTCAGAATCTCAGAATTCAAACAATGGGGGAGAGATCCAGACCAACAAAAGGTGTTAATTGGATGTGATAAGGATTGAGGCAAGAATTTATCATGTTTGTGCGAAAGGAGATGGAATGGGGAGACAGATAGGGGAAGGCAATAGAGTAAGGGGTGGGAGTTTCAATGAAAGCCAGAAAAATTTATATTAATGCCATCCGGTTGTGGGATCCCCAGATTTATATTAATGCCATCCGGTTGTGGGATCCCCAATCAGAAGATGAGGTGTTGTTCCTCCAGTTTGCAGGTGGTCTCAGTCTGGCAGTGCATGAGGCCGTGGACAGACATGTCAACAAGGGAATTGGAAGGAGAATTGAAATAGGTGGCCACTGGGAGATCCGCGCTATTAGACAGGACAGAGTGAAGGTGCTCAATGAAGCGATCTCTCAGTCTGCATTCAGTCTCTCTGACGTAGAGGAGGCCACAACGAGAGCACTGAATGCAGTAGGTGAGCCCTGAAGATTTACAGGTGAAGTGTTGCTTCACTTGGAGGTCAGAGGGGTCTGCAATTTCAGAGTTATTCCAACAAAAACTAAATTTCACCATCAGTACAATCACTAATTCTCGAGTTACTTGAAAATAGTTTATTGTGTTGGCAAGATAGTTTTCAAAGCCAACATGTCATATATCCTGGAGGTTTACTGGCAATATAATAAAGGTTTGACTTTTGAAAAAAAAATATGGAAGTGAAATTAACAGTCAGCTAAATATTCGAGAGACAGGAAAGGCCAACGAATTGAACATGTGCCAGTATACTGTGGGGGAATGCCAACATATTCATTTCTTTTTGGACTGTCCATCCTTTCAGAGATGTGGTCATAGATCTTTCTCAAAATGTACTTTCAGGTGTATTTTAATAAATTTCTTTGCATATAATCGTATTCATTGATTGCTTGTAATTAATCTTAATTTCTTATTTTTGAAGGTGTTATCTATTAAAATACAATTATTCATAGTGCTAACATCTATAGCTTCAAACTTATGCCTTAATCACAGTTTTTTTCCAAGTTTAACCCTCTCCTTCCTTCCCATTCCCCTCTACACACACACACACACACACACACACACACACACACACACACGCAGATTTTCACACTCATCCTATTATCTGGTTTGAATTATTTTCTGGTCACCTTCAATAGGCTTACAGGCCATTCTCTTCAGATTTTGTTTAACATGTCTGTCCACCTAACTTAATCATTTAGTTGTTGTGAAGCATTCATTATTATTATATTTATTTGTGCAACAAAAATCGTTGTACAATGCTGAGATCCTGTTCAATGGGTTGGCTTCCATTGGTGTTGGTGGGCAGAACAAAACATCACCAACCATATCATAGAGAAACAATTAATGTGTCAGGTGGAAGGTTCTCCCTCAGAATCTCTGACAATGAATCTTCAATTTGAATCTCAGAGTCAAAGAATGATGAAAAAGGCCCTTTGGCCCAACTTACCCATGCCAACAAAATGACCAGTCCACATTAGTGTCACCTCTCCGTACTTGGAAAATATCCTTAGAAACCCATCTAATCCATGAATCTGTCTAATTTCTTCTTAAACATTGCAATATTATCTGTTGCAAGCAACTGCTTTGGCCGCCCATTCCATACACTCACCACCATCCATGTAAAAATGGTACCCTTGTGGCAGCACGCCATTAGGTAGGCGAAGCGGCCCTGCATGTCATGCACACGGCTGGGCAAGCGGCCAAAATGGCGCTGTCGGAGGTTTCTTCCCGACATCGGCACCAGGCTTAGAAGCCTGCGCTCTGCAGCCCACGTGACGCCCTGTCAGCGTCTGGGCCCACGGCATGGTTCTCAGCCAGGTCCGGGCTGGGAATATAAGGTCAGGCAGACCTCAATAAATCAGCTTTGCTCACTGAACTCAACCCGTTTGGTTGTGGAGTTATTCAGTAAGCAGAGTAGCCGTCGCTACATTTGGTGATCCCAACAGGTTCAAACATATTTGAACCTGATATGAATGACTCTTCGATCAACGCTATCGCCATCAAGCTTCCTGACTTCTGGGTTCAGGAGCCTGAGACCTGGTTCAGCCACGCAGAGGCTCAGTTTCACCTCTGCCAGATTTCATCAGATATGACCAAGTTTTATCATGTGGTTGCTGCCTTGGAAACAGGCCACCGCCAAACGAATGCTGCACCTCATTCAGCACATAGAAGACAAGCACAGGACCATCAAACGGGTGCTCACTGGCTCCTTCAGCCTCTCCAGGTGCCAGCATGCTGCTCGGATGCTGCACCTCAACGCCTTGGGAGACAGAAATCCAATCGCATTGATGGATGAGGTGCTTGCGCTCATGGGCGATCACACCAACTGCCCACTCTTCGAGCGCATCTTCCTCAACCATATGCCTGAAGACATCCGGCCGTTACTGTCCGAGGAGAGCTTTGATGATCCCAGGAAGGTTGCTCAAAAAGCTCAGGAGCTATGGTTTGAACAATTCCCGGAGGGCTTAGCAGTCCAACTGGTTACAAGCCCCAGGCATAACTATGCCAAGCCTTCCTCTAGCGCTGCGGAGGAACACTTGGCCCCTGCAGGGGCTTCAAAGAGCATAGCCAGAAGCAAGCCATCCACTTCAGGTCTCTGCTTCTTCCACCAGTGCTGGGGAGTCAAGACTCGGAAGTGCCATCATCCCTGCTCATTCCAGGGAAACACCCAGGCCAAGCCAGCTGCTGTTAATGGCTGCAGCGGCTGGCCACGAACACAGCCTTCTCTACCTGTGGGATGCAATCAGCGGCCGACACTTCCTCGTTGACAGCAGGGCCCAGATCAGCGTCATCCCGACTACAGCCATCGAGTACCAGAACCGGCCTTGAGGACCTCCCCTCCGTGCAGCCAATTCGACGGAGATCTGGACGCATGGAGACAAGACCGTCCACTTCCAGATCAGCCAGCGGAAGTTCTCGTAGAGGTTCACTGTTTCATCCCTCCGAACCTCCATCCTGGGTGTTGACTTCCTCTTCACCCATGGGCTCCTGGTCGACCCCCGAAGTAGGCGACTTGTCAATGCCCGTAATTCCAATCCGTCCATCACACACAGAGCAGCCGCAGATGGCCACGGTCAGCGCACCCAAGGATGACTTCCAGTGCATCCTGGACGAGTTCCTGTCCCTCCTCAAGCTGCATTTCTACGCTGCCTCACCACGCCATGGGGTATTTCATCATAATCCCACCCAAGGTCTGCCTGTCCATGCCAAGGCACGCCGGCTCCCACCGGATAGGCTCCAGATAGCGAAAGAGGAGTTCTCACATCTGCAGGAGCTAGGGATCATTCGACGCTCCGACAATCCTTGGGCCTCGCGCTCCACTTGGTCCTGAAAGCTTCCAGTGGCTGGCGCCAATGCGGAGATTATCGACGGCTTAACGATGCGACAGTACCTGACCGTTACCCCATCCCTCACATTCAGAACTTTATGGCCAACCTGCATGGTGCGAGGGTGTTCTCCAAGGTCGACTTGGTGCGTGGATATCATCGAATCCCGGTGCACCCCGAGGACTTTCCCAAAACGGCCATCATCACCCCCTTTCGAATTTATACGAATGGCACCCAGGCCTTCCAGCACCTCATGGATACGGTGGGCAGAGATTTGAACTTTGTGTTCATTTATCTGGATGATATTCTTGTTGCCAGCAGAGACCGGGTGCAACACAAGTTTCACCTGCGTAACCTCTTCTCCCGATTGGCTGACTTCGGCCTAATGATCAACCTGGCCAAATGCCAGTTTGGGAAAGAGTCCATACAGTTCCTGGGCCATACCATCATGGCTGAAGGAGCTACACCAGCTGCTACGAAGGTCGCTGCAATCAGAGAGTTTCCACTCCCGGACAACCTCAAGGGGCTAAAAGAGTTCGCGGGTATGGTCAACTTCTATAACTGATTAATTCCAGGTGCTGCACTCATCATGCAGCCACTCTTCGCCCTCATCACAGCCATGGACAAGATGCTCGCCTGGACTGCAGAGGCCAGCAGGGCATTCAAAGCCATGAAGGGTGCCCTCGCGAAGGCTACCCTGCTCATTCACCCATGCACTGACCTTCATATGGCACTCTCCGTCGATGCCTCCGCCACCGCTGTCGGTGCTGTTCTGGAGCAGTAGGTTAACGGACAGTGGAAACCATTGGCATTCTTCAGCTGACTTCTTCATCCGCCAGAGCACAAGTATAGCACTTTCGACCATGAGTTGCTGGGCATGTACCTCGCGGTGCATCATTTTCACTATTTCTTGGAGGGGAGGCCTTCCTCAATTTTTACTGACCACAAACCCCTCACTCAGGTGCTCACTCTGGCTAGATATCCCTGGTCAACAGTGTCACCTGTCCTTCGTGTCATAGTTCACTACTGACATTCGGCACAAGGTGGGGAAAGAAAACATGGTCGCCGAAGCATACTCCCGACCGGCCATTTGCTCGCTGACACCCGGGTTAGACTACGACCAACTTCCCCGGGATCAGAAGTCCGACAAAGAGATGCAGATCTTCAGGACTGCCATCATGGGCCTGCAGTTCCAGGACCTCCTGACTCCTCTCCGTGACAATACCGTCCTGTGCGATGTCTCCTTGGGCATCCTGCGACCAGTGGTTCCCCAGCAATGGTGCAGGCAAGTCTTCCACCATATCCACGACCTTTCCCACCTTTCTATCAGGTCCACGGTTCGTATGGTGGCAGAAAGCTTCGCCTGGCATGGGATTTGATGGCAGATTGAAGATTGGGCCAGGACCAGCTTTCCAAGGTACTGAAGCACACCAGAGCACCTGTGCAGGATTTTGAACACATCCGAGAACGGTTCAGCCACATACATGTGGACATTGTCTGCCCCTAACCTGTTTCCCGAGGTAACCATTACCTTTTCACGGTGGTAGACCACACCACTCGCTGGCCCGAGGTGAGTCTGATGCCAGATGCCTCCATGGACTCCTGCTCCCGAGCACTTTTGACCGGTTGGGTTGACCGGTTCGGCGTCCCGACCCACCTCACCAGTGACCGAGGCACGCAGTTCACCTCTGCGCTCTGGGCACAGCTTGCCAATAGGCTGGGAATTGAATTGCATCACACAACGGCCTATCACCCACAGGCCAATGGACTGGTTGAGCGATTCCACCACCACCTTAAGTCGGCACTTATGGCCTGCCTCACCGGCCCTGACTAGTGGATGAGATGCCTTGGGTACTCCTGGGCATCCACTCAACACCCAAAGAAGACCAACAGGCATCATCGGCCGAGCTGCTAGCCCTGCCTGGTGAGTTTATCAATGTACTTCACAGCCCTCAGCAGTCACTGCACAGTTTACTTCCCAGCCTCCAGGCCCATTTGGACTCTTTCACACCCCCATCACCACCCAGATTTGGCACACATGCCTCCCACGTCCCCAGCGAGCTCTATTCCACAGAAAATGTTTTATCAGGTGGGGCCCATCCACAGCACCCATTCAAAGACCGTACGAAGGGCCATACAGAGTTATCCAGCATTCAGGATCCACCTTCACACTAGATATCGGTGGTAAAAGGGAACTGTTTACTGTGGACAGATTAAAGCCAGCACCCCCAACGAGCCAGTGGTTGTGGTCCAGCCTAAGAAGCGAGACCGCCCAGCAAAGAAGGATATTGGCGCCGGTTCTGGGGGGTGGGGTGTGTGGCGGCACGCCATTAGGTAGGTGAACCAGCCCCGCGTGTCACGCACGCGGTGGGGCAGCCGGCCAAAATGGCACTGTCGGGGGTTTCTTCCTGACCTCAGCACCAGGCTTAGAAGCCCAATCTCTGCGACCCACGTGACACCCTGACGGCATCCAGGCCCACGGCGCAGTTCTCAGCCAGGTCCAGGCTGAGAGTATAAGAACAGCCAGGCAGACCTCAATAAATCAGTTTTGCTCACTGAACTCAACCCGTTTCGTTGTGGAGTTATTCAGGTTCCTGTTAAATCTCTCCCCATTCACTTTAAAACCTATATGCTCTGGTTACTGATTCCCCTACTCTGGGCAAAAGACTTTCTTCATTCACCCGATATAGTCCAATCAAAATGTTGTACACCTCTTAGATCACCTTCATTCTCCCGTGCTCCAAGGAATAAAGCCCTAGCCTGCTCAACCTCTCCCTGTAGCTCAGATCTCTGAGTCCTGGCAACTTTCTCGTACATCTTCTCTTCACCCTCTCCAGCTTTTGACACCATCTTTCCAATAGCATAGTAAACAAAACTGAACACTATACTCCAAATGGGGCCTTAACAATATCTTATTGACCTGCATCATGACCTCTCGACTCCCTTACGTAATAGAACCATTGAACCATAGAACATTGCAGCACAGAAACAGGCCTCTTCGGCCCTTCTAGTCCATGCCAAACCATTTTCTTTTGTCTAGTCCCACTGACTTGCACTCTTACCTCTCCCATCCACCTACCTGCCCAAATTCCTCTTAAATGTTAAAATTGAGCCCGCATTCACCACTTCAAATGGAAGCTCATTCCACATTCCCACCACTCTCTGAGTGAAGTAGTTTCCCACCCATGTTCCCTATAAACTTTTCCCCTTTTTACTCTCAATGCATGACCTCTGATTTGTATCCCACTGATCTTCAGTGGAAATACTCTGACTGATGAAAATCTTCTTGATCACCTGTGGTGTCACAAGATGCTATGTACTTGTACGGTGAAATCCCTCTGCTCTACAACACTTCCCAGATCCCCATCATACATGGTGTACATCCTAGTCACATTGGACCTCCCAAAATACAACACCTCCCATTCCTCTGTATTAAATGGCATCTACCATGCCTCAGTCCATCTGCACAACTACTTAACTGCCCACGATACCAGACACTTTAATGTCATCCACAAACTTGCTAATCATGTTTTTCATCAAAATCATTGTTATAGACGGCAAAAAACACGGTGGGCATAGAGGTCAGCACAATGCCTTTACAGCACCAGCGATCGGGACCACGCTATCTGTAAGGAGTTTACACGTTCTCCCTGTGTCTGTGTGGGTTTTCCCCAGGGGCTCTGGTTTCCTCCCACCATTAAAAATGTACTGGAGTGCAGGTTAATGAGGTGTAAATTGAGCGGCACCGACTCGTGGGCTGAACTGGCCTTTTTACAGTGCTGTATGAAAACCAACTGCACGAAAACCAACAAGGTCGGGTCAGATACAGCAATGAGCTCTCTGAACCCTTCTCCATTAACAATGGCGTGAAGCAAGGCTGTGTTCTCGCACCAATCTTCTTCAGTATGATGCTGAACCAAGCCATGAAACACCTCAACAATGAAGACGCTGTTTACATCCGGTACCGCACGGATGGCAGTCTCTTCAATCTGAGGCGCCTGCAAGCTCACACCAAGACACAAGAGCAACTTGTCCGTGAACTACTCTTTGCAGACGATGCTGCTTTAGTTGCCCATTCAGAGCCAGCTCTTCAGCGCTTGACGTCCTGTTTTGCGGAAACTGCCAAAATGTTTGGCCTGGAAGTCAGCCTGAAGAAAACTGAGGTCCTCCATCAGCCAGCTCCCCACCATGACTACCAGCCCCCCCACATCTCCATCAGGCACACAAAACTCAAAACGGTCAACCAGTTTACCTATCTCGGCTGCACCATTTCATCAGATGCAAGGATCGACAACGAGATAGACAACAGACTCGCCAAGGCAAATAACGCTTTTGGAAGACTACACAAAAGAGTCTGGAAAAACAACCAACTGAAAAACCTCACAAAGATAAGCGTATACAGAGCCGTTGTCATACCTACACTCCTGTTCGACTCCGAATCATGGGTCCTCTACCAGGATCACCTACGACTCCTAGAATGCTTCCACCAGCGTTGTCTCCGCTCCATCCTCAACATTCATTGGAGCGCCTTCATCCCTAACATCGAAGTACTCGAGATGGCAGAGGCTGACAGCATCGAGTCCACGCTGCTGAAGATCCAGCTGCGTTGGGTGGGTCACGTCTCCAGAATGGAGGACCATCGCCTTCCTAAGATCGTGTTATATGGCGAGCTCTCCACTGGCCACAGAGTGTCGGATTATTTAAGTGAGACGTGATACTATTTAGTGGGGATGTGGGAATATTTTAATTGGGTGTGGTAATATTTAAGTGGGGAGTGGGAATATTTTAGTGGGGTGTGGGAATATTTTAGTGAGGATGTAAGAATATTTTAGTTGGGTGTGGGAATATTTAGTGGGGTGTGGGAATATTTTAGTGGCATGTGGGACTATTTTATTGGGGTGTGGGAATTTTTATTGGGATGTGAGTATATTTTACTGCAGATGTGAGAATATTTTAGTGGAATGTAGGAATATTTTATTGGGGTGTGGGAATATTATGGTTGGTTGTGGAATATTTAAGTGGGACGTGGGAATATTTTAGTGGGGAATTGGGAATATTATAGTCTTGTGTGGAATATTTTTGTGGGGTATGTGAATATTATAGTGGGCTGTGAGAATATTGTAGTGGGATGTGTGAATATTTAAGTGGGACGTGGGAATATTTAAGATGGACGTGGGAATATTTTAGTGGGGAGTTGGAATATTTTAGTGCTGTGTGAGAATATTTAATGGGTGTGGGAATATTTTATTGGGGTGTGGGAATATTTTAGTGGGGTGTGGGAATATTTTAATGGGGATGTGGAAATATTTTAGTGGGGTGTTAGAATATTTAAGTGCAATGTGGGAACATTTTACTTGGGTGTGGGTATATTTTAGTGGGTTGTGAGTATATTTTAGTGGGGTGTTGGGATGTTTTAGTGGGGTGTGGGAATATTTTAGTGGGGTGTGGGAATATTTAAGTGGGATGTGGGAATATTTTAGTGGGGATGTGGAAATATTATAGTGGGATATGGGAATATTGTAGAGGGGTGTGGGAATATTTTAGTGGGTTGTGGGAATATTTAAGTGGGATGTGGGAATATTTTAGTGGGGATGTGGGAATATTATAGCGGGATATGAGAATATTGTAGAGGGGTGTGGGCATATTTTAGTGGGTTGTGTGAATATTTTAGTGGGTTGTGGGAATATTTAAGTGGGGAGTGGGAATATTATAGTGCAGGGAAGGAATATTTTAATTAGGATGTGGGAATATTTTAGTAAGGCTTTGGGAATATTAGAGGGGCGTTGGAATATTTTTGTGGGGTGTGTGAATATTTTATTGGGGTGTGGGAATATTTTAATAGGGTGTGGGAATATTTTAGTGGGGCTGTGGGAATATTTTAGTGGGGTGTTGGAAAGTTTAAGTGGGGTGTGAGAATATTTTAGATGGGTGTGGGAATATTTTAGTGGACTCTCCTAAATAGCTCTATAATGTTACAGACATTCTTTTCTTCTTTGGCTTGCAATACAAATCAATTATTGTTTCCCATCTCCTGCAAATCTACATATATTTCCCAGAAGAAGAGTTGTGAGTTCATGGCTTAGGAAGGGGGCTATCCATGCCTGCTGCAGGCTCGCTGATGGCTGACGAGGCCAATGCGGGACAGACACGCCCGGTCACAGCGGCTGCAAGGGAAATTCTGTTCTGGGTTTGGTGCTGCTGTGTCACGGTTCTTCCTTCGCCTCCTTTTGTCCTCAAAGCCAGCCCTGCTTGCGTTCTCAAAGGAGGAGACAGACTGGTGAATGGTGGGTCGCCAGGTCGCGCAATCGAAGGCTAGGGGAGACCACTGACGATGGTCAATGTGATAGGCACCAAGGGATTTCTTCAGAGAAAGTGCATGAAAATACTTGGACAGTGGAAACATTCACAGGAGTCCAGGCAAAAGGTCTCACCTCACTGTGATCCACTGACACTAAAGCAATGGGTCTCGATCTTGTCTCTCCCCACAGACCACTTTAAGTAATCCTTTCCAACATCTCATGGCCCACTACTAATATGCATACCACAGATTGAAAAATTGCATTAATACTATAAGTGGCTGACCTTACATTAGACCTGGCCTGTTCTGATAAAATAGAATAAGCTGGTTATGTCAAATTATTGATTTCTATATTGAGATCTTTACAAGAAGTCCTGGTATGACCTGTGGAAAGCCAACTCTGAAGCAAGGTGGCAAATCCAGAGGAAGCTAGGGACATAGATAGATACACGGCAGCTATGGCAGGGAGTGTTGGCCATTAAAACGTACAAAGCGAGGGCAAACACTATAGATGGCTGTCATATTTCATTACCCGATAAGGTGAATACCTTCTAAACCCGCTTTGAAGTGCCAACTAGAATCCCTGAAAAGGCTGAGGACCCTGTGATATCAGTCTCTGAGGGTGACATAGAACATTATTCAAGAGGGTGAGCCCTCGTAAGGCATCAGGCCTGGACAGTGTATCTGGAAGCGTACTGTGACAGAGTATGTAGAGGTGTTTGGGAGATAAATTGGGAAAGGTTTGTTAGAGCAGGTCACACACAAAACGCAGAATTTTTGCAGAAGCTTTTGCAAGAGACTCGTAATGGACGGTCATTTGCAAATAGGCAACAAATGTAACAACGGGCAATAGCAGCTTTGTCTGGAAAAGAGCATTTACTGTCTGGAAAGTCATGTGATCATTGCAGGCAGAGAGCAAAGTCCTCAGAGTTGGAGGGAGTGAGAGAGAGAGAGAGAGAGAGAGAGAGAGAGAGAGAGAGAGAGAGGAGAGAGACACAGACGTCGGTTCCAGAGGGACAAGCTGGCAAGCTTTGGAAGACGGCCTCGTCAAAGGAGAGGACTGGTTGTCCGGTGTTTCCCTTGGAAAAGGAGAAACAGAAAGGAACTCTGTGGTGACCTGAAAGAAAGAGGTTATCATCAGGAGAACCCTGAAGGGGGTGTTTCGTCAGCAAGACTGGAGTGGCTGATTAAAAAGGCATCAGTTGTGGATGGCCTGGAACAAGAGAAACTCTCTCTCTCTGAAAACCAACAAGAACCCTTCTGAGTGGTAACCATTTACCTGTTAAACACCAAAGCCTGGCAAACTTTATTAATGTTAACTTCTGTGCATTGCATGGAACCATTGAGATTGGTCTGTGAACCAAAGAACTTTTCTGAACTTAAGCACACATTACACACACGTGCACTAAAAATTAGAAGGGGGGAGGTTAAGTAGATTAAGTGAGTCAATAGAGATAAGTTAAAGATTGATTCTATTTTCATGTTCAAAGTTAATTAAAAGCAACTTTTGTTTAAGTAACCCTTTGTCATGGTGCATATCTATTGCTGCTGGGTTTTGGAGTCCTCTGGACTCATAACTGTACTGAAAATCTGTGCCAATCAACTAGCTGGAGTGTTCACAGACATTTTCAACATCTGCTGCAGTCAGAGGTTCCCACCAGCTTCAAAAGGGCATCAATCATCCCGGCCCCCAAGAAGAGTAGCTTGGGCTGCCTCAATGATGACTGCCCACTATCACTAACTTCTACTGTGATGAAACGCTTTGAGAGGCTGCTCATGGCCAGAATTAATATGTATCTAAGCAAAGATCCGCTCCAATTTGCCTATTGGCTCAATCACTCCACAGCAGATGCAATATCACTGGCTCTCCACTCAGCTATGGATCACTTGAAAAACAGTAATTCATACACACGACTGCTCACCATCGACTACAGCTTGGCCTTCAATACCATTATTCCCTCAGTGCTGGTCAAGAAGCTACAAATTCTAGGCCTCTGTAACCTCTCTGGAACTAGATCCTTGACTTTCTCAATGGAAGACAACATTCAGTACGAATTGGAAACAATATCTCCTCACTGATTAACAATACAGGCGCACCCCAAGGATGTGTGCTTACCCCACTGCTCTACTTGTTATACACCCATGACTGTGTGTCCAGGCACAATTCCAAAGCCATCTACAAGTTTGCCATTGACTCAACAATTGTCGGCAGAATCACAAATGGTAATGAGGAAGCGTATAGGAGGGGGATAGATCAGTTCATTGAATGGTGTAACAGCAACAACCTTGCGCTCAATGTCAACAAAACCAAGGATATGATTGTGGATTTCAAGAGGAAGTCAGGGGAGCACAACCCAGTCCTCACCGAGGGGGGTCAGTAGTGGAGAGGGTCAAGAACTTCAAGTTCCTGTGTGCCAGCATCTCTGAGGATCTGTCCTGGAGCTTCCATGTTGACACCATGACCAAAAAGGCTCACCAGCAGCTACACTTTGTGAGGAGTTTGAGGATATTTGGAATGTTACCAAAGATTCTCGTAAACCTCTAGAGGTGGACCATGGAGAACATTCTGGCTGGTTGCATCAATTCCTGGTAGGGAGGCACCAACTCTCAGAACAAGAAAACGCTCCAGAGGGTCGTTAACTCGGCCTGTTACATCACAGGCACCAGGCTTCACTCCATCGAGGACATCTACACAAGGCGGTGTCTTAAAAAAGCAGCCTCTGTCCTCAAATAACCCCCCCCCCCCTTACCACCACCCAGGCCAGGCCCCCTTCACTCCTGATACCCTCGGGATAAAGATACAGGAGCCTAAAGATGAGCACTCAGTGGCACAAGGACAGTTTCTTCCCCGCCACCATCAGATTCCTGAATAATCAATGAACCAAAGACATGGCCTCACTTTTCGTGCACTATTATTTTTATTTTACCATATAACCATATAACAATATAACCACTTACAGCACAGAACAGGCCAGTTCGGCCCTACTAGTCCATGCTGTAGCAAATCCCCACCCTCCTAGTCCTACTGACCAGCACCCGGTCCATACCCCTCTAGTCCCCTCCTATCCACGTAACGATCCAGTCTTTCCTTAAATGTAACCAATGATCCCGCCTCGACCACGTCTGCCGGAAGCTCATTCCACATCCCCACCACCCTCTGCGTAAAGAAATTTCCCCTCATGTTCCCCTTATAATTTTCCCCCTTCAATCTTAAACCATGTCCTCTGGCTTGAATCTCCCCCTTTCTTAACTGAAAAAGCCTATCCACGTTTACTCTGTCTGTCCCTTTAAAAATCTTAAACACCTCTATCAAGTCCCCTCTCAATCTTCTACACTCCAGAGAAAAAATCCCCAGTCTGCACAACCTTTCCCTGTAACTCAGACTCTGAAATCCTGTCAACATTCTCGTGAACCTTCTCTGCACTCTCTCTATTTTGTTTATATATATAGTAATGTTATAAAATGGCTACAATATGAATGTTTGCTCTGTGACGCTGCCGCAAAACCAAATTTCACGGCTTGCTCATGACAATAAATTCAGATTCTGATTTCCAAGGCTGTAACCTGCCTAAACAGAAGATCAGGTGCTCATTCTTTGCCTCAATCCTATGCCCTTTAGTTATAGATTTCTGGCCATCCATCTATGCTCCTCATATCTATCAGATCATTCCTTCTACGCAAATAAAATATCTCTGCCCTGTCCCTTCTTTTCCTATTACTGAGGTACACATCCTAAGCGACAGCCAGTCTCCTGTGCATCTACTCGATTGCAATCACATCCTTCTGATTGTGTGGAGTCAAGAACGGCACACAGTATTCCAGCTGTGGATGAACTAATATTTTATAAAGTTGCACTCTAACTCCTAAATGCTTTTATTCTATGGCCCAGCCAATATGATGAGATCTTTAGGAACACAATCTCATTAGAGGATGAAGTGGAAGAAACTTCTCATAACATATAAAAATGCAAAGCAGGAACACAAGCAAAATGAGTCGTGTTACGGGCCCAGAGGAGCCCAAAACCTGGCAGCAACAGAAATTCACCAAGGCAAATGGTTACTTAAATAAACGTTGCTTTTAATTATCTTTAAACATGAAAACACGATCAAACTTTAACTTATTACTATTAACTTAACTTAACCCCCTTCTAATTTTAAGAGCACGTGTATGTTATGTGTGTGCGAAAGTTTAGAAAAGTTCTTTGGTTCACAGTCCAATCTCACTTCTCACTCCTCCAAGGTCGCTGGTCGAAGGCAATTCTTATACTGTGCACAGAATTTAATATTTCTGAATCTTCACCAGGCTTTGGTGCTTGAAAGACAAATGGTTGCCGCTCAGGAAGGTTCTTGTCGGTTTTCAGAGAGAGATCTGTTGCTCGTGGGACACCCACAGCTGATTCCTTTTAGATCAGCTACTTCAGTGTCTTGCCGAAGAAACTTGCCCCATCAGGGTTTTCCAGATGATAATCTCTTTCTTTCAGGTCACCATAGATTGCCTTTTTGTTTCTCTTATTTCAAGCAAAATATTAGGCAGCCAGTCCTTTCCTCTTGTATGGACAACAAGGGATTTGACCAGGCTGAACTAAACAGTCACGACCTGTCTTCTAAATGGGGGTTTTCCACAAGCTCTCCAGCTTGTCCTTTTCCAATCCCAGCTGCTGCTGCTCAACCGTAGAACTGAATTCCCTCTCATTCTCTCTCTCTGAGAGAAAGTCTGTTTGACTCTCTCTGCTTGCAAAACCACATGACGTCTTAGAATAGCAAGCAGCACTCCCAGACAGCCTGCGGTTCCGAACCTACTCCTCCGAGTTCTTTCATCTGTTGCTTTTCAAAACAGCAAATCCATTAGTTAAGTCCCTATAGGCACTCCCCAAAGGTTTTGCAAAGGTTCTCAGAGGCCTGTCTGGCTTAATCAGAGCTCCAGCTCCAGAGATCTGTTTTGAAGTGTTTGTATGTGACCTACACAAAAAAAACCTGTCACAATTCATCTCCTTTAAAACATATTAAATATAACATAATCTGTCATAGTAGAAATCACACCAAATATTACTTGTGCTCCGTGAGCTCAGGAATGGGCACCTTACTGTCCCGCCATGTTTCAGCTCTTGGAATTCAATATTGGATTCAATGACTTTGCAAATCTAGCCTTATTTATGCCTAATTCCAATACAAGGTCAGCCACTTGGCACATTAAACTGCAGGGGTCATTTACTACATCCGGTGCTTTCGATGGGACCTCCTCTGCCTCGGCAAGATTGGACGCAGACTGGGAGATCGTTTAGTTGAGTGCCCTCACTTTGCTCACTGCAATGGCAAGGACCATCCAGTGGCCAACCATCTTAATTTCACACACCACAGCCACACTGACAAGCACGGCCAAATTGAAGCCATCGAGCAACACCTCTATTTTCCTCTTGGCCTTCTCCAACCAGACGACATTAACAGTGACACCTCCAATTTCTATTAATCCCCTTCCCTGTGTCTCTTTCTCTTTCCCTATCCCTCTCTCCTTTCCTCTTGCTCCTCACCCCCTTCCCTTCTCCAATTAGAGAACTACATTTCTTAGCTCTTTACCTTCTCCCTCTATCATTTCTCGGCTTCTTTTTCCTCCACCCATTCACCTGCATCCTCCTCTTCATATCAGCCTGTGTTCCTTCCCCTTCCTCTCTCCTCTCCTTTTCTCCTATTTCTCCTCTACCCCCCCACCCCACCCCCACATTTTATTCAGGCCTTTACCTGTTTCTCATGGTTCTTGACAAAGGACTCAGGCCCAAAAGATTGGTTATCCTATATTCCAATGGAGGCTGTGAGGCCGGTGGAATTTTCCCAGTATATTTGTGCATTGCGACATTAACTCCATATTTCTCTCTGTTGGGTGCTTCCAGTTTTCTCTCTCATTTTCCCTTTTATTTCAGGAACAGCTGCATTGTGCAACTCTCAGTTCTATCCTCGTCTACTCTGTCTCCCTGGTTTTATTCATCCCCATCACCTGAAAATGTTTGCCAACATTGTATTGCTTCTCTTCAATGGCTCCAAGTGAATTGGAGGAGACTTATCCTGACCTCCACCTTATGCACCAACATTCACCACATCTTCACCACCCCTCGCAACCGAAAATGTTATCACTTTCTCCCGTATTCACTTCCGGTTTTATCTCTGTTCCTTCCCAAGGCCGTTACAGTGCCTGTGATCGGGACGGGGGTTCATTTCCTGCACTGTCTGGAAGGAATTTGTACGCTGTCCCCATGTCTGCCTGGGCTTCCTCCGGGGGCCTCCGATTTCCTCTTACCATTGGAAACGCACTGAGTATTGTAGGTTAATTGGATGGCATGGGCTCGTGTGCCGGAATGGCCCATTAATGTGCTGTATGTCTAATTTATTTTTAATTAATATTTTTAAAATGTAATTTTTTTTTATTTCAAAGAAATGGATTTGCCATTTTATAACGTACAAGTTTTGGGATCACCGGTGCAATGCTTTGTATATGTTTGTCCCATTGAGACAGGGAAAGGATACAATACACAAATGGACTGCAGAAATCTAGCAGATACGCAGCATCCATAGAAAATAAAATTCAAACAACAACTCGACTTGAAGCCTTCGTCAGGAACAGGCAGAGAGATGTCTGAATAAAAAGGTGGGCTCTGAGGGAATGAGGAAGGAAGGGGCAGGGCAAAGGAGCACAGGGCAACCAGGCAAGAGGTCATTGGTGGACTCAGGTGGGAGGGATGAAGAGAAAAAAGCTGAAAAGTGATAAGGGAAGAGGGAAACTCTCTGATTGGAGAAGGAAGGAAGGAAGGAAAGGAGACAGGGATGAGGGAAAGAGAGAAACAAAAGGTGGTGGGGAGGGGGGGTTAGAAACTGGAGAAGTCAGTATGTGTGGCCTCTGGTTGGAGAGTGCCATGACTGAAAGTGGTGTTAATCTAGCTTGCAGTTGTCCTTGATTAGGGCAAAACATGCCATGTTGATGTGGTAATGGTGTGTGGAATTAAAATGACTGGTCTTTCCATTTGCCACAGACAGATCAAAGGTGTTCAACATAATATCTCCCAGTCTGCACTCGATCTTTCCTCATCAGGAGTATTCGATGCAGTAAGTGACTCCTGCAGCTAAAGAGTGGCTTCACTTTGGAAGGACAGTTTTGGATCCGGAAAATTGGTGAGGAAGGAGGTGTCAGTGTAATGATAACATTTCTTGTGGTCCACAGGGGTCGGTACTGAAGGGGAGATTAGTGGGAAGAGATAAGGGGTCGAGGGAGTACTGGAGGAAATGAGCCCTACAGAAAGTGCAGGGGGGGTGCAGGGAAGATGTGTCTGGTGGTGGGATCACGCTGTAGATGGTGGAAATAGAGGATGCTTGGGGAGGTAGGTGAGGACAACTGGAACTCTGTCTTTGTTGCACCTGTGGGGTTGTGCAGGGGAGGGTGGGCGAGGGTACGGGGTGAAAGAAGGGGCCAGGGCATATGTACGTGATCAAGAGGAGATACAAGTTAATGGCAGTAGAGGAAAAGCTACACTTTCTGAAGAAGGAGGACATCGCGGTGACATAGAGATCCCGATTCGAAAGGGGAACACATGGAAGTTCATCTTGGCGATATATTTCTTACTCCAAGCGGAAGGCCCTAAACGTGGCCTTCACAAATCAAGGCAAAGGTGGGAGCCCGACTTAGGAACAAAGATTGATGAGTGGTGCTGGTCAGCCCTGTGTGGGAACAGCATGGCCGCAATTATTAATGCATGGTCTGGGCTGGTGCAGTATAACTTCCTCCATCAGCTGTGTTGAACACCAAAAAAATTGAATAAAGCTGAACCAGAAATTTCAAACCAAAGCTTCAGATGTGGCAATGCCTCCAGATGTGTGCACGCAATCTGGACATGTATCAAGGTGAGACCCTTCTGGGTGGAACTAGGCCAGGGCCTAGAGAGAAAAAAAATCATAGGTAAAGAATTCCCACAGGACCCAGAGCTGTTCCTATTAGGAAACATGATGGACATGAGGCTTAAACTGAAGTGGTCCAAATTCCAAACACAATTTGTAATGACTGCATTGGCAGTGGCCAGGAAGTGCATAGTAGTGACCTGGAAATCTGACTCCCACTTGGGCATTGCGCGCTGGAATACAGAAATCCAAAGCTGTGTCCCCTGGAGAAAGCGATCTATAGATAACATCTGTAGGTATTGGCTGTTGTGGTAGACTTGTGCACCATCTGTCCAATAAGGAAAAACAAGGCATCATAACTGTAACATACTTCTTCTGGACGAGCTTCATGCCTTGTATACTCGCTTTGAAATGGAAAACAATGAATCTTGCTCGTGAGGCTCACGACCCCCAGCAACTGTGAGTCCATTTTCTGAGGCAGGGGTGAACAGACGTTTCAGAAAAGGATGAAGCCTCAGAAAGCATCCAGCCCAAAGAGCCTGCCTGGTTGCTTCCCTAAGACCTATGCGGACCAACTGACTGGAGTTACTGCAGACATTTTCAACCTCTCACTGCACTGGCCTGATCCCCCTACCTGCTTCAGAGTGACATTTGTTATAGGAGCCAAAAGAAAGAGCTAGGTGACTTGCCTCAGTGACTAATGTCTATTACGATGGAGCAGAAAATCTCCTCTCTTAGGAACGACCAGGGCACACTTCAGTTCTCCTAGTGTTCCAACAGGTCAAGGGCGGACACCATTTTTGCTGGTCCTCTGCTCTGCGTTAGATTACCTGGACCACAATAGCGCCTGTGTCAGGCTGTTGTTTATTGACTACAGCTCAGCATTTAATACCATCAGACCAACAAAACCTATGATCATTCTTAGAAGTTTGAAACTCAGTTCTTCCGAAACTAGATCCTCAACCTCCTCATTAACAGTTCCCAATCAGTGTGGATCTGCCCACCACCTCCTCCACTCTGATCACCTGAGGTTACATGCTTGTTTCCCCACTCTGGCTGCACAGCCAAGTTCAACTCCAAATTTGCTGACACCACCACCATTATTGAGCGAATAACAGGAAATGATGAGTCAGAATACAGAATGGAGACCGAGAACCTGGTGGCCAAACAATAATCTTGGTTTGAACTTCAAGACCGATGAGCTTTATTGTTGGTTTTGGAAAAGAGGTGGGTGAGGGGCCAGGCACCTGCCTGCACTGATGAGACGCAGAAGGAGACGGTGAGTGTCTTCAAGATCCTGGTGGTCCCATATACTAGAAGCCCTCCCTGGAGGAATCACATTGAGGCAACTGCGGGGAAAGCATGGCAATACCTATACTTTCTAAGGAGTGTGAGAAGCTTTGGTATGTCATTGGATACTTTATCAAATGCCTGCAGGTGCACTGTAGACAGAATACTGACAGGTTGCCACACAGACTGGTTTGAGTGCCCAGGAAAAGAAAAAGCATGCAGAAAGCAGCAAACATAGCCAGATCCATTACAGATTCTGACCTTCCCACCCACTGAAGAGGACAATGTGAGACACTGCCTCAAAAAGGTGGCCAGCATCACGAGGGTCCCCCGCCACCCTGGTCACAACCTCTTCTCATTGCCACCTTCAGGCAGAGGATACAGAAGCCTGAAGACCAGCGCCTCTAGGGGCAAGAACAGTTCCTTTCCAATGGCTATCATGTTCATGAACCTCCTTTTCTTACAACACTGCAAGTGGACTATCTGCCCGACTGAAATGCCACCTGTTTTTTTTTGTCTTGCCCTCTTGTATCTGTGAAGCTGATCTAATTTTTGTGCAGTGCCTTTATGTAGCAAAGGTGAAGATCTATTGCCAATGTTTCAGGCCTGTGCCCTTCATTAAGGTGTGAACCCAAACGTTGGTAATGGATCTTCACCTTTGCTACATAAAGGCACTGTTGGATCTGCTGAGTTTCTCCAGCATGTGTGTGTTTTATCACTTAACCACCGTGTCGACAGAATTCTGTGTTTTACCCTCATTTTTTGTACTTAATTACTGAACAACAAATTATTTCAAAAGGTTTGCTCCCTGAAAAAATACTGGGGATTATGATAAGCACCTTTAAGCTGAACACAAAGATAATTTCAGATCTGCTGCATTACGTAGGAAGTGGGAAAAACATTAAATTAACTTTTATTGAATTTACCATGTTTAATTGCCTAACGATGCTGACACATTGCATTAATTCAATTGACCTATGCGGTGTTACACCACCGGCCTAGTGCAGGGGGCAACCTCTGTACCTGCAGGAGTGTAAGGGAACAGGACAACACCTGGCCGGCTGTCAATCAGTCGGCCTGAATGGATCAAGCCCCACCCGGTCGGGTGTCAATCACCCTTTGGGATATTAGCCTGCGCCGGCCTCCCGAGGCCTCACTCAGAGTTGCTGCAGCCACAGCCAGCCTGGCTCTGTGGAAGTCTTTGTGGATTAAGGCCTGTTGTACAGTCTTTACCTTGTGTGTGTCTGATTCTGGATAACGGTGCGCCACACCCTAAAAATGCTTTGCTGCTGATTTTCATTTGTACTCAGCATCTTTTATGTCTCTAACGTCAGCGTCCAACCATATAGTTAACCAGCATTGATAGTTTGCAGTTACCCTGATACCACTTTTCCTGGTGAAACCTTTCACCACGTTCACCACTGACTGCATCAAGATTCACCAAGGGCAAATGGCAGAAAGAAAATTTTCATTGATATGTTGGCACTTCATGGTTAACTTGAAGTGGTTTATATCTAAAAATAGTATGTGATTTTAAGGGGATTTTTGTACTCAGCAGCAAAATGGCCGACCTAGTTACTCCTGTGACATTAGCGCTTATGCACTGGTGTCACAGGGGAACCCCGGCTGAAGTGTCTGCAGTGATGGGGGGGGGGGGAAGAGGGGGTTTCTGCCAGGATTTGGGATGAAGTAGTGAGGGGGGGGGGGTGCGGTAAGAGGCTGCTGCCATGGAGGGAGAGAGGAAAGGGGTTGGCTGCCACGGGTTGGGTGGAGCACGATTGACGGTGGCGATTTACTGAGCCCATCCCCATCAGCTTAAAAGGTGCTGTAGGCACTAATCGCACCTGGGTCCAAGGAGGGCTACCCAGGTGCTGCAGCTTAATAGCCCCTAGTGACTCAGCAGTGTCCCGACGTTGGCCCAGGGAACAATGCGTGGGCTCCAGAAATGGGGGGGGGGGGGGGGGTGGATTTCTTTAAAAAGTCCGCGTGTTTTTTTTTAATGAACTGACTTGCTGGTTTCACTAACTCACAGACTGTTTTCTTTTTTGTCAGCTTAGCCCAGGTGCTAAAGTGGTGACCCCAGCGGGTTTCTAACATGGTAGAAACCTTACCAGCATGACAGATGAGGCAGGGCCTTCTGAGCTTATGAAGGCAACATCGCTGCCGGCAGTTATCCACACTGTGGGCACCCATTTTCCGCCTTTTTGGACAAATCAACCCAGAGGTTGGCTAGGGTTAGGAGAGGTCCAGTTCCACTGAATGGGTTTTACCTCGGAAGACACAAGATTTTGGCAGCTTCATAAAAAAACCACCTGTTGAGCATAAGTACACGACATTCTGGCGTGTCCTCCTCGACTCCCTAGAGTTCATCCGCCATGAGCAAGACATTTGCCTTCTTAACCTACAAGGTCTTGGCAACCGGAACCCTTCTGACCTTATGTGTGAAATGACTGCGTTGGCGGATCGCCACACTGAATGTTTTCTATTCAAAGCCCTTTTCCTGTCCAAACTGCCCATGCTTCTTTTACCTGCAAACTCAAACATAGATTTTTATGCCCCCGCCACCCCTGTTTAGTCACCAGAGAGGAGGATAGGCTAATCCACACGTCACAGCAGAGCTCCCTCCAGAAATAGCCAGTGTATACTGTTGGCTCAACAAGTACGGAGTCTGGGTGTTTACCTGACAGCGACACCATAGCAACTGTCCAGGGGCAGAAAGGGGAAAAGGATAAATGGAGTGGCTACTGGTCATATCATCACCGTTGGGAGCATAATGCCCGTGGGCGCAATCAACCTTGCACTTACTCCAACAGCCAAAATGCATCGGCCCAGGGAAACAAGTAAGCTGGCTGTCATTAGTGGCCTCAGCGGCTGGCACTCAGAAAGGCCTCCCATACCTCCAGACACATTTTCCTGCTAGACACTGGTGGCGAATTTAGCCTAATCCCATCATCTGACTTGGAGAGCAGGAACAATCCCCCCCACCCCAGGGCTCCCTTTAGAAGTGGCCAACGGATCAACCATTCCAAGGTACAGAACGCAATTGGTCACAATTCATACGGCAAACAAGGTTTTTCAGTGGAGGTGCATTATTGTTGCTGTGGGTCAGGCTTTGCTGGGGGCTGACTTCCTGAAGGCGTACAAGCTTCTGGTGGACATAGGAGGATACCGTTTGGTCCACACGCAGACTTTTCAGTCCTACCCTCCAGTGCTCTGCCAGCGTTCCTTTGCCCCACTGCATGTCCACACACTAAAGAGAAATGAATACACTGTGCTCCTGTGGAACTCCAAGCCGGCCCATGGTGTTGCTCACTTCATTGAAATGTCCGGGCCGCCGGTATACACCAATGCTAGGTATCTGCCGCATGACAAGCTGTGCAAGGCAAAGGCGGAATTTGCCACGATGGAGGAGTTAAGGATTGTAAGCTGCTCCAACAGCCCTTGGGCTTCATTGCATAAGGTCCCCAAGCACAATGGAGGCTGGAGGCTGTGTGGAAATTACCGACGACTGAACAGTGTTACGATTTCGGACCGTTATCCATGTCCCCATGCCCAGCATTTTGCTGCAAAGCTTAAGGGTTGCTCCATCTTCTGGAAGGTGCATCTCGTGAGGGGATACCACCAGATCCTTGTTCAGGAACAGGATATTCACAAGACAGCGATCATCACCCCGATTGGACTCTTTGAGTTACTTAGGACATCGTTCAGGTTGAAGAATGCAGCCCAAACGTTCTAAAGACATATGGACGTGGTAACAAAAGACCTCAATTTTTTTGTTCATGTACCTGGATGACATCCCGGTCGCAAGTGTGGATGTTCCAACCCATAAAACACACCTCACTGTGTTCTTCCAACACCTGCAAAAGTACAGCCTCACTGTTGACCCAAATGTCAGTTCAGCGTAGGTACAATCGACTTTTTCGGACATCGCATCACCCACAAGTGCGCCCTTCTGCTGCAGGATAAAGTAGAGCCAATCCACGCTTTCCCATGCCCCAACACGGTAAAAGGATTGCAGAAATTCCTGGGGATGGTGAACTTCTACCATCGTTTCATTCCCAGCGCAGCCAAGAAGATGCACCCACTCTTTGAACTCATGAAAGGAACTTGGAAATAAGTGGTATGGACGCAGGAATCGACCAAGCTTTCGATGCAACAAATCTGCCTTAGTAGATGCAACCCTTTTGGTGTATCCAGACCTGGAGGCACCGATCGCTTTGACTACAGATGCTTCAGACACTGTGATCAGTGCGATCCTTGAACACAGGTGATGTTCACTGGCTTTCTTCAGCCATCACCTCAGACCACCAGAGCAAAACTACAGTGCTTTTGACATGGAGTTACTGGTAATGTATCTATCCTTCTGCCATTTCAGATACACGTTATAAAGATGGCCCAGACCACAAGTCCCTCATGCACGCTTTGAGTAAATGTTCCGACTCATGGTCCGCCAGACAGCAGGGGAAATTGTCCTGAGTCAGAATATATGACTGACGTACAGCATGTTGAGGGGAAGATTAATGTTGTCACTGACACACAGTCTTGCCCAACAGTAGCTGGGATCACCGGTGGTTTGGACATTCACCGAATGCTACAAGACCAGGATGATGATCTGGATGTGCAAGCCCTGACAAACTTGTCCATGGCAGACGTCCCCACTGAACCTGGTGGGTGGTCTTCGCTGTGCAATGTGTCCACAGCCCCCCTGAGGTTGATCCTTCCAGTCAGTTGGCAGCGCAGGGTACCTGACCAGAACTACAGACTTTCCCACCTGTCTGTTCGGTCCATGATAAAATTAGTGACAGACTGTTTCGTGTGGCACTGCCTCAGAAAGGATGTAACCCTCTGGTCAAAGACCTATGTTCACTGTCAAAAAGCAAAGGTCCACAGGCACATCAAAGCTCCGCTGCAATCGTTTCCCCCTGCACGGAGGCAGTTTGAGCGCATTCATGTTGATATCGTGGGCTCCCTGCCTATCAGTCAAGGTATGAAATATCTGCTGATGGCAATTGACCACTTTTCCTGTTGGCCCGAGACAATACCCATCCTCAACAATTGGGTCTCTCGGTTTGGAGTGCCCAAACACATCACCTCAGACAGGGGCATACAGTTCACCTCATTGCTGGCCTTGGGTTAGTTTTGTGGGCAGCTAATTGCACCACACTACTCTTACCACCCACGGGCAATGGATTAGTAGAACGTTTCCAATGTCACCTGAAGTTATCCCTCAAGGCCAGGCTGCAAGGACCAAATTGGGTGGATGAACTACCTTGGGTCATGTTGGAGATTTGAACAGCACCGAAGGAGGACCTCTCAGCCTCATCCGCTGAGATCCTGTACGGTGTCCTTTCTGTTCACCTAATATTCAGGACAACTCTCTCAACATTCTCAACCACCTATGTGCTAACCACAAGAAACCGCCTCAACCTAGAAGGCATGGAAGACATACCTACAGAACTCCTTACCTGTGAATTTGTGTTTGTATGCAGGGTCCCCTCATGGTTCACCGTTACAGTCCCCCAACGAAGGGCCTTTCAGGGTGTTGTATTGTGAGGGTGTGTTTTTCATGTTGAACATTGGTGGCAGGAAGGACTTGTACACTGTAGACTGTTTGAAACCTGCACGCTTAGATATTTTCCTGCCATGGCCAGAGGTTTGTAATTCAACTGAAGGGCACCATGACATGCAGTCTCTGCTACATCGGGGTGCCGATGATTCTGGGGGGTGGCGTGGCGGGCCCGTCCGCCCAACAAAGTGGGCAAAATTGCTGAAAGAACCGAGGGGAGCAACTTGACCCTGGGCCCCCGTTTATGTGAAGGAGAACCCCACGCTTACAGTCCTTAGCCAGTAGTGGGGTGGAGGGACCTGTCCCTTCTTGACGGGCATCAGGCCAGCAGTGACCTGAAGCTGACCCAGGAAACAATGATAGGCTCCGGAAGGAAGTGGGGGGAGTGGGGGGGGGGGGGGGAGGGGTGCGGTTTTCCTTAAAAAGTCAGTCGATTGTTATGAATAAACAGACTTGCTGGTTTCACTGACAGACAGTTGCTAAACTATCTAAACTATTTATTTTTTCTTTTCACAAAGTAAGTTCAGTAAGAATGTTAGTGAATATGTACATTATATAATGCATATGACAATAAACTCATTAACATTATTGTTCATTGACAAGAGCACCATTTACTTGGACGCATTGAGTTTTTCACCTGTGACTGTCTAGTATACTGTGCAATCACACATTTGGAATGCACATTTTATATTAGGTAGCTAAGGGAAAGATGATTATGAAGTGTGCAGGTTTGCACCTTCAGTTTTCCCTAGTTCTCACTGAGGGAGTAAAATCATTTTTTTCCCTGAGTAAATGGCCTAGGTTCCTCTAAAACAGTGGTTTTCCAACTGCTCCCCTAAACTCACATTCCACTTTAAGTAATCCTTATGACATCTGTGCTCTGTGATTGATAACGGATTAGTTAAGGTGGGATGTGAGTGGGAAGGGAAGGTTGAGAATCACTGCTCTAGACTCAATTGTTACTGAAATATTTTGCTTGAGAAAAATGGTCATTGGCCCATTTCCTTTGGAGGCCTGAAACCGTGCAGATAACGAATCAATGAGGTACGATTAAAACAGAGGTTTTCAAATCTTTTTCTTTCCACCCACAGTCCACCTTAAGCAATCCCTTACTAATCACAGAGCACGTAGGGCATAGGAATTGCCTAAAGTGGAATGTAAGTTGAGGGGGGCAGTTTGAAAACCACTGCTCTAAAACAATACAAATGCGATGGGCA
The DNA here is from genome assembly GCF_036971445.1 of Narcine bancroftii. Classification (NCBI taxonomy): domain Eukaryota; kingdom Metazoa; phylum Chordata; class Chondrichthyes; order Torpediniformes; family Narcinidae; genus Narcine; species Narcine bancroftii. The sequence goes on from NC_091471.1 coordinate 226,931,629, forward strand.
ATATAGTTGGCATAGTGGTTAGCGCAACCCTCTTAAAACACCAGTGACCTTGGCCGGGGTTCAAATCCCATGCTGTCTGTAAGTTCTCCCTATGCCTGTGTGGATTTCTTCTGGGAGCTCTGGTTTCCTCACAATATTCAAAATGTAACTGGAGGTTGTAGGTCAATCGTGTGTAATTGGGTGGGACAGGAGTCATGGGCCGAAAGGGCTCGTCACTGTGCTGAATGTCTAAATTTAAAATTTAAATAAATGTAACTCGTGGAAATGGTGACATCTTGTTTGTCCAGGATGCGGAAAATACATTGGGATCACCATGTAGTGACCCAGCTGGTTGAGTTCACTAACTAAAGAAACATGATCTGGAAATGTTCAACCTTGTAATTCATTCATGGAAAATCATTTTCAGTAGCAAAGTCCTGAGAACTAATACAGTATTAAGCAATTTGATTTCCTGAATTTTATTTCTTGATGTCTTCTGCCTTCTGCTGTCAGGCAGTACTGTTCAAACTCTTGAACATGACTGCTACCTTGTGACGTGCTTGGTGAAGTGCAATCTTCACAGGAAACTCCCTGTTATCTATCTGAGCTACTTCCATTTGGGACAGCACAAACATCGACTTCCCTGGTTTCCATTAAACCCTCCCCCCACCAATCTTCGTCTTCTCCCTGTGGCCTTTCCCCAGCTTGGTCTCTCTTTCTCTCTCCCTTTTTCCCTGTCTCCTTTCACAGAGCAAAAACCTATTCCCACCTCTCCTCTTACCATATCTAGCACCTCCCACATCTCCATCGGGCACACAAAACTCAAAACGGTCAACCAGTTTACCTATCTCGGCTGCACCATTTCATCAGATGCAAGGATCGACAACGAGATAGACAACAGACTCTCCAAGGCAAATAGCGCCTTTGGAAGACTACACAAAAGAGTCTGGAAAAACAACCAACTAAAAAACCTCACAAAGATTAGCATATACAGAGCCGTTGTCATACCCACACTCCTGTTCGGCTCCGAATCACGGGACCTCTACCGGCATCACCTACGGCTCCTAGAACGCTTCCACCAGAATTGTCTCCGCTCCATCCTCAACATTCATTGGAGCGACTTCATCACCAACATCGAAGTACTTGAGATGGCAGAGGCCGACAGCATTGAATCCACGCTGCTGCAGATCCAACTGCGCTGGGTAGGTCACGTCTCCAGAATGGAGGACCATCGCCTTCCCAAGATCGTGTTATATGGTGAGCTCTCCACTGGCCACCGAGACAGAGGTGCACCAAAGAAGAGGTACAAGGACTGCCTAAAGAAATCTCTTGGTGCCTGCCACATTGACCACCGCCAGTGGGCTGATAACGCCTCAAACCGTGCATCTTGGCGCCTCACAGTTTGGCGGGCAGCAACCTCCTTGGAAGAAGACCGCAGAACCCACCTCACTGACAAAAGACAAAGGAGGGAAAACCCAACACCCAACCCCAACCCACCAATTTTCCCTTGCAACCGCTGCAACCGTGTCTGCCTGTCCCGCATCGGACTTGTCAGCCACAAACGAGCCTGCAGCTGACGTGGACATTACCCCTCCATAAATCTTCATCTGCGAAGCCAAGCCAAAGAATCTCACTTGAGCAATCCCAGTGCCATAGGGGCTCTGTGATTAGTAAGTGATTGCTTAATGTGGTATGTGAGTGGAAAGTAAAAGGTTTGAAAACCACAGTTTTCATTGTACTTCATTGACTCGTTATGTGCACGGTTTTATAACTCCAAGGAAAATGGGCCAATAACAATTTTTCTCAGGCAAAATCTTTCAGTAGCAATTGGGTCTAGAGCAGTGATTCTCAACCTTCCCTTCCCACCCACATGCCACCTTAAGCACAACCCCTTACTAATCACAGAGCACTATGGTGTAGGGATGACTTAAAGTGAGAAAGCAGTTTGAAAACTGCTGCTCTAGCATTTCTGTGTTTTTTCTACAGTTACAGTGTCTGCATTTTCTGTGTTTCTCCACGTTTCTGCAGTCACCCCCCCTTTCATTTTCTTTCGGTCCTGAAAGTTCATTCTTCTCCTGCTCCATTGAAGGCTGGACCACATGTCAAAAGCCACCCCAAGTCCTCATAAAAGTAGACCCCACTACTTGGCCACTCACAGCAGCACACTCCCAGCATCAGGGGTCTAACATGAAAACTCTTGAAGAAGGAATAGAGAATAGGTCAAAGGAGGTTGGGAATCAAGATTGAGATAACAGCCACATTTTCAATCTTGTTCATCCTTCATTCCTGGAGCAAGAACAAGCTGGCCCAGGAAGCCACATCAATTTTTCAAGACCTCAAGGGGTCGGCCAGCTCACCAGCTTTCTTCTTATTTACTTCAGAATGTAGAACATCAAACAATACAGCACAGTACAGGCCTTTCAGCCCACAATCTGGTACCAACCAGCCCATCTCCTGCGGCCTACCGTAGCAAAGGTTTCTTCGGTGGATGCCATCTCATTGGCTCTACACAAAGGCCACGATCACCTGAATGGCAAAGATGGACACATCATGACACTCTTTATTAACTCTTTATTTTACACCATCATCCCCTCAAAATTGATCAGCAAGCTCCAAGACTTGGGACTCAACACCCCGCTATGTAATTGGATCATGGGTTTCCTCACTTCCACACCACAATCAGTGAGGATTAGTACGAATAATCTCTGTCAGTATCGGAGCACCACAGAGCTGTGTTCTTAGCCCCCTGCTCTATTCGCTGTACACCTATGACGGTGTGGCTCGGTACGACAATAACACCATCGATAAATTCACTGAAGATAGCATGGTGGTGGGTTGTAAAAACAAAGGCGATAAGTCAGCAAACAGGAGGGAGTTTGAAAACTTGGCTTATATTGATTAGATTTTAATATGTATATTTAATTTTTTAATATTCTTTTTTTTAATGGCTCTCCTTAGGAGAGTTGGCTGAAAGAGGGGGGGGTTTCTTTTCTTTTCTTTTTTTTTCTATATAAAAAAACGTTCATGTTCATGTTTAATTGCTGTATATGTAATATATTATTTGTTTTTTGAATGAATAAAAAAAGTTTTAAAGAAAACTTGGCTGAATGGTGCATCAGCAACAACCTCGTTCCCAATGTCACCAAAACCAAGGAGCTGACAGTTGACTTCAGGATAGGAAAATCAGAGGTTTACAATCCAGTGATCACTGGGGGATCAGAGGTGGTGAGGGTGAGCACATTTAAGTTCTTGTGAGTCACTGTCTCAGAAGATGTTTTCTGGACCCAACATCCAAATGGCATCGTGAAGAAAGCACGTCAGCGCCTCTACTTCCTCAGGAGTTTGCGAAGGTATGGTATGACATCTGAAACCCTGGCAAATTTCTACAGATATGCGGTGGAAAGTGTGCTGACTGGCTACATCATGGTCTGGTATGCAGATGCCACTGAGCGTAAATCCCTGCAAAATGTAGTGGACACAGCCCGGGATATCACAGGCAAAACCCTCCCCACTATCGAGCACATCGACAGGGAGCACTGTTGTCAGAGGGCAGCGGCAATCATCAAAGACCAACACCTCCCAGCACAAGCTCTGTTCTCACTGCTCCCATCAGGAAAGAGGTCTAGGTGCCACAAGACTCACACTGCCAGGTTCAGGAACAGCTGCTACCCCTCCACCATCAGACTCCATAAGACGACAAACTCATTCAGGGACTCATTTAAGGACGTGCACTTTATTGTCTTTTTTCTCTCTAATGAATAGTTTGCATTTCTTTATTTGTTTATATGTTGAGTGAGATTAAAAAAAAACTTTTAAAAACAACGTAAAATCAGTAACAACTCCCCTCCCAGCACCCCCCACCCATTAGCCTGCCCCTTCAAGGGAAGCCAAAAAAGAAAACATAAAACATATACAATATTTTAAGATATTTCCAAACCCATATATACTAAATAAGATGAGCACATTTTAACAAAAAAAGAGTAATTATCATGTACATTTTATGTTATTTTCTCCATATAAATACAAGATCTCAATTCATTGTGCCAACGAGCTGTATTAATCTCTACATTGTCTTTCCAAGTAATTGCTACACATTTTTGTGCCACAGATAACACCAAATGAACAAATGCTATTTGAAACTTATCCAACCCCAAACCAGTCAAAGAAACCATATAACCTAACAAAAAAATCTCTGGATCTAATAGTAATTTAATTTTAAATAATTTCTCCAAAACCAGCCTAACTTTTTCCTAAAATGGTTGTACCCTGTCGCAGCACCAAACTACATGCAAAAAGGATTCAGTACTTAACCCATATCTAAAACAAAGATCCAAATTACTAAATCCGTATTTTTTTTTCAATTTCTCAGGAGTCAAATATAACTGATGCAAAAAATTATAATTAACCAAACCATATCTTACATTAGTCAATTTAGTTATCCCTTCATGATACATAACCTCAAAATCCTCTTGAGGTATAAGTCAAATCACTCTCCCATTTATTTCTAGATTTCTCCAAATTCAGTTTATCCATAGTTTCCTGTAACAATCGACACATATCTGAAATAAAACCTATCTTTGGCATAAAGGAAATATCCCTTATCAAATCTCTAAATTGGTAATACATAAATAAAGAATTTACAGGTATACCAAATTTCTCCCCTCAGTTGATTAAAAGAAATAAACTGTCCCTCTTCGAAATAATCCTGAATTACTTTTATACGCTGAGAATAGCATATCTTTAAATACCTATTAAACATTGAAAAAGGAATAAGCTAATTTCGATATAATGGAGTTTGGATTGATAATTTACCCTTTGTTCCTATAACATCATTTCTTTTAACCCATATCTTTAATAAATGTTTTAATACCAGCATATCATATCCCTGTACTAAATTCAAATTCCACTTACGTATAAATGGTTGAACATCAAATTCAGAAATACAGGCCAACTCCACCTTGGCCCAACTAGTAGGCTGATTAATATCCATTATTCTATTAACAAACTTCAACTATGCAGCTTCATAATAATTTTGAAAATGAGGCAACTGAAGTCCACCTCGTGCATATTTCCATATCAATTTCGGTAAAGCTACTTGAGCTAGTTTTCCCTTCCATAAAAATTTCCTCACCATCTTATTCAAATCTTGAAAAAAACCTTTTGAAAGTAAACATGGAATTGATTGAAATAAGTATTTGAATATGAAGAAAAATATTCATTTTAATACAATTTACTCGACCTATTAATGTTAATGGAAGATCCTTCCATTTAATCAAATCCATTTTAATCTTTTTCAATAAAGGTACATAATTTAACTTATATAAAGATTGACAATTTGCATTCACAGTTACCCCTAAATATTTAATTTTATCAGACCATCTTAATTTTATCATATTTTTACACTCTTCATAATCCCCTTCCGAAATTGGCAATATTTCACTTTTATCCCAATTCACCTTATACCCAGATAACTCCCCAAATTGAACTAAACATTCTTGCAAATATTTCATATGTGTCAAATAAATCAATTCATCATCAGCAAATAAATTAATCTTATATTCCTCATCAGCATTTCTTATCCCTTTAACCTTGTCATTCTGTCAAATTGCCTGAGCTAATGGTTCAATGACCAATGCAAACAAGGCTGGTGACAATGGACAACCATGATGAGTTGATCGCAATAATTTAAATGGCAAAGAAGTTTGGCCATTCATCACCACCCTAGCAATAAGAGTTTTATACAATGCCTTAATCCAACCAGTAAAAATAGGGCTGAAATTAAACTTCTCCAGCACCTTAAATAAAAAATTTCATTCAACCCTATCAAATGCTTTTTCCGCATGCTGTCTCGATGCATTGATCAATGTTATCAATCTAAGAATATTGTCCGATGCACATCTATTCTTAATAAAACCTGTTTGATTTGTATGTACCAACTGAGGTAAATATTTAGCAAGTCTATTTACCAATACTTTAGCCACTATTTTATAATCCACATTTAATAAAGAAGTTGGTCGGTACGAAGCTACATTCAATGGGTCTCTATCTTTCTTTGGAATTACTGCAATTATCGCACTTGAACAAGATTCTGGTAATGACTGATCTTCAGCTATTTGTTGCAGCACGTCCATAAATATAGAAGATAAATCTTCATAAAACACTTTATAAAATTCCACTGAAAATCCGTCATCAACTGGTGACTTTCCATTTGGCATCTCCTGTATAACTTCTTTAATCTCAAAGTCTGAAATCGACCTTCCAATTCCTTTACCCCCAAAACTGGTAAATTTAACTTAGATAAGAAGGATTCAATAGAACCATCATCCAGAGTTCCCTCAGAAGCATATAATTTCTGGTTAAATGAATAAAATTGGTCATCAATTTCCTGAGGTTCATAGGTAACTATTGAATTCTTTTTAGCAGCATTAATAGTTCTTGATACCTGTTCCATTTTTAATTGCAAAGCTCATACCTTATGAGCCCTCTCACCCAACTCATAATAACGTTGCTTAGATCTTTGAATTAATCACTCATACTGATCATCATGGGTTGGGAGATCCAGAAGAAGGAACTGTTGAAGAAAATTGATTCTTTAGAAAATCAAGATTGGAGGAATAATGTTAAAATAGTAGGTCTTCCAGAAGATATTGAAGGTTCAGACCCGGTGAAATTTTTCAAGTGGATTGCTAGAGTCACGTGATGGAGTAGTGGCCAGTAGGAGAATACCAGCCCTCTCCAGAAAAGAAGGAAAAAAGTAAAGAAAAAGCAAAGCCCCAGACACACAAACCACAACAAATAAAAATAAAAATGTGGAGAAAATGGCACCAAAGAAAGAAAAGCCAAAAACAACGGGAAGGAAAGAAGAAGGAAAGACGCCAGAAGAGAAAGGTGAAAGCTTTACCTGTACAAAGAAGCAGGGACCCACTGTGGAAAGAGGAGCCCACTCCCTGAGGTCAGTGGAAACCCCACTGGGGTTTTGACACCAAAATGAGTGGAAGAGCAAATTGTAATGAGGATGTGGAGAGTCTGCAGAGGGATATAGTTAAGCTGGATGAGTGGGCAAAGGTCCGGCAGATGGAGTACAATGTTAGTAAGTGTGAGGTTATCCACTTTGGAAAGAAAAATAAAAGAGCTGAATATTATTTAAAGGGTGAAAAAATACAGCATGCTGTTGTGCAGAGGGACTTGGGAGTGCTTGTGCATGAATCACAAAAAGTTAGGTTGCAGGTGCAGCAGGTTATTAAGAAGGCAAATGGAATGTTGGCCTTCATCACTAGAGGAATTGAATTCAGGAGTAGGGAGGTAATGTTGCAACTGTATAAGGTACTGGTGAGACCGCACCTGGAGTACTGTGTCCAGTTCTGGTCTCCATATTTGAGGAAGGATATACTGGCTTTGGAGACGGTCCAGAGGAGGTTTACTAGGTTGATCCCTGGGATGAAGGGGTTGACTTATGATGAAAGATTAAATCATTTAGGATTGTATTCGTTCTAGTTCAGAAGAATGAGAGGAGATCTTATAGAAACATTTAGGATTATGAAGGGTATGGATGGGATAGATGTAGGAAAGTTTTTTGAGCTGGCCGGGAAAAGAAAAATGAGAGGACACAGTCTCAAGATTCGGGGGAGTAGATTTAGGACAGAGATGAGGAAAAATAGTTTTTCCCAGAGAGTAGTGAATGTTTGGAATTCTCTAACCAGGGAAGTGGTTGAGGGTGCCTCATTAAACATATTTAAAATTCAGTTAGATAAATTTTTACATGATAGAGGAATTAGGGGATATGGGGAGAAGGCAGGTAGGTGAAGTTAGGTCATAAATTAGATCAGCTATGATCATATTGAATGGCGGAGCAGGCTCGATGGACCATTTTTGGCCTACTCCTGTTCCTACTTCCTATGTTGCTATGTTCCTATGTAGGGTCGCGACCCACTGAATGCAGGATTACAAAGATGGCTCATGGAGCCAAACAGAGGTGCACAACCGCACATGAATGAGGAATCGCACATGCCCGATGCACACGACAAAGACAACACCAACGGAAGGGGTGACCAGCTGAGAAAGACCCGACAGCAGGGCTCCCAGCGGGAAGATACAGAAAATAACAGAAACAGGAGGGATGAGAATGAAAAAAGGAAATCAGAGACACAACAGATAACCAGCCCAGAAGAAGAGGACCAACATCAAAACACCATTAAAAAAAAACCCAACAAACTGAGACAAATAGCCCAACAAGAAAGTCAGAAGAGACACAGACACAAGGAAGAGAAGAAGACACAAACCCTAGAACAGACACAGAAGAAGAAGGAGAACATCAAGTTCTGCACTGAGAAATAGAAGATAAAGGGAATGGACTGTACATAATTAAAAATTTTTTCAAGAATATATGGAAGCAGTAAAAGAATGGCAGACACAAGAATTTAATGAAATAAAAAGAAGAATAAAAGGTAGAGAAGAAAAAGTGAGTAGATTAGAGCTGGTCATGACAGAAATATGGAAAAGACTAGACAAGGTGGAAGAATGAGAAACAGCCGTAGAAATGGAAATGGACGACTTAAAAAGAAAATTGGAAGAAACTGATAAAAAAGTTAAAGAAACACAGGAGTTGTTAGCTCAGAAGATGGATATAATGGAAAACTATAATAGGAGAAACAATATAAAGATAGTGGGCCTTAAGGAAGATGAAGAAAGCAAAGATATGAAATAATTTATAAAAGAATGGATCCCCAGGGTCCGAGGAATGCCAGAAATACAGGAAGGAATGGAAATAGAAAGGGCACACTGAACATTAGCCCCCGAACCACAGCCACAACAAAAACCAAGATCCATTCTAGTAAAATTCCTGAGATATACGACAAGAGAAAATATATTGGAGAAGGCAATGAAAAAAATGAGAGAAGACAAAAAGCCACTGGAATACAAAGGTCAAAAAAATTTTTTCTACCCAGACATAAGTTTTGAGCTCCTGAAGAAAAGGAAGGAGTTTAACCCAGCAAAATCGATCCTATGGAAGAAAGGTTATAAATTTATGTTAAAATATCCAGCGGTGATTAAAATAGTTATCCCAGGGCAGCAAAGTAGACTGTTCTTAGATTCGGAGAAAGCATGAGAATTTCTAGAATGCCTGCAAAACCGAAAGAGAGATGAAGAGATGTAACAAGAACAAGAATGATGACAAACTTCATATAAAGAAGAAAAATAATGTATAAGTAAGAACTAAGTAGGGGAAGAAAAGGAAAGAAAGGAGGTAAGGGGGGAATTAAGAGGGTGAGTTTTGTTATATGTGAAGATAAAAGTCTTTTCTGGAGGGGGTTGGGTGGGAGAGAATAACAGTCACTGTGAAATCAGTTGACTTGCGAGTGGGTTCGCAATCCAAATGCAGATGAGAGTTGTGGTTGCCCGGCAAGGGACAAGGGGCAACTCAGAGAGGGGGGGGGAACCTTTGGGGTTAAGGGAATTTTAGATGTGGGAATAGTGGAAATATTTTATGTTTTAGAAGTGTTGTCTTACAGTGTGTTCAAAAAAAGAAAACAGAAATGGATAAGGAGGGAAGGTGGTGATGAGGAAGTGGAAAGGAAAGGTAAACAAAGTATGAAATGGCCATGTTGAACTATATGACTATAAATATTAACGTAATATATAACCAAATCAAAAGGAAGAGGCTGTTAAATTTACTGAAGAATGAAAAATAGATATAGCATTCATGCAAGAAACACACCTAACTGAAGTGGAACACAAGAAATTAAGGAGAGACTGGGTAGGGCATGTAACGGCAGCATCATATAAATCAAAAGCCAGAGGAGTAGCTATATTAATCAATAAAAATATACCAATCAAAATAGAGGAGGAAATAATAGATCCAGCAGGGAGGTATGTAATGATTATATTCAGAATTTTGGAATATATATCCACCTAATGAAGAGGATCAAAAATTTATGTAAGATATCTTTTTGAAGATTGCAGATATGCAGGGGAATATACTGATAGGAGGGGACTTTAACCTTAATTTGGACTCAAAGATGGACAAAACTGGACAAAAGACTAGCAGAAAGAACAAAGTAACCAAATTTATGGTTAAATCGATGCAGGAAATGCAACTTTTGGATATATGGAGGAGACAACACACAAAGGAGAAGGAATACTCATTTTATTCGGGTAGACACAAAACATACTCAAGGATAGACCTGTTCCTGTTGTCAGCCCACATCCAAGGGAGAGTTAGAAAAACAGAATATAAAGCTAGATTGTTATCGGATCACTCACCCCTGTTATTAGCAATAGAGATGGAGAACATCCCACCGAGAATGTATAGATGGAGATTAAACTCCATGCTACTTAAAAGACAGGATTTTAGAGAATTCATTGAGTGACAAATTAAAATGTACTTTGAAATAAATAAGGAATCAGTGAAAGATAAATTTATACTATGGGACGCAATGAAAGCATTCATCAGAGGGCAGATAATAAGTTATGTAACTAAGATGATGAAGGACTACAATTGGGAAATAGAACAGCTGGAAAGGGAAATAGCAAGTACAGAAAAAGAATTAGCATCAAGGGAAGATACAACAAAAAGAAGATAATTGGCGGACAAAAAAATAAAATATGAAACATTACAAACATACAAGGTGGAGAAGAACATAATAAAGGCAAAACAGAAGTATTACGAGTTAGGAGAAAAAATGCACAAAATACTAGCCTGGCTGCTTAAGACAGAACAAACTAAAAGAACGGTATTGTCATCAAGGAAAAAGGACAAATTACATATAACTCAATGGGGATCAATGAAAACTTCAAGGAATTCTACGAGCAATTATATCAAACTGAGAATGAAGGGAGAGAAGACAAAATAGATGAGTTTCTAGCTAAAATTGAACTACCGAAATTGCAAGAAGAGGAGCAAAACAAATTAATAAAATTATTTGAAATAGAGGAAATACAGGATATATTAAAAAAACTACCGAACAATTAAACATCGGGAGAGGACGGACTCCTAATAGAATTCTATAAAACATTTAAAGACTTATTAATTCCTCCTCTCCTGGAAGTAATGAACCAGATTGAAGAAACACAAAACATGCCAGATTCATGCAAAACAGCAATAATTACAGTAATACCAAAGACGGGGAAATATCTACTAACACCAGCATCGTATAGACCAATATCTCTACTCAACATAGATTATAAGATAATAGCTAAACTATTAACAAACAGATTGGCTGACTGTGTACCAAAAATAGTAAAACTAGATCAAACTGGATTTATTAAGAAAAGACGAACAACGGACAATATCTAAGTTCATTAACTTAATCCATGCAGTACAAGGAAACAAGACGCCAACAGTGGCGGTTGCTTTAGACACAGAGAAAGCCTTTGACAGAGTAGAATGGAATTATTTATTCAAAGTACCACAGAGGTTCAACCTACCAAAGAAATATATTAATTGGATTAAAACATTATATAAAGGACTATTGGCGAAGGTGACAGTAAATGGATAAATATCAAACCAATTTAAATTAAGCAGGTCAACTAGGCAGGGATGTCCACTATCTCCTTCACTGTTCGCGTTAGCTATAGAACCATTGGCAGAACTGATAAGAACAGAAAATAAAATAAGAGGGATAAAAATAAAAGAGAAGGAATATAAAATCAGTCTATTTGCAGATGATATCATAGTATACTTAACAGAACCAGAAATATCAATAAAAGAATTACATAAGAAATTGAAGGAATATGGAGAAGTATCAGGGTACAAGATCAACACAAATAAAAGTGAAGCGATGCCAATGAATAATGCCGATTTCACAAAGTTTAAGAAAGAATCACCATTTAGATGGCAAACACAAGCAATCCGATACCTAGGTATTCAACTAGATAATAATCTAGGCCATCTATACAAATTAAATTATCAGCCATTAATGAAGAAATTACAAGATGACTTACGACATTGGAAAGATTTACCACTATCACTGATAGGAAGGGTAAATTGCATTAAAATGAATATCTTCCCAAGGATACAATACCTATTCCAATCGTTACCAATTCACCTAATAGAGAAATTCTTTAAGGAGCTAAAGAAAATAATAAGGAAATTCTTATGGAAAGGGGGGAAACCGAGGATAGCACTAGATAAATTAACAGAATGGTACAAACAAGGGGGCTTACAGCTACCAAACTTTAAGAATTATTATAGAGCAGCACAATTAAGATACCTATCAGATTTTTATCAAACAAGGGAAAAACCAGATTGGACCAGATTAGAACTAGATAAAATAGGGGAGAAGATACTTGAACATATACTATATAAGTGGGATGAAGAGCTGGTGCAACATGGGAATTCACCAGCACTGCACCATCTGCTCAACATTTGGAAGAAGATTCACGTAGAAAGGAAAGAAAACAAATGATCAACTACCAAAATTAATATTGACGCAAAATCAACTAATCCCCTTCACCATAGATAACCTTTCCTTTAGAGAATGGGAGAGAAAAGGGATCAAAAGAATAGAAAATTGTTTTACGGGAAATAAATTATCATCTTTTGAACAAATGAAGTGCAAATATGGTATAACTCATGGTACAATGTTTACATGCCACCAACTGAAAACCTACTTAAAAGACAAATTGGGAAGCAGGCTGAGGTTACCAGAAGGAAGAAATTTTGAATATGTGATTACAGACACAATGATAATTAAAAGATTTATAACAAACTGCAAGAGAAAGAGAACAAGGAAACAAGCTGTAAATCCAAACAAAAATGGGAACAAGATCTAAACATAAAGATAAAGAATGAAACATGGGAAAAGCTATGCTCCAGAACTATGAGAAATACAATAAACACAAGGTTATGCACGATACAATATAATTGGTTACACAGGCCCCAAAAGTTAAATGAATAGGACCCAACAGTATCAGACAGATGTTTTCGCTGTAAGAAAGAAACAGGAACAACAGTACATGCAATTTGGGCATGTGAGAAAGTGGAAAAGTTTTGGGAAGATCTAAATCACAAAAAGCAACATACCAAAAAATCCAGAGATCTTTCTTCTAAGTAATATAAAAAGTAAAGAACTTGGACTCGATTTGGATGGAGCACAAAAAAAGATTTATTATGATAGCCTTAGCTGTAGCAAAAAAATGTATTATGTCACCCTGGAAATTAGAAGATAGCCTGACAATACAGCAATGGTACATAGAAATGAATAAATGTATTCCATTGGAAAAAAAAACATATGATTTAAGAAATGACATCACAGTATTCGAACAAATTTGGGAACCGTACATGGAACACAACAGAGAAGTCCTACTGCGGACCTCCACCGCCTAAAATGACAGAAGGAGAAGACGAAATGAACTGACCCAGTGTGTAAAAGTAGATGACACAAATTTCTTGTTTATTTTCATTGTGTGATGACATTGTTTAATGGGTTTAATGTATCATATATGTTGAGTGGGTGGGGAGGGGGTTGAAGGAGGGAGCGAAGGGAGGGGGGAAAAGGGGAGAAAATGACACTGTGTATATTCAAGAGGGAAATGTTTGTGTGTATTTTGGTCACTATTGTTCATAGTGTGACAAATAAAAATATTTTAAAAAAAGAAGTGGATTGCTGATGTGTTGGGTAGTGATTTTTTTCCGGATGGTCTGGAATTGGACTGGGCACACAGAGTTGAGGAAGAAGCCTTTCCCGGGCCAATCACCACATGCAGTTTTGATTTGCTGCTTGAGATACTAGGATAGAGAATTGACAATGCGGATTGCAGTTCAAAAGGATTGACAAAACCAGACTCCAATGATGGTTCGGGGCAATAGAGTGTTTTTTTTAATGCTGATTTGAGTCAATAAATTATTAAGAGGTGCAGAGAATTTAATTCAGCTAAAGAAGTATTGCGGAGAAAGGGTTATAAATTTGCCTTTCGTTATCCTTCTATATTAAAAGTTTTTTATGGAAATTTTCAGTCTCAATTCTTTGAGAATAATCATGATGCATTAATCTTTGCTAATTCGTTGGCAGATTTATGAGGAGGTGGGTGGTCACCGTTATCGTCACCTAAAAGGAGGGTAAATGGGAATGGGAAGGATGGAAAGAAGGTTGAATTGACACAGAGTCTTCTTGACATTGAAGATCCGGAACAGTCATTGGGCCTGGAATCGTTGGGTTAAATGTGTTTGATTAAGTACTTTGGAATAGTTTGACTGGGAGGGGTGGATGGCACTGAAGCTTTTGATAGTTGTCTGCCACTAGTGGGTTTTACCACACCCAGATTTTTGGGGGGGTTACTACATTATTGTAGTTTGTGACTGAGAACTTTTTTTTAGTTGCGGTTTTTTATATATAAGGGGGAAAGGGTTATTTTATTTAGAAGGGATTTTTTTTCAAGGGGTGCAATATTCTGTAATAGTGTGAAGACTGTATTGTTAGGGTAAAGAAATGTCTAATTTGAATTTTGCAACTTTTAATGTAGAAGGATTGAATAATCCGATTAAGTGTAAACATGTATTGGCTTATATAAAAAAAATGAAAGTTGATATTGTCTTTTCTACAAGAAATACATTTGACTGAAAAAGAACATTTAAAATTGAAGAGAGATTCTAAGGCATGGGGTGTAGCGATTCTGATTCATAAGAAACTATCATTTGAGTGGGAATCATTTACAGAGATTGCTGGTAGGGTTTTGATGGTGAATTGTAAAATCTTTGCAGAACTATGGACATTGTTGAATATTTATGCACCTAATGTGGATGATGACTGATTTATATCTGAGGCTTTCTTAACATTAAATCAGGCCAATGAAAATATTTTGGTTGGAGGGGATTTTAATTGTGTTTTGGATCCATTACTGGATAGATCTCCGAAAAGTATAAGAAATCAAAGATGGCGATACAAATGGGATCTTTAATGAAAGATTTGAATTTAGTTGAAATTTGGAGAATAAATCTGACAGAAAAGGTCTTTTATTCATCTAGGCATGATTCATTTTCTAGAATAGATTTGTTCTTGGTTTCGGCACATTTTCAGGGTAGAGTAGTGCAGGCTGAATATAAGGGTGGGGTTATATCTGATCGTTCTATCTTGTTTATTTCTTGTGTTGGTTCGGAAGTGATGCAATCAACTTACCTGTGGAGGTTTAATGTAATGTTATTGAAGAAACCAAAGTTTATTACTTTTGTTAAGGAACAGATTGCTTTATTTTTGGCTGAAAATGTTAATTCTGTTAGTAGCAATTTTGTTATGTGGGATGCTTTAAAAGCATATTTGCAATGGTCAAATTATTAGTTATTCCATGAAAAAAAAGAAACAGTATCTGGCAGAAAGTTTGACATTGGAGAAACAAATCACTGAGTTGAAAAGGAATTTCAGAAGAAGGTTACAGAAGATAAGAAAGCAGAATTAACTAAGTTGAAATTACGTTATAATACTTTACAAACATATCAGTTTGAGTCAGATTTTTATTTTGCATCGCCATTAAGGGGTAATTCTGCCTTGCCTGCAGAAAAAAGAATCTCAGAGATGTCATGTATGCACTCTGACAATAAATCTGAAATTTGAATCTGATCTGAAAACTAAGCATATTCCACAGCAATCTAATTCTGCCCAACCACACGGCCATAACCCTCTATTTTCCATGCATCCAGGTGCCTATCTTAAGAGCCTTTTATATGTCCCTATTGTACGAGTCTCCACCCACCCTAGTAATGCATTCCAGGCACTCACAACCCTCTGTGTAAACAACATGCTCATGGTTAATCATTCCTGGTTCCGCTGAAGTGAGGACACAAATTCACCACACTAATTGTACTCCATAACTAATGACACGCATCAGCCTTATCAGGGATCGGATGCCGTTCCCAACAAACTGCTCCCCGCTTTGGGTCCAATTTATACTGTTGTGGATAAAATTTTGGGCACAGAGGAATGCTGCTTACAGAAAGCCTTTATTTTAAAATGTGACACCACAGACATCCCAAGGACAAAGGAGGCAATACATCGTGCGCCAAGCAGTAAGCAATTAGCAGGTTGTTTCCCCTTTGTGTCGATATGTAATTACACCATTAGGTCACCAGGTGGCATCCCGGTGCCCTTGTATATAAAGCAGTCCAGAGCTGCAGTCTAGCCTTCCAGGTTTGTCTTGCAGAGAGACAAGACCTCTTAGTGTACATATTAGTTTATTAAAGCTGTCTCATATTCGCACTGCTGGTGTGGTTATTGTCAGTCCCTTATCACCTTAACAAGTTGACAACAGTCCCATCACCCAACTGGTCTGATGGCCTCACACTTTATCCCAGTCAGTCTGAGGCTACGGATACCTGAGCTTACACATTCCTCAGATATTTATTAAGACTTTGAATCTATCCTTTAACCATCCTGCCATGAAAACTGTTTTATATGCCAGTAATCCATGCTGAAAGAAGTGGAAGGCATGATTTTTCCTCCACATATACTGTAAAATCCATTGTTTAACCTGTAGAGTGCGTCGAAAGAATCAAAGGCTTGTTGATCCAAACCAAGGCTTTTATTAACTAAAAGACTGGATCATATCACAAGTAGGTTGACCAGTCCAGAATAAACTGGTCTGGCTAGGAGCAATCCTTTAAGACCTGCCAGTAGGTGTGGCTACACTCTCAGCCAATCACAGTCATCCTACACTACCATTTGTACATATGTACATATACATAGAATCTGTACTATCACATTCACCCCTTCTTTGAGAACCCACCCCAGGGTAGATGGAGGTTAGGGGCTGTACTGGTCAGGGAGCCTGACCATCCGACGTGGCGCCAGGATTGGGGTCGCCAGAGTCGTGTCGCCAGCAGGCCCGTAGGGTGCGGCCACTGCTTCGCTCAATTCCCCAACGGCATTGTTGACAGTCTGGCCTGAGCTGGTGGGTTGGTGCTGGTCCCTCTGTTCAAGCACATGACCTGGGGGAGAAGGAATAGGGGGAGGTTGGGTTAAAGGCACTACTGCGCCTGATCCGGCTTGGGCTAGGTCCCTTACCGGGACTGTGTCCTCCCATCCGTCCGGGTACTCAATGTAGGCATAAATGCGGGTTTGCATGGAGCAGAATCACTTGGTCAACCAAGGGGTCATTCTTAGCATACCGGACGTGGCGTCGTAAAAGGACTGGACCGGGAACCGTAAGCCATGCCAGTATGGTCGTACCCGACTCAGATTTCCTCGGGAAAGAAAACATCCTTTCATGGGGGGGTCGCGGTGCATAGGAGGAAGCGGATGATGTGTAGGGCACTAGTGAGCATATCCTACCAGCAAGAGGTGGGAAGACCTTTGGAACGGAGTGCAAGCGTAACCGCTTTCCAGGTGGTGGCATTCTCTCTTTCGACTTGCCCATTACCACGTGGGTTATAGCTGGTGGTCCTGCTTGAAGCAATACCACATCCCAGAAGGTACTGCCGCAGCTCTGCGCTCATAAACGAGGACCCCCTGTCACTGTGGATATAACTGGGGCACCCGAAGATGGGGAAGATGCTGTGCAGGGCCTCTATAAATGAGGAGGCAGTCATGTCCGAGCAGGGCACAGCGAACGGGAAGCAGGAGTACTCGTCGATGGCCGTAAGGATGTAGGTGTTATGATTGGTCGATGGTAGGGGCCCTTTGAAGTCTATGCTGAGACGCTCAAAGGGGCAGGTGGCTTTGATGACGTGGGTGTTCTCCGGACAGAAGAAGTGGGGCTTGCACTCAACGCATACTGGGCAGGCTCGGGTCATGGAGCGAATCTCCTCGACAGTGTAGGGCAGGTTGCGAGCTTTGACAAAGTGCGCGAACCTAGTGACCCCTGGATGACAGAGCTTCTCATGGAGTCTCTCCAGCCTGTCCAGTTGTATGTTGGTGCAAGTCCCTCTGGAGAGCGCATCTGGCGGGTCGTTGAGTTTACTTGTCCGATACAGTATGTCGTAATTAAAGGTGGAGAGCTCGATTCTCCACCTGGCAATTTTGTCATTCTTGATCTTACCTTGCTGGGTATTGCTAAACATGAAGGAGACCGCACGTTGGCTGGTCGGCAGCATAAAGCGCTTGCCAGTGAGGTAGTGTCTCCAATGACGTACTGCTTCGATTATGGCCTGGGCCTCCTTCTTGACAGAGGAGTGTCGGCTTTCAGGACCCTGGAGGGTTCTGGAGAAGAAGGCTACCGGCCGGTCAGACTGGTTCAAAGTGGCTGCCAGTGCAAAGTCAGATGCATCGCTTTTGACTTGGAACGGAATGGACTCGTCGATAGCATGCAGCTTTGCAGCAGCGATATTCGATTTGATGCGGTCGAAGGCCACTCTGGCTTCGGTTGACAGGGGGAAGGAGGTGGTCTTGATGAGTGCCCATGCCTTGTCAACATAGTGTGGAACCCATTGGGCATAGTGAGAGAAAAAACCCAGGCAGCATCTGAGTGCCTTCTGGGTGTGTGTGTGGGGGGGTGGGGGTTCACGAGGGGACGCATGCAGTCAGAGTCCGGCATGACCACCCCGTTCTCCACCACACAGCCCAGAATTGCGAGCCGAGTGGTCCGGAAGACACACTTGTCGAAATTGTAGGTCAAGTTTGGCCGAGTTGCAGTCTGAAAAAATTTCTCATGGTTGGCATCATGATCCTCCGTGTCATGGCCGCAGATGGTGACATTGTCCAGATACGGGAAAGTAGCAGTCAGCCTGTTCTGGTCCACCATCTGGTCCGTTTCCTGTTGGAAGACCCTGAGGAATTGATACAGCCGCCCAGTCGCTTTGAAGGCCGTGAAAGGTCAGTCTTCTCGGCAGATCAGGAGCTGATGATAGGCCGAACGTAAGTCAATGGTGGAAAATACATGGTATTAGGGGATCTGATTCACCACATCCGTGATCTGTGGAAGGGGGTAAGCATCCAAAAGCGTGAAGCGGTTGATTGTCTGGTTGTAGTCAACCACCATCAGTGGCTTCTCCCCATTTTTAACAACCACTACCTGGGCCCTCCATGGACTCGAGCTAGGTTCGATAATGCCCTCATCCAGCAGTCTGCACACCTCGCTTGTGATAAATTTCCTGTGTTTATAACTATATTGCTGGCTTTTGGTGGCCACTGGCTTCCAGCCAGGGGTGAGATTTGCGAAAAGTGCTGGCGGAGCAACTCGGAGGGTGGAGAGATTACAGGTTAGGCCCCGGGTCATGGGGGCGGGTAGCTTGGGCTGCAGCTGGCAGGAGGTTTCCAGGGTGGAGTGGTTACAGACAGAGAGCGGAGCGTGAGGCCCCCCAGAGTGCAGGGAAATGGTTTGAAACTGGCACTGAAAATCCAGTCCCAGCAGAGCAGGTGCGCACAATTATGGAAGGAATAATATTTTGAAGTCTGTGAACGTGATGCCCTGGACTTTCAGGGTCGCCACGCAGTACCCCTTTACCTCAGTCGAGAGCGATCTGGTCGCCAATGAAATTCTCTGTGCAGTGGGGAGAATAGCTAGTCCACAACGGTGGGCAGGTCCGGGCGGATAAAACTGTCAGTTGACCCCGAGTCAAATAAGCAATTGGTATAGTGTCAATGCACTTTAATCAGTTCCATTGCTTTTGTGAGGGGTTGGTGGAAGTCCTGGTCAAGGGCAGTAGTAGGGTAGAGGGAGGGCATCCTACTCACATCAGAGTGTGGGGTCCAGCCCCGAGAGTACATGTCCATACTTAAGACCGCAGCCTCCATTGTCTCTGCGATCCGGATCTTATCCTCTAGGTTTTCTCCCCCGTGCTCTAGCAGGCGCTGCCTCACCTCATTCGATCGAACCCCGGCTACATAGGCATCCCAAATGAGATCGTCTGTGGTCTCCGCAGCAGTTCTGTCTGTGGAGGCACAGTCCCTGCCCATTGCGCTTAGTGCCTGAATATAAGCTTTACAGGACTCATCGGGGTCTTGCCTCCTTGTATCAAGTTTGTACCGAGCATAGACCCTGTTCATAGAGCCCTTTCAGCACCTTCATGGCTGCGGCATAAGTGGTCGCGTTCTGGACTCTCTGGGGGACACCATAGTCATCAATATTAGTAGTCGATGGTTGTCCTCTATCATGGCAGGGTCAGAGAGCTGTAAGTATGTTTCGAAGCATCTCACCCAGTGCTTAAAGTCATTTGACGCTGTAGCCGACTGTGGGTCGATGTCGAGGCATTCTAGCTGTAGCATACGCACCATCCCTTTAGAACTTTCTAGTTAATAAAATTGTAGAGCGCGTCGAAAGAATCAAAGGCTTGTAGATCCAAACCAAGGCTTTTATTAACTAAAAGACTGGAGCATATCACATGTAGGTTGACCAGTCCAGAATGACCTGGTCTGGCAAGGAGCAATCCTTTAAGACCTGCCAGTGGGTGTGACTACACTCTCAGCCAATCACAGTCATCCTACACTACCATCTGTACATCTGTACATATACACATTGGTGATAGAATCTGTACTATCACATAACCCTCCACTCTTTTACCTTTATCTGCCACCAGGCTAGCGAATCCTAGAATCTACATAACAAGAATAATCCTCAAGCCGTGAGTCATTAAGTTTGCAGATGATGCGACAAAATTTGGGCTCATAAGTAACAAGGATGAGTCTCATGCAGAGGTGGGAAACAACCTGAGTTTCAACATGGACAAGGCAAAGGTGCCTCAGCAGGGCCAGAGCAGAGAGGATCACTACGGTTTCCCTCCATCCCATTAATATGATCTGCTGGAATCGTTGTCTGAAGTGGGCTTGCAAAATCATTGAGGCCCCCTACTGCCCTGCACACACCTATTCACCTCGGAGAAGAGATACAGGAGTATCAGAGCCAGAACCACCAGGCTGAGAAACAGCTTCTTCCCACAGGCAGTGAGAATGCTGAACGACTGAAATGAACTTCTCATGCAAACCCTTTGAGAACCTACTATTTATTAAACAATATTTAATCATGCATATACAGCATATGCATAGTTTGTCAGTATGTGCATTTTATCTGGATGTGTGTTTGCACCGAGGACCGGAGAACGTTGTTTCGTCGGGTGGTACTTGTAAAATCAGATGATAATTAACCTGAGCTTGTGGTGGTACACCACCGGCCTACTGCAGGAGGCAACCTCTGTACCTGCAGGAGTGTAAGGATACAGGACAACACCTGGCCGGCTGTCAATCAGTCAGCCTGAATGGATCAACCCCACTTGGTCGGGTGTCAATCACCCTCCTGGATATAAGCCTGTGCCGGCCTCCGGAGGCCTCACTCAGAGTTGCTGCAGCTACAGCCAGCCCTGCTCTATGAAAGTCTTTGTGGATTAAAACCTGTTGTACAGTCTTTACCTTGTGTGTGTCAGATTCTGGCTTGCAGCACACCACAATTTAATCCAGAAAATTTTCCCACAGCTGCCATGGAAAACTCCTGAGCGCAGGGAGCCTTGAAGTCGACCCACACCACTCGGAAGCCCAGACACGCTTCAAGATCTGGCAACATGTGGTCGAGGCAATCATCGAGGCGTACACAGGCGGCATCCCGGATTCAGATCGGAAGAGGCTGGTCCTACTCCGATTAAAGCTGGGTCTCCATGCCTTCCAGGCATCCAAAGGCTGCTCCACATACAAGAGCACCCTAGAGAACTTGTACAAGCCGCCCATGAATGCAGTCTGTGCAAGGTACCTCCTCAACACCCGAGCCCAGCAACCTGGGGAGACGGCTGAGTCTTACCTGGGACACCTGCGAGAGTTGGCCCAACCATGTTTGACTGAACCCGGGGTAGGTGCAGAGGAGGTCAAGAGGCTGATCCGAGATGCCTTCATCCAAGGGCAACGCTTGAGGGCCATCCGGCAGAAGCTGCTGGAAGATAGTATCTACGCCCTGACCAAGACAGTGGAAGTGGTCCGAACCCTGGAAGCTGCAGCCCTGCACATTCAAGCCTTCGATTTCAGGTTCCCCCAGGCTCTCTCATGGCCCTCTCACACTACAGTTGCAGCCCCAGACCAAGATGGGGAGGAGAACATCGCTGCGGCAGGTGCCTGGCGCCCCTATAAGTACTGTGGGTTCTGGTGTGGGTCAGGCCGACGATCGCGCTGAAACAGCCCGGCTAGGAACTAGTACTGTTCCCGATGCGGCAAGAGAGGCCATTTTGCTAAAGTGTGCCTCCCAAAACCAGCCGGCAGCCCAGCAGCCCTCTATGACCTCCCCACCTCCCATGTGGACCCCTCCATGTGCGAATGCCGGGCGGCGCCATTGTCCCCGCTACAACTTCTGCCTTCCCCGACTCCGGCAGTGCAGCATTCGGCCCGCCAGTGACGATTGCAGCGTGTGCCTCGAGCACCAGGACCAGCCCCTGCCCTCTCCAGCGCCACTCACCAAGAAGTACAGCAACGTCTCTTCTGGTTCACGGCGTGACGTCACTTCCAGAAGACGTAATGACAATGTCACTTCCCCTGGTGCAATGAACGCAACTGGGGAAGGAGGCTATCTACGCAGTGTGCCCCCACGTGCCCCCACGATCTTGGGCCAGGCAGTGGCTGACACGGAGTGCTCCCGACGACGATGAGAACGACGTGGTCAACATGGGTGATGACCAGGTTGCCCTACCGATACTCCCCACGCCTCCGGACGCCATCGACTGCTGCACGCCGCACCCCATGATTGACGTCAATGTGGTCTATACGGGCGATGACCAGGCCACCCTACCGACGCTCTCAATGCCTCCAGACACCATAAATTGCCGCGCACAACTGGTGAGCGACGACTCCAACCCCAAGACGGTCCTGGCTACCACCATGCTGGCCAGGGACATCCCTCACGACCTCGGGCGCTCTATGATGGACATGCAAGTCAATGGGCAGGTAACAAAATGCCTGTTCGACAGTGGCAGCACTGAGAGCTTCATTCACCCAAGCATGGCGCACTCCCTGAGATTAAAAGTCTACCCCACCACCTGCTCGATCGACCTCACCGCCAAGGATAAGACTGTTGGTACCCTCAGGCGCTGTTCAGCCGATATAACTGTGGTGGGGAGACTTACACAGGGTTCATGCTCCTGGTCATGCCCAAACTCTGCGCCCCAGTCCTCCTGGGCCTAGATTTCCAGTGCCACCTGCAGAGTGTCACCCTTCCCTTCGGGGGGCCCCAACCTCCACTCACATTACACAGCACGCCAACCTACCAGCCCTGGCCAACCTACGGTTTCTCCACACTATGCATCACCCCACCGGTGCTCTTCCCACATCTTATGCTAGGCTGCAAGGCAATTGCCACCAGAAGTAGGCACTATTGCGTCGCAGACAGAGACTTCATCAAGGCGGAGGTGCGGTGACTCCTGGCGGAAGGTGTCATAGAGCCCAGTAACAGCCTTTGGAGAGCCCAAGTCCTGGTGGTCAAAGGGGGAAGCAAGCCGAGGATGGTCGTGGATTACAGCCAGACCATTAACCACCCAGCTGGACGCCTACCCCCTGCCGAGGATTGCCGACATGGTCAACGATATAGCTCGCTACCAGGTTTTCTCCATGATTGACCTGAAATTGGCGTATCACCAAATCCCCATCCACTTGAAGGACAAGCCCTACACCACCTTCAAGGCAGATGGGCACCTGTACCAGTTCCGCTGAGTTCCCTTTAGGGTCATGAATGGGGCCTCCTTCTTCCAGCGGGAGATGGATCGCATAGTAGTCCAGCACAAGCTAAAGACGACTTTCCCGTATCTGGATAATGTCACTATCTGCAGCCGTGAACAGCAGGACCACAATGTTAACCTGGAGACATTCCTCCAGACGGCCGGGGAGCTGACCCTCACTTACAACAAGGAGAAGTGTGTGTTTAGCAGCACCCACCTTGCCATCCTGGGGTACATCGTGGCCCATGGGGCCATCAGCCCAGATCCAGAAAGGACGCTCCCATTAATGGAACTACCTCTCTCCCCCATGTTAAAGGTCCTTCGCAGGTGCCTTGGCCTATTGTCCTGTTACTCGCAGTGGGTCCTTTGCTTCTCGGACAAGGTCTGCCCACTGGCCCAAGCTACAACTTTTCCCCTCCCACCCAAGGCGTAAGCAGCCTTCATCCGCATCAGGCAGGACATTACGGGTGCCACGATGCAGGCCGTGGATGAGGACTCCCCCTTCCAGGTGGAGAGCAATGCCTCTGAGGTAGCCCTCACCACTACCTTCAACCAAGGGGGGTGCCCCGTCGCTTTCTTCTCTAGGATCCTCCATGGCTCTGAGCTCAGGCGGATGTAAACAGCGTCTTCATTGTTGAGGACTTTCATGGCTTGGTTCAGCATCATGCTGAAGAAGATTGATTTATTGTTTTGTTATATAGATGAAGAATTATATTCTTTATAATTATATTATATTGCTGCAAATGTAAAACAAAATTTTCAAAAAAAGGGGCATTAATAATTCTTTGAATTGTTTGTAAAACTCGGGTGGGAACCCATCCTCCCCCAGTGATTTATTAGCTTGTGCTACCTAGAGCTTTTTCAATTTCTTCTCTTGTAAAGGGGGTAGGTATCTAATTCTATCTTTTCTCTCTCTTCTAGTTTTGGAAGTTCAACATTCAACAGAAATTTTTCCATTTCATTCTCATTTCCTGGTAATTCTGATTTGTTTAATTATGTGCAATAAATATTGTCTAAAAATATCATCAATTTCCTTTTGTTTCTATGTTAGAATCTGTTTCTGTTCTTATAGTATTTATTATTCTTGATGATTCCTCTGCTTTAATTTGCCAAGATAAAACTTCATGTGCCTTTTCTGTTCTATATGTTTGTAATGTATTACATCTTAGCTTTTTATTCTTCAGTACTCCGAATGCTTCTTGTCATCGTGTTCCCTGATTTTTTTTTCTAATTCTGTAATATCTTTCTCCAAACTGTTTACTTCTGCCATTTATTCTCTCCTAAGTTTTTTTTTAATACAGGATATAATTTTTTCCCTCATGTATGCTTTGAGCGTGTTCCATATCAAAAAGCTATTATTGGTAGGTGGCTGATTTGATTCACAAAATATTTGTATCTGTCTCTTAATAAACTCACAGAAGTCTTTTCTTTTAAGTAACACAGTATAAATTCTCTTGTTTTTCCATTACTGCAATAGTCATTGTAATGGTGAGTGATCTGATAAGAGTCTCGCTACATACTCTGTTTTTAATCACTCTACTTTTAAACTGGGCAGACATTAAAAATAAATCATGTACACTTGAGTAAAAAGAATAGTCTCTCTCTGTGGGATTTAATTGCCTCCATATATCGATAAGATTTAGATCCTTCATGCATGAAATTGTGTTTTTTTGCTGCTTTCACCCTCATTACTGTTCTTGCTGATTTATCTAATAGTGGATCCAAGCAAAAATTAAAATCTCCTCTAAACAATATATTTTGTTTTCCGTCTGCTGTTTTTAAGAAGATATCCTTCATAAAGGCTTCTTTGTCATAATTTGGGGCATAGATATTTATAAGTGTCCATGCTTCTCCATAAATTTTACAATGTGCCATTACATATGATCCGGCCCAGTCAACCGATGTGCCTTCTATTAATACTGGTGTATTTTTATTAATTAGGATCACTATTCCTCTTGTCTTTGAACCCAAAGAAGACCATATTATTTGTCCTACCCATCTTCTTTTCAATTTATAATGTACCAGTTTAGTAAGATGAGTTTCCTGTAGAAAGATTATGTCTACTTTTATTGTTTTTAAGTATGCCAAGACCCTTTTCCTCTTCACTTATCCATTTAACCCATTAATATTAAGACTAATAAACTTTAGTGTTTTATCCATACCAGTGATTCTCAACCTTTTTCTTTCCAATCATATACCACTTTAAGTATTCCTATGCCACAGGTGCTCTGTGATTAGGAAGGGATTGCTTAAGGTGGTATGTTGGTGGAAAGAAAATGATTTGAAAACCACTGTTTTAATCATACCCAATTGACTCGTTATGGGCACAGTTTCATAACTCCAAAGAAAATGGGCTAATGACAATTTTTCTCAAGCAAAATATTTCATTAACAATTGGGTCTAGAGCAGTGATTCTTAACCTTCCTTTCCCACTCACATACCACCTAAGTAATCCCTTACTAATCACAGAGCATTGATGGCATAGGGGTTATTTAAAATGGTATGTGAGTGGTAAGAAAAATGTTGAGAACCACTGATCCATATCATTTTTCCAAACAAATACTGTATAACAAGAAAATATTTCCAACTTTTTAAATTATACTGCAACATTTCTCTTTTAGTAAACGTTAAGAAACATTTTCCTTTTAAGTAACATTTCTCTTTTAAGAAACATCTCCCATTTGAGCAATATTTCCCTGTTAAGAAACATACACATTTCCCCTTTAAAACACACACACACACACACACACACACACACACACACACACACACACACACACACACACACACACACACACACACACACACACACACACACACACATACACACACACACACACACTCATCCCTAGCTCTGACGGTGACATAAGCAGTAAAACCCAGAAGCCCGTCAAAAAGGCTCACAGAATGCTCCTCCTCCGAAGAACCCCTCCCTTTAGTACCATTTTTAAAACCGCTCCTATCCTTGGTACTTTCCTCTCCACTTTCCTTTCTTTCCAGAGCTCTTCCACTCTTCCTTTAATTTATTTTTCTTTTAGCAGTAAAAATAAGTCAGTTCTGTACTAGAAGATTGGTAAAAGATATATTGTTCAGTTAGTCCTGTTTTAAAACGGTCTTTTCAGTCTTCTTATCTTGTAACTTTGATCTTTTCACAGCTTTCGTAAAAATTCTTTCACCCTTCCTTACTCTCGAAAATTGCCTTCCGAGACACCGACCCTCGGCATCGCTGGGTGAATCATTGAATAAAGGTTTCAGATCACAGTTGTCTCTTTACCTCGTCAAATTCTTTTCTTTGTTTGACCAAGGCAGGACTAATGTCCTGGAAAAATCATCACTTTTTCACTGTCCACCATTAATGGGCCATCGTTATTTTTTTGAACATTCATTTACCGCATCCGGCTCTCAGTAACTTCAAAGTTTTACCAGGACTAGTTGTCGTCGTTGATCGCCAGTTCTTCTGGATCCGGTGAGCCCTTTTGATTTACAACCTTGCATTTAGCTTGTTTTGCCCTGGCATTTGTGGGATCCACGTTTCAAAGAGGCTCACCGGATCTCTCCTCTCAATTCCTTCTCTTAGTCCAACAACGCTTACATACTACATCTGCTGAAATTGTCCATATGGCCAATCTTGTCCATCATTTAGCCTTTTCTGTCTGTGTCCCATGATTTTGCTTTCTCTTCCCGACACTTTAGCCTGTCTTTTGTTTCCTTCAGCTCAGCCTCCACTTGCATCATTTGTTCCACTGTCTTCCACTCTTCCTTTAATTTCCAATGTCTCATCGCTGATTCGACACCCGAAAAGTGAGTGAGTGCACGAAGTTTCTACCTTGGCTGTACCTTGGGCCGACCCCCCAGCTCTGCTGGGTTCAGCCAGTCCCAAGGCCCCTCCTGTGCAGCTCCTCAACGGGCTTTCACTGGATGTGCCTGGCTGAGCTGCTGAGTTTTGGTTTTAAATTGCCTTGGTCATTTAGTCCTAGTTTTATCCATTTTTGATTATGAAATTCCAAGTTTTGAGCTTTTTAGTACTTTTCCTGGAGAGCCCTTTCAGAAAGCATCTGGTCAGATCCTCTGCCAGGTTACTCCCCCACCTATCTGAATGTTTTTAAGGATCCCCAAAACTTCTTTTTTAACCTCGAACGGCTCTAACACATAAGTCTGTTGTATACCAACCTCACAGTGTTCTCCCTAGTGAAAACTGAAGCAGATTATTCAGTAAGGATTTCCCCTACTTCTTGCCTCCAAGAAATTATTTCCCCCTTTATCCCAGACCACAATCATAATCCTCTCTTTCTACAGGGAACACTGCTATAGGAGAGCAGCAGCAATTATTAAGGACCCACGCCACCCAGCACACACACTGTTCTCATTGCTGCCATCGGGAAAGAGGTGTAGGTGCCACAAGACTCACACTACCAGGGTTCAGGAACGTCTGCAACCCCTCCACCATCAGACTCCTCAATGACAAACTCAAATCAGGGATTCATTTAAGGATTCTCACTTTGCATCTTATTTATTACTGAACATTTATTTTTATCTGTATTGTAAGTTTGTTTGCATTTCTTTTCCTGTTTACAGTCTCTCTTTTGTACACATACATTTTTGTCAGGACAGTTTTTTTGTACTACTAATAAGTAGAAATTCTTCCTGGCATGCAGGAAAAGGAATCTCAGGGCTGTATGTAATGTTAAGTAATACTCTGACCATAAATCTGGACTTCAAAATTTGAACTTTCCTCATGCATATGTAGAATGTCCTGGGGCTTCCCTAATTCTTCTTGCTATGTCCCATTTTAGGTCGTTTGTTTTCCATCCTGACTACTGTATAATTTTTCTGAGCCTTGCCTGACGTTTGCTTCCTAAGCCGTATACATGCTTCCTTTTTCCTCTTGACTTGTTGTTCCACCTCTGGTCAACCAGAGATGATTGAGGAAGGGCAATGTTTTTCCGAAGCCGCTTTCAAGTGGCCAGAATACCCCGATGTAAAGCTGCTTATTCTACTCAAATGTGGTGGTTGGGAGGCCACCTGAAAACGGAAAACCTAGCCCCGAGGAGTACTTACCCAACCCTCCTTGGGGAGGTATATTCTCCACTTCCGAGCAGTCCCCCGCGGCACCTGAAAGCAGCAGAGGCTGATGACTTCACGGTGATATCGTCAGCCTGAGACACTTTGGCGCTATTTTTGAAAAACTGGAGAGTGTGTAGGCTCGGCATTACCGGTACAGTCACACATGATCCTGTGTTCCTTTCTGCTTCAGCCTCAACACGCTGCAAATGACATCAGGACAGTGGGCAAGACTATGGCCACAGTCGACAGGAGCTGGCGTTCGCTCCGAGGTGCCTCTCCTGCAGCCGACTCTTTCAGGTACCAGAACAACGCCTTCAGAGCTGCCACCTGAACATAGATTTGAATACACCCACAGCTGCTCTTTCAGGCGCATTCTCGGAGCACGATTTCACCTGAAAGCGGTGCAAGACAGTATATGTAATGTGCAGAACAACCTGCAGGCGGCAGTGCTCCCCTTTAGTCTCATGCCTTTCTCTTTAGCTGCAGACGTCACAAACGTGGCTTCCCCTCCACCACTATTATCTTGGCCCTCACCCACATCTCCTCCATTTACTGCTCATCTGCTCTAGCCCCCCCCCCCCCACCGCCTCTAGAAACAATAAACACAGAATCCCCCTCATCCTCACCTACCACCCCAGCCTCCGCATCCAACACAGTATCTGCTGGAATTTCCAGCTCTTACTACAGGACCCCAGCAGCAGACACATTTTTCCTTTTCCTCCCCTCTCAACCTTCTGTAGGGACCGCTCCCTCCGTGACTCCCTCCCCACCCATCGCCACCCCCCCCTCCGGCACCTTCCACTGTGGTTGTAGGAGGTGTAATACCTGCACCCACAACACCTCCCTCACCATGGTTCGAGTCCCAAACAGACCTTTCAGGTGAAGCAACCCTGGTGCACCCTCTGTGCCCTCCTCTACATCGGAGAGACCGGTTGCAGATTAGGAGATGGCTTCGCCCAGCACCTCCTCTCCATCTGCAACAAAAGCGACCTCCCCGTAGCCAACCATTTTAATTCTGAGTCACACTCTCAAGCTTACATGCCCGTCCATGGCCTTTCACACTACCCCACCCTGACCACCAGCAGATTGGAGGAACAACACCTCATTTGTCGTCTGGGCACTCTCCAACCCCAGGGCATGAACATTGAGTTCACTGCATTCCACTAATCGGCTCCCCTCCCCCCCTCAACTAATCATTCCAGTTCCTACTTCCTTTCTCTCTCCACCAAGTCTAGACTCTTACCCCCCCTGCAGTGTTCCCCCCCCTCCACCTATCATCTTCCACCCTTACCAAA
The DNA here is from genome assembly GCF_036971445.1 of Narcine bancroftii. Classification (NCBI taxonomy): domain Eukaryota; kingdom Metazoa; phylum Chordata; class Chondrichthyes; order Torpediniformes; family Narcinidae; genus Narcine; species Narcine bancroftii. The sequence continues at coordinate 226,961,512 of NC_091471.1, forward strand.
CTCCATCCTTCCCCCTTTTTGTTCGTACATCTCTCATGTTTCCCCACACCTTGAGAAAGGGCTCAGGCCTGAAACGTTGGTGATGGATCTTTACCTGTCCAACATAAAGGCACTCTTTGACCTCTGAGTTTCTCCACCATTTGCGTGTTTTTTCACTTAACCACGGTGTCAACAGAATCCTGTGTTTTACCTCACACGACTTTACCTTCCACTGCACTTGGTTCTCCGCTGTTCCAGTGTCATTAAGGAGATCAGCCTCTCAGACAGGAACAGGGAGCTCGGGGTCCCGGGCAGGAGTGGGAACCTTGATCCTCAGGCAGGTGTCAGGGGTTGACGACAGCAGCAAGAGCGGGGATCTCGGGGTCCTGAGCAGGAGTGGGAACCTCGGGCAAGTGTCAGGGATTGATGACGGCAGCAGGAGTGGGGAGTTCGGGCTCCTAGGCAGGAATGGGAACCTTGGGCTCCCGGGCAGGATTGGCGACAGCAGTGGGGAAGTGTCGGGGATCGGCGATGGCGGCAGGAGTGGGGGCCTCAGGCAGGATGAAAGGGTTATCATATGAGGAGTGTTTGACAGATCCTGGCCTGTACTCATTGGAATTCAGGAGAATGGGGGGGGGTGGGGGGGGAAGTGGGCGGCGGATAGCAATGAAACATTTTGAATGTTAAAAGTTGTGGGCAGAATAGATGTAGAAAAAGTTGTTTCCCACAGTTAGGATAAGAGGACACAATTTTGGGAATGAACGGAGTCCACTGAACAGAGATTCAGATGTAGCCAGAGGATGGAGAATGTGCGGAATTTGTTGTCACAGCTGGTTGTGGAGACCAAGCCATTGGGTGTATTTAAGGCAGAGATTGATAGGCTCTTGATTAGATAAATCAAAATTTATGGGGGGGGAATCCAGGCAGTAGGGCTGAGTGAGAAAATGGATCAGCTCATGATTGAATGGTGGGGCAGATTCGATGGGCTGAATGGCCTATTTCAGCTCCTGTATCTTATGGTCTTCTGGACCACATCTGATCACATCTGATCACGGGATTCTACTGTGCACAAATTATTCTGCTTGCAGTTTCCTAGTTGGAATTGACTGTTTAGTGGAGGCTAAATATTCTGGCCCGGCAGTTAGCAGTTCCAAAGGCACCTTCTCCAGTTAGAAACTTGGCCTGGCAGGCAGACAGAAGAGAATCTTCAGATGCTGGAATCTGGAGCGAGAACCATCTGCTGGAGGTACTCAGTGGCTCGAGCAGCACCAGTGGGGAGAAAAAAGGGTCAGTGTTTCAGGCCAGAATCTTTCACCTGGTCTTACCTGACTTGAAGGCTTTCCTCCAGGTGTAATTCTGGAGAGAAGGCAGACATTTATGGAGCTCCATGGAAATGGGAGGAGGACACAACTTTTTCCTGGATTAATTGCTGTGGAAAAGTAACCTCACTCAACCATCTGGCAGCAGTCATTGGCCAAACCACCCCTAATATCCTTGCAACACAAGAGGCCTCTGCCCAGGATTTAATTCTCATCATGATCTGGTTGTAGGTTTCGAAAAACACCTTTGGGGATGAAGAACTTGCTTGACCAATCCATTTCAAAGGGAACATCTTATCAAACAATTAGAAACATCTAATAAAATCACAGTTCACATTCAAAGTGCCAGCATCAAACTCCCACCATCATTTCAAGCTATCATACTTTCATATTGACATCACACAGATTCATGGATCCAAGCTAATAAGAGCTAGAATTTAAGATTCATAAGTCTCTAAATTCTACATTGGGTCTCTCAATCTTCCACGAGGGATGCAGGAATCATTTTTTTTTTGAGAATTTTATTTATATTTTTACAGACTTGTATTAGCCAGGTGTAATAGGGGAACAATCCTTCCCTTTTACAAGTCATTGTTTGTTGAGTCCTATCCTTTTCCTTCCCCCCCCACCCCCCTCCATCCTTCACCCTCCCTCCTACTTCAATCCAGGTAAAAACCTGGATTATGAAAAATAACAATGCAAATGCATGAGGGAAAATAAAATATAAAATTGGTGGGGAGTGGGGGGGGTGGATGTTGACAGGATTTCCAATTTGTCTCCTCGTTCTCTTTATTTCGGGGCTTGAGTGATCCTGCCATTCCTATTGAGAAAGGCCCTGGGAAGGCTAATCACACCTGTGTTTTGACGTGTTGCAGGTATAGCTGCCACACTTCAATGAGTGAGGCATGTTTCCCTCTCAAGTTATAAGTAATCTTCTCCAGTGGAACACAGCTTTGCATCTCTGTGTTTCATCTGGCTGTGCTTAATCAGTATTTCCAGGTAACCTCTATGTATTTCCTGGCCACCAGCAAGACGACCTTCACAAATTGAATTTGATGTTCAGACAACCTTAGACTCGCGCCCATAATATCCCCCAGCAGCAACAAGGCTGGGTCTTGCAGATACTCCACCCCTGTAATTTATTTCAAGATGTTCCCTAATTCTCCCCAGAAGGGTCTCACCTTGGTGCTTAGCATGTTGAATGCACAGACGTTCCTGTTCCACCTATTTAACTCTCCTACAGCTCAGTGTCTGACACCATCATATCAGCAAAACAAGCTGAAAGACCTGGGACTCTGTCTGGCCCTCTGCATCTGGTCCCTTTGCTCCTCGATCTCTCACCGGCAGTCCTCAGTCCGTGCAGATGGGAACCTTCGCTTGCTCCTCTATGATTGTCAACATGGGGGGGGGGGGGGGGTGTGGGCACCCCAAGGCTGCGTGCTTAGTCCCTGCTCCATTCCCCATATATTCATGATCTCACAGCTAATTTCAGCTCCAGCCCAATCTGCAAATCCACTGATGACACCACGTTTTTAGCCATGTAGCCATAAATGATGAGAGTCAGGCAAAGAAAGGGGAATCATGAATCGGGTGGTGCCTGATCAACAATCTTGCTCTCAAAGTCACCAAGACTGAGGAGCTTATTGTTGATTACAGGAATAGGAGGCTGAGGGACCAAGCCCCTGATTGTATTGAAGGCAATCTGCAGCCTGGTGGAGACTGCAGCTCCTCATGCTAACTTCATTTACAAAGATGCATCCCGTGGAGTTCTTATTCTTGCTTGGCAGTGTTACAAGCCCAGAGGACCCCAAAAACCCAGCAGCAATAGAAATTCACCAAGACAAATGGTTACTTAAATGAAAGTTGCTTTTAATTATCTTTAAGCATGAAAACAAGATCAAACTTTAACTTATTACTATTAACCTAACTTAACCCCCTTCTAATTCTAAGCACATATGTATGTAATGTGTGTGTCTGAGTTCAGAATAGTTCTTTGGTTCACAGTTCAATCTCACTTCTCATTCCTCCAAGTTCACTGGTTGCAGATAATTCTTATACTGTGCACAGAATTTAACATTTGTAAAATTCATCAGGCTTTGGTGCTTGAAAGGTAAATGGTCACTGCTCAGAAAGGTTCTTGCTGGTTTTCAGAGAGAGATTTGTTGCTCATTGGACACCCACAACTGATTCCTTCCAGTCAGCCACTTCAGTGTCTTGCCAAAGGAACTTTCCCCATCAGGGTTTTCCAGATGATAACCACTTTCTTTCAGGCCACCACAGAGTTCCTTTTCTGTTTCCCTTATTTCAAGTGAAACATTAGGCAGCCAGTCCGTTCCTCTTGTATGGACCACAAGGGCTTTGACCAGGCTGAACTAAGCAGTCACAACCCTTCTTCCATTAGGGTGGGGGTTTTCCACAAGCTTACCAGCTTGTCCTGTTCCAGTCCCAGTTGCTGCTGCTGAACTGTCGAACTGAATTTTCTCTCTCTCTTAGAGAAAACTTATTTGCAAAAACCACATGATCTTCTTATTCAGACAGATTGCGGCACCCGATCCAATTATTGCTTTGGAAAGCAACAGATGAATGGACTCAGATCTGTTGCTTTCCAAAGCAATAATCCATTACTCCACAGCATGTCCAATTAACAACCACTTGTGAAGTCTATAGGCATTCTTCAAAGTTTTTGCAAAGGCACCCAGAGCCTGGACTATCTGGCCTGAGCAGAGCTCTAGCATTTTAAATGAGATCTGTGTTATGAAGTGTTTGCATGTGACTTACACTAAAAAACCTGCCACAATTTATCTCCTTTAATACATATCTATATACAATATACATAATTTGTCACAGTAGAAATATCTATTGTGACAGCAATGACTGAAAATCTTCTTGTGATGAAAGTCCAGTGAGACACATCTTTCAGAATTGGGTGAGACTGTAATAGCAGCCTGTGAATCAAGAAGCTGAAAAGAAGTCACACCAGCTCTGGTTGTGACAACCACAAGAGTGTGAAAGACAACCACACATAACATTTTAAAATCAGTCAAATAGAATAATCGGTAAGGATCATACCATGTGAATCCCATTAATCTAGAAAAAAGGTGGCGCTGACAGATTGGAAATAGAGCGCTCACTCAGGGTCCAACTGCTCAGTCAACTGCCGTCGGTTCCACATAGTCCTTGAATGGCCCGTTAAAGTTTTATTTCAAATCCCACCACCATGCGGGCTCGGCACTCAAGGTGGCGGCGCCTCTGCTCAGCAGCAGCAGGCCCCAGGGAAATGGGGGACTGGCGCATGGCGCTAGGAAATGGGAAGAGCACCCCAGCCCCCCACCAGCTGAGAAGGAGAGGCAGAGGAGACGACCTACAGATGATGAGCATGGTGATGGACCAGTGAGGGAGCTCTGCGGCAGACAATAAAAGAATCTTGAATCTTGACATCTTCCTTCGCACCACTACAGATATAGAAATGCTCTTCCAGAACACTCCACTGCATCTATGTGTATTGTGGAATGATTGGACAATCATTTTTCATTATGTGGCCACCATTCAGACTGATTAAAAATAAAACACAGATCACCACCGAAAGTATGGAAGAGGAACAAAGAACTATTAGGACCATAGTTGCGTCAGATAACTGTCCATAGTTTGGATTGTTTTAGTTTGACAGTGGGCATGAGCAATGGAATAAAAAAATATTTCACTTCTTCCTCCAAATGAGGAAATAGAAAGTCCAGCTTGCATGGTTGTGAAGAACCATGTCATGGAAGGTTCATTGACGCAGCACTTCTACAAAGCAATGGAAACATATCAGATTCAGTGAAAGTGCTGATGGTCTGGAGGGAGACCCAGCTGAGTCTTGTTCAGCATGACTTGGACACAATTAAGGAATAAAGGATAAGAAATACTTATCATTCTTTCCCGAGACCAATGTTATGAACCCAGACGACCCCAAAACCCAGCAGCAATAGATATTTACCTAGACTGAAACAAAAGTTGCTTTTAATTATCTTTAAACATGAAATCAGAATCACACTTTAACTTAACTAACCTAACTTAACCCCTTTCTAATTCTAAGTGCACGTGTATGTAATGTGTGTGTAAGTTCAGAAAAGTTCTTTGGTTCACAGTCCAGTCGCACTTCTCATTCCTCCAAATTCACTTGTTGCAGTCAATTCTTATATTGTGCCCAGAATTTAACATTTTAAAGTTCTCCAGGCTTTGGTACTCGAAAGGCAAATGATTACCACTCAGGAAAGTTCTTGTCGGTTTTCAGAGAGAGATTTATTGTTCCAGGACATCCACAACTGATTCTATTTTAATCAACCACTTCAGTGTCTTGCTGATGAAACTTGCTCCCTTCAGGGTTCTCTACATGATAACCTCTTTCTTTCAGATCATCACAGAGTTCCTTTTTGTTTCCCTTATTCCAAGTGAAACATTTGACAGCCAGTCCTCTCCTCTTGCATGAATCACAAGGGCTTTGACCAGGTCGTTTTCCAAATTGGGGCTTTCCATAAGCTTGCCAGCTTGTCCTGTTCCAGTCCCAGCTACTTCTGCTGGCTGTAACACTGTAGAAATGATCTGTGTCTGTGTGTGTCTCTATCTCTCTCTCTCTGAGAGAAAGCCTGTTTGACTCTCTCTGCTTGCCAAACATGACCCTCCTAGAATAGCTCTAGGCAGAAGCGGGTCTGACAGGCTCTTTCATCTGTTGCCTTTTGTAAACAACAATCCATTAGTGAAGTCTCTTGGGCACTTTCCAAAACTCTTACAAAAACTGTGGGGTCGATATGTCTAGCAGTAGCAGACCTCCAGTATTTCAAATAAGACTTATTTTAAAGTGTTTATTTGTGACCTACACTAACAAACCTTTCCCAATTTATCTCCCAAAAACATATCTATATACTCTGTCACACCACACTTTGGCAAGTCAGATCACCTGGCTGTGCTCCTTCTGCCTTCATACAGACATAGCCAAAGAAGCAAAAGGCTCCAAAGATAAGGCAGCCAGAAGGTGGTCATGGGAGGCTGAAAAATGGTTACAGGACTGCCTTGAGCCAGTGGATTGGGCCACGTTCAAGAACTCACCTAAATGATTACAACAGACTTTATTAAAACAGCTGTGAACGAGTGTGAGACCATCAGGTTGTTTAGTACTCTCTCTGACGAGCAGCCCTGGATGAACAATGAAACCCGGAACCTGCTGTGAGCCGCATCATAGGCATTTAAGTACAGAGATAAAGAACACTACAAAAGGCCCCAGTCAAAGTGGAGATTCCTGATGAAAATGGAAACAATGAAGCTGTGGCAGGGGCCTCAATGACATAACCTGTGAGGAAACCAAACCTGGCGAAATGGGAGAAAGCAAAGCATTGTTCCCTGATGAGCTCAATGCCTTCTACACCTGATTAGACCACTAGAACAAAAAAAGAACCAGTGTGCACCCCCCATGGACCCTGATGATCCTCTACTGTAAGTACCCGAAGATGACGTGCGGGCTGCCTTTAGGACGCTGAATCTGAGGAAAACATCCCGTCTGGATAAAGTGCCCAGATGAGTCCTGAAAACTTATGCTGACGAACTTGCCAGTATATTCACAGATATCGTCAACCTCTCATTCCGAAAGGCCATGGTCCCCACCTGTTTTAAACAGGCCTCAAGAGTACCGGTGCCCAAGAAGAGTGTGATCACCTGCCTAAATGAGTGCCAACCAGTGGCACCCACATCCACAGCGATGAAGTGTTTTGAAAAGCTAGTGTTGAAGCATATCAGCTCCTGTCTGAAAGGCGATATAGATACATTTAAATTTGCAATAGGTCTTCAGCAGATACCATCTCACTACCTCTAAACAAAACCATGGAGCACCTGAACAGCAAAGATACATGCTTCAGTGTGGTCTTTATTGACTTCAGTTGGCGTTCAATGACATCGACCCCACAAAACTAAACAGCAAACTCCAAGACCTGGATTTCCTCACCTCCAGACTCCAGTCAGTGAAAATTGGTTAGAACATCTCCTCCACTCTCTCCATCAGTACCGGAGCACCATAGAGCTGCTCATTTAGCCCCCTGCTCTACTTGCTTTACATCTACGACTGTGTGGCTCGGTATGACAATAACACCATTTAGAAGTTTGCAGATGATACCATCATTGTAAGGTTGTATAAAAAGGGGAAATGACTTCAGCATACAGGAGGGAGATTGAAAATGTGGCAGAATGGCATACCAACTACATCCTCTCAATGTCATCAAAACCAATGACTTTAGGAAAGGAAAGCAAGAGGTGTATGATCCAGTGTTCGTCAGGGGAATCAGAGATGGAGAGGGTGAGCAACTTTAAATTCCTGGGAGTTACTACCTTGGAGGATCTGCCCTGGACCCATCACATTGATGCCATTGTGAAGAAAACTCATCAGCGTCTCTACTCCTCAGGAGTATGCGGAGGTTCAATATGACATCAGCAACCTTGTCAAATTGCTACAGATGTGTGGTGGAAAGTGTGTTGAACAGAAAGCCCTGCGAAAGGTAGTGAACACAGCCCAGGACACCACATACAAAACTCCCTACCATCGAGAACATCTACACGGAACACTGCCGGAGGAGAGCAGCAGCAATCATCAAGGATCCACACAATCCACACTCGTGGCTGCCATCATCCCACCATGGCACCACTACGAGGACCAACATACCCAAGGACCTGCGGGACTATGAGTATGTCTTTATTCACAGGGGTCTGCATCGCTCTCCGCTACTAAGACAGTACGAAGGTCCTTTCCGGGTCATATGCAACAATGGGGCCACATTCGAGTTGGAAGACAAAGGCAAAACCAAAGTCTTCACCATGGATAGGTTGAAGCTGGCACACCTGGCCCCGGCAGACCCGGTGAAAACACCAGCACCATGTAAAAGAGGCAGGCCGCTGAAACCTACAAAGACTCTCCCTCCAGGCACCACAGACAATTCCGCTGGTTCTGGAGGGGGGAGGGGGGCGGGCATCATGTGGCAGCCCGTCGCCATAGCAAGCAAGCTGGCACTCCGGGCGATTAGCACAACATAAAGGCAGCACTGGCCCCAGCAAGCGAACCGGTGGATGAGTGGCTAAAGCAGCCTAAAGGGCCAACGACCCTAAAATGGCACTGGCCCCACTGTACAGCCAACAGACTGGAGTGGTACGGGGTGGGGGGAAGAAAGTATTGTCATGTAAGGGTGTCATTCTTTCATGTAGTGCGCAGCTACAATAAAAGCCTTAATATTTGGGTTTAAGCCTTAAAATTTGGAATAAAATTGATGCCTTAGAGAACCACAGCAAAAGAAATAATGTCAAGATACAGGGAAGGAATAGTAGGTCCAGATGCAGTAACTTTGTTTTCAAGATCAGATCCCAAGAACACTAGGACAAGATAAAGAGGGAAATAACATTAAAATAGAAAGAGCACATCAAACATCTATGTCCCCCTCTTCTTCAGTCTAAAAGCCCGCTCAATATTAACTGAATGCCTACAATTTCAAGATAGTGAGAAAATTCTTAGCGTAGCGTGTGAAGGGATGGGGACCATCATTTTAACATGAAGGGGAAATGGTTTTCTTTTACCCAGGTATCAGTGCATCACTTTTAAGGAGAAGATGGAAATTTAATCCCATAAAGAATTTATTGTGGAAAAAATGCTATGACATTACATCACCCTGCTATTTTGAAAATGATGGTTCCTCATGGTGAAAATGCACTATTGACAGATATAAACCATGCTACTGACTTTGTAAACCAATTACTGGACTTGAAAGTTGACAGAATTTAATGACTTTGTATCAGTAGATAATTGCTATGATGTACTATACTTATTCCTCTTGTAAATAGGGAGTATGAATTTTGGGCATTTACAATTAATTTCTGGGGTGGTTGGGGGATTGGAGTTTGTCTGTATCACATTGGATGCGCTAGACGCAGCCCACTATAATATTTTGGGTGGTGTTTTGATTTTTTTTTTCTCAACACTTATTGGGGGATATATATATTTTTGTTTAGTTTCGTGTTATTGATATGATGGTATCTATTTTCTTTTTCTTTGTTACATACTTTTTGATCTCACTTTATTCTTTTCTATTGGAGCTGTCGACAGATTTGGAGGAATATGATATTGAAGGTATTGAACCAGGTGGTTGGGTCGCATACTCTGCCGGAATCCATCTCAACAGCAATTATAACGGTGAGTTCTAAGAAAGATAGGGACCCAATGAAACCATCATCATTTGTTAAATGGTGATTATAATATATTAGCTAAGGCTTTGGCAAGCAGATTGGCTAATAAATAAGGACTAAACAGGATATGGGAAGAAAAGATTATCAGCAGGTATTGTAACAAGACCCCTTTGCTTAATCCATTTAGCCCAGAAAAGAACATAGTCTGGCAGTTGTTTTGGATGCAGAAAATGCCTTTGATAGGTTGTAGTGGGACTTTTTATTTAAAGTACTGGAGAAATTTGGACTAGGTCAAAATTTCATAAATTGGATTTAAGCTCTTTATATGAGCCAAAGGCTGGGGTTGTGACCAATGGTCAAAAGTCTTTTGACATTCTCAATATCTAGGTCGAGTAGACAAGGAAGCCCACCAGGCCATAGAACCTTTGGCTGAAGCCATTGAATGGGATCCAAACATTAAGGGGTTCAGAGTGGACCAAGATGAGCATAAAATTAGTTGTTTTGCAGACGATGTACTAATATATATGATGGAGTCTGAAACTTCTCTACAAAGACTGCATTTGCAGTTGAAAGATTATGAGAAGGTCTCTGGGTATAAAATAAATTGTAATAAAAGTGAGATCATATCTTCACTGGATGGAGATTATACAGATTGCAAAAGATAAACACAATTCAGATAGCCGGTAAATGGGATCAAATAGTTGGGGATTGAAGTGAATAATGATTTTTAAAAATTGAATGATCTCCCCCTGCATAAGAAAGTTGAAGAGGATTTAAATAAAGGGGTAACTTTCCTGAAAACATTGATGAGTAGAGTGAATTGTATTTACAGTTACCTCTTCCAGACTCTTCCATACCACTACCATAGAAATTCTTTCACAATTTGAATAAATTAATTAGGAAGCTTTTATGGAAAGGTAAGTTAGCTAGAATCTCCATATAGAAATTAACTTGGAAATATGATATGGGAGGATTACAACTCCCGAACTTTAAATATTATTATTGGGCGGCCCAAATGAAATTTGTCACTTCCGACAAGCCTTCATGGGTGGAGTAGAAATGAACTGCACAAAGTTGGGGAGAGAGTGGCAGAATATATATATGTATAGGCTGTTAACTTTATTTTTGCTGGAAAACAAGCACCATTAATAAAATATATTTTGAATATTTTGCCTAAATTGAATTATTTAATTGGAATGAGGACAAAAATTAACCCTAAAAATGCCCTTGTTTCAGAACAGATTAATTTCTTTAACTATGGATAACATAATTCTGCATGTCTGGTTCTGTAAATAGATTAGATATATTGAAGATTGCTATGTACAAGACAATTAATGTCATTTGAACAAGTAAAAAATAGATACAATATTTATAACAATACAATCTTCTGTTACTTTTAATTAAGAGCTTTTCTCAGGGAAGAATTAGGCTTAGTTACCAGAGTGCAGTGAAATTTGAAAGGTGACCACAAAGAAATTCATATCAGTTATGTATTCTTAACTTCAATTGGACAGTCCTAAACAGGAGTTACATAGATAAAAACAAAAATGAGATTCAGACTTGAATATTAGTATTGATGATAAAACCTGGTCTGATTAATGTCATGACTGTATGACCCAAACAATTAAAGTAAGATATAAGCAGGTGCAATATAATTTTCTGCATCAGCTGTTTCTTACCCTGCAAAAACTATATAAATTAGCCTCTACTTTTCCGATATATGTTTTAGATGCGGGGAAGAAACAGGCACTTTCTTACATTCGACCTGGTCATGTACCAAACTGAAACCCTTTTGGGAAAATGTAAGAGTTTTGCTAAATCAGATTATTGGGAAACAATTGCCACAAAGTCCAGAATTGTTTCTCTTAGGAAGTATTATGGACATAAGGCCTATAATGAGGCTGTTCAAGTACCAATTAGAATTTCTTAAACTTGCATTGGCGGTGGTCAGGAATTATATTGTGGTTACCTGGACATCTGATTCTCTCCTGTGAAATGCATAGTTATGGAGAAAATCACTTACAATTTAAGGGAAAAGTACATTTCCCTGCAAAGTGTAGGGCTGAATACTTAATAAATAAGACATTTTTCTTCCCTTTATTGAGATTTAGACAAAAATAATTGGACTTTTTTTGAATTGGATTCCAGATCTCGACACCTCTCTTTTTTTTCCTTCTTCCTTTTATTTTTTTCTTTTCCATCCTTCTTTTCATCTTCTTTCCTTTTTTTTTCTTCTTTTTTTGGCATTTTGTTTGGGGGAGGGGGATAGGGGTTATATTTGGAAATGTATTAATGATTAATTCACATTTATTTTATCTATTTGTGATAGTAATTTTGGTGCTGTTTGTAGATAAAATCAAAACAAAACATTAAAAAATGTCTTAAATTATAACGATTTACTTCCCTCCAGATGAAGAAATTCCTCTATATCTCTGTTCTAAGCAGATGGACTTCAATCTTGACTCTGTGCCCTCTTGTCCGAGACTCTCCCACCATGGGAAACAACTTTTCTATATCTACTCTGTCCAGGCCTTTCAACATTTCCCCCCTCATTCTCCTCAATTCCAATGAGTGCAGGCCAAGATCTGTCAAGAGCTCCTCAAATGATAACCCCTTGTGAACCTCCTCTGAACCCTCTCTAACATCAGCACATCCTTTCTTAAATGAGGAGCCCAAAACTGTTCACGATACTCCAAATGAGGTCTCACAAGTGCCTTATAAAGCCGCATCATCACATCCCTGCTCTTGTATTCTATTCCTCTGGAAATGAGCACCAGTGTTGCGTTTGGCTTCTTCACCACCAGCTCAACCTGCAGGTTCACCTTCAGGCTAACCTGCTGAAGGACGCCAAGTCCCTTTGCATCAAGGAATTTTCAATTTTCTCTTAATTTTTTCTACTGAAGTGCATGACCATACATTTTCTGACATTATATTCCATTTGCCACTTCTCTGCCCATTCTCATAATCTATCTGTCTTTCAGCCACCTCCCTGTTTCCTTGACACTACCTTCTCCTCCATCAACATCTGCAAACTTGGCCACAAAGCCATTCATTCCATAATCTAAATCATTAATATACAACCTAAAAAGAAGTGGCCCCCAACTCTGGCCCCTGTGGAACACCACGAGCGACTGGCACCCAGTCAGTATATGATCTGTGCATTCCAACTCTCTGCTTTCTGCCAATCAGCCAGTTCTCCATCCACACTAGTTATACCATAGGCTCTTATCATGTTAAAGTAATCTTATGTGCTGCACCTTGACAAATGCCTTCTGAAAATCCAAATGCTTAATATCCAGCCTGCTGGTCACTTCCTCAAAGAATTCCAATAGGTTTGTCAAGTAAGGTTTTCCCTTCAGAAAGTCATGCTGGTTTTGGCCTATCCTGTCATGCACTTCCATGTACTCCACAACCTCATCCTCTGCAATCAACTCCAACATTTTTCCAACCACTGACATCAGTCTGACCAGCCTATAATATCCCTTTTTGCTGCCTCACCCCTTTCTTGAAAAGTGGGTGATTTTCCAGTCCTCCGGGATCACACCAGAATCTATCGATTTTTGAAAGATCATTACCAATGCGTCCACAATCACTACTACTATCCCTTTCAGGACTCGACGGTCCGGAGACTCTTAGACCCAGCTTTCGAAGCACCTTCTCTCTTGATGTAGTAACTACACTCACTTCCTTTCCCTGATCCCCTTTGACATCTGGTAACTTTGACGCTGAAGACTGATGCAAAATTCTCATTTAGCCACCTCCTTGTCTCCAATTATTATTTTTCTGGCATTATTTTCCACTGGTCCTATATCTACTCTCTCCTCTCTTTTATTCTTTATATACTTGAAAAAGGTTTTTGTATCCTTATTGATACTATTTGCCAACTTTTCATATTTCAACTTTTCCCTCCTTATGAGATTTTTCGTAAGTTTTTTAAAAAATTCCCAATCCTCCCACTAATTTTTGCTTTCATGTTGGTTTCAGTTTCCCTGGTCAGTCACAGTTGTATCATTTTATTTTTTCCATTCTAACATTTCTTCTTTTTTTGGTCTGTTTTTATCTTGCACTTCCCCATTTATTGCTGCTCTGCCGCCTTCCTTACCAGAGCCCCTTTCCAATCTACTTTGGCCAGTTCCTCTCTCTTGCCACTGTAATTCCCTTGACGCCACTGAAATACCGACACATCTGCCTTTAGTTTCTCCTTGTTAGATCACTGTGATCACTGTCCTCCAGTGGCTCCTTTACTCAAAGCTCTCCAATCACCTTGGGTGCATTACACAACACCCAATCCAGTACAGTCGATCCCCTCATTGACTCATCAATAAGCTGCTCTGAAAGAAATCTCATGGGCTTTCTCCAAAATCTCTCTCTTGATATACAAAGAAATCCACGCCATTGCAGCTCTTTACAATTGAGCACGAGTCTGTAAATGAACAATATGTACCTCAGTAGTACAACCTTACATCAGATCAGAAGACTGATGGCTACAGGCATCAACAATTTAGAAGCGGATGTCATTGGCATAATAAGCATGATTACAGATGATACAAAAACTATTAGTGTTATTGGCAGTGAGGAAGATAGTTTCAGGCTACAGACGATTATTGACTTTTGGTAAGATGGGGCAAAGCAATGACAGATGAAATTTAATTCCAATAATGTCAAGCTCTTTGGGAGGATTAATAAAGAAAGGTAGGACATACACAATTAATAATAGGTCCCAGGAGAGTACAGTAAAACCTCTGGTATCCAGCAGCTATGGGGATTGGTAGATGCCGGATAAGTGTAGTTTCTGGATGCTTAATGCCTAACTAAAAATTATCCACTGCCTCCTGATTCACCGATTTCTGCTCACCAGACAAGTCTAACATATGAATTCTTTTGCTATGTTGTTTGAAGCTGCTTGATTGCTTGAACTCTGGATACCAGGGGTTTTATTGTATCAAGGAGCAGAGTAATTTTGGTGTACATAGATCCTGAAAGGTTGCAGTGTGGTGATATGTAATTACACCACTAGGTCACCTGGTGACCTTGTATATAAAACAGTCCAGAGCTACAGTCTAGCCTTCCAGGTTCGTCTTGCAGAGAGTCAAGACAGTGTACATATTAGTTTATTAAAGCTGTCTTAAACTCACACTGCTGGTGTGGTTATCTTCAGTACAATTTAATAAACTAATATGATAGCTACTCGGATGGAAGCTGTTTCTGCTCCAACGCGCTTTCCCGACCACCTGGAGACTCTTCCTGAGGAATGGAATCCGGGGATGACCAGCATACACGTGCATCCGAGGACAGAGACGGTGAGGGACCGCTGTACTGAAATCATGGAGGAATGCGGGGAAGACCACAGAAATACGATAGGGCAGGTAAGAAACAGCCAAGAGCCCTTTCTGCCTGTTCACCGGTACAGGTGCCATTGACCCTAAACCCCAGTTCGATCAGAAAGAGCCACTACAAGCGCGGGTGGAAGGATCTCCACAAGTCATGCTCCTGATTGCCACGTATGTGCAGAATTCACGACCACTCCAGAGCCAGGGAAAGCAGACACTGTTTCCGTCACTCCCCCAGCAGCAGTTTCCCCAGTACCACAGAGACCTGATGCTACCGCTGGGATCCCTCTTAAGCCGCTGCAAACGTCCCAAAGCCAGAGACTCAGCCAACATCCCCAAGCACCCAGGTTACTCCTCCAGCAGACACAAGCCCCACAGAGGATCTACCAGCAGCTCCCAGTACCCCAGGGTCCGCCCTTGCTACACCTAAGGGACCAGAGACTGTGGCTTAGCCATGTGCTGTGTCCAGGCAGGCTGGAGCTCGACCCCAGAAATCCCAGAGCCGGCACGCACTTCGGCCACTGGCAGAGATGCTTTCTGAATTATGTGGAGGGTGCTGAGGTATCTGATAAAGAGCTATTAATGCCGCTGTTAGCCCAGCTGGGAGACCACTCTTACTCCCTTATCAGGATGCCAGGTCTTACCAAGAGGCAATGAGCACTTTACAGAGGCATTACAGTAAGGGGCATAGCGAACTCTTCTCCCGGTACAGGCTCATGACCAGGTCACAACAAGTAGGGGAATCCGCCAGAGACTTTATACTCTCTCTGGGAGACCTGGCGAGAGGCTGCAACTTTAAAGCAGTATCAGCTCAGGAGTATGCGGAGGACCTTATTAGGGACAGAATTGTTGCGGGCATACAGTCCACTGAGACGTGACATCAATTAATGGAGAAAGGAATGTGGGGCTAGATGAGGCAGAGATTATTGCAGAAGCTTTAGAAAGCACCAGGAAAGAATTGGAGGAGTACTCACAGGACTCTGGGGCTGGGAAAACGTCACACTGCTGAACTCTCTTGCCCCACAAAAAGGAAAGTATGCTGCCTCACAGGAATCCACAGTAGCAGAAGCACACCTTGAGGGTCCAAAGTGCTTTTTCTGTGGACAAAGAAAGCACCCCAGAGCCCTCTGCCCTGCCAGAGAAAATGTCTGTTCCAACTATGGAAAACGGGCATTATGCAAAAGTCTGCAGAAGCCCCAAGGCCATAGCCAAGGCCCATTCTCATGCTAATGAAAGGCAGAAAGCTCTTCTTTCTCCATAGACAAACAGGAGAAGAAGAATGCCATGTGCAGCCAACCATCTTGGACAAATGCTACAGAGCAGAGGACACAGTCTTCAGGAGATTAATATGATGCCGAGTTCTATCGGATGGAAGGACACGAAGGAAATGCCAGACTTGCTTCCCTACACATGAATCAGGCGAGTCCACACAATTTATCTGATGCTACTGCTTCAAAATTAATGATGTGAGGGTAAATTGCTTAAGAGATAGTGGAAGCTCTGAATGTTTTATTGACCAGGGATTAGTCAACCGCCTTGCCCTCCCCACACGCCCGAGTGAGCACCAGATCCTGTTACCAGCCAACAGCCTTGTGGCTGAGGTAAAACAGTTTTTCAGGGTTACTCTAGAAATCCAGGGCACAAAATACGAAGGGTTCAAATTACTAGTACTCCCTCACCTCTGTGCCCCGGTACTATTGGGGTTAGATTTTCAGTGCCAGTTAGAAAGCATTACAATAGTGCACAACGGGCCTCACCTCCCACTACGCCTTACAAAGAAACAACACTGCAGCCTGTTTGTCGTGAACATAGAACACCCTCCGCTGTCACACACCTGACCCCAGAATGCACACCAATAGCCACAAAGAGGAGGAGGTACAGCCAGAGGGAAGGAGCCTTCATTAGGACAGAGGTCCTCAGGCTACTACAGGAGGGCATCATAGAGCAGAGCACCAGCCCCTGGAGAGTTCAGGTGGTTGTAGCAAAGTCAGGAGAAAAACTGCACATAGTAGTGGATTACAGCCAGACAATTAACAAATTTACACAACTAGATGCCTACCCCCTGACACGCATAGCAGACATGACCAACAACATTGCGCAGTATAAAGTTTTCTCCACCATAGACCTGAAGGCAGCATACCACCAATTGCCCATTAGAAACAGCGATCGCATTTACATGGCATTTGAGGCAGACAGAAAGCTGTATCAATTTCTGCGACTCCCCTTTGGTGTCACCAATGGAGTGTCCCTGTTTCAGAGAGAAATGGACCAAATAGTAGATGAGTTCCAACTGAAAGCGGTGATCCCCTACTTAGACAACGTGACAATCTGTGGCCACACTCAGGAGGATCATGACACGTATTTAAAATGCTTCTTCCAGGCAGCCGAAGAAAGGAACCTAACATACAACAGGAACAAATGCGTCTTTAGCGCCAAGATGTTTCCAATTCTGGGCTACATAGTGCAGAACGGGGAAATCAGCCCAGACCCATTCCGTATGTGCCCTCTCCTAGACCTCCCAGTGCCACACACACTGAAGGCACTAAAAAGGTGTTTGGGACTGTTCGCTTACTACGCCCAATGGGTCCCCAACTAAGCCAACAGGGCACGCCCACTTATAAAACCTTCAGATTTCCCACTGTGCCCAGCAGCCACCAGAGCATTCAGGGACAATAGGGACCATATCACTAAAGCAACCATGCGGTCTATAGATGAGTCGATCCCATTTCAATCAGAAACGAATGCCTCCGATATGGCTCTGGCAGCCATCCGAAACCAAAACAAATGACCGGTGGCCTTTTTCTCGCGAACCCTACAGGGGTCAGAGGTAAGACACTCAGCAGTAGAGAAGGAGGCCCTAGCCATTGTGGAAGCAGTAAGGCACTGGCGACATTATCTGGCATGCAAACACTTCACCCTCGTCATGGACCAACGGTCTGTGGCTTTTATGTTCAATAACCAGAACAGGGGAAGAATTAAGTACGACAAAATCCTGCACTGGCAGATAGAATTGTCTACATTTAACTACGACATTCTATACCACCCCGGGAGACCCAACGAGTCCCTGGATGCGTTGTCCAGAGGTACTTGTGCCATCCTTAACAACACATCGCAGTTGCAGCCACCTGGGGGGTCACTGGACTGTTTCACTTCATTAAAACCCAAAACCTCCCATAGAGGAAGTGAGGTCAGTGTACAAGAGCTGCCCCATCTGTGTGGAATGCAAACTTCAATTTTACCGGCCAGAGAAAGCCACCCTGATAAAAGCTACCAAACCTTTTGAGCACCTCAGCCTTGATTTTAAAGGCCCGCTCCTGTCCAATAATAGAAATGTCTATTTCCCATTTCCCCTTTGCAATCCCATGTTCTGATGTATTAGCAGCCACTGTTATAAAAGGCCTCCAACCCATCTTCAGCATATTTGGGTACCCGAACTACATACACACAGACAGGGGAGCTGTATTCATGAGCGCAGAAGTACGGCAGAACCTGCACGAGAGAGGGATTGCTACCAGCCGCACAACAAGTTACAATCCCAGGGGGAATGGACAAATTGAAAGGGAAAATGCCACTATCTGGAAAACGGTCCTCTTGACTTTAAAAGCAAAAGACCTGCCTGTTATTAGATGGCAAGAAGTGTTGCCGGAAGCCCTACACTCTATACGTTCTTTGTTGTGTACTGCCACTAACATGACCCCACATGACCATATCTTTTCTTTCACAAGGAAAGCCATGACGGGCTGCCTAAATGGATGATGACACCGGGACCTGTCCTCCTCCGGAAGCACTGCAGACCCAACAAAAAGGACCCGCTGATGGATCAAGTGGAGTTGAAGCACGTGAACCCTCAGTACGCCTTCGTCACATTCCCAGGTGGAAGAGAAGACTCGGTGGCCACCAGGGATCTCGCGCCGGCCGGATGTGTGAACAACACAGATGTCTTTGGATTAACAAGGAGCGCAGCAGCAGTCACTAGAACAGTCATCCATCGAGTCACCCCAGAGGACTATACCACCCACCCCAGAAATCAGGACCCTGGGTACACCTGCCCCACAAAATATCACCACCCTAGACTTGATGGCAGGACCTAATCCTATACAAGAGGATACCCAGCCCACACGGCCACATGGCCGTCCAGTACTTCCCACTCCCACACCTCCAACAAGAAAGGCTGAAAGGCAGACCGCACTCCCCTCCCCTATACCACTACCGAGGAGGTCCAGAAGACAATGGAAGCCATGAAAAATTTTGGACTTATGAACTTAAAAACAAGGGAAGGAGGATGGGTGTGGAGGGGGGGGAAATAATAATTTTTTAAGGGGGGGGTGAAATTATACTGACAATAACCACACCAGCAGTGCGAGTATAAGACAGCTTTAATAAGCTAATATGTATATTAAGAAGTCTTGTCTCTGCAAGATGAACCTGGAAGGCTAGACTGTAGCTCTGGACTGCTTTATATACAAGGTCACCAGGATGACCCCTGGTGCCCTAATGGTGTAATTACATATCACCACATGCAGGACAGGTCGATCAGGTATGGGCAGCGTGAGCTGTAAGGTTCAATTACTCTGGGAAACCACAACTCTTGTGATTCCCAAGACTCACCCAAATTTCCCAGTCCAAATTTCCCAAATGCCTAGTGGATTGGCAAGTCTGTGAAGTGACATTGTCCACTGGGATCAGATCCAAAACGCAAAGCTAAAGTTTACTGCAGCAATCTGAAAATCCTTGTTAGGGAAAGAACATTTATTGCACATTTAACTACATTTCTCCCATAGATGACTCTTGTAAAGTCTCCGCTTTTTAAAAAAACTTGAAAAAAAACTTGAAACAAAAGATCAAATAATGTTGAAAATTTTTTCTTTGGCTTGGCTTCGCGGACGAAGATTTATGGAGGGGGTAAAAAGTCCACGTCAGCTGCAGGCTCGTTTGTGGCTGACCAGTCCGATGCGGGACAGGCAGACACGATTGCAGCGGTTGCAAGGGAAAATTGGTTGGTTGGGGTTGGGTGTTGGGTTTTTCCTCCTTTGCCTTTTGTCAGTGAGGTGGGCTCTGCGGTCTTCTTCAAAGGAGGCTGCTGCCCGCCAAACTGTGAGGCGCCAAGATGCACGGTTTGAGGCGTTATCAGCCCACTGGCGGTGGTCAATGTGGCAGGCACCAAAAGATTTCTTTAGGCAGTCCTTGTACCTTTTCTTTGGTGCACCTCTGTCACGGTGGCCAGTGGAGAGCTCGCCATATAATACGATCTTGGGAAGGCGATGGTCCTCCATTCTGGAGACGTGACCCATCCAGCGCAGCTGGATCTTCAGCAGCGTGGACTCGATGCTGTCGACCTCTGCCATCTCGAGTACCTCGACGTTAGGGGTGTGAGCGCTCCAATGGATGTTGAGGATGGAGCGGAGACAACGCTGGTGGAAGCGTTCTAGGAGCCGTAGGTGGTGCCGGTAGAGGACCCATGATTCGGAGCCGAACAGGAGTGTGGGTATGACAACGGCTCTGTATACGCTTATCTTTGTGAGGTTTTTCAGTTGGTTGTTTTTCCAGACTCTTTTGTGTAGTCTTCCAAAGGCGCTATTTTCCTTGGCGAGTCTGTTGTCTATCTCATTGTCGATCCTTGCATCTGATGAAATGGTGCAGCCGAGATAGGTAAACTGGTTGACCGTTTTGAGTTTTGTGTGCCCGATGGAGATGTGGGGGGGCTGGTAGTCATGGTGGGGAGCTGGCTGATGGAGGACCTCAGTTTTCTTCAGGCTGACTTCCAGGCCAAACATTTTGGCAGTTTCCGCAAAGCAGGACGTCAAGCGCTGAAGAGCTGGCTCTGAATGGGCAACTAAAGCGGCATCATCTGCAAAGAGTAGTTCACGGACAAGTTTCTCTTGTGTCTTGGTGTGAGCTTGCAGGCGCCTCAGATTGAAGAGACTGCCATCCGTGCGGTACCGGATGTAAACAGCGTCTTCATTGTTGGGGTCTTTCATGGCTTGGTTCAGCATCATGCTGAAGAAGATTGAAAAGAGGGTTGGTGCGAGAACACAGCCTTGCTTCACGCCATTGTTAAGTTGGGACCAATGTTGAAAATACTATAGCAGGAAAATACGAAAGTCTGTAGACACCGTGATTGAAGTAAAAACATAACGCTGGAGAAACTCATCTGGTCAAACAGTGTCTTTTATAGAGCAAAGATAAAGATACATAACCCACATTTTGGGCTGGAGCCCTTCATCTAGGTATAGAACATGTAGGCAGGTAAACATTAGTGTTTAGTTTAATTTGGGCCTTGGTTTAATTTAGGCTTCATGGTCAGTACAGACATAATGGGCTGAAAGGCCTGTTTCTGTACTGTTCTGTATTCTATGTTCCAACTGCTTGAACAAAATAATGAAACACATGAATCACAAAAGGATTTCAGGTCTATGACTACAACAAAGTATAAAACGTTATACTGGTGGGAGGTTGGGGGGGGGGGTAGCAGCAGGTGGAGGAGCACAGTACCACAGGCAGGTGGATAAGGGAGGGACGGCACACCAGCCAACAGGGGGGATGGCTCTGTGAACGGAGAGGGAAAGGAGGTGGAGAGCTGAAGACAGTGGGATGGGGAAGAGGGAGGAGGAACGGGGAGAAGGCTAGCAGAAACCGGAGAAGTCAATGTTAATGCCATCTGCTTAGGGAATGCCCTGATGAAAAATCCGGTGTCTGCTTGGTTTGACGGTGCACAAGGCCATGGACATTCATGTCAGCACAGGATTGGGGTGCAGAAATGAAATGGTTGTCTAATGATGAAAATACTACATTTCAGTTCAGACGTTGCAAATTACTGTTGCAATGAACTGATACTTCACTGAAAAGGGGGATCATACTTAATGTTAGAACTTCCTTTATATTTGTGTAAATTTTTACAGACTTGTAGCATTAAGGTGCAAGATGCATGCTATAATCTCCAGACTGCAAAAGGGAGAGCTATTTCCTGGAAGTCACAGGGTTAACTGCCACTGTGTGCTCAGCATGTTCTCCTGAGCTGAGGAATTTCCCAGTATGTGAGGAGTCAAATCTGAAACTGAATTCTCTTACTCTTTATAACTCACTTGTCTTAAAGTTAACGGCTGTCAATTTTGCAATATTTACTTAAGCAAGAATGGATTTTACAATCCTTCCCTAAAATTAATAATATCTTCAAAAGCAGCGATAACTAGCTCACCACCCTTTATCATTTATAATCTATCTACTGCTGTAAACCACACACAAGTGTTGCAACGTAAAACTGAGAAAGCGAAAGAAGATCTGCTTTGGGGAGCAGGGGAATTCCCTTCCTCGGGACGTCAGCGTGATTGGCAGCTTCCACTGCAGGAGATGATGCGGGTGAGGGAAGGGAGTCCCCATAAATAGGAGCTCATTGGACCCATGTGGCAGAACTGGATTCAGCAGAGAGAGCTGCTGCATCAGGAAGAAGATCCTTCATTAGACATCTCAGCACAGAGTGGGAGAGAGATGGCGAGAGCGGCCCCCATAACGGTGCTCATCCTCCTCCTGTGTGTCATGGCCACCCAAGGTACGTTTTATACTTTGTTGTAGTAGTAGAACTGAAATGCTTTTGTGATTCATGTGTTTCATTATTTTGTACAAGCAGTTGGAACATAGAATACAGAACAGTACAGAAACAGGCCTTTCAGCCCATTATGTCTGTACTGACCATAATGCCTAAATTAAACCAAAGCCCAAATTAAACTAAACACTAATGTAAGTGAGGACTGTCTAAATCCCTTTAATTGTAAATAATATTTCCATCAGATTGTCTACCTTTTTAATTGTAACTGAATCTAAGAGAATGGAATCTCTCTTCAGGTTTTCCAATCCCCGGAACGCAGGGACGGTGTCAATGCATTCGGACCAGCTCGAGTTTTATTCGGCCAAAGTTCATCCAGCGCTTGACGTACACTCCTGGAGGATTTCACTGTGAGAGGACGGAGATAGTGTGAGTGGACAAATCAGACCAACACCTTTAACCTTCCCCCACTCTGATTGTTTTCTGACCCACAAGGATGATAACAGGCCATTTCAGCCCATGAGTCCACACCGCCCAATTTGGACCAATTGACCTACACCCCCTGGCACGTTTTGAATAGTGGGAGGAAAGCAGAGCCCCTGGGGAAAACCCAGGCAGACACGGGGAGAGTGTACAAACTCCTTACAGACAGCTCAGGATTTGAACCGCAGTCCTGATGGCTGGCGCTGTAAAGATGTTGCGCTGACCGCCACGCCAACTGTGTGCATTTTGTCCAAAGCAGTAAATTGCATTTTACATTTCACACAGAACAGAAACGGTCCCATGGAGTCTGCGACAAATGCCAGTTCCCATTTGCACATTTAAGTGGGGCCTACAGACAAAAAAAAAGAAAAAAAATGTTATTTATGTGGTCATAGGAGAGAAGTACCTAGAACCAACTAAAGTTGATTGCCTCACAAAGAAGGGGAGCCCATAAATGTTGAGGAGAGTCCTAAAGGGGCCTCATCCAAAGAGAGGTTGAGATTGGTGTCTCTTGAAGCAGTTTGTCTTTTTTGGTTTTCTGGAAATTTTGAGCTCCAAAGTGGCACAACAGAAAGGCGATGCTTTCGCAGTGACTGGATAGCACGGGTAAAGTAAATAAAGAAGCCTGAGGCCTACTAGCCTTGGAAATGTGGGAAGGAACTACAATGTGTGGCCGCAGGGAGGACCTACAAACCCGAGGATCAGCATTGATCATTGGAAGTGTAATGCAGGCATTGGACCAACTGTACCATTAAGCTGCCTCAAATGTTTAAACTCTGACTCTTTAATGGTATTTACGGTGCTCATTTGATCATAGAGTCATAGTCAGACAATGTAGAACCAAGCCATTTACCTATTTTGCTCCATATCATTCTTACCCTTCCTATCCATATATCAGTCCAATTGTCTTGTGCCTATTGCTACTATGTCCCTGAGAAATAGACCCCGTGCATTTACATTATTCATGCCCCTCGAGATTTTATTAACCTGTATCAGGTCACTCAGTATCCTACAATCCAGGGAGTAAAGACCCAGCCGATGCAACATCTCTCTATAACCCTATCTCTCCACCTCTTTGCTGCATCCTGGTGAATCTTCATGCCACCCCTTCCAACATGTTGATTATCTTTCCTTGTAGCTGGGTGCTAAGAATTGCACACCTTACTCCAAGTGTGGTCGAGCTGCTGGATCACGACATCCCAGCTTTTGTACACTAGACGGGTTCAATGAAGGCAAGCCTGTCAAGCACCTCTTTCATTCCCGTGCCCACCCAGTTTGCACTTTTAGACCTAGATCCCTAGGTCCCTCTGTTCGACAACACTCTCCAGGGCCCTACCATTCATTATGGAAATCCTGCTGGAATTTGAGTTCGCAAGGACCACCATCTCACACTTGTCAGAGATTCTGTTGTAAACTTGTATATCCTTCCTTACTGTCCACTAAATCAACCATTCTCAATAGGGGCCATACACCCCCACAGTTAAGTAAAAGCCTTGATTTCTTTTCACCTCACATAATATAAATATATATTGTTTTAACATTGTCAGCATGAGAAAAATATGAAAGAAACCAAAACTTGACTGCTTCACAGGGAAGGGGGCCTACGGTGTACAGTCCTAAGGGGGCTGTACCCACAAGAGAGCTTAGAATGGAATCAGAATCAGAATTTATTGCCACGAACACATCACCAAATTCGTTGTTTTGTGGCAGCATCAGAGGGAAAACATAAATAAAATAGAACAAGGAAAGGAAAAAGTGAGGCAGCGTCTTTGGTTCATTGATCATTCAGGAATCTGATGGTGGAGCGGAAGAAGCTGTCCGAGCAGCTCATCTTGAGGCTCCTGTACCTTTTCGCCCAAGGGTGGCAGAGTGAAGTGTCCCTGGCCTGGGTGGTGGTGGGGTCCTTGAGGATAGAGGCTGCTTTCTTAAGACACCGCCTCATGTAGATGTCCTCACTGGAGTGGAGTCTGGTGCCCTGTGATGTCACACGCTGAGTTTACAACCCTCTGGGGTTTTTTCTTGTCCTGAGCGTTGGCACCTCCATACTAGACAGTGATGCAACCAGCCAGAATATGTTCCACGGTCCACCTGTAGAAGTTTTCGAGAGTCTTCACTGACATAACGAATCTCCTCAAACTCTTCACAAGGAATGGTTGTACTAAATCACCAATTTTCATGTCGTATGCAAAGCCTTAGTTTGAATTTGCACCACAGATATAAGGTTGATGCCAAAAAAATTAATTATTTGATGGATTATCAGCGTTAATGATCAAATTTCAATTTTTGTGAGTCAAATTTTAAATGTCATCTTTTCTACACAGTGTCACGCTGAAAAATAAGATGAGAGTGTGCGTGGATCCTGATGCCAAGTGGGTGGAGATTCTCATAAGAGCCAAGAAAGGTCAGTGTTTAGTGTTTAGACAGAGCTCAGACTCCTGGGAATGAATGGAGATGTGGGATTTTTTTTCACCATGTGAGTCTGGTTCTCCCCCAGTGAGGGCGCTGTTTTCTCCGCCCCCATGACCATTCCCTCTGGAATTTGGCATGTTCTGGTACTTCACTCATGAACCCTTCCTGTATATATAATGCAGAACCCAAAATTACAGCGAACTATTTGATTGCAGTAGTGAAAACCTAATTGAAATGGTACTGAATTTACACTTTGCATTTATTGATATATTTTATGTACCTGTACAGTTCTAGCAAGAAGAATACCGGTTTACATATACATTGTAATGTTATAAGCCCAGAGGACCCCAAAATCCAGGAGCAATAGAAATTCACCAAGACAAATGGTTACTTAAACAAAGGTTACTTTTAATTTTCTTTAAACATGAAAACAGGGTCAAACTTTAACTTATTTCTACTAACTTAACCTAATTTCTAATTCTAAGCACACGTGCATGTAGTGTGTGTAAGTTCAGAAAAGTTCTTTGATTCACAGTCCAATCTCACTTCTCACTCTTCCAAGTTCACTGGTATCAGGTAATTCTTATACTGTGCACAGAATTTAACAATAATGAAGTTCACCAGGCTTTGGTGTTTGAAATGGAAATGGTTACGGCTCAGGAGGGTTCCTGTCAGTTTTCAGAGAGAGATTTGTTGCTCGTTGGACACAAACTGGTTCCTTCTGATCAGCCACTTCAGTGTCTTGCCAAAGAAACTTGCCCCATCAGGGTTTTCCAGATGATAACCTCTTTCCTCCAGGTCACCACAGAGTGCCTTTTTGTTTCCCTTATTTCAAGTGAAACTTTCAAAATGGGGTTTCAAACAAGCTTGCCAGCTTGTCCTGTTCCATTCCTAGATCCTGCTGGCGAACTGTAGAACCCGCTCAGAGAAAAGCTTGTTTGACTCTCTCTGCTTGCAAAACCACATGACCTTCCTAGTACAGAAAACTGCACTTAGACAGACTGTGGAACCGGACCTAACCTTCCAAATTCGTTCATCTGTTGCTTTCCAAAACAATAATCCATTACTCCACAGCATGTCCCATGAACACCTACTTGTGACGTCTCTATACGCATTCTTCAAAGTTTTTGCAAAGGCACTCGGAGCCTGGACTGCCTGGCTTGAGCAGAGCTCTGGCATTTTAAATGAGAACTGTTTTGAAGTGTTTGTATATGTTTGTGATCTTACTAAAAGCCCCACAATATATCTCCTTTAAAACATATCTATATACAATATAAAATATAATCCGCCACAATACTCATGCGTAGGCTAAAAAAACTTTATCATGACTCTCTTCTTCCCATCAGCTAACACTCATTAGTTCTATACCCAGGAGCAGAGTTGGTATCCCACAAGCAGATGTTGTGCTATTAGATAGCTAACAAGTGACTTTATAACATTGATTGCATTGCTAGGACCAACTGATGGAGGGCACATTTGATGATAAGATTAAAATATTTTAAAGTAACCTTCACCTGATCCTGCATCGGGTGGGGGTAAAGGAATTCGGGTGTTGGGTGCTGGATGAAGTGCTCCTAATGATTTAGAATGCTGCCCAAATCCAGGCAAGATGAGCTTATTCATCATACTCCTCAATGGTGCCTTGTAGAGATTGAATGTCATTGTTGGAGCCGCCCAATTGCTCATCAAACGGAGGTGCGAGGCACTCCTTCCGACCGATAGCCTGCAGGCCACCCCTGGGCAAGGTGTAGTACCTGTTTAGCCTTCCAGTCAGAGTCCTGCGAAGCTCTGGTTTGCAGACGGTGGATGGTTTTACAGGCAGATTCTGCAAGTTGGAATTGATGGTTGCAAGTGAGATTGGACTGTGAATCAAATAACTTTTCTGAACTTAAACGCACATTACATATACATGCGCTTCAAATTAGAAGGGGGTTAAGTTAATAGTAATAAGTTCAAGTTTGATCCTGTTTTCATGTTTAAAGACCATTAAAAGCAATTTTTGTTTAAGTAACTGTTTGTTTTGGTGAATTTCTACTGCAGCTGGGTTTTGGGGCCCTCTAGGCCCATAACAATAGCTTCAACTGCAATTGAATGTTGACCCTAGATTTTAGAGGCCACATATTGCAGCACAACTGAGGTTCCAAAACTAAGCAATTCTGCTCCGTTTGTGGAAAGTCAGTTCGACAGTTCTCTTCATTCGGATGCAGAAAACACTTGTCTTTGTGTTGAACATGTAAGTAACTAAAAATCATTCCGTTTTCTTTCAGGTGCCAGACGCCGCAATTTTAAAAAGTGAACCAACGTTCTGGAGCCTTCAGCTCCATCGCTGAATTACTGGAAGGAAAATGAAGGGAAACTCTGGACTGTGATATCACCTTCTCAGCCTTCATTCAGCTCTCTCCTCTTCATTGTCCTCTGTGAATAATCTCACTGATGAAGGGCTTGCCTACTCCCAATACAACATCTGTTTACTCCTCGGGAAGCCATCTGATGTTAGTTGTCAAACTTTGTGGCAAACCCAAGGTTTCCTTTGATGCTTGTCGC
This sequence comes from Narcine bancroftii, assembly GCF_036971445.1. Classification (NCBI taxonomy): domain Eukaryota; kingdom Metazoa; phylum Chordata; class Chondrichthyes; order Torpediniformes; family Narcinidae; genus Narcine; species Narcine bancroftii. Next base: position 226,989,309 of record NC_091471.1, read on the forward strand.
AATCCAGTGGATATCACTGACATCACAAGATACTGCGCAACTGAATTCAATCGATTGGTGACCATTCAGAAATAATTTTGATTGAACCAAAAAAATTCAATTAGATATTTGAGCATGTGAAAAAGGCTAAATGAAATGGGCGCCAGTTAACTTGTTGTATTGGAAATTGGAAGAGGGGGTGGTGATGGTGATTGAAGAACATCTTAGCTTGTCAATTGCCATGAAGGCATTCTCATTTTGTACTCTGTCCACAAGGAAATCCAGTACATGGGTCTGGGACGACAAGGAAACAGAGTGAATCCTCTGCTTGACCTAAAACTAAGGCTGACGGACCCCTTGAAAAGAGTTCCCATCTGTCCGCCATCCAGCCCCAGCTGACTTGGAAACAATTTGTTAGCATTCCCCATCTTCCTAGTCCCATGTTTCACCCAGATTGAGAGGCTAAAATATTAAAAAGGTTTGAAAAAAATGTTGAAGAAACTTAGCAGGTCAAACAGTGTACTTTATACAGCAAAGATAAAGATACATAGCCATAGGCTGAAATATTCTCCAGAGTTAAATTGACCATGTGAATTATATTATGATGACATTAATTATTAATTATACAGACGAATAATTAGCTAGAATAGTTGAGATGTAAATAATTCCACCCCTTTTCCAGAAGTTATAGTTAATGTTACATTGACTCAAAATCTTTTATGAAACAATTTTTGCACTATCTCCTTTCCATTTTAAATCCAGTTTACATCCTGTGGTACACTGAGGGTGTAATATCTCCGTAAACATATTTGTTTCAGTTTGAATGAAAATATTTTATTCAAAGTTTAAGCAAGTGTCTCCAAATAACCTTAGTTACCACCTCACAGCAATATTTCTGACCATCGAGCTGCAAGATTTTCTCTGTAAATATCAGACCTTAGAATCTATCCAAAGTTTGTGGAAACTCAATTTCTATGCAGATTATTTTTATATTCAATATTTATGTTTTGAAAGGTGGTGATTCTAAAAGAGTCTGATGCAAATTAGGAGATATGTAATTTGTAAATAGGAGCATGGTCCACACTGTGAGTTTTTAGTACTGCAGGATTTTTCACTTTCCTGGTTACATGTCCTTATGGAAGCCTTGTGTTGAGTAGTAATCTGTGCGACTAATGTATGTGAATGAATTTTTGGACATTACTCAAATGCATTCAAGAAAGAAAAATAAAAAGGATTTCTCTTGAAGAGCTTGTTACCATTGCTTTTGAATCTTCAATACTCAGTTCGTGCTTCTCGACATTATAAATGAAATAGCCTGGGGAATGAAGAGCGACTTCCTTAATTCAACACACACACACACACACACACACACACACACACACACACACACACACACACACACACACACACACACACACACACACACACACACACACACACACACACACACACACACACACACACACACAGGTCCGGACTCTGGACTGCTTTATATACAAGGCCACCAGGATGACCCCTGGTCACCTAGTGGTGTAATTACATATCACCACATTCACCCCCACTTAAAAAAATTGTTATTCCCCCCACCCCCCACCCTTGTTCTCCTTCCCTTGTTTGTAAATTCATAAGTCCAAAATTTTTCGTGGCTTCCATTGCCTTCAGGACCTCCTCGGTAGTGGTATAGGGGTGGGGAGTGCAGTCTGCCTTTCGGCCTTTCTTGGTGGAGGTGTGGGAGTGGGAAGTACTAGATGGCCATGTGGCCATATGGGCTGGGGATCCTCTTGTATGGGATTAGGTCCAGCCATCAAGTTTAGGGTGGTGATATTTTGTGGGGCGGGCGTACCTAGGGGTCCTGATTTCTGGGGTGGGTAGTGTAGTCCTCTGGGTTGACTCGATGGACGACTGTTCTAGTCACTGCTGCTGCGCTCCTTTTTGATCCATAGACATCTGTGTTTCCTCCGTGTTGTTCACACATCCGGCTGGTGCGAGATGCCTGGTAACCACCGAGTCTTCTCTTCCACCTGGGAATGTGACAAAGGCGTACTGAGGGTTCACGTGCTTCAACTCCACTTGATCCACTAGCGGGTCCGCTTTGTGGGGTCTGCAGTGCTTCCAGAGGAGAACAGGTCCTGGTGTCATCATCCATTTAGGCAGCCCGTCGTGGTTTTCCTTGTGAAAGAAAAGATACGATCATGTGGGGTCATGTTAGTGGCAGTACACAACAAAGAACGTATAGAGTGTAGGGCTTCTGGCAGCACTTCTTGCCATCTAATAACGGGCAGGTCTTTTGCTTTTAAAGTCAAGAGGACCGTTTTCCAGATAGTGGCATTTTCCTTTTTGACTTGTCCATTCCCCCTGGGATTGTAACTTGTAGTGCAGCTGGTAGCAATCCCTCTCTCGTGCAGGTACTGCTGTACTTCTGCTCATGAATGCAGCTCCCCTAACTGTGTGTATGTCGTTCGAGTAACCAAATATGCTGAAGATGGGTTGGAGGCATTTTATAACAGTGGCTGCTAATACATCAGAACACGGGATTGCGAAGGGGAAACGGGAATATTCATCTATTACATTTAGGAAATAGACATTTCTATTATTGGATGGGAGTGGACCTTTAAAATCAAGGCTGAGGTGCTCAAAAGGTTTGGTAGCTTTTATCAGGGTGGCTTTGTCTGGCTGGTAAAATTGCAGTTTGCATTCTGCACAGATGGAGTAGCTCTTGTTCACTGACCTCACTTCCTCTATGGGAGGTTTTGGGTTTTAATGAAATGAAACAGTCTAGCAACCCCCGGGTGGCTGCAACTGGGACGTGTGGTTAAGGATGGCACAAGTGCCTCTGGACAGCGCATCCAGGGACTCGTTGAGTCTCCCGGGGTGGTATAGAATGTCGTCGTTAAATGTAGACAATTCTATTCGCCAGCACAGGATTTTGTAGTACTTAATTCTTCCCCTGTTCTGGTTATTGAACATAAAAGCCACAGACCGTTGGTCCATGATGAAGGTGAAGTGTTTGCACGCCAGATAATGTCGCCAGTGCCTTACTGCTTCCTGTTGGACTCTGGCTTTACCTTACTCTTAATTTAGTCTATGTGTAGTCTGAGTCCAGCGTGTTCTTTGAATGAAGTGATAGGAGAAGGTATTCGGTTCAACAGTCAATTTATTACACAGCACAAGAATAAAACTTAACAGAGCTCTGGGTCACTCATTAGTTCATAGGTCACCTGCACAGTGAGCTACTCCCCAAGACTGACCCCTATTGTCCAGTTGGCTCAGTTTATATAGATCAACCTTATCATACAGAACAAAAGTTGTCTTCCTTTGCTAGATTTCATTATCATACAGAACAAAAGTTGTCTTCCTTTGCTAGATCTTTTTGCATAAGGGTTATCACAAGTCATCTCCTGTTTTGCAGATATCTGGGGTGTAGCACTCCCATCTTAATCCTCCAGGCCAGACTATCCTGTTGTGTTGATCAGAAATTAATTCATCCCCAGATATTTCTAATCACCATTCTGTTCTTGTCTGGCCAATTTCTGCTGTTCTCTTTAACACCTCCTCCTGCCTTAATCTTCCTCCTAGACTGGTTTTCCATTCCCTTTGTTTCTTGCAGGCCATTCTTTGTTCTGATCTGGCCTGTGTCTCATGTGCTACTCACCACCTCCTTTACTTTGAGCATTCCTCCTAAATCGTTTTATGCATTTCCTCTCCCTGTATTTTGGAGCAGACAATTTTGCTCAGCCAACTTTGCTCCATGCTGTGATTGCCACTTAATCACATTCCTCTTTTCCCCTGAACCATGCAGTAAATATACACTTATTAATTAATCATTTATTTCATAATGTTTTCACCCCTAGATTCCAACATTCCACAATGGCTAGGGCCTCCTTCTCTACTGCTGAGTGTCTTACTTCTGACCCCTGTAGGGTTCGCGAGAAAAAGGCCACCGGTCGTCCATCTTGGTTTAGAGTGGCTGCCAGAGAGGCACATTGGAGGCATCCGTTTCTACTTGAAATGGGATCAACTCATCTATGAACCGCATGTAGCTTTAGCAATATGGTCCCTAATGTCCCTGAATGCTCTGGTGACTGCTGGGCACAGTGGGAAATCTGAAGGTTTTATAAGTGGGCGTGCCCTGTTGGTGTAGTTGGGGACCCATTGGGCGTAGTAAGCGAACAGTCCCAAACACCTTTTTAGTGCTTTCAGTGTGTGTGGCACTGGGAAGTCTAGGAGAGGGCACATACGGGCTGGGTCTGGACTGATTTCCCCGTTCTGCACTATGTAGCCCAGGATTGGCAACTTCATGGAGCTAAAGACGCATTTGTTCCTGTTGTATGTTAGGTTCCTTTCCTCGGCTGCCTGGAAGAAGCATTTTAAATACGTGTCATGATCCTCCTGAGTGTGGCCACAGATTGTCACGTTGTCTAAGTAGGGGATCACCGCTTTCAGTTGGAACTCATCTACTATTCGGTCCATTTCTCTGTGAAACAGGGACACTCCTTTGGTGACACTGAAGGGGAGTCGCAGAAATTGATACAGCCATATTGCCGTCTGCCTCAAATGCCGTGTAAATGCGATCGCTGTTTTTAATGGGCAGTTGGTGGTATGCTGCCTTCAGGTCTATGTTGGAGAAAACCTTATACTGCGCAATGTTGTTAACCATGTCTACTATGTATGGCAGGCTATTGTAATGCTTTCTAACTGGCACTGAAAATCTAACCCCAATAGTACCGGGGCACAGAGGTGAGGGAGTACTAGTAATTTGAACCCTTCGTATTTTGTGCCCTGGATTTCTTGAGTAACCCTGCAAAACTGTTTTACCTCAGCCGCAAGATTGCTGGCTGCTAACAGGATCTGGTGCTCACTCGGGCGTGTGGGGAGGGCAAGGTGGTTGACTAACCCCTGGTCAATAAATCTTTCAGTGCTTCCACTATCTATTAAGCAATTTACCCTCACATCATTAATTTTGATGCACACAGTGGCATCAGATAAATTGTGTGGACTCACCTGATTCATGCGTAGGGAAGAAAGTCTGGCATGTCCTTCCATCCGATAGTATTCGGCGTCATATTAATCTCCTGAAGACTGTGTCCTCTGCTCTGTAGCATTTGTCCAAGATAGCTAGTTGCACATGGCATTCTTCTTCTGTTTGTCTGTGGAGAAAGAAGAGCTTTCCCACCTCTCATTAGCATGAGAATGGGCCTTGGCTGTGGCCTTGGGGCTTCTGCAGACTTTTGCATAATGCCCACGTTTTCCACAGTTGGAACAGACATTTTCTCTGGCAGGGCACAGGGCTCTGGGGTGCTTTCTTTGTCCATAGAAAAAGCACTTGGGACCCTCAAGGTGTGTTGCTACTGCTGTGAATTCATGTGAGGCAGGCGCTGTTTCACTCCATTGGTCCGCTCCGGGACAACACTTCAAAGGATGCCAGCCTGGAAGAAGTCCTCCTCCTCTCTCCGAATTGGGTTCTGTGAGAATCTCGCTGTTCCTCATGTGCATTCCCTGCTACTCTCCAACCAGATGGCATTAACATTGACTTCTCTGGTTTTGATTAGGCCACTCTGCAGTCTCCTTCTTCTCCCCACCCCTCTGCCTCCATCTCCCCACCCCCTTTCCTTCTCCATGCAGGGAGCTATCCTCTTCCCGTCACCCTCCCAGATCCACCTATGACCTCCTGCCTGTGGGCCTATGCTCCTACCCCCTCTCCCCACCATTTTGTGCAGGTGCATGCCTTTTGTACAAATCTTGATGAAGGGCTCAGGCCCCAAACATTGGTTATGTATCTTGATCTTTGCTACATAAAGAATGCTGTGTGACCCGCTGAGCTTCCCTTGCATTTTTGTGCAAACTACAATGTGAGTTAAGTTGGGGGTAAGCTCAGGCTTGTCTCAGGACATTAAAGGGTGTATGTTTGAAATGCCTCAAATACTGGCAATGTTAAATACCTGCACCGGCAGGAGATCCTGTCAGGTCGAGCTGAGCAGATAACCAAAAAGGCTAGCAGTGAGGTGGGAACAGTCCTCTACAGAGGGGTGAAACATGAAAGTCTGCAGATGCTATGATTGCATAAGTACTCCCTGATTTGTGACCTATGTGTCTTACGTCCATCTGCACATCCGACTGAAATTATTTTTAAAAATAAAGAAAATTATAAAACTCAATGTGATTACGGTGAAAATCACGCCTGTCTATGGTGGTCAGCATGTTGGCTGGTGGCAAACTGCTTATGAGACTGGCCTTGGTGGCTGCCATGTTGGTTGGTGTCCAATCTCTCATGAGAGCTGGCCTTGGTGGCCGCCATTTTGACTGGTGTCCAACCTCTCGCGAGACCCAGCCTTGGTGGCCCCCATGTTGGCTGTTGTCCAACCTCTCGTGAGATCTCGCCTTGGTGGCCACCATATTGAGATAGTTCACTGCTTTTTAATTCCTTGTGCTTGTTTTTTTCTGATCATGTTGTGCAATATTTTAATGGTCAGACAGATTTTTAGAGGCCAGTAGTGTCTGCAGGGTTTTCAGGATCCGCAGCAACAGAGAGAATGAGAAGGATTTGGAGATAGAGAACGGAAGGAAATCAATTGTTTTAATCTTCAGTATCACAGGTAGGGCAATTCCCCGGTGTACATCCATTCTGACATATGACTGTTCATTCAGCATGGAACACAGACATATGTCGGGGAGTACCTGCAGTAAAAACACAAAGTGCTGCAGACACGCAGCAGGTCTCCCAGGATTCATCGAAGGAACAACTATATAACCAATGTTTCAGGCTTGAGCTCTTCTTCTTCAATGCATGAGCAACAAGTAAGCAGATGCCCAAATAAAAAGGATGGGGGGGAGGAAGGAAGAAAGGAAGGGTAGGGGAGGTGCATAGGCCAACAGGCAAGAGGTCATAATTGGAAATGGATTCGAGGACCGGAGGGGAAAGGTGAGAAATGATTCGGGGGAGGGAGTGTCTCTCTGAATACAGATTTGGAGGAAAGGAGACAGAGGGAATGGGGAAGAGAGAGAGAGAGAGAGAGTGAGAACTCAAGGAAAGGAAACAAAGGGATAAGGGGAGAGGAGTGATGGGGGTGCTGAGGGAAACGGGTGAAGTCAATGTTACTGCTATCCGGTTGGAGAGTTCCTAGACAGAATATGAGGTGTTGTTTCTCCAATTAGCGTGGTGGTCTCAGTCTAACAGTGCATAGGGCCATCGGCAGACATTTCAGCCTGGGAATGGGACAGGAAATTGAAATGGGTTGCCACAGGGAGATCGAAGGTGCTCAACGTTGCCATCTCTGGGTCTGCATCTGGTCTGTTCAATGTGAAGAAGACCACAATGGGAGACCAATCTATCATTTCCGCTTTCTGCTGTGTGATCCCACCTTTCCATTTCCTCCCCTTTCCTCCTTATGCAGGGACTGCTCTCTCCCCGACTCCCTCATCCACTCATCCCTTCCCACTAATTGCACCCCTTGCAACCTATCCTTGTGACCACAAGAAATGCTACACCTCCATCCACACCACCTACCTCACCACCATTCGGGGCCTCAGACAGTCCTTCCAAGTGAAGCAAAGTGTAAATTCGAAGAGGTCATCTACTGTATCTGGTAGATGATTCTGGCCTCCTCCACATTGGACGCAGACTGGGAGATCTCTGTGTTGAGCACCTTCACTCTGCCCAATGCAATAGCACAGATCTTCCGGTGAAACCTATTACACTCCCTTGCCCCATTCCCATGATTTAGTGGCCATTTCAGGGTGGAGATGATTGGGAATTAAATATTTAAAGATATCTGGTGATATGGAAGGATAGGCAAGAAGATAAGGGAGCTGGGGTAGCACTCTTAATTAAGGATAAGATCAAGGCCATAGTAAGAGATGACAGAAGATTGAAGGAGCAGAATGTTGAATTCATCTGGGTAATTAAGGATTAGTCATCACCATTCAGGTGCCTTGCCATTCGGTATGGGTGATCATGTCTCTCCATCTATCACGATCTCTGACCCTCCGAATTGTAGTTGCTGCCTCCCCTGTTCTCCTTCAATGAAGCTTCATCTATGAGCTGAGGTCGTAGTCGATGTTTATACAGGGGAAAAATACTGAAATTGTTTCCCATTGCCTTCTTCAATTGCAGTGTCCATACTAGACAGGTAACCCTGGCCATTGATCAGCAGATTCTTCTATGCATGAGCAATCCACACATTCCAGACAGGCAGGGAGGCCATGTTTTTTCCACACACAACAGAGTCCAAGTTCCAGACCTATTCTTCTCCATAATTAACTTGAAACTAATGACATTAAAATCACTGAACCTGAAGTGTTCCCCTACAGATACTTCTGTCACCTGTCCTGACTCGTTCCCTAATAGGAGATCTAGTATTGCATTCTCTCGTTTGTTCTTCTATATATTGATTTAGAAAACTTTTCTGAACACATTCGACAAACTCCAAGCCATCCAGCCCTTTTATAGTATGAGATTCAATATGTGGGAAGTTAAAATCTTCTTCTATCACAAGGCCATACCTGTCCCATTACTCAGCTCCACCCATATGGTCTCAGTGGGTGAGCTCTCTGTTCTATCCTGCCTGAGCACAGCTGTAATATTTTCCCTCATGCTCTAAGCTCATCTGCCTTTCCTACAATATTTTTTCCATTGAAATAGATGCACCTGAAAACATTGCCCATTATGTACAACCCTTTGATTTCTGACATTGCCTGCAATCTTCGCTTCGTCTTTAACCCCCTCCCCCCACTCCTCTATCTACTAGTACTGCGTCTCCAATTCCCTCCCCCCCGAAAATCTATTTTAAACACCCCACCCCATCCTGGAGCAGCACTGGCAAACCTTCCCGCAAGGGTATTAGTCCCAGTCCGTGTCTGCGTGGGCTTTCCCAGGTGCTCCAGTTTCCTCCCACCCTTCAAAGCCTGTAGGCTTGTAGATTAACTTGGGTATAATTGGGCAGCACAGGTTTAATGGCTTCTACCGTGCTGTAAATAACAAAGAGAGCCTAGAGCTGGAAGGCATACGCTTAAGGTGAAAGAGGTATGATTTTAAAGGGACCTGAGGGCCACCTTTTTCATTCAGTGCATGATGGCTCTTTTGAATGAGTTGCTAGAGGAAATTAGAGACAGGTATAATTACAATACTTAAAAGAAAGTTAGACAGGTGTGGTCATACCACAGTAATGCTGTTATGCCATTTCTACTGTATCTCTGTGTATGGCTGGTCCGCCTCCTCCCTGTAACTCCCCGCTCTGGAATTCCTCAATAAAGATGGTTACACCCAAGTCCCTCTTTTCAGTGTGAATCCTGGAACAGGGCACATGTCCAGTCTTACGGTAATAAAAGCCTGTCATCTAGTAACTTCGGTCTTTTGGAGTTATTGATAGTATTATCAATTTTATTACCCGAAAGAATTTTCACTACAATGGACAAGTTAGGCATTGATCCCCAATTGCCCGAAGCCCCAGGCCGATTCGAGCTCTGGCTACTCTGTTTTAATTACTTTCTACCCCCCAAGCGACAGCACCACATGCGTGTCAAGGAGGCTGCCATCTTGGCCAGTGTCACTTTCGGTGCCACTTCTACCTTCGAGTGACAGCACTGCGTGGACATCATGGAGGCTGCCTTCTTACCAGCCTGGATTGCAGGCGCTATTTTACTGACCCGGATCAGACATCGACTCTGACAATGACCAGGTTCTGGCATTGATCGTACACGACCAGGACAGCCCCCACCAACTTTCCCATTCGATGATGGAGGTCGATGTAAATGGTCATCTAACTAACTGTCTATTTGATAACAGGAGAGCTTTGTGCAGCCTGATACCATGCAGAAGTATTCTGTTGTGGAGAGCCCAGCGAGTTGCAAGATTGCGATGGCCTCCTGGCCTCCAGGCCCCCAGGCCCCATGGCTACTGCATGGTGTCGCTGACCATACTCGGCATAAACTATATAAACTTTAAACTGTTAGTAATGCCACAGTTCTGCATGCCTGTGATACTGGTGTTAGGCTTCCAGTGCCACCTCAAGAGCTTTACGAGGAGTTTGACGGGCTCCATTCCCTTACCCCCCATGGTCTGCAACCAGCAGTTTTTAAACTGCCCACCCTCCCTGCTGCACGTGACAAAGCGACAAACCATGATCCGGCCACCACATCCGACCTGCAGACTGTCCACCTCTGGACATTCCCCCTGCCCCTGTTCGCCAATCTCAAACTCGACTGTAAGCTGGTCGCTACCAAGATCAGGCGATACAGCACTGGGGACAGGGCATTCAGAAGACATTGAATCATTGAATCGAGCACTAGCCCCTGGATAGCCCAGGTTGTGGTGTTCAAAAACACAGATAAACTCCACCTGGTGATTGACTACAGTCAAACCATCAACCCTTACATACAGCTGGACGTGTACCCCTTCCCCGCATTGATGACATGGTGAACCAGATCACCCAATACTGGATATTCTTCACCACAGATTTAAAATCGTCATACCACCAGCTACATATCCGCCCGGGGGTCTGCCAGTGCACCATGTTTGATGTGGTCAGCTGCCTCTACTACTTCCTACATGTCCCTTTCAGAGTCACCAATGGTGTTTTCATTTTTCAGAGAGAAATGGACCAGATGGCCACGTTTCCCTATTTGGACAATGTCTCTGCCTGCGGCCATGACCAGCAGGACCATGATGCAAACTTAGAAAAATTCCTCCAAACGGCCAAGGCGTTCAACCTTACCTAAAACAAAAACAAATGTGTTCCGCACATCACATCTGGCTATCCTCGGTTGTGCCATTGGTCCTGACTCCGACCACATGTGCCCCTTTGATGGAGCCCCCACCACCACCACCCCCACCACAGCCAAAAGGCCCTGAAGTGGTGCCTAGACTTCTTTTCATATTACCCCCAGTAGGTCCCCAATTATGCGGACAAGGCCCACCCCCTGGTGAAAGCCGCCTCCTTCCCCCAGTCATCGGGTACGCCAACTCCTGACATGCTCCAAATCACCCAGGAACTGGCAGCTGTGCCACAGCCGGCACCGCGGCAGTCCCTGAGACACAGAAGACCACCGGACCAGCTGAACTTGTGATGGACAGTGAAAGAGGGGGTGATATCACAATGATGGTGTTTTTCCATTTCTACTGTATCTCTGCCTATGGCTGGCCCACCTCCTCCTTGTACCTCCTCCCCCTTGCAATTCACCAATAAAGATGATTACGCCCAAGTAAGGATACTGGAATAGAGGCAAGCAACCGGACCATATACCCAGTCTTATGATAATAAAAGCTTGTTGTCTTGTAACTTCAGTCTTTTGGAGTTACTGATAGCAATTCAACAGGTACATGGAAAAGAAAGAATTGGAAGGATATGGGACAGACATGAGAATAGATTAGATGGACAAATTGGTCAGCATGCATGGACAATTGTGCAAAGTGACTGATTCGTGTAGTAAACTTTATGACTCTCTGGGTTTCACAGTTCAGACCCAGGAAATATATAAGCAACAAAGAGAACTAAAATATTTTTACTGAGGGGCAACTTGTAACCTTCCAGTATTCAAATTAAGGGTTTCTATGGAGGGCTAAACTAGAAAGTTATATTAAGAGGCAGAACGAACCCGTGAAATATAATTTCTCTTGGTATTATGTAACAGGGTGCCTACGACACTAATTACCCCATGCACTGCGACATTGGAAGCAGGTGTTAGTAGTTCAGTGAAATGTCATCTATGGTAGGTGGATGTTACGTGGCATTGATCTGAAGAAGGCTGAGATTATAATCCAATCTGCCTGGAGGCACCACTGCTGAGGAGACCAATTCAGGCCTGGGATCTCTTGGAAGATCATCTTTTTTTGCTATTTAAATTTAGACATACAGTACAGCAACAGGCCCTTCTGGCCCACGAGCTCGTTCTACCCAATTACACCCAATTGACTTGCAACCCCCATACATTTTGGAAGGTGGGAGGAAACCCACACAGACATGGAGACAACACACAAGCTGCTTACAGACACCGCGGGGTTCAAACCCCGGTCGGTCGTTGACACTGTCACAGCGTTGTGCTGACCACTGTGCTAACCTTTGAAACTAGTCTTTTCAGAACTGATTGCACTTGGGCCCTTCTGCGCAGCTTGGAGCAAGTGGTTCTCAGTGGTGAGGAAAGGTTTGCATCGAAATGTAAAATATTGAAATCAATGTGAAGCATTTTCTGACAGTGGAGACAATCTTGGTGCTGACATGAGTGATCCCTCTGGTAGTCAAGTGCTGGTTGTCTATGAATTGTGTTTATCCTTTATATTGAAGAGGATGTGATTAAGTGAGGAAAAGTTTGGATTACTAACAGTGAGTGAGAGAGGAATTTCAAATATTAAGTGGTCATTTGCCAGAACTGCTGAAATTACTCCAGAACATCGAACTTGGATAGACCTCTTCCTCTCATATAATCATTTACAGCACAGAAACAGGCCAGTTTGGCCCTGCTAGTCCGTGCCGAACATCTTCTCCCACCTAGTCCCACTGACTCACATTTGGTCCATAACCTTCCACACCTCTCCCGTCCATAGATCTAACCTTGAATATTAACATCGATCTCGCTTCTATCACCACTGCCGGAAGTTCATTCCATACCCCCAGCACCCTCTGAGTGAAGAAATTCCCCCTTATGCTTCCCTTAAACTTTAACCCTTTTACTCTCAATCCATACCCTCTTGTTTGAATCTCCCCCACTCTCAGTGGAAAAAAGCCTCTCCACATTGACTCTGTGAGAGATAATAGAAGAATATAGGAAGTAAAGTCTAGTATTCCTTATTTCATTCATACTAGCTTTACCTCCTATATTCTTCTAGTCATTGGTCGGCAAAATCCTGTGAATTATATGCCCTCTGTAGAGGTCTCCAGGATTTAGAGGGAAAGGTGGGCACAATCTATACCAACTCAAAGTATGCTTTTGGTGTAGTGCACACGTTTGGAAAGATTTGGAAAGAGCGGGGAATGATAACTGGGAAAGGACAAAAGTTGATCCATGAGAACTTAATCGTTCAATCCTTAGATGCTCTTATGTTACCTGAGGAGATAGCTGTAGTTCATGTACGGGGCCATCAAATTATTGACAGTCCTGAAGCACAGGGGAACAGACGGGCAGATGAAGCTGCCAAACAGGCTGCACTCACAGAAAAAATAGACATGCAGCTGTTACTCCCCACCCCACATGAGGTTCAAAAGACTCCCATCTTTTCACGGGAAGAGGTGGTTTATATGCGTCAAACTGCCGATGGGTTGTGGTGGACGGCAGAGGGACGCCAAGTACTGAACAAAGCCTTGGCTCATCAGATTATTGATCAGCTCCACCAGCAGACACATTGGGGAACACAGGCACTTGTTGATGCTTTTGTATGGTCCTATAATTGCTCGGGTCTGATTTCTCGCCTTTGTTTTTGTACAGGGTGATGATGGTGGCATCACGAAGATCCTGAGGCAGTTTACCTTGGTCCCAACAAAGCTTGAAAAACTCATGCAGTTTGGCATGCAGAGTTTTGCCGCCAGCCTTCCAGACTTCTGGGGGGATTCCATCCATACCTGCTGCTTTGCCTGTACAAAAACAAAGGCGAGAAATCAGACTGCTCAAACTACAGGGGAATCACGTTGCTCTCCATTGCAGGCAAAATCTTCGCTAGGATTCTACTAAATAGAATAATACCTAGTGTCGCTGAGAATATTCTCCCAGAATCACAGTGCGGCTTTCGCGCAAACAGAGGAACCACTGACATGGTCTTTGCCCTCAGACAGCTCCAAGAAAAGTGCAGAGAACAAAACAAAGGACTCTACATCACCTTTGTTGACCTCACCAAAGCCTTCGACACCGTGAGCAGGAAAGGGCTTTGGCAAATACTAGAGCGCATCGGATGTCCCCCAAAGTTCCTCAACATGATTATCCAACTGCACGAAAACCAACAAGGTCGGGTCAGATACAGCAATGAGCTCTCTGAACCCTTCTCCATTAACAATGGCGTGAAGCAAGGCTGTGTTCTCTCACCAACCCTCTTTTCAATCTTCTTCAGCATGATGCTGAACCAAGCCATGAAAGACCCCAACAATGAAGACGCTGTTTACATCCGGTACCGCACGGATGGCAGTCTCTTCAATCTGAGGCGCCTGCAAGCTCACACCAAGACACAAGAGAAACTTGTCCGTGAACTACTCTTTGCAGATGATGCCGCTTTAGTTGCCCATTCAGAGCCAGCTCTTCAGCGCTTGACGTCCTGCTTTGCGGAAACTGCCAAAATGTTTGGCCTGGAAGTCAGCCTGAAGAAAACTGAGGTCCTCCATCAGCCAGCTCCCCACCATGACTACCAGCCCCCCCACATCTCCATCGGGCACACAAAACTCAAAACGGTCAACCAGTTTACCTATCTCGGCTGCACCATTTCATCAGATGCAAGGATCGACAATGAGATAGACAACAGACTCGCCAAGGCAAATAGCGCCTTTGGAAGACTACACAAAAGAGTCTGGAAAAACAACCAACTGAAAAACCTCACAAAGATAAGCGTATACAGAGCCGTTGTCATACCCACACTCCTGTTCGGCTCCGAATCATGGGTCCTCTACCGGCACCACCTACGGCTCCTAGAACGCTTCCACCAGCGTTGTCTCCGCTCCATCCTCAACATCCATTGGAGCGCTCACACCCCTAACGTCGAGGTACTCGAGATGGCAGAGGTCGACAGCATCGAGTCCACGCTGCTGAAGATCCAGCTGCGCTGGATGGGTCACGTCTCCAGAATGGAGGACCATCGCCTTCCCAAGATCGTATTATATGGCGAGCTCTCCACTGGCCACCGTGACAGAGGTGCACCAAAGAAAAGGTACAAGGACTGCCTAAAGAAATCTCTTGGTGCCTGCCACATTGACCACCGCCAGTGGGCTGATAACGCCTCAAACCGTGCATCTTGGCGCCTCACAGTTTGGCGGGCAGCAGCCTCCTTTGAAGAAGACCGCAGAGCCCACCTCACTGACAAAAGGCAAAGGAGGAAAAACCCAACACCCAACCCCAACCAACCAATTTTCCCTTGCAACCGCTGCAATCGTGTCTGCCTGTCCCACATCGGACTGGTCAGCCACAAACGAGCCTGCAGCTGACGTGGACTTTTTACCCCCTCCATAAATCTTCGTCCGCGAAGCCAAGCCAAAGAAAAAAAAAAATAATTGCTCGGGAATATACACCATAGCCAAGCAAAGTACTCAGGGGTGCCCAATCTGTCAGCGAGTGAATAAGAAAGTCATGCGCCAGGTAATGCCTGGCGGTTGCAATATAGCCGTACACCCGTTTCAACGAATACAGATTGACTTCACGGAATTACCTAAGATAGGGTTTATAAATACCTCCTGGTGATGGTGGATCATTTTACTCGATGGGTTGAGGCTTTCCCGACCCCTAATGATCGTGCTAGCACCGTTATCCGGATATTACTAGAGTCTGTTATTCCGCGTTATGGCATTATTCAAACCATTGACTCAGATCGAGGTACACATTTTACCTCTCAGGTACTCCAGGGTGTGTGTAAAATCCTGGGAATAGATTGGCAGTTACATACCCCATGGCACCCCCAGAGTTCAGGCCGTGTTGAACAGATTAATCAGACCCTGAAAAATCAACTCACTCGACTTCATGAGGAAACTGGCCTCTCCTGGATTAAATGCTTACCCTTAGCTTTAATTAGGACTCGCACAGCTCCTCGTAAGGACCTTGCTGTCTCACCATATGAAATGATGTTTGGTCTTCCTTACACTGATACCCCTACCCCTGAGGCTAATGACCAGTACATATCTAAATATTTACAGGGACTTTCTACTTCTCTATATGACTTAAGACAGAAGGGTTTATTAGCTCAAAACCCACCCCTGGACTATCCTATTCATTCTGTTAAACCTGGTGATTGGGTATATGTAAAATCGTGGCAAGACCATAAACTAAAACCGATATGGGACGGCCCTTATTGTCTACTTCTGATTACATACACTGCAGTGCGAACAAAAGAAAAGGGGTGGACTCACATACAACGCATTAAACAAGCTAATCCATGGACTAAAGACGTTGATAATATACCCTCCACCTGGTGTGCAGTCTCGCATCCTTCTGGTCTGAAAGTTATGCTATGCCAGGAAAAAGTGCTGTAATGTTATTATTATTATTTGCTGTATTGTTTTTCTGCTGGTTCCCAATTTTTGGGAAACCACCCAATTGTACACAATGTATTAAGTCCTCCTGGAATAGGGGCACCAGAGGTGATAATTATTTTGAGGAATGGACAAGTTTACCTTTAGAATGCAGACAAGGCACAGGTATAGAGTGTATTCATAGTGGGGTACCTTATTTAATATGGTTTAATTTAGGATCCCAACATGGACCAGGGAAACAGAACTGCCCTAGAGGAGTGGATTGGGTTGGCGTCCCGGCCTCTACAGATATTAAAGAGATGAGTGCTAAAAATATGGTACAAAGAAGATGGTGGGAAAATGATAGGCAGAACATTAGTCAGGGCTATACCTGGAGTAGGGATGAAGGGAGTATATATGCTAATGCTCGCAGTCAAGCTGCTACTCACAGGTTAGGTAACAATAAATGCTACCCCCCACCCCCTCAACTTGGCATCTTGTAAATCATCCTTTGGGTCACGAATACATTCGGAAGGCTAAAGGCCATCACTATAAGGGGGATTCCAGTTGTAAATGGCTCAAGCTGCTCCAGAATACCACAGCTGTTTGGCATTTAAACCGTTTAATCAGACTCCAGGCAGTTTTGGAGATTATCACCAAACAGACAGTGACGGCCTTGGATTTATTGACTGAAGAACAACGACAGATACGAGCTACAGCTTATCAAAACCACCTGGCTGTCGATTACTTGTTGGCTGCTGAGGGCGGCATTTGTGGAAGATCGATTGATGACAATGGTCACAATGGTCAGGCAGTTGAACTTTTTACTGGTGACTGGAGGTGGATACACACAGCCCTTATAGCAGTTGGACTTGTTATTTTAGCCATCATGATACTTCCCTGCCTAATGACTTGTGTGCAGTGTTTAATTCAACGGACCCTTCGTCAGATCACTACAACCCTAAGGATGTATGTTTCCCAAACTCCGTCTGATGATGGTGAGATTGCAGTTTGTTTGCTGACTCGCTGGGAAAAAGACCAAGTTTCCAGTTGAGAATTTACTAAGCGTAGCTAAAGAAAAAGTGTGGATTGTGAGAGATAATAGAAGAATATAGGAAGTAAAGCTTAGTATGAATGAAATAAGGAATACTAGACTAGACTAGAGGAAGTTAAGTAAGTGCTGAGTAGGGATGAATTCCAATAAGGACTGTGAGGAAGGTTACGCAAGTAATAATAGAATAAGTCTTCTTTTTTCTTTGGCTTGGCTTCGCGGACGAAGATTTATGGAGGGGGTAAAAAGTCCACGTCAGCTGCAGGCTCGTTTGTGGCTGACCAGTCCGATGCGGGACAGGCAGACACGATTGCAGCGGTTGCAAGGGAAAATTGGTTGGTTGGGGTTGGGTGTTGGGTTTTTCCTCCTTTGCCTTTTGTCAGTGAGGTGGGCTCTGCGGTCTTCTTCAAAGGAGGCTGCTGCCCGCCAAACTGTGAGGCGCCAAGATGCACGGTTTGAGGCGTTATCAGCCCACTGGTGGTGGTCAATGTGGCAGGCACCAAGAGATTTCTTTAGGCAGTCCTTGTACCTTTTCTTTGGTGCACCTCTGTCACGGTGGCCAGTGGAGAGCTCGCCATATAATACGATCTTGGGAAGGCGATGGTCCTCCATTCTGGAGACGTGACCCATCCAGCGCAGCTGGATCTTCAGCAGCGTGGACTCGATGCTGTCGACCTCTGCCATCTCGAGTACCTCGACGTTAGGGGTGTGAGCGCTCCAATGGATGTTGAGGATGGAGCGGAGACAACGCTGGTGGAAGCGTTCTAGGAGCCGTAGGTGGTGCCGGTAGAGGACCCATGATTCGGAGCCGAACAGGAGTGTGGGTATGACAACGGCTCTGTATACGCTTATCTTTGTGAGGTTTTTCAGTTGGTTGTTTTTCCAGACTCTTTTGTGTAGTCTTCCAAAGGCGCTATTTGCCTTGGCGAGTCTGTTGTCTATCTCATTGTCGATCCTTGCATCTGATGAAATGGTGCAGCCGAGATAGGTCCGGGCACAGGGAGAGCAGCAGCGGCCCCGGCCCCGGTCCGGGCGAAGGGTAGACGGCGGCGGCCCCGATACGGGCAGGAGCAAGGGGGAGGCGGCGGCCCCAGTCCGGGCACAGGGAGAGCAACGGCGGCCCCGGCCCCGGTCCGGGCGAAGGGTAGACGGCGGCGGCCCCGATCCGGGCAGGAGCAAGGGGGAGACGGCGGCCCCAGTCCGGGCACAGGGAGAGCAGCAGCGGCCCCGGCCCCGGTCCGGGCGAAGGGTAGACGGCGGCGGCCCCGATCCGGGCAGGAGCAAGGGGGAGACGGCGGCCCCAGTCCGGGCACAGGGAGAGCAGCAGCGGCCCCGGCCCCGGTCCGGGCGAAGGGTAGACGGCGGCGGCCCCGATACGGGCAGGAGCAAGGGGGAGGCGGCGGCCCCAGTCCGGGCACAGGGAGAGCAACGGCGGCCCCGGCCCCGGTCCGGGCGAAGGGTAGACGGCGGCGGCCCCGATCCGGGCAGGAGCAAGGGGGAGACGGCGGCCCCAGTCCGGGCACAGGGAGAGCAGCAGCGGCCCCGGCCCCGGTCCGGGCGAAGGGTAGACGGCGGCGGCCCCGATACGGGCAGGAGCAAGGGGGAGACGGCGGCCCCAGTCCGGGCACAGGGAGAGCAGCAGCGGCCCCGGCCCCGGTCCGGGCGAAGGGTAGACGGCGGCGGCCCCGATACGGGCAGGAGCAAGGGGGAGACGGCGGCCCCAGTCCGGGCACAGGGAGAGCAGCAGCGGCCCCGGCCCCGGTCCGGGCGAAGGGTAGACGGCGGCGGCCCCGATACGGGCAGGAGCAAGGGGGAGACGGCGGCCCCGGCCTCGGTCGAGTGAGGCAGGCGGAGGCCCCGGTCCGGGAAGGGAGTGGGAGGCGGTGGCCCCAGTCCAGGCACAGGGTGAACTGCGGCGGCCTCTGCCCCGGTCCGGGCAGTATGGACCGACCTAGGAGGGGAGGCAGGCCCCTCCAGCCCGGGTAAGAAACCTGCATAGGAGAAGGCCACTCCGATATAAAACCTACGACCCAAGGACCTCGCTGCCACGTCCCAGCTTGCTTGGCCACGGCACACGAACCATGGGTGTAAAGGGTGGGGCCAGTACTGCGCGCACTGCACTCCACCTAAAAGCTCCTTTGCGCAGGCCCGAGGACAGGTCCACGTCCTCCCCCTCAACGTCCTCCCCCTCCACGTCCTCCCCCTCCACGTCCTCCCCCTC
Organism: Narcine bancroftii; assembly: GCF_036971445.1. Classification (NCBI taxonomy): domain Eukaryota; kingdom Metazoa; phylum Chordata; class Chondrichthyes; order Torpediniformes; family Narcinidae; genus Narcine; species Narcine bancroftii. The sequence continues at coordinate 227,008,687 of NC_091471.1, forward strand.
CACGTCCTCCCCCTCCACGTCCTCCCCCTCAAAAGATGCTCACAAACTCAAGCTAGCATGCTGGAACATCAGAACCATGCTAGACAAGACTGACAGCCACCGACCTGAACGTCGGTCTGCCCTCATTGCACATGAACTCCTCAGACTTGACATCGACAATAGAATAAGTTCTGCATATAGAATTAATAAGTCCTGGGGGTTGAGATGTGTGAATAAGGCCAAAGGCAGATTCATGAATAAGGACAATGACATGATGGGACCCAGACAGGATACCCCATGGTCTTGATTTACAGAAACTGCACTTAGGCAGACAGAATTACCAAATGCCAAACCAATCCTGGAGGCAGAAGAATGTTAGGGGTGGGGAAGGGTACCTCTACACTGAAATGAACTGTATAAAAGTTGGGTGCATTCCCAGGGTAAGGGGAAGCACCCAACTTTGCACTGTTGTACAATAAATGTTCTTTGTTCTCAATTTTTGTCTCGAGCGAAATCTGTGAAGGTACTTCTGTTTCTCACAACTCTATCCGTCTCCCTTAGACTTTTGAATACCTCTATCAAATCACCCCTCAACCTTCTATGCTCCAGGGAATAAATTCCCAGCCTGCTCAACCATTCCCTGTAACTCAAACCCCGAAACCTCGGCAACATTTTCGTAATCCTCCACTGTGCTCTCACTATACTGTTTATATCCTTCCTGTAATTCGGCGGCCAAGACTGCATGCAGTATTCCAAATTTGGCCTCACCAATGCCTTATACAATTTCAACATAACATCCCAATACCTCTGTTCTATATTTTGATTTATGAAAGCCAACATACTAAATGCCTCCTTCACCACCCTATCCACATGGAATTCAACTTTCAGAGAATTATGTACCATGACTCCTAAATCCCTTTGTTCCACTGCACTCAATTGTTTACCATTTAACATGTATGTCCTATTTTGATTAGTCCCCACTGACGGAGACCAACAGATATGTGAGAAGCAGAGGTGCCTTCAGAGATTTCACTCGAGACAAAAATTGAGAACAAAGGACATTTATTTTACAACAATGCACAGTTGGGTTCAATTTTGCACAGACGGCACCCTCAACAGCCAACAAGTAATCGAGGGCCAGGTGATTTTGATAAGCTGTAGCAGATATCTGTCGCTGCTCATCAGCTAATAAATCTAAGGCCGTCGCTGTCTGATTGGTGATAATTTCCAAAACTGCCTGGAGTCTGATCAAACGATTTAGTATATAAATGGGGGTTCGATATCCCCATGATCCATCCTGAGCCCAAGTAGCAGGGCCATAATATGAAATAATACATTCATGGGGCCAGTCTTCACCCCAATTTCCAATTTTAAGTTCTCTCTTTGGACGAGTATCCTGAGGAGATTGTGGGATTAGGCGCATATATCGCTTGGTGGAAAGGTGGTGGTCGGCATGCAAAGGCAGTAAGACAAATTGAAGTTGAATGATTCCAATACAACAAGTGCCGCTCCAATCAGGTTCTAAAAAGGTATAAGCCATATTCCCACAAATGCAATATAAACCCTCATGTGAGATAGTCTGGTTCCAGATCTGCCGAAGCGAGGGGATGCCCCAGTAAGGATTTTCACCTGAACAGGTTCCATATGTCGCTGGTGTCATTGATCTTCTCATAAAGCACACAATCCGAATTGTTTTCCATAGAGAAATACCAGGTAAGGGTTGCAGGATGCCAAACAGCTGTAGTATTCTTGAGCAGCTTAAGCCGTTTACAACTGGAATCCCCCTTATAGTGACGGCCTTTAGCCTTCCGAATGCATTTGTCACCCAATGGATGATTTACAAGATGCCAAGTTTGGTGGGGGGGGGGGGGGAGGCGTTCAATTTCATTCGTTGTAGCATTAAAGCGTAGATGTTCTCATATATCCAAAGGCTCACCTTGCCAGGGCCAGATACCATCTTTAGTTGGCCCTCCGCAAATCCAACAATTCTTCAACCCCAGGAAGTCAGCTGTTCGTTGACTTAAATCTACCCACTTATTGTCACCTAACCGGTGAGTAGCAGCTTGTCTGTGAGCATTAGCATATATATCCCCTTTATTCCTACTCAAGGTAGAGCCCTGACTAATATTTTGCTTATAATCCTCCCACCATCTTCTTTGTACCATATTTTTGGCACCTGTCTTTTTAATACCCATAGAGGCCGGGACGCAAACCCAATCCTCTCCCCTAGGACAGTTCTGCTTCCCTGGTCCAAGTTGGGATCATAAATTAAACCATACTAAATAAGGTACCCCACTGTGAATGCACTTTATACCTGTGCCCCGTTTTCATTCTAAAGGTAAACTTGGTCCATTCTTCAAAGTAACTATCACCTCTGGTGCCCCTATTCCAGGAGGACTTAATACATTGTGTACAATTGGGTGGTTGCCCAAAAATTGGGAACCAGCAGGAAAACAATACCGCAAATAATAAAAATAACATTACAACAATTTTTGTCGGTGGAGCGTGACTTTCAGACCAGAAGGATGCGAAACTGCATGCCAGGTGGAGGGGATATTATCAATGTCTTTAGTCTGTGGATTAATGCGCTTAATGCGTTGCACATGAGTCCATCCCTTTTCTTTTGTTCGTACTGCAGTGTCTGTAATCAAAAGTACACAATAAGGGCCATCCCATATAGGTTGTATTTTATGGTCTTGCCACGATTTTACATATACCCAATCACCAGCTTTAATGGAATGAATGGGATAGTTCAGGGGTGGGTTTTCAGCTAATAACCCCTTCTGTTTTAAGTCATACAAAGAAGTGGAAAGTCCCTGTAAATATTTAGATATATATTGCTCATTAGCCTCAGGGGTAGGGGAATCGGTGTGGAATCCCATGTAAGGAAGACCGAACATCATCTCATATGGTGAGACAGCAAGGTCCTTACGAGGAGCTGTGAGAATCCTGATTAAAGCTAAGGGTAAGCATTTAATCCAGGAGAGGCCAGTTTCCTCATGAAGTCGAGTGAGTTGATTTTTCAGGGTCTGATTCATCCGCTCGACTCGGCCTGAACTCTAGGGGTGCCATGGGGTATGTAACTGCCAATCTATTCCCAAGATTTTACACACCCACTGGAGTGCCTGAGAGGTAAAATGTGTACCTCGATCTGAATCAATAGTTTGCACAATACCGTAACGTGCAATAATAGCCTCTAGTAATAGCCGAATAACGGTGTTAGCACGATCATTAGGAGTCGGGAAAGCCTCAACCCATCGAGTAAAATCATCCACCATTACTAGGAGATATTTATAGACCCCTATCTTGGGCAATTCCGTGAAGTCAATCTGTATTCGTTGAAACGGGCGTAAGGCTATATCGTGACCCCCAGGCATTACATGCCGCATTACTTTCTTATTCACTCGCTGACAAATTGGACATCCCCAAGTACTTTGTTTGGCTAAGGTGTATATTCCAGAACCATTAAAAGATCGTACAAAGGTGTCAACAAGTGCCTGCATTCCCCAGTGTGTCTGCTGGTGGAGCTGATCAATAATTTGACGAGCCAAGGCTTTATTCAGGATTTGGCGTCCCTCTGCCGTCCACCATAACCCATCGGCAGTTTGACGCATTCCCTGGTCTTTCATATAAATCTCCTCCTCCTGTGAAAAGATGGGAGTCTTTTGAATCTCATTTGGGATGGGGATTAACAGCTGCATCTCTATTATTTTTGTTAGTGCAGCCTGTTTGGCGGCTTCATTTGCCCATCTGTTACCCTGGGCTTCAGGACTGTCAATAATTTGATGGCCTCGTACATGAACTACAGCTATCTCCTCAGGTAACATAAGAGCATCTAGGGATTGAACAATTAAGTTCTCATGGATCAACCTTTTTCCTTTCCCGGTTATCATTCCCCGCTTTTTCCAAATCTTTCCGAAGGTGTGTACTACACCAAAACCATACTTGGAGTCGGTATAGATTGTGCCCACCTTTCCCTCTAGACCAGGGCTGTCAAACTCAAATTCACGGAGGGCCAAAATTAAAAACTTGGACTAAGTCGAGGGCCGAACTAAATATTTATTGAAAATTTTCAACAACATCTGCATGTTTTCTCTTCTTTCAACATATGTAATGTTAAACTATTTCTTATTAAAATAAATGTTTAATAATAGTTTTGGATAAACTCTTTCCAGAAGCATTAACAAATGAGAAATAAAATATTCAATAAATAATATTTCTCTATAGAGGATTTGTCAAATGTTGCTAGTGTGCGTCAAATAGTAAAATCTGAGGGCTATTGAGAATGTGGGAGAATAACATGATTCCTGAAACAATCAAATGGGTGACTGATTGTGGGCATGAACTCTAGCAGGGTTATTTGCCATGCCCTTTTTCCATTGGTACAGATATCCTTTGATTTACACACTTTTCAAGTTTTATGCCTAATGAGCTTGTATCCAGGTGCAGGACCATTTTTAACCAGGAATATATTTATCACTGTGACATGAAACTATTGGAAGATCGTTTTATCCTGAGATCAAAGTTCATAATCCTTACTCAGGCCTGTGTGCGGGAGGGCAGGGTTTGCGGGCGATCGAGTTGGACAACGACAGTGCGGGGGCATCGGCTCTCGCTGCAGGACGGCATCTTGGCGGATCAGCGGCCCCGTCACCGTGAGTCGTGGGTCGGCCTGCAGCAGGGAGGGGGAGTGGGCAACGGTCCTGGCGAGGTCAGGCCCCCCCTGAGTTTCTGCCGGACCCCCCCCTGACCTGCTGAGTTTCGCCCGGACCCCTCTTGACCTGCTGAGTTTCTCCCGGACCTCCCTTGACCTGCTGAGTTTCTCCCAGATCCCCCTTGACCTGCTGAGTTTCTACCGGACCCCCTCCCCTTGACCTTTTGAGTTTCTCCCGGACCCCTCCCCCTTGACCTGCTGAGTTTCTCTCGGACCCCCCTTTGACCTGCTGAGTTTCTCCCTTCTGGTGTTTTTATGAGAACCACAGACTTTCGCTCATACATTGATGAGGGGGATCAAGGGCCAAACATTGTCAGGTACCTCTCTGCTGGAAAAAGGATACGATTTAACCCGCTGAGTTTCTCCAGTGTTGGGTTTTCACGAGGTAGAGTCAAAGGGCTGAAGGGCCTGTTTCTGATCTGCAATGTTCTATGGACCCTGCTCTTCTTTCCGTGCCGGTGTCCCAGGAACTTTCCAGGGCAGTCTCCGTGCTCAGGACCGCGCTGGGATCCCGGTCAGCGGTGGAGGAGTAGGTGAGCGCGGCTAATCCCGATCCAGCCCACGCCACTCCCGAGATTGGCGGGGGGTTCCACCCTACCTGCCCAACCAGTCTCGTTCTCCACATGCACTCCGGGCACCCGCTGCTGGTCCAGTGGGAAGGCGCAGGGCGGCCGGCGGCCGGCGCCCCCATCGCCCGGCGGGGAGCCCCAATCTTCCCTCCAGCGTCCCGACTCCATCTGCAACTCCAAGAAATGCTGTGCCACTGGGGTTCCGGGCGCTGGGAAGCGGCCTTGGCTTCCCCTGACACTGGCCAGGCCGCGTTGCGATGGGGTGGGTGGGCGGGGGGACATGACAGCGTGTTTATAAAACCACCCACCACTACTTTTCAAGGACCAGGATTTTAACATAACACAACATAACATAACAATTTACAGCATGGAAACAGGCCATTAGGCCCTTCTAGTCCGCACCGAACCAAACACCCCTCTCTAGTCCCACCTCCCTGCACAATGCCCATAACCCTCCATCTTCTTCTCATCCATATACCTGTCCAGCCTTTTCTTAAATAATACAATTGACTCCGCCGCCACTATTTCTCCCGGAAGCTCATTCCACACGGCTACCACTCTCTGAGTAAAGAAGTTCCCCCTCATGTTACCTCTAAACCTCTGCCCCTTAATTCTTAACTTATGTCCTCTTGTTTTAATCTTTCCTCCTCTTAACGGAAATAGTCTATCCACATCCACTCTGTCTATCCCTTTCATAATCTTAAATACTTCTATCAAATCCCCTCTCAACCTTCTACGCTCCAAAGAATAAAGACCTAATCTGTCCAATCTCTCCCTATACTCTAGATGCTTAAACCCAGGTAACATTCTGGTAAACCTTCTCTGCACTCTCTCCACTCTGTTTATATCCTTCCTATAATTAGGCGACCAGAACTGCACACAGAACTCCAAATTAGGCCGCACCAACGTCTTATACAATCTCAACATCACCTCCCAACTCCTATATTCCATGCAATGATTGATAAAGGCCAGCATACTAAAAGCCTTCTTCACCACCCTATTCACGTGAGTTTCTACCTTCAGGGAACGATGTACCGTTACTCCTAAATCTTTCTGCTCTTCTGTATTCATCAATGCTCTCCCATTTACCACGTATGTGCTGTTCTGATTCTTCTTACCAAAATGAAGCACCTCACACTTATCAGCATTAAATTCCATCTGCCATTTTTCAGCCCACTTTTCTAAGCAGCCCAAATCCCTCTGCAATCCTTGAAAACCTTCTTCATTATCCACTATTCCACCTATCTTAGTATCGATTGCATATTTACTAATCCAATTTACCACCCCATCATCTAGATCATTAATGTATATAACGAACAACAATGGGCCCAATACAGATCCTTGAGGCACACCACTGGTCACCGGCCTCCAACCTGACAGACAATTATCCACTACCACTCTCTGGCCTCTCCCTTTCAGCCAATGTTCAATCCATTTGACTATCTCAAAATTTATACCTAAAGACTGCACCTTCTTAACTAACCTTCCATGTGGTACCTTATCAAAGGCCTTACTGAAGTCCATATAGACAACATCCACTGCGCTACCCTCATCCACATTCCTAGTCACCTCTTCAAAAAATTCAATCAGATTGGTCAAACATGACCTTCCTCCCACAAATCCATGTTGAGTGCTCCTGATCAGACCCTGTCTATCCAGATGTTTATAAGTACTATCTCTAAGAATTTTCTCCATGAATTTACCTGCCACAGACATCAAACTTACAGGCCGATAGTTGCCAGGCTTCCTCCTTGAACCCTTTTTAAATAACGGAACCACATGTGCAATGCGCCAATCCTCCGGCACTATCCCCATATCTAATGACATTTGGAAAATTACCGCCAGAGCCTCTGCTATTTCCTCCTTCACTTCTCTCAATGTCCTGGGGAAGATCCCGTCTGGTCCCGGAGACTTATCCACCTTTATATTCTTCAAAAGCCCTAAAACGACATCTTTTGTAATCTCTATATTCCCCATATTTACCCAATTTGCTTTTTTTAATCTCACATCTCCCAATATCCTTCTCCTTAGTGAATACCGAAGAAAAGAAACTGTTCAATATCTTCCCCATTTCTCTAGGCTCCACACACAGTTTTCCGCTCTGATTCTCTAAGGGACCAATTTTGTCTCTAGCTTTCCTTTTACCATTAACATATTTGTAGAACTCTTTTGGATTAGTTTTCACCCTGCTTGCCATAGTTTCCTCGTACCTTCTTTTAGCTTTCCTAATTCCTCTCTTAAGATTCCTCTTACATTCAATGTATCTTTCAAACATCCCCTTAACTCCATGCTTCTTATATCTAATGTATGCCTCCCTTTTTCTTCGAACCAAGTTTCCAATATTCCTTGAAAACCACGGCTCTCTCAAACCTTTTGCCCCTCCTTTTAACCTAACAGGAACATAAAGCTTTTGCACTCACAAAATCTGATCTTTAAAAGACTTCCATCTCTCTACTACATCCTGCCCATAAAACAAAGTGTCCCAATCCACACCCTGCAAGTCCTTTCGCATCTCCTCAAATCTAGCTTTTCCCCAATCAAAAACCTCAACCCTTGGGCCTGACTTCTCTCTTTCCATAATGACATTGAAGCTGATGGCATTATGATCACTGGACCCGAAGTGCTCGCCAACACTAACCTCCATCACTTGACCCATCCCATTTGCCAACAGTAGATCTAACACTGCTCCTTCTCTGGTTGGCACCTCTACATATTGTTGTAAAAAACTATCTTGCACACATTTCACAAACTCTAACCCATCCAGTCCTTTCACAGAATGTGTTTCCCAATCTATATGTGGAAAATTAAAATCTCCCATAATTATAACCCTGTGCTTATCACAAATATCTACTATCTCCCTACAGATTTGCACCTCTAGGTCTCGGTCCCCTCCGGGTGGTCTATAATACACCCCTACAAGTGTAACCTCTCCTTTCCTACTCCTCAGTTCCACCCAAATAGCCTCCGTGGATGTGCCCTCTAATCTATCCTTCCTAGGCACCGCTGTAATATTTTCCCTGACAAGCAATGCAACCCCACCTCCTCTTGCCCCTCCGACTCTATCACACCTAAAACAACGAAACACAGGGATATTCAGCTGCCAATCACATCCCTCCTGCAACCATGTCTCACTAATCGCTACCACATCATACTTCCAAATATCAATCCACACCTTCAGCTCATCCACCTTTTTTACAATACTTCTGGCATTAAAATATATGAATTTCAGAGATTTCCCAATTTTTAATCCCTGTTTTCTCTCTCTCTCTCACCCTGGGACACAGCGATTACTGTGCATGCGCTATACTGGCGCGGCGGCCAGCGGGCCACCTCTAATAAATTTTTGGTATGATCTTGCGGGCCAAATATAATTATATCTTGGCCTGCGGGCCAGAGTTTGACATGTGTGCTCTAGACCCTGGAGAGCTCTACAGAGGGCATACAATTCACAGGATTGGGCTGGCCAAGTACCGGGAAGACGACCGGCCTCAGTCACAACTCCTTCATTCCTGTCCACTACACTATACCCGCTGTAACGAATACCATCAATGCAGCAGGAAGATCCATCAATAAACCATCTTTCACCCTCTCGTAAAGGTTCATCGCTTAAATCACCTCTAATTTTAGTCTGTAAATCTATTACTTCTAAGTATACATGCTCTAAATCATTGGGGATCGTATCAGAGTCTGGAGAAACCAAGAAGGTGGCTGGATTCTGATCTTTATTTGTAACCAATGTCAAATCATCCCTATCCATAAGGATTGCTTCATACTTCAAAATTCTGGAATCGATAAGCCACCTTCGTGCGGACTGTGTGAGGGGTGTGAACTGTCATCGGGGCACCAAATGTAATCTTTCGTCCTTCCTCTACTAGAATGGCAGTGGCCGCAATTGCTTGCACACATTCTGGCCAACCACGACAAACAGGATCTAAAATCTTTGATAGAAAGGCAACTGATTGTCTAAAGCCTGCCCGCTCTTGTGTTAATACTCCCATGGCCACACCGTCTTTCGCATTGGTATATAGGTCAAATGGCTTATTTAGGTCAGGTAAGGCCAAAACCGGGGCACTAGTTGTTTCACCATGTCAAAATCTTTAATCTCCCCCTCCGCCCAGTCAACAGTTTCACCTCCTAGAGTCGCAAGTTTATCATAAAGAAATTTGACCAGGCTAGAATAATTCTCAATCCAAATTCTACTGTATCCCACCAAACCAAGGAATTTCCTATGTTCTTGAGCATTCTTTGGAAGCAGGACCTGCAAAATACCCCATATTCTCTCTGGACTTATTTTCCTAATTCCTTGACCTAAGTATTTAACCTTGGATTGAACAAATTGCAACTTCGATGCACTCACTTAAGACCCTTATTCCCTAGAAAATTCAATAAATCAACAGTGTATTGTTTAACCAAATCATCCATTTCCTCCGTGATTAATCCTAATTCATTCCTAATTAGCACTTGCTTGACTCCCCATATTCCATTATCCCAGATAGATTACAGAGGTGACACAGACTGGGGTCATTTTTGGTTCTTTATTCTGCCGAAAGCCTGTTTCCTTAATTCATACAAAGAGTCATGGAACAGAAATCATGTCTATAATTTCCTCTCTGAGCTAATATTATCCACCTTTAATTAACACTGTAGATAAAGTCTCATGATTTATTCCCCCCCATATTAATTATGTGTTAAATTGAAGCATATAGTTAAATATATTTATTTCTCAAAAGAAATTGTGCATGATTTTTACCAAAACAACATGAATCCAATCTTAGATTAAGCACTGAAAGGTTTGGCGATGGCTAGTATGAGATCATTATAATTTGACCATTTATTGGTGAATGAAGGACATCCCTGGCCAAGGTACAAATTGGAATCAGCAAGGTGTGAATGAAAATATCCTGCTGCACAAACGATGAATGAATTGCACAGGAAATGATGTTTCACAACAAATTGCCATCGATGAGCAGAGTGGAGGGAAGCCTGAGTATGAACTAGAAAAACAAGTGGAGTATAAAATAAGCTTAGTTCCTGGAATTCACATGGGTTCACAAACTTGGGCTGTGCTGGAACTTCCTGAAACGTTGCACAAACACATTGGAAGGGATGGGGGAGGCGTCGACCTAACTGCAGCCTCCGCATTTCATGCATCTGTAAACTGAAATTTGATTCGGCTCCAGAAAGCCTGAAACTGAACGTGCCGTAACTCAGTGGTGGTGAACTTGTGTGCGATGTGCGAAAGAAAGAGGGACTTTTTTTGCATTCAGTGGGGTCTTGTGAAAAAGTGGAAAGTTTTTGGAATGAACTGAGTTTATTGTTAGGGCAAATTATGAAGATAAAGATGTCAAAGGATCCAAGAATATTTTTACTTGGAGATATTTATGAAAAAGAATATAAAATTGAAATTGGACAAAAACCAAGAAATTTTTTAAAGTATTGCAATAGCAACTGCAAAGGGCTGTGTCCTGCAAAGTTAACAGAGCTAGGGCTTTTCTCCTTGGAGTGAAAATGGATGAGATGCCACTTCGTAAATCAAGAGAGGCATAGATCTTGTTCTCAATTTTTGTCTCGAGCAATTTCTGTGAAGGTACTTCTGTTTCTAACAGATAGAAGATTACTTGTACCTTGAATCTACTGATAGAATATAGAATATAGAACTTTGAACATTACAGCACAGTACAAACCCTTCAGCCCATGATGTTGTGCTCACCTATCTAAACCTACTCAACAAACTAAACCTCCCCGACCTCACACACACAACCTTCCATTTTTCTTCCATCCATGTGCAGGCCTAAGAGTCTTTCAAATGTCCCTACTGTACCAACCTCCACCACCACCCAATGCAATACATTTCAAGCATCCACCACACTGTGTATAAAAAACCTACCCCTGAACTTTCCTCACTTCGCCTTGTACAGATGTCCCCTGGAGTTTGCTAGTCTTTCCCCAGGAAAATGGTCCTGGCTCTCCACCAGATCTATGTCTCTCTTGATTTACGAAGTGGCATCTCATCCATTTTCACTCCAAGGAGAAAAGCCCTAGCTCTGTTAACTTTGCCCAATGAGACACGCTCTCCAATCCAGGCCACATCTTGGTAAATCTCCTCTGCACCCTCTCCATAGCTTCCACATCCCTCCTGTAATGAGGTGAACAGAACTGAAAGCAATATTCCGTGTGGTCTAACCATGAGTTTTATGGAACTGCAACATTACTTCGCAACTCGAACTCAATACCCTGACTAATGATGGCCAGCACACCAGAAGCCTTCTTAACTATCCCATCAACCTGTGAGAAACCTTGAGAGATCTATGGATTTGGACCCTCTGTCCTTCCTACACTGTTAAGAATCCCACTATTAACCATGGACTCTGCCTTCAGGTTTGACTCTCCAACAAGTATACCTGTCCGGATTATTCTCCATCTGCCAAACTCTGCATCCTGTTTGTATCCTGCTATAACCTATGACAACCTTCTGCACTCTCCAACCTCCATGTCATTTGCAAACCTAGAGCCCCATCCTCCTACTTCTTTGTCTAGGCCATTTATAAAAATCACAAAGAGCAGGGGGTCTCATAACAGATCTCTGCAGAACTCCACTAGTCACTGGGCTCCTATATAATTAACCATATAATAATTACAGCACAGAAACAGGCCAGTTCGGCCCTTCTAGTCCATGCCAAACACCTTCTCTTCCCTAGACCGCAATCTTCCGTACCTCTCTCGTCCGTCTATCCATCGTGATGCGAGAAATGTAAAATTTTCGAGGCTTTGTAGATACGCAAGTTCTGGACTTGCCCTTGGATTTCTGGATAAAATTATTTTCAAACTTTACCAGTTATTTTTTTGGGGGTCAAATTGGAACCAAGATCCATACCCCTTAATTGGTCTATTTGGATTTTCTCAAGACAAGGATATAGTACTGACCTCGTCTCAGGAGCGAATTTTAGCGTTCACCTCATTGATACCTTGACGGGAATTCTGATGAAATGGAAAGACTGCGCCCCACCTACTCGTACTCAATGGTTGCAGGAGGTCATGTCCTTGCAAAGTTTAGAAAAAAATGAGATCATGTCAAAGATCTTAAAAATGAATTTTTACAAGACGTGGGGCGCATTCATGTAACAAAGCAGGACGTTGTCTTCGAACATCATCTTTTGTTTCCTAAGTATTTCAGATACACAAGCAAGCCTTGTTTAGAGGAAGGGTTTGATTAATCCTGGCAGAATACATTCCATTCACAACTACCCTCTGCCTTCGGGAGGCAAGCCCAAATGTTGGACCTTTAGTCAGGGATGCCCCTTGGAGGTGAATTGCCAAGAGTACCGAGAGTTGGTGATAAAACTTTGTTTTGCATGCTGTCCAGTCAAGTCAACCCATAAACTGTTCGGAAGGACAAAAAAAAATGCAAAAATAAAAGAGCAGGTGTAGTTTTACAGAGGGAAGTACAGCCATGATGTCCCACGAGAAGGAAACAATGTTGAAACGAAGGCTAAGATGAGGAGGCACCCAGGAGCCTCCAGATGCTGAAATCCATAGTCGAGCACAATCTGCTGGTGGAAATGAGCAGGTCATGCAGCATCCAAGGAGATAAAGAATGTTTCAGTAGTTGGGACCAAGCTACTTCAACAATGGGGCAGATCATTCCCAAGAGACCAGGGAGCCCAGGAGTGAATTTGTTTCTGAGGTTGACATTTTGCTGGAGCAGTGTGAGCTAAAAATTGTGGTCGCAGTCAGTACTGATGACTGACGAGGCAACACACAGACACTGAGGGTGCAATTCTGCAGCTCTGCGGAAGTTGTCAAAAAGCAAGCATCTGCAGACTCGGTAAAGGCGAGATCTCACCTCATCCCACTCCTCTCGATCTACAAGAAACAGCATTTCAGAATTTTCTACACTCAAAATAAAAGCTGTCAACCTGAAACTTTGACCATTTCACGATCTTACTCTTTTGACCATTTCACGATTTTGCTCTTTTTCCACTGTTATGAGCCCAGAGGACCCCAGAACCCAGCAGCAATAGATATTCGTCAAGACAAATGGTTACTTCAACAAAAGTTGCTTTTAATTATCTTTAAACATGAAAATAGAATCACACTTTAACGTATCACTGTTGACTTAACCAACCCAACTTAACCCCCTTCTAATTCTAACCGCATGTATATGTAATGTGTGTGTAAGTTCAGAAAAGTTCTTTGGTTCACAATCCAATCTCACTTCTTATTCCTCAAAGTTCACTGGTTGAAGGAAATTCGTATACTGTGCACAGAATTTAACATTTATGAAGTTCACCAGGCTTTGGTGCTTGAAAGGTAAATGGTTACCACTCAAGAAGGTTCTTGTCGGCTTTCAGAGAGAGATTTGTTGTTCCAGGACACCCACAACTGATTCCTTTTTAATTAGCCACTTCAGTGTCTTGTTGTTGTTCTCCAGATGATAGCCTCTTTCTTTCAGGTCATCACAGAGTTCCTTTTTGTTTCCCTTATTCCAAGTGAAATATTAGACAGTCAGTCCTCTCCTCTTGCATGAACCACAAGGGCTTTGGCCAGGCTGAAATAAGTTTCCAAATGGTGGTTTTCCACAAGCTTGTCAGCTTGTCCTGTTCCAGTCCCAGCTGCTGTTGCTGGCTGTAACACTGTAAACTGACCTCTGTGTCACTCTCTCTTTCTCTCTCTGTCTCTCTGAGAGAAAACCTGTTTGACTCTCTCTGCTTGCAAATCCACATGACCCTCATAGAACAGCGATCCATTAGTGAAGTCTCTTGGGCACTCTCCAAAACCTTTTGCAAAGGCTTTGAGGTCCCAACATTAGCAGAGCTTCAGTATTTTAAATAAGATCTGTTTTAAAGTATGTAACCTACACTAACAAACCCTGCCCCAATTTATCTCCCCAAAAATATCCTTATACTCTGTCGCACCAGCAATGTTACTGTGGAAGTTATGATGGGACTGGAAATTGTCTCCAACTCAAGAGGTAAGCACGATCAACTCTAAAGGAAGCAGATGGCCTCCTTTTGCTGGATGTCTTCCTGTGGAGAACTGTAGTCAGTTTTAAACCTCGTCATCATCCCAGGATTGCAATGACACAGCATGGCTTCAGTATTAACTTGGCATGGGCTTGTATTAAGATACATCTCATCTAGCGCACTTACTAAAACCAGATGGGTTAAAAGATAGGCTCGGCAGTGTCATCCACTGTTGGGGAGAAAAGTTCTGCTGGTGGGACATGGGCACCCAAGAAGTTTCACTGGGGTGGAAAAGTATCACTGCCAGATTTAACAGTGGCTATCACTGAGTATACCAATGTATACTCATCAATTTATTTTTATTGCTGCTAAATAAACTTCTGCTTTTGTTAAATTATGTCCAACTTTCCCAGTACATTTCTCCTTACAATCAGAACAAGAAATGTATTCAAAGTTCAAAGATGCATCACATATATTACATCAACTTAAAGGTTTCCCCATTTCTTATAATTCACGTGTTTCCATCCGGGGATGGTTCCTTCTTACTATATAATCCACAGGATCAGTGCCAAGTCTGTGAAATATCTATATTTTATGTGCCAGCTGTAAATGTGGAGTCAGTCTGTTACAGTTCATTGAGGTGGTAGGGGTGGGGGGGGGGGGTATGATAATGTCCAATGGACAATCAATCCTGCCTTGGGGACTGAATAACACAGTCCTGAACTACCTTGTGTATTCAGGAATGATCACATTCCACTGTGCCAGGAGCAGCCCACTTTCCTGTCTAATTGAAAAAGCAACTGATTCTCTTTCGCAAGAATCCTCTCCTGCCTGGGTTCAACATCCTCTTTTTGCTTTGAGTGCAAAAAGTTCATTGATCTCAGCTTGGATCATATCCAGTGAACAAGCTGCTGCAGGCCCCAATGTGGAGAATTCCACAGAGGGCTGGGTCTGCTCAAGCAGCTTTCCTATTTATACCATTGAAAAGTTCTTTGAGTGCTCTCCCAGTAACAAATGATTGGCTCTCAGAAGAGTAACTGTATATTAGAAAAAGAATGCGTTTTCATGTGCAGAAACCAGCTCATTGTTTAAATGGCGCAGAAAATAAAGCATAAAGATATGTTGGTTGTTAAATTAACTTAAAATTACTTGCGAAGCTACAAATGCTGGAAATAATTGAAAGGAATTGGCATAGGTTGAACTCTGCACACACAGATATTGTTCCCCATAATGTCCCATCTCAGATATACAAGAGCAGAAACAATGAGAGAGTATGCTGACAGTGGAAAATATCTTGATATTGCAGTATCTGTGTGCAAATGTCTCTCATTTACAACAGCTTCTGATAGAACATGTGCAAAAACAAAGTCTTGCATTAACACAGGGCCCATCAGGATATCCCAAAGAAGGAAAGTAATTTTGAACCATTGCAAGAACCAAGTTTTATAGGACATAAGAATACAACCAGTCCCCAAAAAGAGCAAGGGCAATGTGCCTCAAAGTCTATTGGCCGGTGGCACTTACATCGACTCAGATGAGTGCTTTGAGAGCTGGTTGTGGAGCAAATAACTCCAAACTCACGAAGGACCCGGACCCTCGTCAGTTGGCCAATTGTCACAACAGATGTCATCTCGTTGGCCCTCCGCTCTGCATTAGATTATCTGGACCAGAAGAACACTTATGTTAGGCACTTGTTCATTGACTACAATTTGGTGCTCAACAGTGTCATATCGGCAAAACTTATGACCAAACTAAGGGATTTGAAACTCCACGAACAGATCATTGACTTCCACATTGATGGACTGGGTTCCTCATTGACAGATTTTGATCAGTGCAGATAGGCACCATCACTTCCCTGTCGCTTACCATCACTACAGAGGCACCTCAAGGCTGTGTGCTCAATCAATAAACACTCATGACTATGTAGCCAAGTTCAACTCCAACCAATCTATAATTTCACTTAAAAAACACAACCATTGTTGGTCAAATAACAGGATATCATGAGTCTTTGAGAACCAGAACAAGAATCTTTCTCTCATTTTCACCAAGAACAAGGAACTCGCTGTTGATTTTAAGAAGAGAAGGCTGAGGGGACCATGCAGCTGTCTGCCTCGATGGGGCAGAGTTGAAGAAGGCGAGCATATTCAAGTTCGTGGGACTCAATGCCAGAAGATCTCTCCTGGAGCCAGCATATTGAACCATCAGCCAAGAAGGTTCAAGGTTCCTTTTATTGTGGCAATTAATATACATGATATTTGGGAACTCCCGCCTGTTGTAAAGGTAAACAAAGAATCACCATCAGCATAGCCTGGCACCCCCCTCAATAATAAGAGGAGGAGAAGCAAAAGGGGGTCCTTTCAGAGATATTGAGTGCCCATGGATTTGCCTCCAGTGCTCCCCCAGACCCTGCAACTGTACAGTCCACTGTTCAATCCACTTACAGCTCTAGATCCAAACCTCTGATACCATCAGGGAAGCCTTCAGTACCCAAGCCCCTTTGGGAGCCCATCTTGCCCTCAGCTTCCTATAAAGTCCAGGTTCCGATATCAGGTTCCCATGATCCAGCCTCCAGTTGCCCACAGCCCATGTAGGTCCTTCAGCTGCAAGTCGTCCACAACCTGTGTGGGCCCGTCAGCCGCTGGGCCCCTCACTGGTTTGTTGCTGTGGTCTCTATCCTGTATGTTCTCAATAGAGGGAGTTCTCCCCGTATCAGGTATCTGCTACTGCTCCAGAATCTGCAACCCCTTGAGGCCACTTTGGCACAGGCCAAGAGCTTAGTAAGTAAATAAGCCAGTCTTCAGTTGAGGGCCAATACTGTAACTGTTATCCAGAATTCAAGTAACTGACAACCCCAGGCAACTGGCAAAAAAAACCAGAGAGGACATAAATAAATAAATAAATAGATTGATAAATAAACAGATAGATAGACAAATAAATAGATGAATAGACGAATAAATAAATAAATAAATAGATAGATAGCTTATAAAATTAATCAAAATTTAAATCAAAGTTTAAAATTGTAACTGTTCTTCGAAGCAACACAACCTCTTGGTGAAGACGGGAGCAGACATTCAGCCAGCGGAGCACCCCGGCTGGGCCCCGTCTGCATCAGCTGTTTGAATAAACTTGCGTTTGACCAAAATGGCGGCGCCCAGGATGAAGAGTCGGCTGATGCCACTCGCCGCTGGGGGTGACTCTCCCAAAGTGTCTCCCTATCCCTGCCTGTTAAGGGTCTTTATTAAGCTTCATCTGTAAACTTGGTGGAGGGAGGGTTAATTATAATGGCGACTTGATTATCACTGCTCTATTACAGACTTAGCGACCAGGGTTCAAATTTAAATTTAAATTCTGTAAGTTACGGGAATTACCTGATTAAAGTGAACTTTACATAATTAAGGACGACAATACTGATCTTTTTTTTTCAAATTACTTTATATTTTGCACTGTCTTAAATCTTTTAAACTGTTTAGTCTTAATGCTGGTGCATTAGTTATGCATTGTAAGAATGAGTCTCAAACAAGTGGAAAATTTGCATATCTGGCATCCACAGTGCCCATCACTGTAGTTGCCAGTTACTGGAGGGTTTATTGTATAATGAGAGGTAGAGGCAGGGCATTACCACCAAGCTAAACAGGGGATCATCCAGCAGAGAACAAATGGGAAGGGAAGACAGAGAGTAACCTTGCTCTATGACAATTCTTGTCCCGCGCGCATCTTTGCATAGGGTATGTGGTGTTATCATTTACTTCTCCCTGCTCTCCAGTGTGGCAGAGTGCTGTGGTTATTTTGGTTACCCAGTTCTGTGTCCATTTAAGTGTATTCCTTGATTATGTCAAAAACATTCTGTAAAGAAGAAATATTATTTTCTGATTAATTAATTCCTTTCGTAATGATTCAGCTGAAATTGGCAAAGAAACATTAAATGATTTACACAACAATCCTCCATCTCTTTTCAAAGTAGCTGTTAGGGGTGTATGTTTGATGGACTGAAACCTCAAGCAATAATCCAAATGGGGGCTCACCAATGTCTTATACAATTATTAGATGACCTCTCAATTTCCATTCTCAGTCCTCTGACTCATGAAGGCCAATGTGCCACAAGCCTTTTTGACCATCCAATTTACCTGTGAGTCCATTTTCAATGTACTATGTACCTATGCTCTGAGATCTCTCTGTTCTTCAACACTCCCCAGATCCCCATTCACTGTGTAGATCCTACCCATGTTAGATTTCCCAAAATGCAACACCTCAAATTGCTCTGTATTAAATTCGATCAACCATTCTTCTTCTCACCTGCCCAACCAATCAAGATCCTGCTACAATCTTTGGCAACCGTCTTCACAACTTACAATACCAGATACTTTAGCATCATCTGCAGAATTGCTAATCATGCGGTGTAGGTTTTCATCTAAATTATTGACAGAAATGACAAACAGCGATGAGCCCAGCACTGAACCCTGTGACACATCACTAGTCACAGGCCTCCAAACCATAAAACAATCTTCCACCATCATCCACTGTTTCCTTCCATAAGCACATGGATGTAATACAAATAGAGGTTTATGGGCTGTGAAGTGGTGAAGGATTAGATTGACAGTGAAGAAGGTTTATGTAGGTTGGCATAACATTGTCAGCAGGGCTGGCACCACCACTAGGAAGATGCCTAGGGCACAGACCGCAGAGGGACTCAGTCAGGATGGCAAGACGTCCTGTGTGTATGGGTGAAATGTGAAAAGTTATTCTGTACTTACTTGATTTGTTGGCGTCCCGCGGTCCGTTGGCTGTCTGGGCATGGCCATCTCTATTCTCTTGTGCATGCACAATGGATTCGAGAACTGGGGCTGGCAGGCACATGAGCAGTGGGCCTGCAGATGAGGGAATGTTTGGCACATCTATGCGCAGGCGCGTAATTCTGGCACAAATGACAGTGACCGCAATGCTTCAGTCCACGTTGAGTGGAGTACTGTGTGGGTTTTAAGGTAGGCCAGAATGGAGGGAAGGGGGGAAGCCAGAACACAACAGAGGGGAGGCCATAACAGAGGGGAGGGGAGGGGAGCAGGTGGGCCAGTTTGCATGGGCCTTCAATGTTGCGGGGGCCTATTCTCCCTGGTAGAGGCAAAAGGTGGGGGGGGGGGAACTCTTTACAATATCAATATTCTTTACCAAGACAAAAGGGGGACCCTTTGGCACAAAATATTAATATTTTAAATAAGATTCCAAAAAGATTAATAGATAAAATATAGATAAATAAATGCAAGTAACTGAAAACAACTTAAGTTTGATTTATTATATGTATTTTGTTGTGGCCACATACACAAATAAAAATATACAGTATCTTTTCTCATTCTTCTCATGACTGCCACCATGCGTGCATCACATGGGAATGAGTGATCGTGTCTGTCTTGCTATCAAGCAGTAGGTCAATAAAGCCTGTCTTCCCCCATCAGTTTCTTCATGCTCATATATTTGTTGAATTGTGCAATTGATTTATAGATATCTGCAATGAGCCTGTGCAGCACCCACACACACTCACGATACAACACATCTCTTGATTAAATTTCAGGATACTTGGCTTTGACAGCAGATGAATGCTATCATTTTGAGTCATCATGTCGTGAGTAGTTTCAATGCTTGTTGATAAAAGATACATTATTATGTTTTAAATTAAATGTTTCATTAGTTCTTTTGCTGCCTTATGTGTTTTATATACTCTTGCTTTTATCTTTTGTTAACTGCTAATGCAAAATACTTTTTACATTAATATATTTTATATCACGTTAAATATAATAAAGCTGCAAAGTGTGTCAAAATCTTCTAGGTTAGTAATTTTGCCATATTCTTTCTTGCAGTTTCAAGTTTTGTGCTTTTCTACAAAACACCCGTCTTTGAAAATGGAAGTTGGCAATTTTTTTAAGGAGTGAAAGTAGTTGGACCTTGCCTAGGGTGCAAAATAGTCTGGCTCCGGCCCTGATGGTAGGACAAAGAGCCCGTACTATGCTATGCTGTTCCATGTTCTACAATAGGATCACATTTTAAACCATCCCCTTCATTGTTATCTCCAATTATTAATTGGTCTAAACATTTGTTTAAAAGGTCAATTCAAAGAAGTTTCTTGCTTGATCTTCGCAGAGGTTTTTCCTTCTGTTGCAGAACATTCTTTTTCCTGTGGACGAGATTTTAAATATTTACTTCCTTATGCAGAATCATCCTGAAAAATATTGGTGCAAAATCCCAAGGGCAAATAATTATTCAAATTTATGTGCTCTAGGCATCCCAAACGCTTGCTTTAAATATTTTAATATGTAAATATCATCTGAGCTAATTATTAGTCTTTTAAGCTAAAGCCAAACCCTCATTCATTCTTGCACTGGCAGGTACATTGCAGAGCCCCAGGGGCAGCTGCAATACATAAGAATGCACAGGAATGGGAAGACTCAAGTTGTACATCAAGTTGTGGGATCAGGAAGGAACTCGTCATTTTTCCTACAAGCCCCCTCACCGCTGTTCCCTCTAAGCTGTGCGCGTGTGCTGGCGCACACGTGTTTTGTAACCAGCGCACAAAGTAAATTAGCGTGCGTACAAAAGGATAGTTACCTAGTTCAAAGTATAGAATAAAATCTTAACGTAATACATTACCTGGTAAAATGCAATCATACTTGTATTAATGCATGCCAATGCAGTTTTATTAGCCAGGAGAGATAGGCTGTGCCAAAGTTAGCTTCAAACAATTTCAAGTTTACATTTGCACAAGTATTCAGTGCACAATATTGTCTCAGGAAAACAAAAATTGCACACCATAAGATTTTTGTGCACACTAACTACTAAAAATTAGAGGGAACATTGCACCTCACAAGTTCGATGCCTCTGATGGCTGTTTGGGATTGGAGCCTGAGCCCTCCAACCTTGCAGCAAAATCAGAGAGTGCATAGGATATCCTTTCATCTGCAGGGATTATCCAGATCATATGGCACTGAGAATGGAGCCCGAAATTAAATGGGAAGATGAAGCAGGTATAAGCTAATGGTTCTGGAGGGCTTCTTGCTGTATAAACCACCTGATTTCCTCGAACTTGCAGGAGTTCATGTACACACAAGTTCTTTGTCTGCCTCTGGAACTGACAAATCCAGGAGGGGAGGAGCTGTTTCACCTTGAACTCGTATGTGTGAGTTCTTAGGCAACACATGGATGAAGGAAAAGGTTCTTTACTCTCAAGTTGTTGTAAACAGAACAATGAAGCAGGCCAATAGGCTGCAAGTCTCCATTACAGCTCTGCATACTGTGTGTCTCCTGCTCTGTGTGGGCCCCCTGCTGGCAGCCAAGTCTAATCAAACAGTAAGACCTTGCTAGTTGCCTTGCAACCACAATCACTATCATTACATCTCCCTTTCTTAAAACTTACTTTGAACTAACATGTTTCCTTTGTATAACTCTGTGCAATTTTAACTTTAACATCAAGAACTTGCATTTTCATTACTATCAACATTGTTAACATTTTTTAAACTTGTTTTGTGTGTTCACATTTACATACACTAAAACCTGAAGAGCGAATAAGATAGCACTACTTCATTCTAGAACAGGAGTCTTTAAACTTGCTCAATGAGTCTCTTAGGAGGATTCACGTGTCTTGACGATCTCCTGATTGATTGTCCTTGAATTTGAGTTGTTGCCTCAGACGATGTCTTCTCAGATGTACATTCAGGTTGTTCAACAGTATCCATCTTTCCATCTATGTGGTTGGTATAATTTGAAGATCTTGATGATTTCTTCTCAGAACAGCACCTTCATCTGTCTGAAAGGTGTATGATCTTGATTGGACTTCACTAAGAACAATTTCCTTCTGAGTCCATAAGTTTGTTTTGTCTTTTACCCTTACTTGGTCAGCAGTGTGGAGTTCTGGTAAATTTTTGGTTCCTCTGTCAAAGTAATACTTTTGCTTTTCTTTCCCTTGTTCTTTGAACTTCTTCACTTTTTCCCCTTCTTTTGTTTTTAGGAGGTTCTACTGAATGGGTAGGTTTGATCTTCGCCTATGTCCCATAAGGAGTTGTGCTGGTGACATACTACAATTGAGCTGCATTTTGCGGTATACTAACATACTCTGGTAGATGTCTGTTCCACTGTCTTTTATCTTGTTCATCAGTCTTTTCATTGTCTGTACTGATTTTTCCACTAGACCATTAGACTGTGGAAAATGAGGACTTGACGTGGTGTGTACAAAGTCCCACTCTTTGGCAAACTGTCCGAACTTTAAATTGCAAAACTGGTGTCCATTGTCTGTGAAGACCTCACTTGCCACACCATGTCTGGAGAATATGGCTTTCATACCTGTTATTACAGCATCTGCAGTGGTGATGTTCAGTCTATACCCCTCTGGATACAGGGAGTAATAGTCTGTGACTACAAGATAGTCCTTTTGAATAGGTCAGCACCTACCTTCTGGTAAGGTCTGAATGGTGCTGGGTGTGGCTTTAGTGGATCTGCAGGATTGCTTGCTTGATATTTCTGGCATATTGTACAGTTCAACACTTCATTTGCTATATCATTGTTGATTCTTGGCCAGAACATCACCTCTCGTTCTCTTTTCATACACTTTTCAATTCCGAGATGTCGGAAAGAAAAGCATCTCTTTTCTCAGACTCTTTAGGATAAGGATTTTACTTCCTTTGTAGATGATGTCTTCAACCACTGATAATTCCGCCCTGCAGTTCCAGTACTCTGCAACATCAGGTGAGCAGTCTTGCTTCATGCTGGCCCATCCATCCAAGATGTTTTTTCTCAGTTGCCTCAGTTTATCTCTGAATTTAAGAGCTCCATTTTTGCATCTGATCTGGGCAGTGCACTTGTGATCATGTCTAAGAAGGCATCTATGTCTTCATCTATTTTGGAGTTTGCGGGCTCTCTCATGTCAACAGATCTAGACAACGTGTCGGCTCTGTACATTAGCTTACCTGGAGTGTATGCCATGTTCAGTGTATAACATTGCAGCCTAATCATCTTTCTTTGTATTCTAAGTGGACATTCATTTAATGGCTTTTGGAACAGTGCAATCAAGGGCTTATGGTCAATCTCTATACTGATTACTTGAACTGACACAAACTGATGAAATCTTTCACAGGTGTATGTGATGCTGAGCAGATCCTTTTCAATCTGAGTGCTTTGTGTCTCTGCGTCTGTCATTGAGCATGATGCATATGCAATGGGTTGCCAGTCATCACACCAAGATCCCTCTCATCCTCCACACTGCTAAGCATCTTCCTGTAAGAGTCAAAGGCTCACCCTGTTGTTGGTTGGCTTCACATTAGTCCCTGTGAGCGTCAGCGACATCCTTAAGTTTAGTGGGCCGTGCACAGCCATGTTGATCGCACATGCCTGGGTGCCAGTGGAGCATGGTGGCGTGTTCATGATTGGCTCAGCAGTGAACGGTTGCAGCTGGGGTCAGCATGTGCACAATGGAGCATGTGCAGGTGGGATCTTCATGCATTTAAATATAGGTCACTCCCCACCCCCCGTGCGCGTCTTCAGTAGAAATCTGAGGAGGATGAGTTAAGTGTCGAAAATTTCTGTTGACTGTTCAAAACACGCCAAACCAGCGTTAAAGAAATGTAAGCATTGTTAAGACGTTAACCATCATTGAACCACATTGAACGTCGTTAAAGATCAATAAGCTACTTGTTTTGTTATGCTATATGAATTTTTATATGAATATTTTGTCAATAGGAATCAACCACATAGAACGTTACTTAAGGACTTTTCATAGAACATTAAAGAAGATGGTTCCAAGTTTTGTGTGTTAAAAATAAAGGATTTAAATACAACTGAACTTGTATTGGAAATAATTGAAAATGTGTCACAGTCAAATGCCTAGCTTAGCCTCCAAGCGACTAATTTTATGGAACAAAGTCGCTACACTTACCATTAATCACGTACTTCTTCTTTCAAGTTGAATCTTCCAAAGTTCATCATTTCACACTTATCCAGATTGAACTCCATCTGCCATTTCTCGCCCAACTCCGCATCCTCCCAGTTTCCTGTTATAACTTATGACCAACATCTACACTATCCACTACACCTTCAACCTTTGTACCATCTGGAAACTTACTGACCCAACTCTCCACATCTTTGTCCAAGTTTCTTACAAAAATCGCAGAGCCTTACTCCACCTCTTACAAAGCCAAGCTGACCATCCCCAATAAGACTATGTTTCTACAGATGCTTGTAAATCCTATTCCTTTGAATCCACTCCAAGAGTTTGCCCACCACTGACGTAAGGCCCACTGGCCTATCATTCCAAGAATACTTTTATCTTTGTTGTACAGGGGAACAACATTGGCATCTTCCAATCCTCTATGGCCAGGAAGGACATAAAAATCATCAATACCCCAGAAATCTGTCTCCGAGTTTCGCATAGCAACATGGGGTATATACCGGGGATTTATTTATCCATTTTATAGCAGTGTATTTTGACCACCAACATCAGTTCTGAAGCTGTGGTATTTTCTCTGTAAAATGTCAATTTTTAGGATCTATCTATAGTCTGTGCAAGCAAATTCTCAGCATTATGATTTTAATTGAAGATTTTAGAGGGCATTTTTAATTATTTGCTAACAAACATTGGTGGACATGAAACAGCATTTCCCTTGAAGAGTTTGTAGTCATTGTTTTTTAATCTTCGGTGTAGAGTTTAGGGATTCTCCATTTGATAAAGGGATAACACTAGGCCTCACACACTCCAGTTGCATTGTGATGGATTATGCTATTTTATATTGTTTATAGATATGTTTTAAAAGGAGATAAATTATGGCAGGTTTTTTAGTGTAGTTCATATTCAAACACTTCAAAACAGTTCTCATTTAAAATGCCAGAGCTCTGCTCAAGCCAGACAGCCCAGGCTCCTGGTGCCTTTGCAAAAACTTTGAAGAATGTCTATAAGGACTTCACAAGTCGGTGTTAATTGGACATGCTGTGGAGTAATGAATTATTGTTTTGGAAAGCAACAGATGAATGGACTCAGAAGGTTCAGGCCAGTGCTGCAGTCTGAGTGCAGTTTGCTGCTCTAAGAGGGTCATGTGGTTTTCTCTGAGTGAGAGAGAGAGAGAGAGAGAGAGAGAGAGAGAGAGAGAGAGAATTCAGTTCTACAGTTCAGCAGCAGTAATTGGCAAGCTTGTGGAAAAACCCATTTCGAAGACGTGTTGTGAGTTCTTAGTTCAGCCTGGTCAAAGCCCTTGTGATCCATACAAGAGGAGAGGACTGGCTGCATAATGTTTTGCTTTAAATAAGGGAAAAAAGGAACTCTGTGATGACCTGAAAGAAAGGAGGTTATCATCTGGAAAACCATTCTGGCAGTGCATGGGACCATGGACGAACATGTCAGCAAGTGAAATGAGTAGCCACTGGGAGATCCACACTATTGAGAAGGTGCTCAACAAAGTGATCTCCGAGTCTGTGTCCAGTCTCTCTGATGTAGAGCAGACCACAATGGGAGCACCGGATGCCAGAAGATGACCCCTGCAGATTCATGTGAAATGTTGCTTCACTTGGAAGGACTGTTTGGGGCTCAGAATGGTGGTGAGGGAGGAGGTGTGAATGCAAATGGTGTGAGTATTGGGTGGCATTAACTCTCACCGAATAGCCTGATGTCAAATTTAAACTGTTAATTCATTGTTTTAGATGCGCAATGGATGTTGCTGAATCAAAGTAACAGGCAAATATTTCTCAAAATTTAATTTCGCAAATACACTTCCACCATTGCGTCCCATAACAGGGCAAGAAATCTTTGAAGGAGCATAGGTGTATCTAAAATTCCTAATTCTGCATCTGGATGGTGAATTTCTTATAACTCACGTGTTTCAGTCTAGGGGATATTTCCTATGAATTGTAATTCTCTGGATCAGTGCCAAGTCTGTGAGCCTGCTGCAAAATGTGGAACTGAGTTACTGTGCAGCCAATCTGAAACTGTTGCCCTGGGGGTGGGGGAATGTCGAATCCACAATTAATGGATCCGTTTGATGCGTGATGCTCCAGAAAGAAGCTTTGTACCTTTGCCACTGGTCGACGTAGAGTTTAGATAAACATCAACCATGAAAAGTTCCTGTAGCTAAAGTGCACAGAGGGTTGAGTGAAGAGTTTTGTTCATGAAACTATGGAAGGTGTCGCTGCTGGGATGGTTCTCTCCCCTGACATTATTCAATTTCTGATTCAACATAGTTTTTATTACCAGCCAGGTAAACCTCCTGTTATCTGGAATTCAGGCGACCTGTCTTTTCTTTGGCTTGGCTTCGCGGACGAAGATTTATGGAGGGGGTAAAAAGTCCACGTCAGCTGCAGGCTCGTTTGTGGCTGACCAGTCCGATGCGGGACAGGCAGACACGATTGCAGCGGTTGCAAGGGAAAATTGGTTGGTTGGGGTTGGGTGTTGGGTTTTTCCTCCTTTGCCTTTTGTCAGTGAGGTGGGCTCTGCGGTCTTCTTCAAAGGAGGCTGCTGCCCGCCAAACTGTGAGGCGCCAAGATGCACGGTTTGAGGCGTTATCAGCCCACTGGCGGTGGTCAATGTGGCAGGCACCAAGAGATTTCTTTAGGCAGTCCTTGTACCTTTTCTTTGGTGCACCTCTGTCACGGTGGCCAGTGGAGAGCTCGCCATATAATACGATCTTGGGAAGGCGATGGTCCTCCATTCTGGAGACGTGACCCATCCAGCGCAGCTGGATCTTCAGCAGCGTGGACTCGATGCTGTCGACCTCTGCCATCTCGAGTACCTCGACGTTAGGGGTGTGAGCGCTCCAATGGATGTTGAGGATGGAGCGGAGACAACGCTGGTGGAAGCGTTCTAGGAGCCGTAGGTGGTGCCGGTAGAGGACCCATGATTCGGAGCCGAACAGGAGTGTGGGTATGACAACGGCTCTGTATACGCTTATCTTTGTGAGGTTTTTCAGTTGGTTGTTTTTCCAGACTCTTTTGTGTAGTCTTCCAAAGGCGCTATTTGCCTTGGCGAGTCTGTTGTCTATCTCATTGTCGATCCTTGCATCTGATGAAATGGTGCAGCCGAGATAGGTAAACTGGTTGACCGTTTTGAGTTTTGTGTGCCCGATGGAGATGGAGATGGAGATTCAGGCGACCTGTAGCCTCAAGCAAATGACGCAGAAAATATCATGGAAAATAAACAGGATAAAAAAATACAGAAGTTTAAAGTTGGCCAATCATGTGATGCACAATCTCAAGTAATCACATCATTTACTTATCTGGAATCTCCCAATCCCTACAGGTGCTGGATACCAGGGGCTTCACTGCAATGTAGCCTTTTGAACATTTATAGCACCTGTACCCTGGCATTCCAATTATATTTACAACAGCTTTGATAGATCCTGTGCAGAAAAAGGAAGGTGAGCATATGCATGGAGTATTTTAAGACTTCTTTTTTAAACATACAGAACGGTAATAAGCCCTCTCAGCCCATGAGTCCGTGCTGCCCCATTTACACCCAATTCACCTGGGAGGAAACTGGAGGCCCCACCCTAGGAAAAACCCATACAGGCACGGGGAGAATGTACAAACTCCTTACAATCATTGTGGGATTTGAACCTTGGTCCTGTGGCTGGTGCTGCAAAGGCATTGCTACACCAACCGTGCCACCCTGTTGATATAGTAATTTGAAGCACAACATTTGCCCAACACTGCAGCTTGTAATTGGTCACTTCATTTGCCCAACACCGCAGCTTGTAATTGGTCACTTCATTTGCCCAACACCGCAGCTTGTAATTGGTCACTTCATTTGCCCAACACCGCAGCTTGTAATTTGGTCACGTCATTTGCCCAACACCGCAGCTTGTAATTGGTCACTTCATTTGCCCAAAACCACAGCTTGTAATTGGTCACTTCATTTGCCCAGCACTGCAGCTTGTAATTGGTCACTTTATTTGCCCAACACCGCACCTTGTAATTGGTCACTTCATTTGCCCAACACCGCAGCTTGTAATTGGTCACTTCATTTGCCCAACACCGCAGCTTGTAATTGGTCACTTCATTTGCCCAACACCGCACCTTGTAATTGGTCGCTTCATTTGCCCAACACCGCAGCTTGTAATTGGTCACTTCACTTGCCCAACACCACAGCTTGTAATTGGTCACTTCATTTGCCCAACACTGTAGCTTTTAATTGGTCACTTCATTTGCCCAAAACCGCAGCTTGTAATTGGTCACTTCATTTTTTTTTCTCACATGGAATATGGCGTCTTGGACATTGGAAATACACAGTGTAAAACTTCTTTTGGTCTCATGTGCCTGCAATATTGCAGTAGTTAACACATTCTCAAGTTTCTTGACACTTATTTCAAGGCAATATTATAACATAAAGAGATGGGCATTTACTGAAAGATAACAAGATTGGGATTTCTTGTGTCACAAGGTGAATCTCATTGAAATTCTCCCTTGAATCTGGCTGGAACCATTTTCATAGAAGCTTCGGCCAGAACCTGTTTGCAATAGCAATTCTGCGGTGGAGGGGTGGTTGACAGTGAGTAGAGGCTGAGGCCGTGCATGCTTGCACTGCAGGTCTGTGAAGCTTCCAAAGAGGCAAGAAGGATTCCAGATCTGGAGCCATGCTGAGTTTCGACCAAAAAAAAAAGTGGGGATTCTTTACAACGACGAAACTCTGCTTAGGGTCTTTCACAGATTTGCAGCATTAAGGTGCACACAGGAGGCACATGGGCAGCGAAAGGGAAAGCAATTTCCAGGAAAGTTCAGCCCCACCGGAGCTAACGAACTCACCAGTGAGTGAATGCAGGAACTGCATTCTTCTCGTTGAGTTTTGCACCGTTCTCTTTACCGCCTATTTTACACCCCTCCTTAGAGTTAATCATTTAACTTTCAGGAAAAGGATACTTAACAGGCTACCCAGGTGGCGGTGAAAGCCACCCATCCAGCGGTGAAATTCCGAAAGCGAAAGAAGATCTGCTTTGGGGAGCAGGGGAATTCCCTTCCTCGGGCCGTCAGTGTGATTGGCAGCTTCCACTGCAGGAGATGATGCGGGTGAGGGATGGGAGTCCCCATAAATAGGAGCTCATTGGACCCATGTGGCAGAACTGGATTCAGCAGAGAGAGCTGCTGCATCAGGAAGATCCTTCATTAGACATCTCAGCACAGAGTGGGAGAGAGATGGCGAGAGCAGCCTCCGTAACGGTGCTCATCCTCCTGTGTGTCGTCGCCGCCCAAGGTATGTCTGCACTGGTCTTTCATCACCTTAGCCCAAGATGTTTGACCACGAGCTCATGACTTTGTGGGGCGTTGAAACCAGGCAGCTGAACCAGTAGAGTCACTGTATCACCTTCCCGCCTGTTTAAATGACAGCGAGCCCCGCGTTCAGCCTGACCCCTGCGCGGGTCCGGAGCCGTAGCAGTGAAAACTTTGCAGCTTTTGAGGGTGAGAGCTTCTGAAGCAGCGCCTAGAAGTGTTCCCCCCCCCCCCTTCCTCCCCAGGTTTGGCTGCTCTCGAAGCAGCGCCTAGAAGTGTGTGTCCCCCCCCCTTCCTCCCCAGGTTTGGCTGCTCTCGAAGCAGCGCCTAGAAGTGTGTGTCCCCCCCCCTTCCTCCCCAGGTTTGGCTGCTCTCGAAGCAGCGCCTAGAAGTGTGTGTCCCCCCCACCCCCTTCCTCCCCAGGTTTGGCTGCTCTCGAAGCAGCGCCTAGAAGTGTGTGTCCCCCCCACCCCCTTCCCAGGTTTGGCTGCTCTCGAAGCAGCGCCTAGAAGTGTGTGTCCCCCCCCACCCCCTTCCCAGGTTTGGCTGCTCTCGAAGCAGCGCCTAGAAGTGTGTGTGTCCCCCACCCCCTTCCTCCCCAGGTTTGGCTGCTCTCGAAGCAGCGCCTAGAAGTGTGTGTGTCCCCCACCCCCTTCCTCCCCAGGTTTGGCTGCTCTCGAAGCAGCGCCTAGAAGTGTGTGTCCCCCCCACCCCCTTCCTCCCCAGGTTTGGCTGCTCTCGAAGCAGCGCCTAGAAGTGTGTGTCCCCCCCACCCCCTTCCTCCCCAGGTTTGGCTGCTCTCGAAGCAGCGCCTAGAAGTGTGTGTCCCCCCCACCCCCTTCCTCCCCAGGTTTGGCTGCTCTCGAAGCAGCGCCTAGAAGTGTGTGTCCCCCCCACCCCCTTCCTCCCCAGGTTTGGCTGCTCTCGAAGCAGCGCCTAGAAGTGTGTGTCCCCCCCACCCCCTTCCCAGGTTTGGCTGCTCTCGAAGCAGCGCCTAGAAGTGTGTATGTCCCCCCACCCCCTTCCTCCCCATGTTTGGCTGCTCTCGAAGCAGCGCCTAGAAGTGTGTTTTTCCCCCCCCCCATCCCTATCCCCTTCTCCCCAGGTTTGGCTGCTCTCCAACCACCAATGCATTTGACTGGAGTGTCACCTTTCTGCAGGGATTCCCATCCCAGGGACACGTGGACGGTGCCAGTGCATTCGGATCTCAGCTGATCCCATTCATCCCAGGAACATCCAGAGTTTAAAATTCACCCCCAAGGGACCTCACTGTGAGAAAGCGGAGATCATGTGAGTAAACGACCCCTTTGGTGGTCCGCAAGCTGCCCATTTCCCCCTTCCCCACCAATTCGTCTCATGTGCCACCTTCTCTGTGCAGTGTCACCCTGAAGAGGCAGAGGAACAGAGTTTGTGTGGATCCTGATGCCAAGTGGGTGGAGGCTCTGATCACAGGGAAGAAAGGTGAGTGTTTCCAAGATTCCACGCGTGACTGAGCATAGGTGCGGGGCATTATTTTGTGTCGTTCCCCCCTCCTCCCCCCCCTTCCCTCCCCAGTGAATCCTGTCTCCTTCCTCCACCCGCAGCGGGGAGAGGTGCCTTCTCATCCCGGCTTAGCATTCTGGGGCTCCCGGACCCTTCATAAGCGCACAGCTTGGACTGGCAGCCAACGAATTGAACCGTGCTCGGCATCTGAGCGGAGCCCCTCACCCTCTCAATCAGTATTCATCAGAAGGGCGATGGAAGAGAGCTGCAAGCAGGTCTCTGCATGGTGACTCCGGGTGTGCTGGAAGGTTTGGTACCCAGTGACCACGCGGCGGAGTCCCCAGCGCTCACCCATTTAGAACCCAGCTTAAGAGCAAAGCAATGAAGGATGAATTTGGGCAAAGCTGCGATGTTATCAATGAAATATTTCATATTAAAAGCACACCCCCCCCCCCCTCCCCTCTGCAACGCTGGACAAACTCAGCAGGTCAAACAAGTACTTGATGTAGCAAAGGTGAAGATGCATCAACAACATTTCGGGCCTGAGCCCTTCACCAAGGTGTAGGGGTACAGGAGAGATGTCCGAACAAAAAGGGAGGAAGGGGGTGTTGGTTAGGGTGGGAGCTCATAGGTTGAGGGGGGAGGACTGCAGGAAGGTGGGGGTGGGGTGGGTGAAGGAGTCTAGGCTAGGTAGAGAGAGAGAAAGGAAGTTGGAACTGGAATTACTAGTGGGAGGGGGGGGTAAAGAGGCAAGCTGATTAGTGGAATGCAGTGAATTCAATGTTCATGCAGACAAAAAATGAGGTGTTGTTCCTCCAATCGGCAGGTGGTCAGGGTGGGGTAGTGATGAAATGCCATGGACAGGCATGTAAGCTTGAGAGTGTGACTCAGAATTGAAATGGTTGGCTACGGGGAGGTCACTTTTGTTGCGGATGGAGAGGAGGTGCTGGGTGAAGTGGTCGTGTCGAAGAGCTTGAGAGCAGAAGGGGTGACATGAGGAGCAGTGAGAGAGAATCCCACGAAACTCTGTCCAGAGAGTAAAGGCAAATGTCTTCAGGGTAGGCATCCATTGGAGAGCTTTCACAGAGCTGTTGTAGTCATCAGAGGTAAATATTTAATATTGATCTTCACCACAGGCTGCACCAGTAGTGGAGTGAATGGTTGAGAGTGCCGTTTTAGGGGAACGCTTGGTTCTAGGTGGTGTCCAGCTTGCATGGGGTTGGAGCCAGACAAATTTATACATTTAGTCCTACAGCACAGTAACTGGATCTTATGGCCTATAAGCCACTGCCCCCTCCAATTCACCAATTAACCAACAACCCATACATTTATAAGTGGCAGGAGGAACCTGGAGCCCCTGGAGGAAACCCACACAGAAACGGGGAGAATGTACAAAGTGCTGGATTCAAATCTGGTGCTGTAATAGAGTCACGCTAACCACTGCACTGACCGTGCCCACGTTCTTTGTAGCTTGTGGGAAAGATGAAGTGCGGGTTGTGAGGTGAGCCATGGACTCACTGTACCAGCCAGATAAATACAGTAGCGAATGATGGGTAGTGTATTACACTGGGGACAATACCAAGGATTCAATTTCATTGCAGGTGCCAGACGATACAATTCACCAAAGTGAAGCTGCCTTCTGAGGGAATTACTTCTGTTCCTGAATTACCTGATAAGGAATGAAGGAAGCTCAGCCCTGCTCTTGCACTCTGTGGTATCACCTTCCAATGGCCCATTCCAGCGTCTCCTCTTCATTGCCTCCTGGGATTGGCCGTGATGTTCCACCCTGCAACAGGACATGTCACGCTTCCTGTTAACTATTGTGGAAATCATCAGATGTTAGTGTTCAACTCTGTGCCAGCACTTCTTTCAATGTCTGTCATAGTTCAAGTAGATTTTGAAGTTCTGTGTGAAAGGGCTAAAATGAGATGGATGCTTGTCGATATCATTTATGTTGCCGAGAGTGAGGGAGACAGAGGGGTGGTTTTGAAAATAATTTTATCGATTCCTGTGGAGATGCTGTTTTAAGTTAGTTGAGTCCGCAAGGGAAGGAGTGATGGGGCAGTGGACTGTGCCCTCTGCCATCCCTGAAATAGAGAACCATGGCATCATAGCTCACAACCCCTCCCCAGTGGCCTCCACAAACTCTTCTGAACCCAGCTGTGGGCATGAATAAATAACTGTGCCAATGAATTGAAAGCAATTTGGTTTCATAACGTATCTATTGATTTATGTTCCTAGGAATGAGAGAAGTCAGCCTGTGAACAAGGCAGTATTAGCTATTTTATTAAAATGATCTGAGTTAGACGTGAAAATCCAGATAATTAAGCCAATAAGTTACACCATCGCTTTAAAGCTGTGGTGTAGTGTAACATTGTCCCCATCCTTTCTAAAGTTCAATTAATTTCTCCCCTTGTTTAAATCCTATTTCGTTGATGGCAACACCATTGACCAAACATGTTTCTCCCAGGTTCACTGAAAGCATTTTTGCCTTGAATTGCAAGACCACCTACCTGCAATTACATTTAGAGTTATAATGCCTACATTAGCTAAAACTGGCCCTTCTGCCCACTTGACCATGCTGGCTCAGTTGTTTGCCCAGGCTTGCCCTGTTGCAGGCTTTGGCATTATTTTTGACCACTAATATTTGAAATTCAGCTGTCAGTAAAATGCCAGATTTGTGGAGGTATCCATATCTGTGGAAATTGTCTGAAGACGTGAATTTAACATGACATACCTACATTTTGGAAGTTATTACTGGTCATAGTCTGTCTGATAACCAGGGAATGTTTTCAGCCTGAATTCAGTTGACCAAATGTGTTCTGGATATTTGATGTATTTGAATTTTTTTTAGAATTCTAGAAATGTATTTAAGAATGTAAAATAAACTGGATTTCTCTTGAAAAACTTGCCATCACTGCTTCTGATTCTTGAGTGCACAGTTCTGCGAATTTTTTTTTCCTTTCCCCCATTTGACAAAAGAATGACATTGACAGGTGCTGGGACACTGCAAAGTGATTCCTCATGACATCAAAAATAAACACATGCAATACCCCAAGTGCCTGCAAATTTAGGGTACTTGTGCCCTGCACCTTGAGAACTGGTGTTTGAGGAGGTTTGGCATGACATTGAATTCTCTATCTAACTTCAACTGATGAACACTGGAATGTTTACTGTCTGGTTATGTCATGGACAGTTATGTTGGGAAGACTATCAGGTTTGATGGGCTCACTGAGAGACAAAGTCAAGACACAAGTGTTACACGTCACTTTTATTAACACACGGGAGACAAACGGGAGAACGTTAAATAGTACTTGATCACTATTTCACTTATGCGACAATATAGACATGGACTTCAGTTGAACTCCGACAATGGTAAACCTATACTCGACCTGGTCACGCACTACAAGCGGACCCTTACACACCCAGATACCTGGCCAATGGGGGCGTGGCTCTCTGCAAGTATTGATCTATCGCAATACTATGCTTCAGTGTAGTGCACACCTTACTCGATGTCTACAGTAGTGACCTGGCGTAGAGTGATGTCCAGGGCTTGGGAGCACAAGGATGAGAGAAAGAATGTGCTGTGTTTATGGTATTATACAGATAGTCTTCGACATCTGACCTACGCAAGTTATGTCCAACCGCACATATGACCAAAATTTTTAAAAAATATTAAAACTACTGTATGTTCATATAATGTATTAAAAGTAATCTATACAGTTGTTCCCTGCTCCTGGTGGCAGCCCGAAGTCCCCACTCCCCCGGCAGCTCAACACCCCCCCACCCCGTTTCCTGATTTATGACCAAACCCAAATTACAACCAATCCTTCCATCCCCGTTACGGTCGTAAGTTGAGGATTACCTGTATACAGTGCTAATCTGTGCTTCTAACTAATAATGACCTGAGGTGATTTAAATTAGCCAATGCAAGGTGTGTGGAGTCCAACCTAAATTGACAGCTGATGTGACTTCTGAGTAAGTTTCAGACAGGGAGGACATGTGAGTGACCACCTGCAATGCTCACGTTCCAGACAGATAGGGAGGCCACATTTCCTCCACACACAACAAGGATTCATGTGGAAAGTTGAATGCCCAGGAACACAGAAGGCTGCATAAAGTGGCAAACATAGGAAGTAGGAACAGGAGTAGGTCAAAAATGGCCCATTGAGCCTGGTTTGCCTTTCAATAAGATCATGGCTGATCTAATTTATGACCTAACTCCACCTACCTGCCTTCTCCCCATATCCCCTAATTCCTCTATCATGTAAAAATTTATCTAACTGAATTTTAAATATGTCTAATGAAGCAGCCTCAACCACTTCCCTGGTTAGAGAATTCCAAACATTCACTACTCTCTGGGAAAAACTATTTTTCCTCATCTCTGTCCTAAATCTACTCCCCCGAATCTTGAGACTGTGTCCTCTCGTTTTAGTTTCCCCAGCCAGCTCAAAAAACCTTCCTACATCTATCTTATCCATACCCTTCATAATCCTATATGTTTCTATAAGATCTCCTCTCATTCTTCTGAACTCGAGCGAATACAATCCTAGACTATTTAATCTTTCATCATAAGTCAACCCCTTCATCCCAGGGATCAACCTAGTAAACCTCCTCTGGACCGTCTCCAAAGCCAGTATATCCTTCCTCAAATATGGAGACCAGAACTGGACACAGTACTCCAGGTGCGGTCTCACCAGTACCTTATATAGTTGCAACATTACCTCCCTACTCCTGAATTCAATTCCTCTAGTGATGAAGGCCAACATTCCATTTGCCTTCTTAATAACCTGCTGCACCTGCAACCTAACTTTTTGTGATTCATGCACAAGCACTCCCAAGTCCCTCTGCACAACAGCATGCTGTAGTTTTTCACCATTTAAATAATATTCAGCTCCTTTATGTTTCTTGCCAAAGTGGATAACCTCACACTTACTAACATTGTACTCCATCTGCCAGACCTTTGCCCTCTCATCCAGCTTAACTATATCCCTCTGCAGATTCTCCACATCCTCATTACAATTTGCTCTTCCACTCAATTCGGTGTCATCCGCAAACTTGGCAACACCACATTTTGTCCCCTCCTCCAAGTCATCAATGTAAATAATGAACAGTTGTGGGCCTAGCACCAACACTTGCTGCACCCCACTTACCACTCTCTGCCAACCTGAAAAACTCCCACTTATCCCGACTCTCTGCCTCCTGTCAGACAACCAATTTTCAATCCAT
Organism: Narcine bancroftii; assembly: GCF_036971445.1. Lineage (NCBI taxonomy): Eukaryota > Metazoa > Chordata > Chondrichthyes > Torpediniformes > Narcinidae > Narcine > Narcine bancroftii. The sequence goes on from NC_091471.1 coordinate 227,044,842, forward strand.
GCCAATATACTTCCCTGGACTCCACTTACCTGTAACTTACTGACAAGTCTCTTGTGCGGCACCTTATCATACGCTTTCTGGAAATCCAAATATACAACATCAACCTATTCCCCTCTATCCACCGCACCCATTATATCCTCAAAGAATCCTAACAAATTTGTCAAACAAGATCTTCCCTTTCTAAAGCCATGCTGCGTCTGCCTGATTGAACCCTTACGTTCCAAAAGTTTCACTATTTCATCTTTAATGATGGCTTCAAGCATTATCAGGTTTCCCTCCTCTCCATCCTACCCTAAACATAACAGACTGTAAAACTGTATTGAAGACTTATACAGCACATTTTCAAGTTTAATATCTTCTGATTGGGCCAATACAACCAGATGAAATAGTGTTTACCAGGCCAAGGTGCACACACATGCACATAATAATCACATATATACAGGTATATCAAGATTTCATTTAAATATTTTCAAATGATTTACTCGATTACAGGAAACCATTCACCAATCTCACAGCCTAGGGGAAGAAGCTATTTCCAAGCCTGGCAGTCCTGACTTTGATGCTTCTGTACCTTCTACTTAATGGTAGTGGGTCTAAGATACTATGAATTGGATGGAAAGAGTCCTCGATAATTATTTGAGCCCTAATTAAGTAACACTTCCAGTAAACACTATCAATAGAGGAAGGTGAGACCTCATGACCTTCTCCGCCTTTTTGATAATCCTCTGTATTGTTAATGCTTTGCAACTACCATTCCATGCAGTGATACAGCCAGACAGGAATCCTCTAGTTCTCCTCAATGGTGGGGGGAGTCTTGCCATTTCTGGTGCTCTGCATCAGTCCGCTACTCCCTCCGAGTCTTCAAACCCTGTGGCTGCTGCCATCTTGGGCACAGACCTCACAGTTGCAAGGTTTTAAGATAGAACACCGTTGGCTCCTTTAACAGGCCGTTTAAAGCCTGTGGGAGCCGTTGGCATTCAGACTGGCCGAATGAACCTTTTGGAACAGTACTATGTCTCCATACTCTGGGTCTGCACAGTACTGATGTTAGAGCTGCTGTGGCAGAGCAACTATCCTCAAGCCCAATGATTATGTTAGAACTGAATGCAGTTGTGAGTCGGCAGCGTGAACAGCAACAAGCTGAGTACACAGCCCTGATCAGTGCTAAGTCTTTCGGCCAGAGAATCCAGCAGAGAGGGGTGTTGAACCCCAGCGAAGACAGCTTATCCACTAGCCTCTGAGATGTGAACACCGATAGCAGCAGCCTAGCATACGAGGCACACTTGCAGAAACTGTAGTCATCATTTATCATTACTTTTATATTTACTATCTTTTCTTCTTCTTGCATTTTAACTACACTTAAATAATTGTTAGAGTTTCTTATGTACTTGAAAAATTGCAGCAAATCAGACTCTGATTGCACCTTATGTACATGAACATAAATTTAATCAGAGATGAATGGAATTTCTAGAGAGGGCTAACTAACCCAATGAAAAGCTCAGTTCAGGGCTCAGTATGAGTCCAATGTAATTTTCCTGATTTGTAATTCACAGTTTGGAGTTGTCACTCTCATTGCTAATCCTAATTCGACTCAGTGGACGGGGAACTGCAGACTGGGGAGGAGGGTGCATGAGGGTGAGGCAGGTCTGATTCCGTCTACGTGCGTCCGTGCGTACATGCGTGCGTGCGTGTGCGTGTGCGTGTGTGTGTGTGTGTGTGTGTGTGTGCGTGTGTGTATGTGTGTGTGTGCGTTTGAGATATATATTAATGATGTAGATTAGTAAATTTGCAGATGATACAAAGGTTGGCAGTGTTGTGGACAGTGAGGAAGATTATCAAAGCTTACAGGGTGATATAGGACAGTTAGAAGAGTGGGCTGAAAGATGGCAGATGGAGTTTAATACTGATAAATGTGAGGTGCTACATTTTGGTAGGATTAATCAAAATAGGACATACACGTTAAATGGTGGACAATTGAGTGCAGTGCAACAAAGAGATTTAGGAGTCATGGTACGTCATTCTCTGAAAGTTGAATCACATGTGGATAGGGTGGTGAAGGAGGCATTTAGTATGTTGGCTTTCATAAATCAGAGTATAGAAGACAGGAGTTGGGATGTTATGTTGAAATTGTATAAAGCATTGGTGAGGCACAATTTGGAATACTGAGTGCAGTTTTGGTCGCTGGATTACAGGAAGGATATAAACAAAATAGAGAGAGTGCAGAGGAGGTTTACGAGAATGTTGCTAGGCTTTCAGGGTTTGAGTTACGGGGAAAGGTTGAACAGGCTGGGACTTTATTCTCTGGAGCAGAGATGATTGAGGGGTGATTTGATAGAGGTATTCAAAATTATAAGGGGGAAAAAGAGTTAGGTATTAATAGGCTTTTTCCACTGAGAGTGGGGGAGATTCAAATAAGATGGCATGGATTGAGAGTAAAAGGGGAAAAGTTTAGGGGAAACACGAGGGGAAATTCTTTCACGCAGAGGGTGGTGGGGGTATGGAATGAACTTCTGACTGAGGTCGATGTTAATATTTAATGAAAAGTTGGATACGTTTATGAAGGTGGGAGGAATGGAGGGTTATGGGACAAATGCAGGTCAGTGGGGCTAGATGGGAGAAATTGTTTGGCATTTACTAGAAGGGCTGAACTGGCCAGTTTCTGTGCTATAAATGGTTATATGGTGTGTGTGTGTGTGTGTGTGTGTGTGACACTGTGGGTGTGGATGTGGGTGTGGGGGAGATGTTGGGAAGAGTGTCATGTTCAGTGGGTTCACAGGGAGATGAATCTAAACACAAGGGTTACATTCACACGTAACTTTGATTAACATACAGGAGGCATATGGGAGAACGTCAAATGGTACTCAATTACTATATTACTTGAACAATGGTATAGACATTCACATCGACCTCAGTTGGACTCCGATACCACTGGCCGCCTATATCTTGCACACTCACACACTTGAGTGCACACTCTACACAGATGCAGTGCTAAATTTTTAGGTGTTGAAGCTCACTAAAAATGGCGACAAGGAGGTTCCTTGGTGGCTGCCATGATGTAATTGGCACTACATGATTGACAGCGAACTGTAGGACTCCGAAGTAAGACAACCCAGTTGTGCAAGAAGAATGTATGTCCAGAATAGAGAATAGCACACAGCCCGGGGATTCGAGTGTGTTGCAGAGCCGGGGGTGGGGGGTGGGGGGGAGGGTGGTGTAGGGTGCTGCCGAGTGGGGGGACTGACATTTGTGTTTCTTTGGCACTGGCAGAGGGGTTCCAGCTGTGTAGGGGTTTATAGGAAGTGAAGACAGCCATTGATCCCGCATTGGGGTGCTTCCGCTGCCACTTTGGGACCATGCGGTGCCAGAGCGGACCCAAAGCGGCCTGGAACGGTCCCAAAGCAGCACCAGAGCAGCCCGTTGCCCCAAAGCGGTCCTGAAATGGCCTGCCAGAGCTGCAGCACTGCACTCCTGACTTTTCAGGCAGGGACTTTCACAAACACTCCCAGATCCCTGTACCAACAGGTTCTCTGCAAGCACTGATCTGTCACAGTACTAAGGCTCACAGCTTCAGTGTAGTGTTCACCTTACCTGCAACACTTCCTGTGATGTCCACAGTAGTGACCTGGCATGGAGGGACGTCAGGGGCTTGGACCATGAGGCAGAGAGAAAAAAATGTGCTATGCATCAATGTTTGATCCTGGTATCTAACCAATAATGACCCGAGGTGATTTAAATTTGCCACCGGCAAGATGTGCATTAATGGATGGCCGGAGTCCAACCTTGATTGACAGGTGATATGACTTCTGAATAAATTTCAGATGGGGAGGACACATGACCACCTGCAATACACATGTTCCAGAAAGGCAGGGAGGCCATGTTTTTCTCCACGATCCTCATATGTGTGCATGTTTACATATATTATAGGTGCATGATTATATATGTGTGTATGTTGTATATTTGTGCATGTGCATGTGGGGTGTGATAGTGTGTGCGCGCGCAAATTGCAAAATTATAGATGGCATCTGAACATCTCTGTGAGCTTGAATTTCAGTGCAGCAGATCTATACAAACTGTTTTCCTCTTGCTCATACAAGTCAGCAGATGCCAGAGAAACCAGGCAATGATTACGTTAATCCTCCTTTCCATCAACATTGTCTGAATGGAAACTTGTGCTTAAACATATTCCTTGATCAACAGAATTGATCAAGCTTTACGTCAAGTTTTGTGCATAATTTTCAGCCTTTGGCTGACTCGAACTGGATTAAACACAGAAAAAGATTAGGGATGGCTAATCTTGCAAGATTCCTATTATTTGTCATTATAACTTGCCATTGATAAGCAGACGGGAGAGCAGACACCGTTTGATGTGCAGGACTCTTGTGTAGTTTATAACCAGCTGATTTCCTAGTAGTCACATGGGCTGTGGTCTGACACTGATTTTCTTTAACCTCACCATGAAGGGTGGACTCAACGTGACGACACTTGACAGATCTGGAAACTGAAACTTGAACCAGCCTCCAGAAAATCCAGAGGCTGGTGAATGGAGTGAATATTTTATGCTGAACAATCTGTTCCTGCAGATCACATTGATACAGCACATAATGGGCTGGTCTCCTTCCTCATCATGCCATTTTTTGAATGCTGATCCAACTTGCCCCACTCAACCACTCTTTCCCAGCAGTGCTCACAAATCTGATGGATATGAATATCTTTAAGTTTGCCCATGGGTCTGGTCGGCAGATTCGGGGGCAGTGGTGATTTAATTTCAGGTCATAAAAACACAGGTCAAGGTGACACAAAGATGAATGTCCGTGTTATGAAGTTGAGGAGTTATACTGGGATAGAAAAACATTTCTGGCAGATTTAACCATTCGCCCTCACTCTAAATGTTAAATTTTAAATTTAGATATACAGCACGGTAACACGAGCCTGTGATGCCCAAATACCACAATTAATCCACAAACCCCCTACATTTTGAACGTTTCAGAAGAAATTGGAGGACCTAAAGGAAACCCACATAGTCTCGGGGAAGAACATACAAACCTTACAGACAGCGGGGGATTTGAACCCCGGTCGCTGGTTCTGTAATAGTGTCGCACTAACTATCACTGAAGAGCCTGATGTCAAATTTAAGCTGCTAATTCATGGGCTTTACTGACAAAAGGAGGAAAAACCCAACACCCAACCCCAACCAACCAATTTTCCCCTGCAACCGCTGCAACCGTGTCTGCCTGTCCCGCATCGGACTTGTCGGCCACAAACGAGCCTGCAGCTGACGTGGACTTTTACCCCCTCCATAAGTCTTCGTCCGCGAAGCCAAGCCAAAGAAGATGTTGCCGAATCAAAGAATCAGGTAAATAGGTTCCCATCCCACTTCTACCTTGCATACCCCAATAGCCAGGGCAAGAAATCTTTGAAGGAGCAATTCTGCATCAGATTGATGGATGGTGAATTTCTTGTAACTCACGTGTTTCACTCCAGTGGATGTTTCCTATGAATTATAATCCCTTGGATCGGTGCCAAGTCTGTGAAATATCCGAGTCCTGTGAACTTGCTCCAAAATGTGGAACTGGGTTACTGTGCAGCCAATCTGAAACTGTTCCCCGGGGAGAAAAAAAATCTAATGCATAATTAATTGAGCCGCTTGACACGTGATTCCTTTTTTGTTTGAATATTTTATTTATGATTTTCCAAGACTCACATAAATCCTAAAGAACAATCCAATCTTTGTCAACAATGATATATTTTATTCAGAGCCCTTTCCCCGCCCACCCCTCTCCCTTCCCTCCCATACAAGCATTAAAAAAATCCAAGAATCTATAGAGTCACCGTCCTTTAAAAGAACCAAATATAAACCCAAAATAACATAAAGTAAAATGAAAAAGACCCAGAACAAGAGCAGGTCATCTGCGCCCCTGACCCACTTCATTTATCTCAGTCATTCCACTATTAGTCCAGATTTTTACCTCTTCTATTTGGAAGGAGTGTAACTATATTTGTGTACCTATATGATGCCGATAAGGCTACTGCATCCTAATGAATGTGTCATATTTTCTCCTTAAATTGTGATTTTCTCCAGGGCAATACAACTCCGTATCTCTGTATTCCATCATGTAATGTCGGACTTCCACGTGACTGCTATACACTTCCTGCCAAGGCGACCTTCACGATCTGAATTTGAGATGTGTGATTCTTCAGATAGAAGCTTTGTGTCTTTGCCATTGGTCAGTATAGAATTCCTGTGGCCAAAATGCAGAATATTTTGTTCATGAAACTGGGGAAAGTGTGGCCGCTGGGATGGTTTTCTCCCTTGGCATGATTCCATTTCTGCTTTAACATAGGCTTTTGTATATTTATAAGAGGGAGAATTACCCTGACATTCAAGTCAACCTCATTGACATCTGATTGTACAAGTACAACCTAACAAAACAGCGTTCTCCGGCCCTCAGTGGAAAACATGTAGACACGCAACCAGACGCAACACACATACAGCAGACAATACATCTGCAGGATTAGTATTCATAAGTACAAATAAATAAACATATGATATACTGTTTCATAAATATGAGAGTCTCGGTTGGTTGGTGTGAGCAGTTCCTTTGCTGGTTCAGCATTCTCACCGCCTGGGGGATAAAGCTGTTCCTCAGCCCAGTGGTGCTGGCTCTGACACTCCTGTATCTCTTTCCTGATGGGAGAAGCAGCAAGATGCTATGTGTGGGGTGGGAGACTCAATCATTTTGTGAGCCCTCTTCAGACAACGATCCTGATACATCATGTCGAAGGAATGGAGGAGACCCCAGTGATCCTTTCTGCCACTCCTGTGGTCCTGTGGATTGACTTCTGATTCATTTCTCTCCATCAACTGTACCACACTGTGATGGAGCCGGCCAGGTCACTCTCGATAGAGCTCCTGCAGAAGGTTGACATGATGGTGGCCAGTAGCCTTGCCCACTTCAGTCTTCTCAAGAAGGGCAGTCCCTGTGGTGTCTTCCTGACATGTGAGGAGATGTTGTGTGTCCATGTTAAGTGAACTCTAAGCAACTTGGTGCTCTCCACTCTCTCCCCAACAGATAAATGCATGTAATTGTTTTTCTTTTACTACAGCTTTGATAGATCCAGTGTAGAAAGTGGAAGGCATGTATGGAGTCCTTCAAAACTATTGATATAGCCATTTGAAGCATCACAGCTTGAAAGTGGCCACTTCAATATTTTTCTCTCATGGAGTCTGACATATTGGACATTGGAAATACACAGTGTAAAACTTTCTTTGCTGTTATGTGTCCATAATGTATATATTTTATTTAAAATTTAAAACCATAAATAAACATTGGATAGTGAAGATGGTTTTCAGAGATTGCAGAAGGATTTCGACGGCTTAGAAGAGTGGGGTGAAAGGTGGTGGATGGAGTTTAATACTGAAAAATGTGAAATGCTTCATTTTGGAAAAAATCATCAAAACAGCACATATGCAGTAAATGGGAGGGCTTTGAAGAATTCAGAAGAACAGAAAGATCTAGGAATAATGGTTCATCATTCTTTGAAGGTGGAATCTCATGTGGATAGAGTGGTATGCTGGTCTTTATGAATGGGAGGGAATAGTTATTTTTGAGTCCCAGAAAGTGCAAACTGCTTGGATTGTTACCGCCCGACTATTCCCCCAAACACTGACTGCTCCACCTGCTTTCTTGGACGATGTCAGTTCCAGCTACCTTTTGGACGTCAGATTGGAGAACTGAACTGGGATGCCATCTTCTTGAGTTAACTGTGGCCAGGCCCCCCTCACAAGCAATACCACTGGAGGTCAGCATCCACTCAGAGCTTTCCGAAAGAAAATAGAAAATGCTCCAAATAGGTGGGGGAGCTTCGCAGGAGAGAGGAAAATAGAATCAAGGTCATGTCAAAGTGCATCTCAATGAGAGTCTTGACACAAAAATAACTTTCTTTTACTAGATCATCACAGGATCTTGAGTGAACAAAGTGTAGCTGGGAAGACACAGCAAGTCAGGCAGCATCCATGGAGAGAAATAGAGAGTCAACATTTTAGGTCAGGAACTGTTATCAAGACTAAATCATCATTAATCAATAAAGGGTACTGACCTGAAAAGCTGACTGATGTACTCAGTCCCTCCAGCTTCTCTTTGCTTTGAGACAGTTATAGATGTTTTCGGGAGATAAATTGAGGCAGGTTTTTTAGTGTAGGTCACATACAAACACTTCAAAACAGACCTCATTTAAAATACTGGAGCTCTGCTCAAGCCAAACAGGGTGACTCCTGAGAGCCTTTGCAAAAGCTTTGGAGAGTGCCCAAGGGACTTCATTAATGGATTATCATTTTGAAAAACAACAGATGAAAGTGATCGAAGGAGTAGTTTGGAGCAGGAGTCTAACAGGCTTTTCTCTGAGAGAGAGAGAGAGAGAGAGAGAGAGAGAGAGAGAGAGAGAGAATTCAGTTCAGCAGTTTTACAGTCAGCAGCAACAACTGGGTCTGGAACAGGACAAGCTGGAAAGCTTGTGGAAAATCTCCATTTGAAAGACGGGTAGTGGCTGCTTAGTTCAGCCTGGTCAAAGCCCTTGTGCTCCATACAAGAGGAGAGGACTGGCTGCCTAATGTTTCACTTGAAATAAGAGAAACTAAAAGGAACTCTGTGGTGACCTGAAAGAAAGAGGCTATCATCTGGAGAAACCTGATGGAAAAAGTTTCTTCTGCAAGATACTGAAGTGGCTGATTAAAAGTAATCAGTTGTGGGTGTCCAACAAACGACAAATCTCTCTCTGAAAACTGACAAGAACTTTCCTGAGCGGTAACCATTTACCTTTCAAGAACCAAAGCATAAAATGTTAAATTCTATGCACAGTATAAGAATTGCCTGCAACCAGTGAACTTGGAGGAATGAGAAGTGAGATTGGACTGTGAATCAAAGAACTTTTCTGAACTTACACACACTTCATACACGTGCACTTAGAGGGTTAAGTTAGGTTAGTTAAGTTAATAGTGATAAGTTAAAATGTGATTCTGTTTTCATGTTTAAAGATAATTAAAAGCAACGCTTGTTTAAGTAACCATTTATCTTGGTGAATATCTATTGCTGCTGGGTTTTGGGATCCACTGGGCTTGCTCAGCCATCTTTTACCACATAATTGAGCGGTAGATCTCAGAATACTCCTGAGGTAACATAGAGATGGGATCCTTTTGCAGAGAACGCTAAAGCTACAGGTACAGAAATAGAGGTAAATATTCTCAGAAATTCTCTGCTCTTGTGGGCCTCACTGGGAGATGCAACTGGGAATGCTCCAGATTTGAACCTGAATAATTTAAGGAACTATATCAATGCAAATTGATGTTGCTTGCTCTGTGGTTAGAGCACTGGTCTTGTAAACCAGGGGTCATGAGTTCATTTCTCACTGGGGTTAATAGTGGACAAAGTGGCGACTCTGTCTGCCTTATGGTAGATAAAAGTTAAAGAATTTCATGTATGTTACATTCTAAATGTAGTATTAGGACACAATAATGGTATCTTTAAACTTTATAGTTGGATCCTGTGACTTTGCCTCATTGGCAGCTAAATTGAAAAGGTTTGAGAACAACAGCAACCTCTCAGAGACTGTTTAGTTGGTGTTACCAACTTATTGCCTGTTACATCAAAAAATGCAGTGAAGTCAAACCGAATCTCAATGAACATCTACAAATAGATGCACACTATGTGGCGTGAATAAAAGCTCTCATGACTGGTGAGAACATACGCTTTTATTAGCTTATAACTGAGGGTAGGGTCTTCAGAGGGGCTCAGGGTTTACGCGGGTAACCAGGGTGATAGATGGATAAATGGGGGAGGAGCCAGGAGGCAGAGCCAACCATCAGTTTAACAACCATCAGTGAATCTCAGTTCACTGCACACAATTATTACAATATTACAATATTAAATGAGCTCTGCAAACAAACAACAATATACCTCAGCTCCACCTCTTTACATCAAATTATAGGAAGTCACAATTCCTATAATCACTTTTAAGTTGTAAAATGATCGTCTTCTGGTTGAGTAACAAAATACAGAACTGAAATTTACAATGACAATCTGTAAGTCTCTCTTTGGCAAAGAGCTTCCATTGCACAATTAACTCTGTCTTGCCACTGATGACTCACTGTCAAAACTCTTCCCTCACTCTGACTTGATCAAAAATAGCTGCTTGAAAAAAAGAAGTGAACATGGCTGAGAGTGAATGAAGTATTTTTGCAGTGGTGGAATATTCAGAACAATTTGCTTCCCAGAAATGGAAATTACTGCAGCATTATGTTGATACTTCACTGAAGAAGGGGAGTATATCTAATGTTGGAACCATGCCCGTGCCTGTACATGTTCTCTGAACCTGCAGCATTATTCAGCAAAGAGACATGCTGTTATGCGTGGACTGTGAAAGGGAAAGCTGTTTCCAGGAAATCCCAGGTGTGGTTTGCATATTCTCCTGGGCTTTTCTGTGTCAGTCGATGCATCCGTACCAAACTTTCACATTACCCTGCAAGAATATCCCTCTATTAGCCTTGTACTGACAAAAATTACCATCACCTATGTGCAGCACAGGGGGTTAGACTGGTCAGCTTGGACTAGGAGAGGATGTGTGTGCACGCGCAAACCACACACACACACACACACACACACACACACACACACACACACACACACACACGCACACACACACACACACGCACACACACACACACACGCGCGTGCACACACACACACACATGCACACACGCGCGCGCACACACACACACACACACACACACACACACACACACACACACACACACACACACACACACACACACACACACACACGCACGCACACACAAACACACAAATACAAACAAACAAAATCCAGATATAATTTATGGGTTTCTAGAATTGTGCAGCAGATTTCAGATTTAGATTTATTTCTAGAGTACATATATGACATCACATACATCCCTGAGATTCTTTTTTCCTGTGGGTGTGACAGAATTACCATGAATTGGTTGTGCAAAAGAAAACTGTACACACTATTAACATAAACAAAAAACTGTAAACAGATAATGAACATAAACAAATTGACTGTGCAATACAGAGAGAACAAAAAGAGAATCAATAAAATGCAAAAGTAAATGAGTCCCTGATTGAGTTTGTCATTGAGGAGTCTGGTGGTGGAGGGGTAGCAGGTGTTCCTGACCTTGGTGGTGTGAGTATGGTCACACCTACACCTCTTTACTGATGGCAGCAGCGAGAACAGAGTGTGTGCTGGGTGGTGTGGGTCTCTCCGACAGCAGCATTCCCAGTACTCAATAGTGGGGATGGTTTTGTGAGAGATGGGAAAACTGATCTAAAATTATGAACATGAAGGAAACTAAAATTCATACATCAGTTAATGGCTGTAACCAGTACAAACAGGATGAGCTTGGGAATTAGGATGCAGGAAAGCAGAGTCAGCACGATTAACATAAGAATTTTCTAGTCTTTGTGACAAGATCAATGAGCCACCATAAGAATAAGATAAGGAGCTGTAAGGAACAATAGAATGTAGGAAGTTGAGGTAGTCTGGATAGACAGAAGTGCCAAGTTCTACATATCTAATTAGTTAACCTTACACAGATTTACAAAGTTATACATATTAAATTAGCCAACCCTAGACAGGATGAGCCAACTCTTCATACCAAGAGACTGTAGCTCCGAGAATCAGGAAGGTGTGAATAAGGACAATAACATGAAGGGACACCGACAGGATACTCCCTGGTCCTCCAAGTATACTGAAACTGCATGTAGGCAGGAAGGATTGCCTCTGCCAAACCCATCCAGGGGGCAGAAGAATGTAAGGGGGAGGGTATTCTGATACTGAAATTTACTGTATAAAAGTTGGGTGAGACCCAGTGTATGTGTGTATTCCCAGGGTAAGGGGAAGCACCCAACTTTGCATTGTTGTTGTAATAAATGTTCTTTGTTCTCAATTTTTGTCTCGAGCAATTTCTTTAAAGGTAATTCTGTTTCTAACAGTTTTGCCTGTGATGTCCTGGGCTATGTCCACTATTTTTTAGAGGGCTTTATGCTCAGGCATATTTGTGTCCCTATAGCAGGCTGTGATGTTTTCACCAAACCTCTGTAGAAATTTGCCAGGGTTTCTGGTGTCATACCAAACCTCCGCAAACTCCTGAAGAAGCAAAGGCATTGATGTGTTTTCTTCTCGATGCCATTGGAGTGTTGGGTCCAGGAAAGATCCTCTGAGATAGTGACTCCCAAGAACCTAAATGTGCTCCCCCTCTCCACCTGTGGGAAGAAGCTGTTTCCCAGCCTTGAAATCCTAGTATTTATGCTCCTCTAACTCTTCCTTGAGAGTAATGTCTCAAAGATACTGTGGGCTGGATGGTAAAGGCCCCTCAATGATTCTCTGAGACCTCTTTAAGCACCGTTCCCTGTAGATATCATCCCTTTGTGCTGACCTCCTATCTGATGCTTTGCACTCACCCACCACTTAGTTTGGCTTAAGTGGTTTGTTTGTGTGTCGCCTGGAAGCTTTTGCTGAATCTATCTGGAAGAATGCAGGCATAAGAGCAGTAATGATGCCAAATAGAGGGGTGATACTCAGGTCAAAGCTTCCTATTATGGTGATGACATCACCATCTTCTGCTCAGACCCTTCCCTCCCACCCCCCCCCCCCACCCCATCAATCTCAGCAGCCAGTTTGAACTTGACTTAGGGGCCAGAGTCATTTACACTGAGGCCTCATTCCCTGGCAACTTGCCCATCTAATCGTCAGTTCCCCCTCTGTCCTGAGATGCCAAGAATCTCATTTGGAGGAGCTGGAGTGTGTGACAAGAGTTGGCTGGAACAGATGACCAAGGGAAAACAAGAGGTGAGATTGCAGGAGTTGTGCTCCCTCTCCATGACAAACTAAACCCTGGTCATCAGGTGCAAGGCAGGTCTTGGCACAGGTGTGGCCCAAACCCGTTTTCCTGAGCTGCGGCATCATTTGAATCATCTAGTCCTGAAGATCCAGATTGGACATCCCCTGTTAGCCCATGATGCACAGGATTCTGAAGAAATGACCCAACATTGCCCTCATCTTGATGGCCACCTTTGTATGGCTGGATCGAACTATGTGCAGACAAGTTGGCAAAAGAATTAGACAAACACCAATGGCTGTGTGCGTATCTGTTCTTTATCCCTGAAGTTCAAGTTCAAGATTATATATCATCTTTATTGGAAAAGTACCACCCGATGACAGAGTGTCCTCTGGTCCAGACATAGCACGCATACAGGCAAACGATACATATGCGGAACAAATATTCATATATACAAATAAATAAATATTATTTAATATAAAGTGGGGTCACAGAGGGATTGCATGAGCAGCTCATTCAGTCATTCAGCAGACTCACCGCCCATGGGAAGAAGCTGTTCCTCAGCCCGGTAGTGCCGTCTCTGACAAGCTATGATGGGAGCAGCTAAAGGATGTGTGCAGGGTGAAAGGGTCCTTGTCCACTTTGTGAGTTGTGAAGGATGGGCCTGTCTTGTTGCTGTGCACTCTTCCATTTGGTTGGACTTTTCAGTCCTTTTAGGGAAAGTTTCTGCAGAAATAAAAAACACCTTTGACCACAAATCGATCAGTGACAAACACAGAATGTCCTGCAGGCCAGGTTGGAGAAGAACATGATGGATCCTGCGGGATAGTGTGTGCTCCTTCATAAAAGTAATTGATGGCATAATTAATGTAAAGCAAGAGATTTACATTTTTTTGTATTTACTGCATAAATATTTTGAAATAAAATGTAAAATAAATTTCAGCAAGAAGGTGTAAAATCTGGCACTGGGTTGTTTTAACTTGAATGGAAACTGTCTTTTAGCACCATTCACCATTCCAAGAAAATTAAAGCCTCTTTCTAAAATTAGTCACTAAACTTTAGAAATTATATATAACCAATTCTACATCTATTGTAATATATAATCCTTGTTCTGCTGTAAACCACATGCAAGTGTTGCAACGTAAAACTGAGAAAGTGAAAGTGCTTTGGGGAACAGGGATATTCCCTTCCTTGGAACGTCAGTATGATTGGCAGCTTCCACTGCAGGAGATGATGTGAGTGAGGGAAGGGAGTCCCCATAAATAGGAACTCATTGGACCCATGTGGCAGAACTGGATTCAGCAGAGAGAGCTGCTGCATCAGGAAGATCCTTCATCAGACATCTCAGCACAGAGTGGGAGGGAGATGGTGAGAGCAGCCCCCGTAACGGTGCTCATCCTCCTCCTGTGTGTCGTGGTCGCCCAAGGTATGTTGTGATGTCTGAACTTATTGTATCCTTTCCTCTTCATTCAGAGAGCTCCTTCCACCTCAGCGTCCTTTTCTCTTCTACTCTCATATCTATATCATCCCCTCTGCCCCCTTTCCCCCCTCCTGTCCTCTCCTTCTCCCCCCCCCAACCTTTTGATTCAGGTGCCTACCTTTTGATTCAGGTGTCTGCCTTTTTTTTTGCTCATACCTTGAAGGACTCAGGCCTGAGATGTCGGTTACCCTTTACCTTATTGATGTTGAGTTTCTCCTGCATTTTTCTGTGTTGCATGCTTTTGCTTTTCAATGTACACAAAGCAATTATGTTGCCAATGCTCTCGATAATGCAGCGTTATAGAGAAGAATTTTAAAATTCTGTCCACTGAAATTTAACTAATGTAAGACTAATCCAGGCAGTTAAACTGCAGAAGTGAAAATAATTAAAAATTTAAATTTAGACATGCAGCATGGCAGCAGGCCCTTTCGACCCACAAGCCTGCGCCGCCTATCTGCGCCCAATTGACCTCCAACTCCTGTACGCATCGAGGGGTGGACGAAAACCGGGGAAGACCCATGCAGACACAGGGAGAGCATCCAAACTCTTTACAGTGATACAAAACTGTGGTCAAAGAGAATACCCATTCTTACCGTGGATTACAGTTGTGGTCTTTGCTATCAAACTTCTCAATTTTAGGAACAAACGAATGTCTGCAATACTCCATTAAGTGTTTGTGCAGGCTCTTAATGTACAAATGTACCGGAAGAGTGCTAACAGGTTTGCAGGCAGCAGCCCATTGAACAAACAATGAAATCTGAGTAATCTTTCCTCAGGTATTCCGATCCCTGGAACCCAAGGACGGTGCCAGTGCTTACGGGTCAGTTCTGTGGTTATTCATCCAAAGCTCATAAAAAGCTTGAACTACATTCCCAGAGGATCTCACTGTGAAGACGTAGAGATAATGTAAGTCAATTAAGTCAGACTATCACCCTTACCCTTTCTCCCATTGTGACATTTACTTAATAAGTTGTGAACTTTAAGAGGAGCATTTGATTTCTCTATGTTAAATATTTCCTTCTCTTCACAGTATCTCATTGAAAAGTAAAGAGACAGTGTGTCTTGATCCTGAAGCCAAGTGGGTGGAGGTTCTGATAACATCTTTGAAAGGTCAGTGTTTGCCAGAATTCAGACTTCGCTTGCAAACAAATGTAATTTCTTTCACCATCTGAGACTGGACCTTCACAGAGGAAGATGATGTCTGCTCTTCCCTGCTGAACATTCATCATCCCCCCCCAAGCCCCAGTATTTCAACATGCAGAGTACCCCTTCTGCATGCATTTAATTTAAAAAATTTAGATATATAGCCCGGTAGCAGGCCCTTTAGGCTCACGAGCCCGAGCCGCCCAATTACACTCACCTACATCTCCCAGTACGTTTTGAACCATAACCTGGAATATTAGCTAACTACTTAATGTCAAAGCTCAGCCACTTACTATCTGCACCAATGTCGTTGTTCATTGTTGATATAAGCAGGAGTAGATTTTGCGTCCCAACTGCAGAGTATGAATCACGGCAAGGCTACCAAGGTTTGTTGGAAGTGGAAAAGGTTGATGGGAAAGGAGGTTTAGGTGATTGGATGGGGTGGCAATCATACAGAATTCTCTGAACTGGGTGGAGTAGAGCTTCTTGCTGTTGGATCCTGTGTGGTGGGGCACTGTATTACAGTCATTATACTGGTTGTCCCACCCCTGATACTGTAACTCCTCCCCCTCCAGGATTCCTAATAAAGCCAGTATCACACAATCCCCTCCCTCAGTACTGCCTTGGAAATGGGCCAACAGCATGTAAGTTTATAGTGATTAAATCCTATTGATCTCAACCTGGCCTGTTGGGTCTAATTGATAGCGCTGCATCCTGTTTCCTCACACTCCTCCCTGCACCTCATAAATGACGGAAAGTTGAGAGGTGTCATGAGGTTACTCACTAAACTGCAAGGCACTCAAGCATCCAACTTGTTCTTGTCACCACTGGATTTTTGTGGCTGGTCCTGCTGGGTCTCCATTAATGGGAACGCTCAAGGATCTTGATGGCGGGGAGTTGGTGTCATTCAATGTGGTCCGACCCTCTCTTGTTGCACAATGGTTGTTGCCCGGCATTTGGGTGATGCCAAAGTTACTCAGTGCTTTTCCATCCCTGCCGGAATGTTGTCCAAGCCTTCATTCCTGCAGGAAAGGGCAGTTTTCATTTGAAAAGATTTAGCAATGGAACAGAGCACTACCTCATCCATTTTAAATAATGTGCATTGCAACAGCCACAAGATGGTGCAAAACTTCCAAATTTTAGCAAAGTGCTCCTTTTTATGTCTGCATGACAACTGTCTTAATAGTGTGCTGAATACAATCTATGCAGTACTAACAATGCATATTGCTCAATTTTATTTCAGGTGTCAAAAATAAACAATCAAAGAATAAAGCTGGGATCTGATGGATTACCATCATGAATTACCTGACAGGGATGAACGAAGATGCACCCTGTGTGCATTGCCTCTTTGATGTTACCTCCTTATGGTTCACTGCAGTGCTTTCTCTTGACTGCCTTCTGTGAATAATTGCACGGTTCATCCCTGACGCACAATGTGTTTACTTCCCATCGCGACACCTGGTTGCAGTTGATATTTGTCGTGTTGTGTTTGAGATTTGTTTAGGTCTGTGGTAATGGAAGCGATTTTACTACTGCTGAGTGTTATGTCACAAGCAGTTGATAAGTACTTCTCCAGACATTCTAATTAGCAAATGGGACACAGGCATTCCGTGGAAAAGGTGAAAGGAATGCGTGCCATTTGCTAAAATGCGGCAATACAGGCGGTTCAATCAGTGTAGCGGTTAGCGCGATGCTATTACATCAGCCATGACCCGGATTTGGTTCCTGTGCTGTCTGTAAGGAGTGTGTACGTTTTCTCTGAGTCTGCACACCTTCCTTCAGCCCCTCTGGTTTCCTCCTACCCTCCAAAACCAACAATTGTAGGTTAATTTGGGTGTAATTGGGCGGCACGGGTTTAAACGGCCGGAATCGGCTTCTACCATGCTGTATATAAAATATAAAATTCAAAAATATGTCAGGAGGAGATGTTAGTTTTAGAATAAATTATTTCATTAATTCTTCTGGATGTATATTTTGAATCTGCTTGGAAATCCAGTGGATGGTGTTGGAGTGTGGAATAATTGACTGAGAGAGCTGTGGACTGCCAGAAGGAACTGCACCAGCACACGCAAGTTTAAGTTCAAATTCATTTATACGTGAAATCCCACACAGCTTTGAGATTATTTTTCCTGCGCCCAGGCTGAACTTTGACTTTATCGGTAATTGTAAGCCATAAACACTTCACGTCCCTCACACTTCCATCGTCCCAATCCCACATCCCCATGCACATAACACTGACAGGAGATGGTAGGTCTCCTGCTGACTTGAACCCATTCAGTTATCACACGCCACCTTGGCAACCCCCGCCGGTTTTGTCAGAGGCTGATGTAACCAGGAGCTACCCTTTGTTAATTCAATGAGATAACCTAGTTTAGAATGTAGAACATTTAAAAATTCTAATTTTACCAGAGGATATCATGCGATTTTGCACTGATTTCAAATCATATCCTTGCGAATTTTGTGTTTCCACTGTTCATAGTCTGTGATATATTTTTGGTAGTAGTACTGACCAAATATATTTATTTCAGAAATGTTTTTGTAAAACAGGATACAAACCTGTTACAAATGTTGTTGGTGTCATTTTATAGCAGTGTTTATGGACCATTGACATTATAACTGAAACTGTGTGATTTCCTCTGTAAATTTTCAGACT
Source organism: Narcine bancroftii (assembly GCF_036971445.1). Taxonomy (NCBI): domain Eukaryota; kingdom Metazoa; phylum Chordata; class Chondrichthyes; order Torpediniformes; family Narcinidae; genus Narcine; species Narcine bancroftii. Next base: position 227,062,983 of record NC_091471.1, read on the forward strand.
TTCATGTCATTCCAATGTCCGTGGGAGCAAATTTCCAGAATGTGCGATTTTTATGTAAATTACTTACATTTGAAAAGGCAATGATACTAATGGTCAAATTATCAATGGAGGAAATTTAATTTGTAAATAGGAATTTTTAATATAAATTTGTGATAGAACTCTTTTACCCTCCACATTGCTTGGCCAAACCTCACAAAGTTGATGCCTGTGAATGAATTGGTTGAGCAAATTAAGTAAAATAAACTTGGCTTCTCATAAAGAATTTGATGTCATTGCTTCTGAATGTTCAGCGTACAGTTCCACGATTCTCTTTTTAATAAATAAACAAGGCTGAAAAACGAAGAGCAAGTTCTCCAAGGGCAACTCCAACGACAGTGGGATTTCCTGAAGCTTTGTTTTAACCCTCGCACTAAGTGGACCCAACACTGCAATGTGAAAGCAGTGAGGGTGCAGTTGTACAGTGCTGATGAAATCCAGGGGTTTCTGGCTGGCTTAAATTCTTGCAATCTACCCTGGTTAGAGCAAACCTGCAGTTTTTTGGTGCCCCATACCTCAAGATCGATATATGACCCTCCAAGGGTTGATGAGAATTATATTTGGCCCTTATGTCTACAACAAAGAAAGACCATCCGAATCTTTGAACTGTGAAATTTCACTGGATGGAATAGGAATGCAATTTCTAACTCTCATCTCTTGCAACTAGAGGCTTATCTTTCTGGCAAAAAAGAGGATTCACTCCAGAATGAGTAACTCCTAGATCTCAGGCTCCAGGAGATCATCAAACACAGTTAGAATCAGATGGCCATTCAGTATGAATCTGATATTTTGGTCTGAAATTAATTTGAAAGGAACCAATTAACTGAAATGCTCAAAGTAGCAGACACAATTGGTGCAGGTGAAATAGAGTCAGGTTACAAGGCTCAAGATTAGCCTTGGAAATGGGCCATTGATTAGAGTCATGTGATATTTATTCACTGAATGGAATTTATTGAACAGATCAACAAGGGTGTCATTGAACAACAGAAGTTCAGAAATCCCAATGATGTCCAGCAAAACGTGTGTGTGTCTGTATGAGTGAGAGAGGGGAAGAGAGAGAGCGAAAGAAAGAGAGACACCTCTCATCCTTGTGTGCGTTAGCAAGTATGTGCGTCCAGTGCCAGGTGCATGCCTATTCTGTTTATGAGCATTGGGTCCCGTGCAGTAGAGCTGGTCACCAATTGCTTTGGTCCTCCTTGCCACCAAAATCTTTGTGGTAGCTGGTGAGAGTCTTGGAAAGGCAGTTGTAGACATGAACACAACCCTATTATGATGTCTGGTGAATGTAACTGCTTTGACAGGTAGATGTTGAATAAGGTAGATCAGGCAAACAATGGCTAGTTGAGAGAACAAGGCAGAGGTTCAGCTTCTTCTCAAGACACATAATAGATGATGAACATTGCCTTTTTGTCATATTTTACTGTCAATGACGAGTTTGTTAATGACAGTCTCCCTGTTGTCTGCCAGAGGGTAAGAATTGGAAATGAAAAGCAAATAAAACTGACGATGCTGGAAATTTGAACAGGACAAGCTGGCAAGCTTGTGGAAAACCCCATTTGTAAGATGGGTTGTGAATGCTTAGTTCAGCCTGGTCAAAGCCCTTGTGGAGAGTACTGGCTGCCTAATGTTTCACTTGAAATAAGTGAAACTAAAAGGAACTCTGTGATGACCTGAAAGAAAGAGGATATCATCTGGAGAACCCTGATGGGGTGAGTTTCTTCGGCAAGATGCTGAAGTGGCTGGTTACAAGGAATCAGTTGTGGGTGTTCAGCGAACAACAAATCTCTCTCTGAAAATTGACAAGAACCTTTTTGAGTGGTAACTATTTACCTTTCAAGCACCAAAGCCTGGCGAACGTCATAAATGTTAAATTCTGTGCACAGTATAAGAATTGCCTGATATTTGTGAACTTGGAGGAATGAGAAGTGAGATTGGACTGTGAATCAAAAAACTTTTCTGAACTTACACACACATTAAATACACATACGTTTAGAGTTAGAAGTTAAGTTAGTAGTAATAAATTAAAATTTGAACATGTTTTCATGTTTAAAGATAATTAAAAGTAACTTTTGTTTAAGTAAACATTTATCTTGGTGAATATCTATTGCTGCTGGGTTTTGGTGTCCTCTAAGCTTGTTACAGCCAGAAAAACTTAACAAGCCAGGTAGTGTCTCTCAAAAGAAAAAGTGGTCTTTGCCCAGCCACCAACCTGCACCGCCATCTTCCCCCAGATGTCTTCCGCCTGCAACAATGACGTCACTTCTGCCAGTATCGAAGATATCACTTCCCCCAGTACTGCTGGCGTCACCTCCTGCTTCATGGCTGGCCAGGTTGCCCGACCGCACTGATGTCATGTGCATCCACTGGGCACCGTCATCTTGGGCCAGCGGGCCCTGATTGCACAGCGATGGGACAATGTGGTCAACACCTGATTGCCCACCCAATGCACCCCATGCCCGGGAAAAAAGCCGCTGGCCGTTATTCGCCTCATCCATCTGGAGCAGCGACTCGGACCCTGAGATGATCCTAGTGTCCACCACCTTAAAAAGGGACATTCCCCACGGACTTGGGTGCTCAAATATGGACATTGCTGTCAGTGGGAAGGTAACAAAATGCCTGTTCGATAGCGGTCGTACTGAGACCTTCATGCACCCAAATGTGCCTGGGCACTAAAGCTCAAAATCTACCCCACAAACTTTGGTATTGCTTTTGCAGCTCAGTACTACTCCATCACAGCCCTTGGGTCCCGCTCAGTGGATTTGACAGTGTGGGGGGGGGGGGGGGTGGGGGAGGAACATAACACGAGTTCAGGCTCCTTGTTATGCCCAAGCTCTGTGCCCCAGTCCTCTAAGGGCTGGACTTCCAGTTCCACCTCCAAAGCCTCACTCTTGCCTTCAGCAGGCCCTTCCCCCTATTCACACTCCACAGCACACAGTCCTGCCACTGCCCCCAATCCACCTGTGGCCTCTCCACGCTCTGGATAACCCCTCCTGCCCTCCTCACCTACCTTACATCAGATTGAAAGCCCATAGCTGCCAGGAGTAGGCGCTATTGCGCAGTCGACCTGGCCTTCATTAAGGCAGAAGTGAGGCGGCTTCAGGCGGAAGGTATCATAGAGCCCAGCACCAGTCCCTGTAGAGCCCAAGTCCTAGTGGTAAAAGGGGGTAGCAAACTAAGGATGGTCATCGATTATAGCCAGACCATAAACCAGTACACACAGCTGGATGCCTACCCCCTACCCCGAATAGCTGACATGGTCAATGAGATAGCCCACTATAAGGTTTTCTTGACAATTGTCCTAAAGTTGGCCTACAACCAGTTCCCTATCCTCACTTGGGATAAACCATACACCGCCTTCGAGGCAGACGGGCGCCTCTACCAGTTCCGCCGGGTTCCGTTTCGGGTCACTAATGGGGTCTCTGTCTTTCAGCGGAAGATGAATTGCATGGTAGACTGGCACAAGCTAAGGGCGACCTTCCCGTACTTGGACAATGTCAACATCTGCGGCCACGACTAGCAGAACCACGATGACAACCAGGAGAGATTTCTCCGGATGGCCGAGGAGCTGAACTTCATAACAATGAGTAGTGCTTGTTCAGCACCACCCGCCTCACTATCCTAGGGTACATCGTGGAACATGGTGTTGTTGGTCCTGATCCAGAATGCATGCATCTACTAATGGAACTGCCCCTTCCCCACACGCTCAAGGCCCTCTGCAGGTGCCTTGGGTTTTTCTCCTATTACTCCCAATGGGTCCCCTACTTCTCGGACAAGGTCCGCCCACTGGCCCAAGCCACCACCTTTTCTCTCCCCCGTGAGGCGCAAGCAGCTTTCGCTCACATCAGGCAGGACATCACCGATGCCATGATGCATCCCGTGGATGAAGACACCCCATTCCAGGTGCAATGGCTCTGATGTTGCCCTCGCAGCCACCCTTAACCAAAGGGGTCAACCCATGGCCTTTTTCTTCCGGACCCTCACGGTTCCAAGCTTGGACACTCTGCCATTGAAAAGGAAGCCCAGGCGATCATGGAAGCGGTCCACCACTGGCACCACTACCTGGCTGGCAGGAAGTTTACCATCCTCACCAACCAACGCACAGTGGCTTTCATGTTCAGCAACACCTCATAAGGGCAAGATCAAGAATGATAAGATCTTGCACTGGAAAGTCGAGCTGACCACGTACAGCTATGACATCCAGTACAGACTAGGGAAGTTCAACAACACTGCATGACCAACTGCAGGCACTGCATGACTCCCTTTGTCACCCGGGCGTCACGCACCTGCACCATTTCAAGTCCCGCAACCTCCCCTTCACCGTACAAGAAGTCCGGACCATGATCGAGTCATGCAGAGTCTGTGTGGAGTGCATACCATGCTTCTTCTGCCCACCACAGGCCCACGTTGTCAAGGCCACTCGGCCATTCGAACAGCTTAGCATTATATTCAAGGGCCCCCTGCCTTCCACGAACAAGAACGTCTACTTCCTTGCGGCTGTAGACGAATATTCCCATTTTCCCTTCGCTATCCCTTGTCCTGATACCTCCACAGCCACAGTTATCAGGGCTCTGACGCAGATCTTCACCATTTTCGGATACCTGGCATTCATCCACAGTGATTGAGGGTCCGGCTTCATGAGTGAGGAGCTGCGTTAGTACCTGGTAGTGCAAGGCATCATGACTAGTGGCACAACTAGCTACAACCCGAGGGGTGGAGTGCGAAAATGGGATGATCTGGAAGGCAGTCCTTCTGGCCCTGAGGTCTGAGGTCCAAAGGCTGGTCCATCGACTACTGGCAAGAGGCCCTCCCCAAGGCACTCTATGCCATTAGTTCGCTCGTGCATGGCTACCCATCAACCCCTCACGAGCGCATTTTCTTATTCCCCAGGAAATCGGCGACTGGGATTTCACTCCCAGCTTGGCTCATATCTCTGGGACCGGTGCTCCTACGCGAACACTTGCAGGCCCATAAGGCTGATCCGCTGGTTGAGCAGGTGCTCCTCCTCCATGCCAACCACAACTACTCCTACATCAGGTACCTCAGTGGCTGTGGTGACACCGTCTCAACCAGGGATCTGGCACCAGCAGGGGCACCACCTCCCGACCCAACATCTCCACCATGGGTACCCTTGGCCCATCCAGGATCCAGGGGCTAAAATACTTCCTCCCCCTCCTCCAGAAAACCCCACTTCTGTCAGACCACACCTACCCGGCCACTCCCCCACCCACTCCATGGACAGACATGCAGGTAGACAACACACTGCCCACACCAACGTCCGCCACGGCTATGCTGGACCCAGCCAGCCAGCTCTCAGGCAGCAACCACACCCTCGCCGACCTTTGACCAGAAGCCAACCCTATCTAAATTTGTAAATTTCCCCCTCCTCCCCACCCCAGGACAATTTTAAGAAGGGGGGTAAATGTGATGATATGACCACCAGCCTACTGCAGGGGGCGATCTCTGTATCTGCAGGAAGACCACCTATGGGGCTGACTCCACATGGCCGGCTGTCAATCAGCCGATCCGAATAGAAACCTGAGCCGGCCCCACCTGTTCAATCACACGGGAGCCACCAAGGCATGAACTGGCGTTCAAACTTTTACTGGAATAAAGCCTTTTGAGTTTTGAGCTTGCTTGCTGCTACCTCACTGCACTGCACTCAGTATCTGCCATAACACTTGTGCTTTTCAGCAGGAGAAAAAAAAATTAAACATGCAAAATATTATTAACAGTTAAGCTGGGAAGATTTTTATTAGTTATTGCTCTCTGACCATTTATTGGTGAACCAGGGACAAACCTGGTGAAGGTATACAATGGGGTCAGCAAGATGTGTGGGGACATATCCTATTTTACCCATTTACATGAAATCAAAGATCAAGGAGAAGAAATGCACAGGAACAAATATGTTGACAGTAATCAGCGGATCAACAGTGAAGCTGATGGCTTCTTCATCGTTGTTGCAGGTTTGGATCTGGGGCCCGATGGTTTGAACTTATCTGGAGCCCTTATTCATCTGCAGAGGGTGCGGGAGCAGGGAAGACAAATCCAGGGACACCCGGTGCCTCCGACGGATTCTCTTTTGCTTCTTGCTCTTTGAGAGTAAGGGCGCTGAGCAATGCTTATGCCAATTGTGCATCTCTGTCTACCTTGTGGCAGTTTAAAGGCAAATTTGCAGAATATTACATTTCTCTTTTATAACTAGCATTTAATTTGATAGGCAAATTGGAGCCAACCTTGATTATGGACCAGAAAACCAATTGGAATGCAAAACAATCGAAACAAAATCTGAAGATTGCGCTTGACTACAGATTCCAACGTCCAGAGTCTCCTTTGTCTCGGGAGTGTAAAGCAAACTGATTTCCTGGAATTCTCATGGGCTCGCACCCACACACTGTCATCTGACACTGGAATTTCCTTTGCCAATTGGAGAAGTAAACATGACTGCAGCCTCTGCTGGTATGTGCATCTGGAAAGTGAAACTTGAGTCAGCTCCAGAAGGCACTTGAAGCTGAAATTTCGTCACTTCATACACAGCAAACATAATGAGCGCTTGATGCTGGAGAATCTGTTCAAGCTTAAAGGCTCAAATGATCATCAGTTATCAAATCTTGAAGCACACTATAAGTTGGTCTGCTCATTTCTTTAAGATAGTTATCTGATGACAGGAGAATTCTCTTCACAATGAAGAAAAATCCCCATACGCCTGGTGTGGATGTGTCAAATGTCTATTGTTCGCAGAAGACTTCATGAACTGAAAAACTGCAAGATGCCACAGAAACAGGATGGCCAGATTACAGTTTGCCAAGAACTATTTGAAAGAGCCTGCAGAATTCTAGAAATAGGTCTTGAGGACAGATGAGTCCAAGATGAACCTGTATCAGAGCAAAGTGTGGAGACATAAAGCAACTGCCCAAGATCCAAAGCATGGCACCTCATCTGTGAAACATGGTGGTGGGGGTGTTATGGCCTGGGCATGTATGGCTGCCACAGGTACTGGCGCACTTATCTTCATAGACGAGGAAAATGCTGATGGCAGCAGCAAATTGGTGTATAGAAACATAGTATCTGCTCAAGTTAAAGCAAATGCCTCCAAACTCATTGGACGGCGCTTCATCCCACAGCAAGACAATGATCCCAAACATATTGCTCAAGCAACAAAGGAGTTTTTCAAAGCTAAAAACTGGAAAATTATTGAATGGCCATCAGTCACCCGATCTAAATCCAATTGAGCAGGCCTTCCATATACTGAAGAGAAAACCTCAGCATGGCAAGCCCCCTGAAACAAGCAGGAGCTGAAGATGGCTGCAGTAAAGTCCTGGAAGAGCATTACCAGAGAAGATAATCAGCATCTGGTGATGTCCAGGGATGTATCTTCGCAAAATACCACCTATGGCAGGGGTGGCCAATGCATCAAAATGAACGGCGACAAGGAGGTATCACGAGAGCTGGCCTTGATGTTGAATTTAGCATTGTATAATTGAGTGAGAACGGTAGGACGACGAAGGGGGATGAGTGCACCAAGCGTAGAAGAAATGGGAGAGTGTTCCTTGTATGATGGGTGGCGGCGGCGGCACTGAGCATGGTGGGTGTGGGGGGGCTTCCCTTCAAGTGGCATCCCTCCCTTCAAGTGGTGCCCTGGGCATATGCCATGCCTGTCATACCTTAGATCCGCCCCTCAATGTCTATAAATCACAGGCTTCAAGCATCAATGAATGAATGCAAGTGTAGCTCGAATAAAGGCTCTCATGATTGGCGGGAGAGCCAATGCTTTTATGAGCTTATATCTATGGGTAGGGTCTCACAGTAGTCTTTGGAAGGATTCTGGGTTTAGGCAGGAGACCAGGTTTTATGTGTGAACAGATGGGGGTGGAGCCGGCCATCGGGACCCAGTTCACTGCAGCAAGGGACATGACTCCTTTAATAGACATAGCATTGCTATTCCCAAATGTTATGGCGCCCTGAAATGAGGGGACTTGGTATAAAAAGTGCTGTAATCTCTACATGGTCAAACCAAAATATACACAAATGTAATCAAGAATATGCATTTTAATCACATGTGAATTGTTTGATAACAAATTCAAAACGCAGGGTAAAATAAAGAAAAAAAGAAGTGTTTTTGCCTCAAACATTACGGAGGGAACTGTAAATGCAAAGGATATCAATATCCCATCGGTTGTGTATGGATCTTGTGAGCACAGGCGGGGAAAGATCTCAAAGCATCATGGAAGGTTCAATGGTGTAGTGTTGGATTAGCCAGTGATTCCTGGAGTACCTTACACTGAAATGCTGGAGAAACTCAGCAAGTCACACAGCATTCTTTATGTAGCAGATATAAAGGAGCATAACCAACGTTTCGGGCCCGATTGCTTCGTCAAGGCACAATAACAAAAGGAGCTAGACACCTGCATAAAATAATGGGTCCGGCTACGCAAACAGCTAAAGTGCTTCTCAAAATTGTTGCATTGTTTAAGATCCCTTGGCCAATTGGAGTGATGTTGATATCTTCCTGTGGTTATTTATCCATTAACGACAGACAACTTTAAAGATTCCTTTACTCAGGGTTGGGAAGTTCCTTAGGATTTTCCCCTCTTTGACAATGTTCATCTTTGGAAAGTCGGGCAAACTGAAAGTGGAAGAGCTGAATAAATAGGATTTCAGTGGAGCACCCTCCAGTCAGACGTCAGCCACGGAGACCAGCAGTGGTAAACAGAGGGCTTTTCAGTAGAGATCAAGTCAGCAGGCCAATTCGAAAATGAACTGTGCATCTACCATGACAATTCTGATCCTGCTTCTGCAGGCCTTTGCTGCTCGGGGTATGTTATGTTTTATTTCTCATTGTTCTGCAGTGTGGCAAAAAAGTAACTGTATCTCAGTGATTTGACTCCAAGTTTATCTTGGTACGATCCGCATTTTTATGGAAAAAAAATACCATAAGAAAATAACTTTTGGCTGAAGTATGCACTGTACATAGCAATGACACATTATGGCAGCAGGCTGAATCAATTTAATCCCATTCAGCCCAAAGCTCAATGGCAACTGGAATTGATGAACTAAATGATGCATGTGGAAATTCTCCCCTTCTTTTTTTAGTTGTCATGGACTAACTCCTTGACTAATGTAGAAGACCAGCTCGGCTGTTCAGATGCTTAAATCTCTGCCTTGAATGTAACCAACAATTGTGCAACTATTGATTTCTAAGGAGTGAATTTCTGAGTAGATTCACGATTTGACGAAAGAAGTTCATCCTCGGTCAGAGGTTAAAAAAAAATAAAGCAGTGCGCGCCAGTTTGGTGAACTGGAAAAAATGTGATTTTTTTTCAAGCTACCCTGTTACTCCCATGCCGGCTCTCACCTGAAGCCTGGCCACCCTCAGGCCAGAACTTCCAATGCCAACTCTCACTGTATGGCTCCCGATGACAGAGACACTCACCACAATCCCGATCTCGATGCTGGATCCCACAAGCTCATGTCCTGCTACTACCACCCCTACCCCTTACACCTCTATCCCCATCTCCTGCTCTGAGCTCCTTTCAAACCCCCAACCCTTAGACCCTCTCATCACCCCCTTCCATTCAGTGACCCCCTACTCTTCACCTCCCTCCCTTGACGTCCCCAAACCACCCTCCTGTGACCTCCACCACCCTCCCTCTCCCCCTTTCTGACCTCTCCTACACCCCATCTCTGAACTTCCCTACCCTCTACCCACCTCGTCGGACCACCCAAATCACCTCCACCCTCTGACTTCCGCTAACTTCCATCTCGACCCTCTGCTCTCTCTAAAACTTCACCTCTCTCCAATACCCTCCACCACACCGACTCCCACTCTGACCCCTGCTTGTTCTTTACTGTCTACCATCTTTACCATCCCCTCAGACCTTCCCCTCTCTGTGAAGGAACACTTGGTCCTCAGCTGAGGTCTTATCTTCGTCCCCCTCTGCCCACACCTTAATGAGTTCTGTGCACTCTTCTTCCATCAACTGTGAATCTCCACCCCCAATCCAGGACCCGTTCTCCCACTTTATGCCTTTCTCCTCATGGGCATCTCGCCCTGGCCAGCTGCCTGCTTGGAATCTTTAAAAAAAAATGTCACCGAGACATCAACCATCTCAACTTCACCTCTCCCCTCACTCACTCTAATCTATGCCCTCTGAACACTCTCCCCTCCACTCTTCCCACAACAATCCCAACCTCATTATCAAACCTGCAGACAAGGGTGGTGCTTCTATGGTCTGGTGCACTGATCTCTACCTTGCTGAGGCCAGATGACAGCTTACAGACATCTCCTCCTACTTACCCCTACACAGGACCCCACCATAGCTCATATCTCCAACCTCATCACTTTTGGCCATCTCCCTCGCAAGGCCTCAACATGTATTGTTTCCCAACTTCACAATTCCCGGTCCTACCTTTTACCGGAGAATCACAAACCCAACCATCCGGGCAGACCCATAATTTCTGCTTGCACTTACCCCATTGAATATGTATCATATTACCTCGACTCTACCTTTTCTCCCCTGTTCCAATCCCTCCCTCCCTGCCTACATCTGCACTACCTCTCATTCCCTCCATCTCTATTTTTTAATATTTTATTTATGATTTTCCAAACTTAAACTCAGTTATCAGCTTTAGCAGCACCCAATGAGGTAAGATCAAGAATGACAAAATTGCCAGGTGGAGAATCCAGCTCTCCACCTTTAATTATGACATACTGTATCTGCCTGGTAAACTCAACGACCCGCCAGGTGCGCTCTCCAGGGGGACTTGCGCCAACATACAACTGGACTGACTGCAAAGACTCCACAAGGAGCTCTGTCATCCAGGGGTCACTAGGTTTACGCACTTTGTCAAAGCTCGCAACCTGCCCTACACGGCCGAGGAGATTCGTTCCATGACCCGAGCCTGCCCGGTGTGCGCTGAGTGCAAGCCCCACTTCTTTTGTCCGGAGAACACCCACATCATCAAAGCCACCCGCCCCTTGGAGCGTCTCAACGTGGACTTCAAGGGGCCCCTACAGTCAACCAACCATAATACCTACATCCTTACGGCCATCGATGAGTACTCCCACTTCACATTCGTTGTGCCCTGCTCGGACATGACTGTCTCATATAGAGGCTCTGCACAGTATCTTCGCCATCTTCGGGTACCCCAGTTACATCCACAGTGACAGGGGGTCCTCGTTTATGATCACAGAGCTGCGGCAGTACCTTCTGGAGCGTAGTATTGCTTCAAGCAGGACCACCAGCTATAACGCACGCGGTAATGAGCAAGTTGAAAGAGAGAATGCTACTGCCTGGAAAGCGGTTATGCTTGCACTCCGGTCCAAAGGTCTCCCTACCTCTCGCTGGCAGGATATGCTCACTAGTGCCCTACACTCCATCCGCTCCCTCCTATGCACCGCGACCAATACCACCCCCCATGAAAGGATGTTCTCTTCCCCGATTAAATCTGAATTGGGAACAACCATACCGGCGTGGCTCATGGTTCTCGGGCCGGTCATCCTACAACGCCACGTCTGGTACTCAAAGAACGACCCCTTGGTTGACTGAGTGACTCTGCTCCATGAGAACCCGCATTATGCCTACGTTGAGTACCCGGACGGGCGGGAGGACACAGTCTTGGTAAGGGACCTAGCCCAAGCCAGATCAGGCACAGCAGTGCTTCCAACCCAACCTCCCCCAAATCCTTCAACCCTAGGTCATGTGCTTGAACAGAGAGACCAGCACCACCCCACCAGCTCAGGCCAGACTGTCGACAACGCCGTTGGGGAATTGAGCGAAGCAATGGCTGCAGCCGACCAGCCTGCCGGTGACACGACTCCAGTGACCCCAATCCTGGCACCACGGCGGTCACGCCGGATAGTCAGGCCCCCTGACCTCCACCGGGCTCTTTTATTCTTTTTATTTTTTTATAGCGCTCCCGGGGTCAGTTCTCAAAGAAGGGGTGAACGTGATAGTACAGATTCTATTACTAATGTGTGTATGTACAGATTGTAGTGTAGGATGACTATGATTGGCTGAGAGTGTAGCAACGCCTACTGGCAGGTCTTAAAGGATTGCTCCTAGACAGACCAGGTCATTCTGGACTGGTTGACCTACATGTGATATGTTTCAGTCTTTTAGTTAATAAAAGCCTTGAGCAGGCTTTAATCCACAAAAACCTCCACAGAGCCAGGCTGGCTGTGGCTGCAGCAACTCAGTGTGAGGCCTCGGGAGGCCGGTATAGGCTTATGGCCTACAGGGTGATTGACACCCAACCGGGTGGGGCTTGATCCATTCAGGCCGACTGATTGGCAGCCAGCCAGGTGTTGTCCTGTCTCCTTACACTCCTGCAGGTACAGAGGTTTCCCCCTGCAGTAGGCTGGTGGTGTACCACCACACATGTTTTAATTATATTATTTGATGGGCCAGTATGAAATTTAAAGTTGCTTTTATCATATCCTCACCTCAGTCCCATCTTGGTCACCTCCGGCACTGTCAGAGCTGTGGCAACGGCAGAGTTGCCATCGGTGCGGATGTGCAGAGAACAGGGAAGGGAGACAGAATGCTGCTCTGCAAGGTTTTACCGACCAGTTCAACTAACGACAGCTCTTTACTTGTGTCAAGCACTCTGTTAAAAGAGCTAACGGTGGTTTATTTTAAAATCTTGCAACCACGGGGTCTGGGCACAAGATGGTGGCGCTGATTGTGGCCTCGAGCTGTTGCAGACCCTGGGGAAGCAGAGGACTGGTGCAGGGCACCAGAAAGTGGAGGGACCACTCCTCTTTGAGAAGGAGAAGCAGAGGAGTCGACGCTACCAGACGGTGATCATGGCGGTGGAGCAGGAAGGGGCTATGCAGCTGAATAACACACAGGTGGCGGGGTGTTGGTGACCTAAAACAAGGAACCCATGCAGTGGTGACTGCGGCCAAAGGACTCACACCAGGCTGTGGACTGCTGGAGACTGTCTTGAGGCTGTCCAAATGGGTATCAGGTATCGTGAACCACTGAAGGCACGGAAGGCTTCGTGATCGTGTCAGAGGTTCGGATCTGGAGTTCAGGTCGTCCATGGTTTGGACTGGACTCTGTGTGGCTGCAGAGGCAGCAGGATCACTGGAATCGAGTCCAGGGTCTCTCTTTACTTCTCTTTCTCTGACTGTAGGCGCCTAGCAATATCTGCTGATGGTGAATTTGTCTGCCTTACGGCAAACTATAAAACAAGAATTGTGTTTTATTACCTTAAATTCTTCGGAAGTTTTTGTTTCAGGTTCCATCATCCACAATTTTATTTGTCTTCCATTCATTAATTCTGTTTGTTTCAATGCTGTTTTATTCATTGTCATTTGCAACTCTTGGAACACCCTTGGTTAAGTGGGGTAAATGATGAAAAAAAAATCTGTGGATCAGGATCAATCTACACTTTGAGAGGCAATTAGTCAAAACATGATTTTGTTCATGGGAGATTCTGTTTCACCAATTTGATCAAATTTTTTTCAGCAATAAAGGTAGAGTGGCTGATGCAATTTACAAGGGTTTCAGTGTGGCCTGTAACAAGATTTCCAACGAGTCCAAAGGTTGGACTCAATGAGATTGAGGGAGTAGCAAGCTGCATCCATTATTCTTTTGATAATAAGTGGCAGAGGGTGATGGTAGAGTTGACTGGAAGCCAAGAAACAGTGGCGTATCATACGCTGTTTATGTGTGTGTGTGTGTGTGTGTGTGTGTGTTTGTGTGTGTATGTGTGTGTGTGTTTGTGTGTGTGTGTGTGTGTGTGTGTGTGTGTGTGTGTGTGTGTGTGTGTGTGTGTGTGTGTGTGTGTGTGTAGTGGTACACCACCGGCCTACTGCAGGAGGCAATCTCTGAATCTGCAGGTGAGTATGGGGGACAGGACAACACCTGGCCGGCTGTCAATCAACCTCTGGGATTTAAGCCTGAGCCAGCCCTCCGAAGACTCACTCAGAGTTGCTGCAGCCACAGCCAGCCCGGCTCTGTGGATGCCTTTATCGATTAAAGCCTGTTGTACGGTCTTTACCTTGTGTGTGTCTGATTCTGTCTAATAGCGCACCACAGCATATATAGTTCAGGGGTGTCAAACTCAAATTCACAGAGGGCCAAAATTAAAAACTTGGACTAAGTCGTGGGCCAAACTAAATATTTATTGAAAATTTTCAACAACATCTGCATGTTTTCTCTTCTTTCAACATATGTAATGTTAAACTTTTTCTTATTAAATAAATGTTTAATAATAGTTTTGGTTAAACTCTTTCCAGAAGAAGCATTAACAAATGAGAAATAAAATATTCAATAAATAATATTTCTCTATAGCCTTTAAGCCAACAAGTCAAAAAAATAACTACTTGCTTCAATGACAAGCAGGTTTGTCTTTTAAAATGATGAACATATAGTCCGTCTCCCACCTGTGTTGAAAGGTCCTGTTTTCTGTCTTTCGTTTGGCCATTTTCCGTAAGGGGTTTATTACACGTGAGTTGGGCGACAGGTCGCAGATGCTAATGAAAGTAGAGAGAGGAGGTGGGGGCAATTAGCGGGCTGACGGGCCGGCGCCAACGCATTTGCAAAGCATTCTGGGATTTGTAGTATTAGCTGTGCATGCGCTATACTGGCCCGGCGGCCAGCGGGCCAGCTCTAATACATATTTGATATGATCTTGCGGGCCAAATATAATTATATCACGGGCCAAATTTGGCCCGCGGGCCTGAGTTTGACCTGTGTGATCTAGTTGATCTGAACATCAATGCACTAAGTTTACAGATGATGTGAAAAGTGGCGTTGCTGTTTGCAATGAGGAGGATCATCACAGGCTACACGATAAAATTGATCATTTCGGGTAGATTTATGGCCGATAGATTTTAATGTTAGTATAGAACCTTACAGCACAGTACAGGCCTTTGACCCACAATGGTATGCCAACTAAAAAAATCTAAACCCTCCATAGCTCCATTTTTATTTTGTCCATGTGCATGTCTCTTAAATGCCTCTGTTGTTCCAGCCTCCACCACCACCTCCGGTAATGCATTCCAGGTACTCACAACTCTTTGTGTACCTGATGTCTCCCTCTCCCCTAAACTATCTTTCCTTCACTTTGTACAGACATCCTCTGGTGTTTGCTACTCCCACCCTATGTGGGAAAAAAGTGCTGTCTTCCTTATCTCTAGCTCTCATAATCTTGTAGATGTGTGTGAGATAATGAATTTTTTCAAGACTAATAAGGTTAGGTTATAAACATTAATAGCAGGGCCTTACAGAGAATTAAAGAACAAAGGGACACTGGAGTATCCCTGAGAGTGGTAGTGGAGAAGGCATAAATGACATGCCTTCACTCGCCAGGGCATAGATTATAGAAGAGCGAGCATAACTGTATGAAACATTGATTAGCCTATAGCTGGAGTACTTCATTATACTATAGGTAGAATTATAGTAGGATGTAATTGCACTGCAGAGGAGGCTTACCTGGATGTTGCCCAAGATGGATTATTTTGGTTATAAGGAGAGGCTCAATAAGCTGGATCTTTTTACCTTGAGCAAAGGAGACTGAGGGGGTGGGGATGCAGAATTGAGGTAAACAAAATGATGAGGAGACTGTAGAACCATAGATCAATACAGCACAGAAACAGATCCTTCAGGCCTTCTAGTTGATGCTGAAATGTAATCCTCCAATCCATGTAGCTGTCGAAATTCTTCTTAAAAATTAAAATTAAACCTGCATTCACCACTTCAGCTGGCAGTTCATTCCATACTCTCACCACTCACTGTGCAAAGAAGTTCCCATTAATGTTCCCTCTAAATCTTTCCCCTCTCACCCTTAACCCATGTCCTCTGGTTTGTATTTTGCCTGTGCTCAGTGGAAAAAGCTGACCTACATTTAACTACCTAGATTCCTCATAATTTAAAATACTTCTATCAAATCTCCCTTCATTCTTCTATGCTCCAGGGAATAAATTCCTAACCTGTTTAACACATCCTTATGATTCAGTTCCTGAAGTTCGGGCGTCATTCTAGTAAATCTTCTCTGCTCTCTTTCAATCTTACTGATATCTTTACCTTTCCTGCATGCAGTATTCCAGATTTGGCCTCACCAGTGTCTTATACAATTTTATAACATCCTAACTCCCATACTCAATACTTTGAATTATGAAGGACAATATGCCAAAAGCTCTCCTTATAACCCTATCTACCTGAGATGCCATTTGAAGGGATTTATGCATCTGTGTTCCCAGATCCTTCTGTTTTACCACACTCCCCAGTGCCCGACCATTTACCGTGGATGTCCTTTCTTGCTTTGTCCTTCCAAAATGCAACACCTCACACTCATCTGCATTAAATTCCATCTGTCATTTCTCAGCCCATTTTTCCAGCTGGTCCAGATCCCTCTGCAAGCTTTGAAAACCTTCTCCGCTCTCCACAACGCCTCTCAACTTAGTGTCATCTGCAAACCTGCTGATCTAATTTACCATGTTATCATCCAGATCATTGGTATAGATGACAAACAACAATCGTCCCAGCATTGATCCCTAAGGCACACCACTAGTCACAGGCCTCCAGTCTGAGTAGCAATCATCTACCACTACCCTCTGGCTTCTTCCATGTTGCCAATGTCAAATCCATTTGACTACCACCCCATGAATATCTAGTATCTGAACCTTCCTAATTAACCTCCAGTGTGGAACCTTGTCTGAGTCCTTACTAAAAGTCCATATAGACAACATTCACAGCATTTCCTTCATCAATTTTCCAGGTGTACTGAACACTGAAATTTCCCTCAAAAATAAATTGTGATTAAGATGGACATCTTCAAGCTGAACACAAAGATCATTTCAGATTTGCTGTATCACGTGGAAAGTTGCAGAAACATGAAATTAACTATTTTTGAATTTAGCAGGTTTAATCGCACAATGATGCTGACACATTGCATTAATTCAACTGACCTAAAAATGTTTTGCCATTGATTTTCGTTTGTACTCGACAGCTGATGCCCTTCATGTCAGTGTCCAACAATAATTGGCCAGCATTGATGGATTCCAGTTGCCCTGATACTGCTTTTCCATGGTCGGAATGTCTTGGTGAAACCTTTCACCATGTTCACCACTGACTGCACCAAGATCAACAGGGAAGACGTCCAAGTGCAAACGCAGAAAACAAATTTTCAATGACATGTGGCACTTCATGGTTTTGTATACTTGAAGTTGACTTAATATGTGACAGGAGGTAAACCAGGATTCGGTCGACCCTGTGGTTAAGTGAAAAAACAAGCAAATGCTGGAGAAGTTCAGCAGGTCAGACAGTGCCTTTATGTAGCAAAGGTGAAGATCTATCACCAATGTTTCGGGCTTGAGCCCTTCATCCAGGTGTGGGGGAACATGAGAGATGTGCGAACAAAAGGGGGGAAGGGGCAGGGGGTTGGTGGTGAGGGTTGGAGATGATAGATGGAGGGAGGGGATGCCATAGGAAGCGGGGGGAGGAGTCTAAACTAGGTGGAGAGAGAAAGGAAGTAGGAACTGGAATAACTAAAGGGGGGAAGGCGGGAAAGGCAACCTGATTAGTGGAATGCAGTGAACTCAATGATCATGCCCTGGAGTTGGAGTGTGCCCCGACGAAAAATGAGGGGGTGCTCCTCCAATCTGCGGGTGGCCAGGGTGGGACAGGAAATCACAAAAATAGGTTATGTATAAAAATGTACGTGAAAGGAAAGCATTAAGGTGACTTTTTTTTTGTGATCAGTAGCCCAAAATCTATAAATACAACTAAAATTGTTCAGGAAACAAAATCTTCCATGTCCAGTGTTATCATTATTTAACGAGCGAACTGAGTATAATTCATCTGAAACACAGCCTCAATATTTATTCACAGGTATTCCAATCATTGCATTCGAAGGACGTTGTAGATGCATCCAGTTTACCAGTGAATTTATTAACCTGAAGAGCATGTGGGGTGTGAGATATATTCCGAGAGGATTTAACTGTGAGAGACCTGAGATAATGTGAGTCCTTGCATTAAATTTAAACCAAAGGAATAAACTCCCTTTTGTGATTTCCATTTACTAATCTGTCCTTCATGCTAATCAATCTACCTCAGACCTAAAAGATTTATTTCTAAATGCTTGCCCATCCACTGATTAAACTTTAATATTCACTTTCTTTTTATAGTGTCCGTCTGAAAAATGGAAAAAAGATCTGTGTGGATCCCAATGCCAAATGGGTCAAGATCCTCTTTAAAGTCAACAAACGTTGGTATTCTGCTCGATTTTACTGGTTCTTCTGGATTTGGGGGTGACTGGCAAGGCCTATATTCATTCACCAGCCTGAATTGTCCCTTGGGAAGATGGAAGTGAGCCTTCTTAAATGGTCGCTGTCCTCAGGTCAAGGTCTTCCTACCTCTGCTGTGGGCTTGGAAGTCCTAGGATGAAGTAACCATTGGACATGGCGAGGAAGCTGCAGATGATGGCATCTCCCCATTCACCTGCTTGTATTGTCCTCGGTGGAGAACTTGCAGCTTCGGAAGATGCCATCAGATTGTTGTCAGTGAGCAGGTGCATTTTTTTCTAATGGCACCCACTGCAGGGCATCATAGCGGGCAGGTAACGCACGGTGAACGGCATACCAGCCAAATTACCTGCTTTGTTGTGGATGGTGTGGAGCTCTTTGAGTGTTGCAGGAGCTCCCATTTGCAGGCAAATGGAGAGTCGTGCTCTTGTGCCGAACGATGGTGACCACCTTTTGTGGAGAGTTACACAATACAGGGCAGCCAGCATCAAATCCATTATTTTAGCCACTGTATTTATTTAGCTAATCCAGTTCAATTTCTGGCTAAAGATGGCTATCACCCTCTCACCACTCCCCCCACCCCCCCTCCCCACCCAAAGACTTTTATCACAGGAATAGCACTGCCATGGAACACCAAGGGTAGGAAGTTCAATTATTTCTGATCATTATCTTTCGATTGCGTGGAGCTAAGGTCAATTCTCACACATAAATATTGTTCAAGTCTTACTGCATGCAGTAGTAGTGTTTGCTTTAATTTTCTGAAGAATTCCAAATGCAATCATTAAGAAACATCTCCACTTCTGATATCACAGATAAAACAGCTCCAGGCAGAGTTATGAGCTGATCTGGGGTGATGACACCCCTCTAACAACCGGATTCTCTCACTTTGTACATTTATGAGCCCATACATAGGTAGAAGTGCTTCTCTATGATGTTCATTGCCTTTGTATTGCCAGTGCTTCTTAATACCATGTTCAGCCAAATGTTATTGTGACATCAAGGTCAGACAGTGTCATCTCATTTCTGAAATTTAGCTTATTGGTGCAATTTTGGACCAAGGCAAATATGAGGGGTTCGAGATTGAAATTTAAATTGTGGACACACAGCGCCGTAACAGGCCCTCTTGCCCCAATTACACTCAATTGACCCGCAACCCCGTGTACACTTTGAACAGTGGGAGGAAACCGGAGCCCACAGAGGAAACCCATGCAGACGCGGGGAGAATGTACAAACTTCTGACAGGCAACACGGGATTCAAGCCTTGGTCCTGATCGCTGGTGCTGCAGCAGCGTTGCACTAACCGCTACGCTAACCGTGCCACGGAGGTATATTGTCACGGTTAATATCAAACTCAGTGTCAGTATTCAGATTATTCATGTGCACACCACTTGTCAATGACACCTTACCACACCGCTGATAATAAACAGTGGATTAATTAGTTCTGCCCTACCTTTTCTGGAATGGGAATATTTAGGCAATTTCCCTAATTTAAATTTTAAAGTTAGACATGCAGCACGGTAACAGGTCCTTTTGGCCCACAAGCCCATGCCACCCAATTACAGGTTGTCCCCAACGTACGACCTATCCGACTTTACAATGATCCACACAATCAACTGAATTTAAAAAAAATGATATGAAAAAATATAAAATTTATGCGGTTTATGTTTATTTCACAAACTATAACAGGGATACAGGGCATGTAAGAGTCAAAATGTGCATACCTACCTTGTTAGTCAGCGTCCCGCAGTCCCGGGGCTGGGCGCAGCCATCTTGATTTCCTTGCGAACGGGTGAGTCTTCGGTAGGTGCACACATGGTGGATTTGATTATTGGAGTTCGGATGGTGCACACGCAAGAGTTAAGGATGCAAATTCAATATTGTCAGCGCGCTTAACTCTCATGCATGCACCAACCAAACTCCAATAAACGAACCCACCGAAGGCTCTCGCAGGCGCCAAGCAAAGGCTCGCACCTGCGCACAGAAATCAAGATGGCTGTGCCCAGATGGGACTCTAGCACGCTGACTAACAAGGTAATCATGGACCAGAATGTGGAAAGGTTTACCAAGGTTGATCAACAATTTCAGGAAACTTTAGTTGTTATGATCAAATGGACGATGAAAAAAAGATTAAATTAAATAGTTTACTTTAAGACTTCAGTACTCCATGCACATGGGCACAATTCTGACTTGTGCCCATTCTGAGATACGACCAATTCTTTGGTCCCCATTCCAGATGTAAGTTGGGGACTACCTGTACACCCAATTGAGCTACACCTCTGATACTTTTTGCAGGGTGGGTGGAAACCGGAGCACTTGGAGGAAACTCACGCAGACACAGGGAGAATGTACAAACTCCTTACGGACACTGCAGGATTCGAATCCCAGTCCAAATTGCTGGTGCTGTAGCAGTACTGCGCTAACTGCTACGCTAACAGTACCACTCATTATTGGGTTATTGTTGGGTAGCCATTATTGGGTTATTGTTGGGTAGCCATTATTGGGTTATCGTTGGATAGCCATTATTGGGTTATTGTTGGGTAGCCATTTGCAATGGCCCTAGAAGAGGTTAGCAAGGCACACCCCTGGTTCTGGAATGCAGGCCTTCAGTGTTACTGCCAAGATGGGGTCTGGTCCCATGACAGGTCTTTTATTAAGCAAGTTCTTCATCGCTTGCTATTGTGTGGAAAGAACTGAAGTTGCTGACAAATGGTCGAGGGATCTGGGGAGGAAATTAAGGAAAACATCCCCTTGATACTTTCGTCAGATCAAAATTGCAAAATTTTCAGCCTTCTCTTCAGCAATTGCTCAGTAAATTCTGCCATTGGTAAGAACACAAGGTATCTTCTTTGGCTTTGGCTTGGCTTCGCGGACGAAGATTTATGGAGGGGGTAAAAAGTCCACGTCAGCTGCAGGCTCGTTTGTGGCTGACAAGTCCGATGCGGGACAGGCAGACACGGTTGCAGCGGTTGCAGGGGAAAATTGGTTGGTTGGGGTTGGGTGTTGGGTTTTTCCTCCTTTGCCTTTTGTCAGTGAGGTGGGCTCTGCGGTCTTCTTCAAAGGAGGTTGCTGCCCGCCAAACTGTGAGGCACCAAGATGCACGGTTTGAGGCGTTATCAGCCCACTGGCGGTGGTCAATGTGGCAGGCAAAGAGCTCAGGTCCAAAATGTTAACCTTCTTTTATTTCCCATGCACGCTACATGACTTGCTGACATTCCCCAGCGCTTTTGTGTACTACACAAGATCCCAGCCCCTGCGGATTTTCTTGCTTAACTCGACCATCAGTGAGGATGTTGGTTCTTAATTTGTAAGGTCAGCACCAGAATGTATGTTAGAGGGGAGGCATTAGCGAGTTGGGGGGGGAGGGACTGACCTAGTCGATGGGGGTGGGGGGGATTGCTGGCAGGATCTGACTTGTTGACAGGAGTGGACAGGAGGCTGGCAGGGTCCATCCTGTCCACAGGGGTGGGGAGGATGCTGGCACGGTCCGACCTGTTGATGGGGGTTGGGGGTGGGGTGTGCTGGCAGGATCCAACTTGTCGACAGGGGTGAAGAGGGTGCTGGCAGGGTCCGACCTGTCGATGGGGGTGGGGGAGGTGTGCTGGCAGGATCCGACTTGTCGACAGGGGTGGAGAGGGTGCTGGCAGAGTCTGACCTGTTAATGGGGGGGGGAAGTGTGGGGAGGGGGCTGGCAGGGTCTGACCTGTCAATGGTTGGGGGGGTTGGGGGCTGGGTCCGACTTGTCAGCGATGGGGGGGGGGTGCTGGCAGGATCTGACGTCGACAGGGGAGTTGCTAGCAGGAACCTACCTGTCGTTGTGGCCATCCCTCCGATGCTGGATAGGAGGGTGCTCTTTTTTATTCTGACAAGCATCACCAGACGCTACTGACGCTTGACACATACTAGTGACACGGCCGGGGGCGGGTGGAGAGTCGCGAGCGTGCATCAACCTAGATGCTAGTGACGCGGGAGGGAGTGGGACAGTGGTGGGGGGGGGGGGGTGCACAGCACCACATCTAGAGGTTGCAGGATTATAGAACACCAGTGGTGAAACTGTCTGCCTTGCAGCAGGCAAAAAGAAATTTCATGTAATATGACACTGTTTTATTACTATGACAATAAACTGAATCTTGATCGAAAAAAAACACTGGAGATTCTCAAGAATGTGAGTGGAGAGAAAAACAGAGATAATAGTTTCAATCAATAACTCTTCAGCTGACATGAAACATTTAGAATGGTTCTCACAGGTGCTGATTGGCCTCTTAAAAAATCTCCAGCATTTGCAGTTTTCTTCCAGATTTCCAGCATTTGCAGTGTTATGCCTATTGATCTGACGTGTTGGTGGAGAGGTCAGGAGGTCTGTTTGTTGCGTGCTTGTTTTATCATTTATTGTGCACAATTGCAGCCTGGTGGCTTCACCACGTTGACACCTCATTAGTCCCAGTTAGCTTTCCTTTTAATTTTAAAGTAAAACTTAGACATACCGCATGGTAACAAGCCCACAAGCCTGTGCCACCCAATGAGCCCCCCCCCCCCCCCCTCCTGGGGCAAACCCACACAGGCACAGGGAGAACGTACAAACTCCTTACAGACAGTGTGGGATTCAAACCCCGGTCCCAATCCCTGGTCCTGTAGCTGCCAGCGCCGCCCTCTTCTTACTGAATCAGGGTATTAAAAGTGGGTGGCGGCGTATGGTGGGGGAGCAGGTGCCGAGCCAGAGAGTGAGAGGGTGCTGAGGGCTCCTGAAAGAGCTCAGGCGCTGGAGGTTTCCTGATCATGCTGCTGAGGAAATCGAGCAGGAGTCTGTGCGGCTGTGGAGGCTGTGAGAGTCCGGAGGCGAATCCATGGTCACTGAGTGATTCGCTTTAGCTTGTCTTTCTCCTACTGTTAGGGGTGGTAAAAGGGTATGTTATATTTTAACGTATAATTACATGACAATAAAAAATAGTAAACATTAGTTTCTCAGGTCTTCTCCCTTTATACAGGACAGTGAACTGTAGTAAGGAAGTTATTGGAGAAGATCTGCAGGGATAGGGTTCACATTCACTTGGAAAGGCACGGACTGATAATGAGGTGTTAGCATCGAGATATGCAGGGGAGATTATGCATCAAAAAGTTTTTTTTTTGAGGAGGCACCGAGGAGATGGATGAAGGCAGGTCAGTACCTTGTCCACATGGACAAAGCAAGGCTTTGAAGAGGTCTGGTATGATAGGCTGGCCCAGCACTGGGAATCTAAGGCATGTTGCTGCAATGGATCCAAAGCTGACTGGGTGAAGGATGGTTTTCTGATAGAAATCTGTAGCCAAGAAGTGTGCTGTAGGGATCGAGGATGAGGCCATTGCTGTAATACTTCATTTCACAGCTTTATTAAGTCTTTTAGAGCATGGATGGTCAGAATCTTTCTCCAGTTTATAATTGGAAGGCACAGGTTTAAAGTGAGGGAGTAGAAATGTAAATCTGAGGAGCAGCTCTTTCTCCAAGAGAGTGGTGACTGTCTGGAATGAACTGTCAGAGGAAGTAGAGGAGGTGGTTATTACAGTATTTAGAATGTACTTGGGCAGGCATTTGGATAGAAAGGGAGCAGAGAGGTACACATGCCTGATACAGGCAAAGGGGATTAGCGTAGGCAGTTTTCAGAGCTACCATGGATGAGGTACTCTCTAAGGGTTGATTTCTCTGTTGTATCTTTCTATGATTCCATGATGCCATGTGCTTCACTAGATGTTTCCAAACGTGCATAAAATTCAGCTTTATCATACCTCAAAACGTATTAACCAAAGATGTCATGAAGTACATAAGAGGGACAAAATCAGGCTTGGTGTCATGGCCAAACAGATCATCGTGCCCCCTCCCCCAGCCACCCGCAGCACTAGGGGGCTGCGGACCACACTGGGTGACACCCTGAGAGGAGGTGTCACCAAAATGAATCGCATGGTTTCGTATTATGAGCAGGCACATTTCTCTGAACCGCCAAAGGGTGGGGGGAACATGTAATGGTGCATTGGTCGGAGGAGGTCCATTTGGCACCCACTCCCTCCCACGCTGAGTTCTCGAACGGCAGTTGAGACCCCCAATAACCCCCCCACCCCACTTCCGACATCGAGTCTGGACAAAATTGAAAATGGATCTTGCTTTTTCAGGTGTCAGACCACAGACCTGAGAGAGCTACGAAGTGATGGATTGAACCGGGTTCCATATCTGGATCACCTCCGCTATCACAATGTTGAAAGATATTGGCTGTTTGCTGAAATTTCTGAGAGCTTATTCCCCCAATATGATTTTAATACATCAACCAATTACAAATGCATTTTACATAATCTTCTTGGCAATGCATGCAATGTTTCCACAGTATATAGCATGTGGGTCCTCTCATACTGCTGTCAAGTTATATTATAACTGAATTTGCTTACGATTGGGATTGGCACAGATTTATTTACTGTCTCGTCAGTGTGTCCAGATTCCACAAAGCTGATCAATAAATATATAATTTGCTATTGTTTTGGAATATCATTTGTAGTTCTCTACGTTTTTTGTTAAAGAAACAAATACCTCGACTTACATTCGACAGAGTAACATCTGATTGCAGATACGTCTGAGGTCACGATAAAGGCTTAAAATGTTTTTTTTAAATTTACGCTGTAAATTTATGTTGTACAGTAAGTCAAGGGGCCAAGGTCAGATTGGTGTTGGGAGCTCTGGTGTTCGGGTGGCAGAGGTGAGTGCCTGCAATTGTCCAGTTGGGGTACCGGAACCTCCAGTGGGTGGGCAGCCAGGGTGAGGATCCATGGGCTGGGGCATGGGGTGCTTGGACGGGCGGGTGGCAAGGAGCTAGGAGAGAGTCTGTGGGCCAATATGATGGGATACCGAGGATCCGTGGTCAGGACACCGGGATCTTGGATGGGTGGGCAGTCGGGGAGTCGGGAGCTCTGGTGAGCAGGCAGCTGGGGTGAGGATCCACGGTCAGGTGTTGGGGGCTTGGATTTCACCTATGACGATCGACTTACGCCCAAATCGATTTGCGTCCCCACTTCCCTGATGTCAGTCGAGGTATAGCTATAGTTATATTTGAAATCTCTTAATCCATTGAAGATGGTTGTGCAAGGTTACAACAGCATCTAGATTCTGCTGCTTCCCCCATCACCTCTTCATACCTTTCTTTTCTTCCCTCTCCTACAGGCATTTACCTATCACCTGCCAGCCTCTGCTCCTCCCCCTTCCCCCGACCCTCTCTCCCTTTAATTCAGGTGTCTGCCTGGTTCTTGATTTTTTTTTCCGATGAAGAGATTTTCAGCCTGAAACATCGACAGCCTATTGCTTTCTGTGGTTGCTGCCTGATCCACTGAGTTCCTCTAGCACTTTGTGTGTTGCTCTGGATACTGTCTTGCACAGATTTTGGACATCGATGCCTGATTTCATCAAAGGGCAACTGAGAATCGAAATGCAACCCATCCAATGCTCCTCCGTATCAATTCAAAAAGGTTGAGAACCACTGATTTATATTGATGAGTACTACTATACATACAGCCGACACCCCCCCTCCATTCACATAAAGGACATATACGGCACTGTAAATACATTTTTTTTTAACTTCTGTGGTGCTGTCTGTGGTTGCGTCGCTGCACTGGTAACCTTGTACTGCTGTCATAAATCTCGTTGTATGTACAATGACAATAAAAAGCTTATTATTATTGTTATTATTATTATCCAAGCTGTGTCCTTAGTAGACTGTCAAAGAATATAATCTGCTGGAGAAATACAAGAATTCTTTAATATAGTAAAATACTCCAAAGAACTTCATAGGAGTGCAACCAAATAAACATGACTCTGTATCGTAGAAAGCACAGGTTCTCAACCTTTTTCTTCCCACGTTAAGTAGTCCCTATGCTGTCGGTGCTCTGTGATTAGTAAGGGATTGCTTAAGGTGGTGTGTGGGTGGAAAGAAAAAGGTTGAGAACCACTGTTTTAATCATACCTCATTGACTCGTTATGTGCACGGTTTCATAACTCCAGAGGAAATGGGCCAATGGCAATTTTTCCTCAAGCCAAATATTTTAGTAACATTTGGGTCTAAAGCAGTGGTTCTCAACCTTTCTTTCCCACTCACATCCCATCTTAAGCAATCCCTTATTAATCACAGAGCACCGATGGCATAGGGATTACTTAAAATGGTACATAAGTGGAAAGAAAAAGGTTGAGAACCACTGGTATAAAGTGATCATGTCTTTGTAATAAAACACAAGGTTCTGAGGAATAATTTAAGAGGAGATAAAAGCAAAGAAAAACAACTTTGGATCTTGATGGCAAAGAAGATCAGTGGATTGGTGACGAATATCAGGGATCCACAGAAAGACAGATATTGGAGAGCTGTAATTTGAGAAAAAGATCAGAGGGAGATTTTTAATTTTATTGTCAAGGAGTTTGCAGACCAGAAACCAGTGTGGATCAGTGCAATGATCCAGGACATGGAAGCTAAAAGGAAAGTGCTTGTTAAGATGTGCTCAGCAAAGTTCCCAACAACAAACTCGCAAAATGTGGTGATACAACCACCTGCTAACTGCAGGGTGGGGGGAATCTCTGTACCTGCAGGAAGACCACTTAAGGGGCTGACTCCACCTGGCTGGCTGTCAATCAGCTGACCCAATCTGAGCCGGCCCCACCTGAGCCAGTCACATGGGGAGCCACCGAGGCTTGACCTGGTGTTCAGACTTCTACTGGAATGAAGCCTGTTGTGCAGTCTTTTGAGTTTTGAGCTTGCTTGCTGCTACCTCAGTGCACCGCACCTTTAACATTAGCAAAACTAAGGAGCTGATTGTGGACTTCAGGAGGGGGATATCAAGAGAACACGAACCAGTCCTCGCCAAGGGGTCAGCGGTGGAAAGGGGTATTGCTGCCGCCAGAACAACAAAACTCGTGACGTGTTTATGACAACATACCTGATTCTGATTCTGAAATGAGAACACGGCTACCTTAGCAATGAATTCATGTAAAGGGTTGGTTACCCTTTACCTCCTATACTGCGTGGCCTACTGAGTTTCTTTCAGTATGTTTGTGTATTGTGCTTGGCCCCAGCATCTGCAGATATACTTGTTTAACTCCTAATGATTAAGAGACACTGGCAACATGTGCTTCAGAATAAATCTGGTTTATTTTACTTTCAAACACATTTTGGGTGTCAAATTCAATGTACTTTAAGACTTCGTTCACATCTGTCGATCAAACTTTATAGTCTCAATGATATTCTGCAGCACCAAGCTCCTTTCAGAGCATTTTCACCAATTGAATCCTGGCAGTGAAATGTTTCTCATTGCTCTTTAGTTATTTATTTTATCCTGGTGCAAGCATTATTTAGAATTCATGGGCAATGCCATGGGCCAGAAGAGCCTGTTACCGTGCTGTTAATTAAACATTAAACGCTCCTAGAACGCTTCCACCAGCGTTGTCTCTGCTCCATCCTCAACATTCATTGGAGCATCCCTAACATCAAAGTACTCGAGATGGCAGAGGCCGACAGCATCGAGTCCACGCTGCTGAAGATCCAGCTGCGCTGGGTGGGTCACGTCTCCAGAATGGAGGACCATCGCCTCCGCAAGATCGTGTTATATGGCGAGCTCTCCATTGGCCATCGTGTCAGAGGTGCACCAAAGAAGAGGTACAAGGACTGCCTAAAGAAATCTCTTGGTGCCTGCCACATTGATCACCGCCAGTGGGCTGATATCACCTCAAACCGTGCATCTTGGCGCCTCACAGTTCGGCGGGCAGCAACCTCCTTTGAAGAAGACCGCAGAGCCCACCTCACTGACAAAAGACAAAGGAGGAAAAACCCAACACCCAACCCCAACCAACCAATTTTCCCTTGCAACCGCTGCAACCGTGCCTGCCTGTCCCGCATCGGACTTGTCAGCCACAAACGAGCCTGCAGCTGACGTGGACATTACCCCTCCATAAATCTTCGTCCACGAAGCCAAGCCAAAGAGAGAGAATTAAACATTATAAATGGCAAATTTTCTTTCACTATTGTACAATAAGGAAAATTCCCATTTTTATTTGACCAAAAATCGACTTTATTCACAAGTTATTTACAAAAGGAAAGCAGTTGATAGCCTGTTCCCATCCTTACTTTCCTATCCATTTTTGCTTTCGAGTCCATGCCTCCCAATTTACATCCCATTAACCTTACCATGCTCCATGTCTAAATAATTTTTTTTTAAAATGCATACATTTCTGTTACTGTACATTGCTGCATTCAATACTGTTTACACCATTACCACCTCTGTGGCACCTTCTCCTTCCTCTGTTGTTTGACACGTCTGTGCCCGGAAACGGGAGGGCTCTAGACTGTGGTTCTTCCCCACTTTGGCTGCACCAAGGAGCACTGCCATTTTAAGAGAGAGACATACAGTCCATAATGGACTGGATTCAATTAATTTTGAGAATGTGCAAGTGGGGACCAGAAAGAAAGAAGGACCAAGCTGAGCACTGAGACAGGGCTACTTCAGACTATCATTACTGCCTTGACATCTGGTGTAGTTCCGCAATCTTCAGCCAAGGATAGATTCTAAAACCTGTTCTTTTTAGCAGAATTGAGAAATTCATTTACTATGTCAGGCCTGGTGAAATGACATCAATATTAGTGAAAGCAGTATTTATGAGCTTTGATATTTTGCTATTGTTGGTTACAATAGGCTTTCTCTGAGGTCTTGAGAAATCTACACCGAATTTGGCCTGGAGCCATTGCAGCCTCACAGCACAATAAACAAGAGAGTAGGTGGCCAAAGTTTTACATTCCAAGCTTCAAATTTTTCACGCGCAAGTTCAGATGCACCCCAGTCAATTTTTGCAAAAATATGTTAATAAAGAGATATTTATCATTTTTACATGATATTGTGGCGACCTACTTACCAGCAAGTGAACTGGCTCCCATGATGGCAGATGTGCTGTGGGAAACGCAGGAAATTGACTTAATCTGAGCTGATGACATCACTGATGACTTTGCTACATTATATTGATTTAATATAAAAACAAGTTTGTTTTGAGTTCGCCATTGTGCTTTTTCTATCCATCAAATACACATGCACCATAGGTTAGCCATCCCTGAACTGGAGGACTTTCATTTAAGTACTCGGACTTTCCAGACTATTTGAAAAGAACAAACAAAGGATCATTGTTCCAATTTGGATACTTAATGTTCTTGTTCCAGGCAAAGTACTGAGTGGCAACAAGATCATATGATATTAAGATATTATATAAATTCATTTTGAGCATTATTTGAGAGGAGTTTTTAACAATGGAGGAAGAACCACAGAACCAAAGAACACAACAGCACAGAAACAGGCCCCTTCAGCCCTTCTAGTCTGTGCTTAACCATTTTGTTTGCCTAGTCCTACTGCCCTGCACTCAGCCCTCCATACCTCTCCCATCCACGTGCACACCCAAATACCTCTTAAATGTTAAAATTGAGCCTGTATTCGCCAATCAGCTGGCAGCTCACTCTACACCCCCACCACTCTCTGTGTGAAGAAGTTCCCCTTTATGTTCCCATGAACGGTTCCCCTTTCACCGTTAACCAATGACGACTGCTTTGTATCTCACCTACACTTAGTGGAAAAACCTTTCCTGTATTTATACTGCCTATCCCTTCATAATTTGAAAAACCTCTATCAAATCTCCCCTCATTCTTCTACACACCATAGAACCATAGAACATTACGGCACAGATTCAGGCCTCTTCGGCCCTTCTAGTCTGTGTTGAACCATTTTATTTTTGCTTAGCTTCACTGACCTGCACCCTCCACACACCTCTCCCATCCTTGAACCTGTCCAAATTCCTCTTAAATGCTAAAATTGAGCCCGCATTCACCACTTCAGCTGGAAGCTCATTCCACACTCCCACCACTCACTGTGTGAAGAAGATTCCCCCTCATGTTCCCCTTAAAATTTTTCCCCTTTCACTCTTAACCTATGTCCTCTGTTTTGTATCTCACCCACCCTCAGGGGAAAAAGCCGACCTACATTTACTCAGTCCATCCCCCTCATAATTTTAAATACCTCGATCAAATCTCCCCTCATTCTTCTACGCTCCAGGGAATAAAGTCCTAACCAGTTTAACCTTTCCCTGTAACTCAGTTCCTGAAGTCCAGGCAACATACTCTATCAAATCTCCCCTTGTTCTTCTACGCTCCTGGGAATAAAGTCCTAACCAGTTTAAACTTTCCCTGTAACTCAGTTCCTGAAGCCCAGGCAACATCCTAGTAAATCTTGTCTACACTCTTCCTATCTTATTGATATCTTTCCTGTCGTTAGACGACCAGAACTGCACACAATGCTCTAAATTTGGCCTCACCTCAACTTTAACATAACATCCCAACTCCTGCACTCAATACTTTGAATTATAAAGGCCAAAAGCCCTTTACAACCCTATCCACCTGTGATATGCATTGATGTTTTTAATATTGTCTTGAGCTGGGCATCTGGCCAATAATAACACTGAATCATTTAAAATAGGTAGAGTGTGCACTCATGAGTGGCTAGAGTCCAACTTTAATTGGCAAGTGAAGCAACTTCCAACTAGATTTTAGACAGGGAGGTCATGAGACCCTCCACAATCCACGATGTTATAGACAGGGAGGCCATGTGTTCCTCCACAATCCACATTTAACTTTGCACCCCTCAGAAGTCACAAGTCACATCATCCACCCATTTCTACTCTTCTTTGGCTTGGCTTCGCGGACGAAGATTTATGGAGGGGGTAAAAAGTCCACGTCAGCTGCAGGCTCGTTTGTGGCTGACCAGTCCGATGCGGGACAGGCAGACACGATTGCAGCGGTTGCAAGGGAAAATTGGTTGGTTGGGGTTGGGTGTTGGGTTTTTCCTCCTTTGCCTTTTGTCAGTGAGGTGGGCTCTGCGGTCTTCTTCAAAGGAGGCTGCTGCCCGCCAAACTGTGAGGCGCCAAGATGCACGGTTTGAGGCGATATCAGCCCACTGGCGGTGGTCAATGTGGCAGGCACCAAGAGATTTCTTTAGGCAGTCCTTGTACCTCTTCTTTGGTGCACCTCTGTCACGGTGGCCAGTGGAGAGCTCGCCATATAATACGATCTTGGGAAGGCGATGGTCCTCCATTCTGGAGACGTGACCCATCCAGCGCAGCTGGATCTTCAGCAGCGTGGACTCGATGCTGTCGACCTCTGCCATCTCGAGTACCTCGACGTTAGGGGTGTGAGCGCTCCAATGGATGTTGAGGATGGAGCGGAGACAACGCTGGTGGAAGCGTTCTAGGAGCCGTAGGTGGTGTCGGTAAAGGACCCATGATTCGGAGCCGAACAGGAGTGTGGGTATGACAACGGCTCTGTATACGCTTATCTTTGTGAGGTTTTTCAGTTGGTTGTTTTTCCAGACTCTTTTGTGTAGTCTTCCAAAGGCGCTATTTGCCTTGGCGAGTCTGTTGTCTATCTCATTGTCGATCCTTGCATCTGATGAAATGGTGCAGCCGAGATAGGTAAACTGGTTGACCGTTTTGAGTTTTGTGTGCCCGATGGAGATGTGGGGGGGCTGGTAGTCATGGTGGGGAGCTGGCTCATACTAATACAATGATTAAAGGGTTTCTTCGCTGCAAAATGTAGGTAAAAGGTTATTACTGTAAATGCATGTCTAAAACAATGCAAATTAAGAGGATTGATATGCACACAAGTGAGATGGACAAGGCACATTATCAAACTAATCAGCTCCCCCCTCCAACCAAACAGGGCAGTTGTGTTCCCGTTGGAGCAGAGTGCTGTGGGAACTGCTCCACAATGTGAGAGGGGAGGGAACAGAAAGAAAAATTGTCTGTTCACTGACTTACCTGCCTGGTTTCTCAGCACCAATATCAGCAAAGTGATCCATAAGGTGCCTCTTGCTAGTGCATCCGGCGCCTTGGCTTCACATTTGGGAGCTCCCTTGGCACAGCGTCCAGGTGTGTAGCACAAATAAAAGTTCTCATGACTGGAGGTTGAACAAACACTTTTGTGAGCTTATAACTATGGGTAAGGTTTCACAGTAGTTTTCAGAAGGGTCCTGGTTTAGATGGGAAACTAGGGTTATATGTGAGCAGATGGGGGTGGGGCCAACCATCAGCATAACACACCACCAGTGAATCCCAGTTCACTGCAAGATGGCCATCACCGTTCTATCCCGTGATGAAGCAGTGGACAGTCCAGCAGGCGTGCATCCAGGGTGTACCCATAATCTCGTAAGAGCACTCCATTTTTCTGGCATCACTGGACACCAGGATGCCATTCCTGCTTGCATTCCCTTTAAACTGGTGCCATATATGCCAGCCCCCCCACATCTCCATCGGGCACACAAAACTCAAAACGGTCAACCAGTTTACCTATCTCGGCTGCACCATTTCATCAGATGCAAGGATCGACAACGAGATAGACAACAGACTCTCCAAGGCAAATAGCGCCTTTGGAAGACTACACAAAAGAGTCTAGAAAAACAACCAACTGAAAAACCTCACAAAGATTAGCGAATACAGAGCCGTTGTCATACCCACACTCCTGTTCGCCTCCGAATTATGGATCCTCTACCGGCATCACCTACGACTCCTAGAACGCTTCCACCAGCGTTGTCTCCGCTCCATCCTCAAAATTCATTGGAGCGACTTCATCCCTAACATCGAAGTACTCGAGATGGCAGAGGCCGACAGCATCGAGTCCACGCTGCTAAAGATCCAGCTGCGCTGGGTGGGTCATGACTCCAGAATGGAGGACCATCGCCTTCCCAAGATCGTGTTATATGGCGAGCTCTCCACTGGCCACCGTGACAGAGGTGCACCAAAGAAGAGGTACAAGGACTGCCTAAAGAAATCTCTTGGTGCCTGCCACATTGACCACCGCCAGTGGGCTGATATCGCCTCAAACCGTGCATCTTGGCGCCTCACAGTTCGGCGGGCAGCAACCTCCTTTGAAGAAGACCGCAGAGCCCACCTCACTGACAAAAGACAAAGGAGGAAAAACCCAACACCCAACCCCAACCAACCAATTTTCCCCTGCAACCGCTGCAACCGTGTCTGCCTGTCGAGCAACGGACTTGTCAGCCACAATCGAGCCTGCAGCTGACGTGGACTTTTACCCCCTCCATAAATCTTCGTCCGCGAAGCCAAGCCACAGAAAGAAGAAAGAAAGAGATCTCTGTAAATAATAGCCAGGAGAAGTCAAGACTGTAAATTGGTCAAATTAGTGGGTTTGAAATAAAGGCTCCTGAGACACCCACCCCTGTCATGTGGAGGACTGAAGGGACACTGTCATTACCAAGTGGGTTCAGTATATACACAAATATTTCTTGCTAGTGGATGATCTGCAACATTGCAATTAAAAGCTGATACTACAATTTATTGACATTGAGCTGAAAGAAGTTAGTAAAGAGTAAGTATCACAGCTTAGGGTTCAATTGAAAAAGCAGTAATTAAAAGGTGCATGACAAAGGTTGTGAACATTGTTAAACTGGAATTTCCTGTTCCTGTGAGGGAGCCCATGGCAACAGCTCATGCCATCTGCTGCAAGAGTTTTATAGAGGAAAAAAAAGATTCTCCATCTTTATATCACAGCACTTATCTCCATAAAAGGTCCAAAGGCAGATGGACTGCTGGAATATGCTCCAGCTTCCATCCGTCTTGGGGGGGGGGGGTGTATGCTTAAAAGTGGAGTGTAGTCGCTCCTTCTCCTGCATAAAGTGGGTGCAAAGGGGACAGGCTGATGACATCGCCATGACACCTTCAGCCTGCGGCCCAGGAGCCATCAGCCAGGACTCCCATGGTGACTGGTGCTGGAGATGGCCTGGGCTGCCGCAACCCGGCATGCTGCTGATTATGAAGGGGTTAAGGGCCATTGCGCGTGTGTCCTGGCGCAGAACTTAGCCTTAATTCCAGTGTTGGTCACATCGCGAGGTGCCGGAGTGGCCCCCAAGCAGCCCGGTGAGATGCCAGATAGGTCTGTTGAGGTGTTGGGATGGTGCTCCAGTGTGGTCAGCATCACTGCACCCTTGGAAGTAAGTTTTAAGAGGGTAGGTGCTCAATTTCGGTGCTTGCCATAGGCCACTTTCCATTCTTGACATGTATATTTGACGTCACGGTGGTGGGCGGTGCTACTGCTGCATTCGTCCCACTTCTTTCAGCTCTGGAAGCTGGCTCCCAACCCAGCTATGCATAAAGAGATCGTGGGATCTGCCTTATAGGTCTTCACCAGGAAAGGTAAAATCACCATTTTTTTTAACCTGACTATAATGCCGAGTTTCACCATGAAAAAAGCCTCATGATGTGCTTGTGAAAAGGTTCCTACCAACAGCTCCTGTGGCTAGCTGAAAGTTTTCTGTACAATTCATAACAACAGCTCCTGCTGCTAAAATGAGCTGGTGTTTATGGCTGGAAGACTATGAAGTGAGGGGAATCACAGCTGTGTTGAAGTGGAGTTGTCTTTGTTCTGCAGGGTGGATGGCTGGTGATTTTTTTTCACTCTCTTGGAGAGTTTGCAAGTATGGAAACACGATAAAGATATATCTCCTGGAAACACAACCCACCGAGTGCTTCCCAGTCCCTAAGCAACTACCTCCCCTTTCTGGGTGGACCTTGTGGCCACTGCACCCTTACCCTACTGGATCCCTCAGGGACCTGAAGGTCAACATCATCTACATGTGCACAAATGTCTTGAAAGTGGGACCCACACATCTCCCCGGTGCAGTGGGGCGTGAATTAACATGGTCCACTACTTTTTGCAGGACACTGAGCCACCTCTTGAACCTGCAGTGTTTGCTTGAGGAGACCATTCATCCTGATGTTTGTGGGTTTGTAGGGGATCTGCAACAGCCACAAGGTACCAACCCCTGTCATGGATTTAATCCATCGCTTAATGGGCAGTTGAGGATGGAGCATAACATTCTCATTGGCTGTTTGGCGCTCTGTGGTGAGGAGAGTCAAGCAGAAGGCCAAGAGCTGGCGTTTGAAGGGGATGTAGCTGGAGGTGGGCCTGGTGAGGGTCTTTGTCCAGAAGCTAAGCAGAACTCTGCGGCCATTAGTTTTCTGCCAGAGGCCCTACTCCACTGTTGTTGTGAGGGCTGAGACTTGGTCTATCGGGAGGCTGGCAGCAGTGCCTGCTTTATAGCCTGTTTTGACATGTTGAGTACAAGCTACTGCTTAGGGCCCCAGTGAAGTGCGAGAGATAGCATACAGTGGGCGCTGCAGCGTGGTAGGATGGGGGAATGTTCTGCCGCCGATAGCTTAAAAGGCTGATGAATTTCTGTGTTTCAGCCTTGTTGGTGGGTGCTGTTGTATTTAATATTTTATGTCGTGCTGCCTCCGGGATATTCCTCTGACCTGAAAGCCACTGAATTCTCAGGAAGAGGATCATCTGGCTGGGACCCTGTATTTCCTCCTGATCGATCGCCCAGCCATGTCTCCTCCGTGGGGCTCTGGATCAGAATGTAATCAATGTAATGGCTTGCATTGACATTGGTGGGGGGGGGGGGGGGAGGGTGGGCAATATTTTTCGAGCTATTAACCCGTGGCAGGGGGTGGGATCATGATGGTATCCCTGGGGTAGGGAACATAAAGTGTATTGTGTTCCACACCATGGGGAGTCGGGGGTTAAGGAGATGGAGAACAATGAATTGGCAAGGTCCACCATGCCATACCAGGATTTGTTGTCCTTACCCACGATATCCTTGACCATGTCGGGAATGGCCACAGCGAGGGGGGAGGCCAATTTATTTAATTTATGGTAGTTAATTGTCATGCGCCACCTGCCATTTTTCTTGCGGATGGGCCAGACTGGACTATGTTAGAGGAGACACGACAGGTCTGATCACCCCTTCACTGAGGAGGGCATCAAACTCTTCTGCGATCTCTTTGTTGCTTCCCTGATACTGGTGGGTTCAGACTCCTTGGGGTGGGGGAAATGATAAGTGGAGTCCATTTGGCAGCTCCAATGACAAGGGTTGCCCAGGCCAACCCAAATGTGAACTTTCCTTTGCTGGTATGCAAGTGCATTCTAAGAATGCACACGGGATGGGACAGGGAGACTTGCAGCTGATGGAGCGTGAACTCTCTGGCAGAGAAGATGGAACTCCCTAGCCCCTGTGCTAACTTCATGCCTGTTCCACCCCTCGGGATTCCTGGGGACGATTGTATGCTCAGCCCTGGTGTCGACCAGCGCCGTTCACTGCTGGGCATTTCTATTTTTCCCCATCGGATGAATGGCCTCAGGTCTCCATCCTGTGGGGCAGCAATAGAATTGTTCCACATAGCGGAGGTTGAGGGGGGGGGATCCTGCTTCTAGAGTGATTGTGTGATTAGGATTGGCGATTTCTTGCCACACTAGGGAGATAATCTCTGCCCTAGCAGCTGGGTCTCCTCGGCTGAGGAAGGAGCAAAGGCTGCATAGTGGATGGGGGCTTGGTGGGCAGCGTGGGAGGCGGGGCATTTCAGCACTTGCCATGGGCGCTATGTTCCCTAGATACACCACTGGTAATCACTGAACATTATAATGATCTGAGAAAGCTAGCATCATTTTGTTCAGGATAATTAAGACTATTTCAAACTTACCAAAACGGACATGCAGCGTCAGTGTCAGAAACTCTCTTGGGGCAGGTGAGGGGGGGTGGATGGTGGTGGGTGCAGCAGTCACACTTCCCCCTCACCGTGCATGCACCAGCCAGCACAATTTAGGGCCCCTTTAAAATAAATGCTACAGGCCCTAACCAGCTGCAGGGACAGAGTGCACTAACCGCTATGCCAACTAATGAATTCTTGCAAATGCCAAACACTAACCTTCATTTTTTTTATATCATAACCTTTACCTGCTTAACATCCATCTTATTTTTCAGTTTGAAGAGAAGGTGAATTTTCGAATCAGATTCACAGACAGGAAGGGAACTGCCTATTTTTAACCTTTGAACCTGCCCTGACTATTTACAATTTACGAGCAATTTAGCAATGCCAACTAAGCTGTACTCTGGAAATGGATAAGGTTGAGAGCAGGTTCATCTGTGTGGGGATGGTGAAGGGAACTAAAATGCTCGTCCACTCAGAGTGCCAGCTTGCACTGAGGGCAGAGAGCCTTGCAAGCATATATTTCCAAAAAGATATTTAGTGGCCATAGGAAGTAAAGATATATAACCAACGTTTTGGGACCTTCTTTGAAGAATGGCTCGGGCATGAAACGTTGGCTAAACATCTTTACCTTCTGTGGACAATCCGATACCTGGTGGTTTCCTCCAGCATTTCTGTGCGTTTATAACAATCACTGCATCGATCAGCTTTCTTGTATCACTCTAATTATTATGCTTTTGTGGGAATTAAAACCTTTAATTATTTTTTTCCAACTCTTTAACATGCAGTGGATAATGCAGTAATTCTCATTATTTTTCTTGCATTGCTGTGATTGACACTTTATTGTGTTGTTGCTCACATCAATAGCTTTTCAATATAAAAGAAAACCTGTGAACTGCAAAACAATGCAATTCCAGATTTTATATTTAACCGACTGGGAAATTCCTCATTGCCATTTTTGAAAGAAATCCTACTCATAATAAATAGGGAACCTGATGCCCAGACATCAGAACTAATTCTGAGTCAGAGGGAAGTTCTGAGATTTTCTTTTCTCTCATTCCATGACTAACACGCTATTTTTTTTTGTGTGACCTTTTCAGTTTCGTTATCAAATTGTAAACAATTTTGCTTTTGCAAATCTCCCTCAATGTCAACAGGATCGAGGAGCTGGTTTTTCGACTTTCAGAAGTGAAGCCGAGTTCACTTCCTGGCCATTATTAATGGTGTTGAGGTAGAAATAGTAAGACAGCTCTTAGTTCTGAGGTCGAAACCAGTGGTTCTCAACCTTTCTCTTTCCACTCACATCCCACTTGAAGTGTTCCCTATGCCATCGATGCTCTGTGATTAGTCAGGAATTGCTTAAGGTGGTCTGTGGGTGGGAAGGGAAGGTTGAGGATCACTGCTCAAAACCCAATTTGTCACTGAAATATTTTGCTTGAGAAACATTGTCATTGGTCCATTGGCGTTCTGAAACCATGCACATGACGAGTCGATGGGGTATGATTAAAACAGGGGTGTTCCAACTTTTTCTTTCCATCCACTGACCACCTTAAGCAATCCCTGACTAATCACAGAGCACTGATGGCATAGGGGATACTTAAAGTGGTATAGGAGTGGAAAGAAAAAGGTTGAGAACCACTGCTCTCAACATTTCCAATGACATGTCTTGGCCCACCCATGCCATTAATAACTTCTATGGAAGCACTATTGACAGTATCCTATCAAGGAGCATCAACGTGCATGGTATGGGGACTTCTCCACCCAAGAGCACAAGAAACAGCAGAGATTGGTGGACATGGCTCAGGTAATCATACATCCATCGACTCCATCTATAGCTCACGCTGCCTTGGGAAAGCAGCCAACATATTAAAAGACTCATCCCACCCTGGCCACATTCCTTTCAGCCCTGTCCTACCAGGAATACAATATAAAAATCATACACTGTGAGATAGATTCAAGGGCAGTTTCTTTCCTGCCGTAAGCACATTCCTGAATGAACCCCATAACAGTAATATTGCCTTTGCTCTGTACCAACTCACCTCTCTTTGTAGCTGCCCTTTGTATTTTTTCCATTGGGTCCTCTTGTCGTACTATGCACGAGATGTCTACTGGTTTGCTCACAAAACAACCTCTATCACTTCATCTTGGTGTATGGGTTATAAGCAAACTTAGATTTGAACTTGAGCAATGAATAAATTAGATTCAGTTGCTATTTGCAATGAATGTTCAGTTGTAGTTGAAATATTACCAGACCTTGCACGTCAAGAAATATGCTGGATGACCTCATATCGACAAGATGGATTTTTATGGATATTTTCCCAGAGAAACTGGAGAGCATAGGTTTAAAGTGAGAGAAGAAAGATTTATAGGGATTCGGAGGGGTAGTTTTTTCCACACAGAGAATTCAAAGTTCAGATTTATTGTCAGAGTATGTACACGACATTGCATAAAACCCTGAGATTCTTTTCCCTGCGGGCTAGACAGAATTTCTACTTATTGGTAATGCAAAAAATTGTATTCAAGAAAAGATATGTACACAGAGGGGAAAAATAAACAAGAAAGAAGTGCAAAAAACAGACGGTGCAATGCAGAAAATAAATATTCACTGATATATAATGTGGAAAGTAAGAGACCTTAAATGAGTCTCTGATTGAGTTTGCTGTGAGGAGTCTGATAGCGGAGGGGTAGCAGCTGTTCCTGAACCTGCTGGTATGAGCTCTGTGGTACCTAGACCTCTTTCCTGATGGCAGCATCAAGAACAGAATATGCCCTGGATGGTGTGGATCCTTGATGATTGCTGCTGCTCTCCGACAGCAGTGTTCCAGGCAGGTTTTCTTGAAGTTGGGGAGAGTTATGGCTGCGATGCCCTGGGCTGTGTCAGCGTGCTTTCCGCTACGCATCGAGGTTTGCCAAGGCTTTTGATGGCATACTGAAGGTCCGCAAATTCCAGAGGAAGTAGTGGCGCCAACATCCTCCCTTCGCAATGGAGGGTATATTGAATCAGCTGCCAGAAGTGGTGGTTAGGCATAATTACAACAATAAAAAAGACGTTTGGATAGATACATGGATAGTGACGGTTTAGATGATTCGCCAGTGCAGACCCATGGAATTACCATAAGTAAACATATTGGTCAGCTTGGTTAAGTTGGACCAAAAATACTGTTACTTTACTGTTTAACTCTGTGAATCCACGAATCTTTGATTCCCGCTGCATTTGTCCAGAATGGAAAATTAAAATAACAAAAACCAAAGAGAGCAGCTGTTGAAAATCCAAAACAAAATTGAAAAATGCTGCAAAGATTCAGCAAGTCAGCCTGCATCCATGGAAGGATGAAGCATCAATGCCTTTGGTCTGCAATGGGAGGCTGTTTCTGGGACTCATGCAATGTTCCAGGTTGTCATTCATCAAGACAGAATACATTTTTCTTATTTGTTTATATGTGCACGTTCCGAACAGTTTTTTTTTGCACTAACAATTAGTGGTCATTCTGCCTCGTCCACAGGGGAAAAATAAAAGAATCTCAGGGTTGTACGAGATGTCATGTATGTACTCTGACAATAGATCTGAAATCTGAAATCTTCTGTGGTGCATCTATAAGGGACAATGGGCAGATGCTGGATTTCTCTGGGCTCCTCCGCACTTTCTTTGCCGCGGTGTCAATGTGGTTGGACCAGGTCAGGAGGTGATATTTTCTCTTAAAGCCCTCCACCATGTCTACTTCGTTAAATAAGTGTGAGGTGGGGGGGGGGTGGGAGGAATGAGTGATCCATTTTGCTTCCTGAGGCCAACCGTGACAAAGTATATAGAAATATTTTTGGGAGATGAATTGGGAAAGGTTAGAGTAGGTTACATACAAACACTTTAAAACAGATCTCATTTGAAATACTAGAGATTTCATGTCCACAGTGACTTTGAAGAATGCCAATGGAGACTTCACAAGTAGGTGTTAATTGGACTGACGTTGTGGACTATTGTCTTTAAAGCAACAGAGGAGACATAGTGGCTTCTCAAGCCTTTCAGTGTGCTCACATAGGCCACTGATGCATTCTTGTTTATCCAAAAGCAACCAATCAAAGAGCAGACTGGTGTCCTATTGTCTACAGAAGACTTGCTGTTGTAAGAGGGTCATGTGGTTTTGCAAGCAGAGAGTCAAACAGGGTGTCTCAGTCTCAAAGTCTGTCACACAATACTTCCTTAATTTTGCTGACAGCGAGGTCATCGCCTGGAACAGATCTGTGTGGAATTGCCAGTGTTTCCCTCCTCAAGTGCCGCTGTTTGAGTTTCTCAAACAAACAGCAAGCAACGTTCTGACACTCCCCTGCTGCCAATTGCCTAATGGTATTGGGAGCCGCAAATGCTGGGTTTACAGAAATCCCCAGCATTTACATGGGGTTCATGCATACTAAGCTGATGGTTCTGATTTAAATTTTAATATCTTAAATTTAGGCATACAGCACGGTTACAGGCCATTTCGGCCCACGAGTCTGTGCCGCCCAATTTACACCCCATTAACCTACAACCCCCCCCGGTACGTTTCAAATGGTGGGAGAAAACTGGAGCCTTCCCCCCCCCCCAGGGAAAACACATGCAGACATGGGGAGAACGTACAAACTCCTTACAGACATCACAGGATTCGAACCATGGTCCTGATTGCTGGTGTTGTAAAGGCGTTGTGCAAACCACTACGCCAACCGTCCCGCCCAAGGTGCAGGTATTATGTATCCACTCACTTCAATGAATGGTTACATAGCAAAATAATTCAATAAACCTTTCATAGATTGACATTTAGTTTCATATTTTTACTTTTTAAGTGATTGAAAGCTTTTCTAATGTTCCTTCTGTAAAATTATTTCCTTTAATGAATCTTTCAGAACTATTCAATAATCTTGATGTGGCTTTCAATGGTGTCACTGGAGACAGATTCAGCTGGTTGGTTACAAACTCCAAGGAAGTGCAGGGCACCAGAAATCAGGGAGACCAACCTCAGTCTGAGAAGGAGAAGCAGAGGAGACAACCCACAGGATGGTGATCATTGGCGGCGGGACCAGTGGGGGGTTCTGCAGCTAAAGGAACCACGCAGGTGACGGGCTGCTAATGAATCTAGACGAGGAACGCACGGTGGCTGTGGGCGGCTGGAGACTATGGTCAAGGGACTCATATCAGGCTTTGTAGTGCTCGAAAATGGCTAACTAGGTATCGGAACCGGGATTCGAGAGGGCGCTGAGGGCTCTCTAATTGGATCGGAGATTCGGATCTGGAGCTCGGGTTGCCGGTGGTATAGACTGGACTCTGTGTGGCTGCGGAGGGTGCGGGATTGCTGGAGGTGAACCTAGGGTCACTTGACAGCTCTGGGAGGGACTCCCTTTTGCTTCTCTCTCTCTCTCTGACTGTAAGAGGCACTTCAGGCAATTTCTGCCAACGGCAAATCTGTCTGCCTTACAGCAGGCAAAAGCAATTTCATGTAACATGACACAGTTT
Organism: Narcine bancroftii; assembly: GCF_036971445.1. NCBI lineage: Eukaryota > Metazoa > Chordata > Chondrichthyes > Torpediniformes > Narcinidae > Narcine > Narcine bancroftii. The sequence goes on from NC_091471.1 coordinate 227,105,328, forward strand.
TTAATGCCATGACAATAAATTGCATCTTGAATCTTGAAATTTGCTGCTATCTAAAGATCAGATCAGGAATCTCTAAAGAACATTTGATCCAATAAGTTTGGTGGCTGCAAATGTAAATATTATTTTCTGCTGGGAATGCCAAAGGGTAAAATTATTACTTACATTTGTGTTTTTGGAAACACACTGAAGACTGGTTCAGTCAGCCTGTGATGAGGATGGGGGGGGGGGGGGGGGGGTGGTGGTAATGATATTCTTGTAGATGGTGGTTGGCATGGTTTCTTAGCAAGCAGGCTTGAAGTGGAGTCTGTGCAAAGAGCATCAGCAAGATGTTCACCTTCTTCTGTTCACCACATCCATCACAAACTGGTAGCAAAGCCATGTCCAGTGAAGACTCATGGGGATTAACTAATCATTACTGGCTGCTTCAATTCTGGATAACCGGGACTATACTGTAGATTTCTTTGTCACTTCAAAGGGAGTCAACCAGGATTATGTGGGGTGGGAGCCAAAATTTCATTTTGCCCTGAAGGTGAGGTGAACACTGGCTTGTCCATATCGCGATGAGCATTCCCTTCAATCTTCACCATACAACCTAATAGTGATGATGTATTCATGACTGCAACACAAGCCTTACTGGGTCACCTATAGATTTAGAGTCAAAGGCAAATATATCAGACTTTAGTGCAAATAATTCATTATATGTCAATGTTACCTGTATTTGTCAGATTGTTGATATACATATTCATCACTGCATCCTACAGACTGGTATACCAATACCTCTTCATGAGAAGGTGATGGTCACTCACAAGGGAATCAACACCTTTCGTATTCTCCTTTGATACAGAAGTGTGCTGTTCTGCCCATTTAATCCATGCCAGGTCTCAAAGCTTTCTCATCAGTCCCATACCCCTCGCATATCTCCCTACAACTTGTTCTCCCTCACATTCCCATCAGCACCCAAGTACACCAGGGGCAATGCAATGGTCAACTCAATTCCAATGGGCAGCACCATTCCTGGAGGGGCAGCACATTTTGTGTAGGGTGGCACGGTTAGCATAGCAGTTACCACAATGCTACTGCAGCACCCACTACAGGTTCAAATCCGATCCTGTCTGTACATTCTCCCCATATCTGCGTATGTTTCATCCGGGTGCTCCGGTTTCCTCCAACCCTACAAAAATATACGAGGTTCATCGGCTAATTGGCATATTTAGACAGCATGGGGTCATGGGCTGTGCAGTATCTCTCAATTTTTAAAATAAGTATTCATCGTCCAACGTGCTTTGGGATTTAGGAAGAAATGAGAAAATCTGGAAGAAACCCATGTGATTCCGAGAACAATATTCATTGCTCCACACAGACAAGGTTGGGAGAACCAGGCCAAAGCCAGGTTGCTGGAACTCTGCTCCAATTGCATCCACTCTCAATGAGATGGTCAGGTTTAAACCAACAAAATAGTACTGGGCTTGGTGTAAAACCATGCACAATTTAAAATCAACACATTACCCAAATTCTAAGTGTGTTTCCGACAGACAACGCGAATGACAGCATGCCCAAAGAATGCATTTTTTTTCTCTGGAGCGTAGAAGATTGAGAGGGGACTTGATAGAGGTGTTTAAGATTTTAAAAGGGACAGACAGAGTAAATGTGGATAGGCTTTTTCAATTAAGAAAGGGGGAGATTCAAACTAGAGGACATGGTTTAAGATTGAAGGGGGAAAATTATAAGGGGAACATGAGCGGAAATTTCTTTACGCAGAGGGTGGTGGGGATGTGGAATGAGCTTCCGGCAGACGTGGTCGAGGCGGGATCATTGGTTACATTTAAGGAAAGACTGTATCGTTACATGGATAGGAGGGGACTAGAGGGGTATGGACCGGGTGCTGGTCAGTGGGACTAGGAGGGTGGGGATTTGCTACGGCATGGACTAGTAGGGCCGAACTGGCCTGTTCTGTGCTGTAAGTGGTTATATAGTTATATGGTTATATGGGTAAAGTGACACGGATATTGAAAGTATCTCATTGAAAGTAAGTATTTTGTAAAATCAAGACTGTGGTAGATTCCTATTTAGCAATTCCATTTCATGGCTCCCATGTAAGAATATGTGACTGGTACCATTTGTTGGGTCTGTTCCTGGGTTAGGAGGTCAGCTGGCAGTAAATTGCTTTTTGGAGTAAACTACAGCAAGGATATCAGTAAGATTGAACGAGTGCAGAGAAGATTTACTAGAATGTGGCCGGGTCTTCAGGAGTTGAGTTACAGGGAAATATTCAACAGGTTAGGACTTTATTCCTTGGAGCATAGAAGAATTGAGGGGAGATTTGATTGAAGTTTACAAAATTATGAGGGTTATGGGCAGAGCAAATGTGAGTAGGCTCTTTCCACTTTGATTAGGAGAGATAAATGCAAGAGGATATGGCTTTAGGGTGAAGGGGGGAAAGGTTTAGGGGGAACATGAGAGGGAACATCTTCACTCAGAGAGTGGTGGGAGTGTGGAATGAGCTGCCATCTGACTTGGTAAATGTGGGCTCACTCTTGAGTTTTAAGTATAAATTGGAAAGGTGCATAGATGGGAGAGGTCTGGAGGGTTATGGAATGAGTGCAGGTCAGTGGGATGAGCGGAATGATGTTTTGGCACAGACTAAAAGGGCCGAATGGCCTGTTTTCTGAGCTGTTGTGTTCTATGGTTCTAGGCTGAGTCTTTAAAAATGTGAAAATAAACCATTTTGGACACAAAATTACCACTATTACAATTAGATTGCCCGTCACATATGTTGACCTTGATGTCAAGTTTCATTATTGTGTCATTTGATACTGGCGCCTGGAGTTTTTAAAACTTCACTTGCTTGATATTTTGAAGCTCCACGTCACACTGGAATATTTTAATTTTTGCCATCACTGGACTAATAAAATACTCCTTGAATGAAGATTTGGTTGAGAAACATTTATTCCACTAGATTTTTTATTTAGAGATGCTATGGATCTCAACCAACACAAGGTCAATTTGGAGCACTTTGACTTCCACAAACTGCTGGCAAACTTAACAGTCTTCCTCAGCATTTCTCCCCTTGCTCTGCAGTTTGCTCAGGAGAGCTAGAAAGACGAAGAGAAAGTCAATCTCTTAGTTTCCTTCTTTCTGTTTTTTCGCTATAAGTGGGAAGATTGACATTTTTAAATTGTGATCTTAAAATTTAGACATTCAGCTCTTCCGGCCGATGAGCCCGTGCTCCCAAAATATACCAATGAACTTACAATCCCCATTCACTTTGAAGAGTGGGAGGAAACCGGAGCATCTGTGGGAAACCCACGCAGACATGGGGAGAGTGCACAAAATCAGTGCAGATTCAAATGTGACGGCGCTGGCACTGTGTAATAGTGTACTGCACTAACCGCTACGCTAACAGCTGCAGATGATTCAAGTTCCTCCGCTAATCAAAGTAGGCTAAGTGTGGTCATTAATGGAGGGCCTGGATTAACATTACTAACATACTTCTACCCCCCCCCCCCCCCCAACCGTTGGCACGGTTGGCATAGTGGTTAGCGCAACACCTTTACCACCAGCGATCAGGACTGGTGTTCAAGCCCTACATGGTCTGTAAGGAGATTTGTATCTTCTCCCCATGTCTCTGTGGGGTTTCCCTGGGGGCTCCGGTTTCCTCAAAACATACCAAGGTGTAGGTTAATTGGGTGTAAATTGGGCAGCACGGATTCATGGACCGAAATAGCCTGTTACTATGCTGTATGTCTAAAATTTTTTTATTTAAATACTTTTTAAAAAATTACACCGGGAAGAAGCCGAGTCACAAGGATACAGATGTACTCTGTGCAAGACACTTAGCCTCGTCACTGAGTGGGAATGCAATCACCATCACAGTCAAGTCTGCCCACGGGTTTGTAGTGGATGGTGCATGCATCTGTGCCATGTAGAGTTTACAGAACGAAATACTGCATAGACAATGTCTCATAACCACTGAGGCCGTCCTCCATTATTCTCATTGCACTGCAAGTGGTAAAGCTTCAGAATAGAATGGATAGTTCAGATCTGGCGCTCCACGAGGCATCGCCAGAAGTAGCAGAAACACTGGCCCCCACAATCTGTATTCTCACAGCCCAGCATTATCTCCATCTACCATTCCTATCCCGCCAGGAGACCAAGTTCAGTTCAATGAGAAAGAGCACCACAAAACTTCATCAGTGCCAAACTATCTTATGATCAATGGATCAGATAGATCATAGATTTAATCTGAGCGAAAAAAGATTTGAGGAAGTGGTAAAGGTGGGTGCGATTGACAAGTTTAAAAGACATTTTGACAATGACAGGGATAGGACAGGTTTAATGATTATGACATGGTAAAGTTTAATTCAATTCGAGATGACAGATCGTGAAGAGTAGGCCTCGGAGGTCTGAGGAGGAGAAGCAATTCACAGCTGTGGCCCACATTAGCTGGGGCCGAGCTAAATAAAAAACGCTGCTGCTGGCACGGATTGTGTCGGGTTGGTTTGGCGCTCAGGCAGATGAACATGACGGGGTGGGGGAGGGGGTGGTGTGTGGTGAGGGGGGCGGCTGAAGAAGCCAGATCCCAGCTCAGTGGCCAGAAGCCTCCCAGCAGGGCCACAAGACTCTAGAGAACCAAGGCCAGGTGTCAGGGAGGTGCAATGGGCAGTCAGAGATGGGAACCAGAGCTCGGACTAATGCCCACAAGCTCCCCTCCACTGGACAACATCTAGGCTCCCATTGTGGTCTCTGCTACATGGGTGCAGACTGGGAGATCACTTTGCTGAGCAACTCAGCTCTGTCGGCCACAATAGCGCGGATCTCCCAGTGGCCATCCATTTCAATTCCCCATCCCATTCCCTTGCTAATATGTTTGTCCATGCACTTCCAGACTGAGACCACCCGCAAATTGGAGGAACAATTCCTCATCTTCCGGCTGGGCACCCTCCAACCAGATGGCATTAATATATACTTCTCTGGCTTTCGTTGAAACTCCAACCCCTTCTTACCTGTTCCCTTTCCCCTATTCTGTCTCCCCATTCCATCTCCTTTCACACAAATATGGTAAATTCTTACCTCAGTCCTTATCACATCTAATTAATACCTTTTGTTGGTCTGAATCCCTCCTCCATTATTTGAATTCTGAGATTCTGAAGCTTCCTGCTTCTCGCTTATCCCTGCTTATTCCTTGAAGCAGGGCTCAGGCCCGAATTGTCAGCAAAAGATGAATAGGCGCTGAAAGGACTAGCTGAGTTCCTCCAGCATTTCGGTGTGTTTTTACTACCATCACAGTGTGTTCCACTCAACTGGCGGGAACAAGTCGGCAGTGAGTGGTGTGGATCCATTCTGTGGTGGTTTCAGGGACGGAGAGTGAGGCAGCTGCCCTGGTGGAAGCTGCGTGATTCTCGTCAGCTGGTTGTCTAGAAAGGGACTTCTTTTTCATCTTTTTATATTGGAAGATAGCGCTGAAGTGCGGTAAAGTTGCTCACCTTTAAGTGGCGAGTAAAAAACAGTGCTTTCACTGTATCCTGCCACATGTGACCACAAGTAAATCAACCTAAAGTGCAAGAGACAATGCATGGGTTGAGAGCAGAGGTGCAGATCTCCCTTCTGACCTCAGCACCCTCGATGAACAGAATGGCATCTCTGTGTCCTGCAAAACACCACACTTCCAAATTGATGGAGAAAATGCAAATCACCATGGTTATAACAGCATGGTGTGGATTTCTGTTACCCTTTGTAATTTCAATAGGAGTGGACACCATTGGAACACTTAGGTATTTTTCTATTTTTATTTTGTTCAGGTACTCACCTTCCCTTTTCATTTTCTTCAACCAGCTTGAATAAGGTTTCAGGCAGATTTCATTCTCTGTTGTTAAAACAGCACGAGAGTGTAGCAGAATTTCATTGGGTGAACAACAACATTCGGGATAGCTTTGAAAGTCTATTTCAAAGAGAAAAGTTGGACATGGGTCAGCTCCACGTAAAAAAAGCCGACTGCTCTCCGCAAGGCGTCCTGGAGTGAACAAAGTCTGGGGAAGACAAAGAGGGTGGAGCCGTTGCTTCGAAGCATTGCGCCCTGTGACCCAGGTTATCTGGCTTCATCTCATCTCCTGAAGGTGCGCAGGTCGGTAGGTTAATTGGCTGTTGCCCGTTGGCCATGCTGTGTAGGAGGGCATTAGAATCTGGAGCATGGGAAGAATAAAATGGGTTGAGTTTAAATGAGGGTGTGTTGATTGGTTAGTGTGCTGAATGACCTGTGACTGTGCTGTCTGACAATGACTATGACTATAGACATTAACGAGTGATATAAAGAATAATTTGAGGGCTACAACAAACGATCATTAAAATAAGAATCTGGAAGTTTCTACTTTTACATTTAATGCATAGAAAAAACTAGAACTAAGCAAAGAGGTATCTAACAAAGACCTTTCTAAAGAAAGATCATCGACATAAAACATGGCCGCTATATCTCAGTACAGGTGTTGCCTGATTTGCTGAATATTCCAGCCTATTTTACTTTTATTATTTATTGAATTTTTGGGGTTTGATTTCTATAACCAAGGCATGTTGTTAATGTATTAATGTTTAACATTTATGTAATTAAATAAATACACTGTGATTGTGGCTTCCATCTCTCCCAATTGCATTCATCTGGAGAAAAGCACCCCCTGCTGGATGAACTCAGAAGTTGAACAGCAGCACTGGGAGATAAAGAGTGCTCAACGTGTTGGACTGGAACCCCTCATTCAAGTGTGAAGCCTCGATGATGGTTTCTGGCCGGAAACGCTGACGATTCTTTGTTCAACTTGTTGGGTTCCTCCAGCAGTGGGTTTTGCTTCAGATTCCGGCATCTGCAGTATCACATGTCCCCAGAAATCTATTTAGGGCAGAGCTCTGATAATTCAGGACGTTAGTGTCATTGGACTTTCACTCCTATTAATACACAAAACACTCTTCATTGCACCTTATTTACATGAGTTGAAAGGGAAGCACGCAAGCATACTGGATTCTGGTTCCAGCCACAAACCTATCCAGGTTCCCGACACCCATAGCTTTAGGCCTTGACTACAGCCACATCCAACCTATTCTCTGTATCTGAAGCCTTTTTGTGGACATCAGGGTTAGATCAGAACCGTAACCTTAATGAGCCCCTCAATGCCGTGAGTATTCTGAAGAACTGGGAGTCAGATTATCAGTGTTTTACCACAGTGTGAGAGGTAAGACAACAATGGGGAGACAGTGGTCTGGTCTGGGTATCCGAAACTGCAACAAGGCATAATATAAATGCAATAAATTTTGTGGTTGTAATCAGGCCGTTTCGGAGATGGCCTAGAATGAAATTTTACAAAGGTTCCTATTTTAATCCCGACAAGATTAATGAAGAAAACTCACTCACTGGTCTTGAAATTGGGCCAAGGCTATTATTTGAACAGCTGCGGTACCCAAAAGTGCTGGAGAAATTCAGCAAGTCACACAACATCCATAGGAAGCAAAAGTCAGTCAACGTTTTAGTTCTGGGCCCTTTCTCGGGAATGCTTCTAAGAAGGGTTCATGTCTGAAATGTTGACTGCCTTTTATTTCCCATGGACGCTGTGTGACCTGCTGAGTTTCTCCGGCACTTTTATGGATTGCACTTGACCTCAGCATCTGCAGATTTTCCTGTTGAACTAGTTAACTCCTGATCTTAACCCATTCCATCTCAAATGAGGTGGAAAGTTATTGGAAGTAATTGGATATTGTTCTGGCTAGAAATCCCTTGACAACATAAAGTAGGTGACAGGATTAGGTTCACGCAATGAGTAATTTGAAAAGATTGAAAAGCTTGGAAGGATATGGACCAAATCCAGACAAATGGGGTGAGTCTAAATTGGTCAGCATGGATCATGGGGTCTGTCCCATGCTGAATGAGATCCAATGAGATCTTCCCTCCAGAGCTTACCTGTCAGAGAAAATGCAAGTTATGTCATTAGTTGAAATTGCTATGAGTCCCAATGATGTGACTGGCATATTCAAGCTGGCAGCCTTGCCGGTTTAGGGTAAAAGTGTGATTTTTTTTTCCCAAGGGGATCTGAGGAAGAACCTTTTCACTCAGAAGGTGGTTGGAATCTGGAATGTGAATGGTGGAGGCAGGTCCTCTCACAAGGACTGGAATCGCCAAGGTATTGAAGGCAATCCAATGCGAGCTGGTAAAGGAGATGTCATAGATATGTTCTTGATGGTCAGCATTGAATGAAGAGCTGATGTCTGTGTTGCATGATGGTCTGACTTGCATGATTTTGGGTTGGCTCAAAACATCTGTCAGCATATCAGGTTAACATTGTGGAAGTCTCGGGCTTGCTAACTATGGACCTGCCAGATTTTGGCAGGATAAGGAAAAGCTGGAAACCTCCCCAGGTCCTGCATTTACTTACATCACTTGTTGTTTGAAGCAGGTGAGGACCTCTGGAGATGAATTTTATCACTTTGATGTACTGCAAGGGAATGACAGCTGAGGTGGCCCTGGGGCAATGACAGCGACCTGCTCATCTTAGGATGAACCCTGGACATTAAACAGAATTAACAATTAAACAAGCAAAGGTTTTTGAATTATAAATAATGATTACACTGGATAATGGAGATTTTGCTTCCTTAACACTTATTCTTTATGGATTTTGGGCTGCTGATCACAAAAATCACATTAAAGCTTTCCTATCACGTTCTGTTTTTAGATATAACCTATTAAGCTCTTCAGCGCTTGACGTCCTGTTTTGCGGAAACTGCCAAAATGTTTGGCCTGGAAGTCAGCCTGAAGAAAACTGAGGTCCTCCATCAGCCAGCTCCCCACCATGACTACCAGCCCCCCCACATCCCCATTGGGCACACAAAACTCAAAACAGTCAACCAGTTTACCTATCTCGGCTGCACCATTTCATCAGATGCAAGGATCGACAACGAGATAGACAACAGACTCGCCAAGGCAAATAGCGCCTTTGGAAGACTACACAAAAGAGTCTGGAAAAACAACCAACTGAAAAACCTCACAAAGATAAGCGTATACAGAGCCGTTGTCATACCCACGCTTCTGTTTGGCTCCGAATCATGCGCCCTCTACTGGCATCACCTACGGCTCCTAGAACGCTTCCACCAGCGTTGTCTCCGCTCCATTCTCAACATTCATTGGAGCGCTTTCATCCCTAACGTCGAAGTACTCGAGATGGCAGAGGTCGACAGCATCGAGTCCACGCTGCTGAAGATCCAGCTGCGCTGGGTGGGTCACGTCTCCAGAATGGAGGACCATCGCCTTCCCAAGATCGTGTTATATGGTGAGCTCTCCACTGGCCACCGTGACAGAGGTGCACCAAAGAAAAGGTACAAGGACTGCCTAAAGAAATCTCTTGGTGCCTGCCACATTAACCATCGCCAGTGGGCTGATATCGCCTCAAACCGTGCATCTTGGTGCCTCACAGTTTGGCGGGCAGCAACCTCTTTTGAAGAAGACCACAGAGCCCACCTCACTGACAAAAGGCAAAGGAGGAAAAACCCAACACCCAACCCCAACCAACCAATTTTCCCCTGCAACCGCTGCAACCGTGTCTGCCTGTCCCGCATCGGACTTGTCAGCCACAAACGAGCCTGCAGCTGACGTGGACATTTACCCCCTCCATAAATCTTCGTCCGCGAAGCCAAGCCAAAGAAAAAAAATTTTTCATGATTTCCTGTCATATTTTGTCCACTAGTTTATTATCCACAAAATAAGCTGTTTTGGTCGGTCCAAGCATGCACTCAATGCAAATGTTGTCTTAGGCCTGGCCTGGGCCTGCTTAGTCAGGATAGATGCAGACAGGCTATAAAAGCAACTCACATATACAGATGCTATGCATTACATTGATTATAGATTGAACGCTTGTTTTTTCACATCTTCTTCGGGCAAAAGCATAGTGAGTGCACTTAACAATAGGAATTATTATCTTCAGAAGGATTCAATACATCATTGTTGCAACAACTGCAAAACATTCTGTTACATTTGTGGCGAGGATACGCTTAGTGCTAAATTCAATAAAAATTAATTTACTGTTTCTCCAACTTCCTATGTGATACAGCAAATCTAAAATTATCTCTGTGTTCTGCTTGAAGATGCCAATCATAATCTCCACTTTTTTTCAGGAAGCAAACCTTTTGAAAACACTTGTTGTCCAGTGTTATCAGTTCCTGGGAAAAGGAGCATCCACAAGGTGGTGGGAAAAAGGAGGGGTGGTGGGGAATGATTAAGATCTAAATGGCAAAGAACCATGAAGAAAGAGACTACTCTTCCATCTTTAGCACCATCAATAATTCATGGATCAGGAATGCAACGGGGTGTACGGGGTGTACAAGATGCTGCTTAGGTGTTAGAACTTGCACACTCTGTGGCAAAACAGGAGGTTTTGGTGCCAGCGTGCATACATTTTAATGGAGAAGGCTGTACATTGACGTGGAATGTCTCTGATAGGGGATGTCAGAAAATCAATTGATTTGATTAACATTGTCCTAAAACCAGGTTGGTGTCACCAGAATTCTCTGCTTTATCATCAAGAATCTGAACTCAGAAAGTATTACTGCGCAGATGTTGCCCAGATAGTTAAAAAGGAAATCTGGAAGCATTCAATTGGCCAGGCAGCATCTGTGGATAGTCAGACAGAGTTAAATATTTCAGGTTTAGAAGAACTGGGAAAAGTTCATTTTTAATTATAATGAGAGTGGGGTGGTGTCTCAAGAAAGTGGCATCTATCTTGAAGGGCCCTCATCACCTAGGCCATGCCCTCTTCTCACTGCTACTATCAGGAAGGAGGAACAGGAGCCTGACATTACAAGCACAACTTCTTCCCCTCTGCCATCAGATTTATGAATGGACAATGAACCTAGAGTCACTACCTCACTTTGCACCTGTAATGCACAATCGTCGTCATGTCTATCCCTCAAGGTCAAGGATGTTGGCCTTTATTCCGTTGACCCACTGAGCAAAGACACCTGCACATGTATTGGTTTAGCGCGTACTTGATGTTTCACTTCAATAAGCTCACGACACTTCACAAATCAACCAACCAGTTTCAACTGCGTAGAAACAATGACGATTGGAGCTGATGGGTTTGTTGTAGCCTTCACAGCTGTTGACTTCAGAGTAACTTGGTCCATCTGTTCCACTGTTGAGATCTTGGTGGGATGGTTCTCCTTCAGGGACCTCACCCGCGACCCTACCAGGAGCATAGCACCAGACGGCATCGCGATCACAGGGCCACACAAGCTTCTCCACCATGACAAGGTGACAACCCATGGAGAGGGTAATGCACAATACTGCAGATACAAGACAATAACTTTTGTGACACATGCTCAAGACAATAAACCTGTTTCTGATTCTGATTCTCTACATTGTACGATATACATATGCACCAACATTCTTACTTTTCATATCAATGACAAATGTGTGGGAGTTTTGGGACAAGGAAAATCTAATCCCATGGAATATTCTTCCTGGCATCCTCACAAAGAGGGTAAATGGGCTAAAGACAAAGGATGGAAATTACAGTAGTAGAAGACACCTTTAGATACTGAATTAGAAAAGGTATAAGCAGTAACCAACATCAGAGGTGAAATATTTGGTTCTGTCATGCATGCTGTTTGGAGCCCACTTGGTTTCAATATGATGGTGGATGAGAAATCACATACTTGTAAGACAAGCGGGATTATTGTCAAATTGGGAGGAGCATGGGCGTAAGAGTGGCGTTAGCACACCGGAAGGATGCAAAGTATGTGGATCAATGTGTGATTTGAGGCCAGTGTTCAACATTGCAGCGAGCTCTCTGTCACAAATGAGGAGGATCCTGCTTTGATCAGGATGACTTGCTTCTCCCTCCCTCATCCACCACCCTGAAATAGGTACTCTCGGGCTCGCTGTTGACTGGTAAACCAGAAGTCTGCAGATGCTGGAAAACTGGAGCAGTGCACAGAAGTGATGGAGGAACAGCATCCATGGAAAACAATAGGCAGTTGACATTTTGGGCCTGAGCCCTTCCTTATGGAGTCATTTATTTTATCAGATCCTATGAGAATTTACGAATGTGCAGAAGGAAGATCAAGCTTGAATGCAGAGAAAATAATGTATGATGGACAATCATGAGCCAGTAGATCGGAGTCAAATGGATTTTATTAGCTTAGACGCTAGCTGGGGCTCAGAGAGCATCTGGCCTGGATCCGAGCAGGAAGTGATCTGGGGTCAAGGTCTTGGGTCGGGATCTTTATTAGGGAATCTCCCGGGAAAGATCAGAGGGAAGGAAAGGGGCGGTCCAGGCCAGTTATTCTTTGGCTTGGCTTTCGCGGACGAAGATTTATGGAGGGGTATGTCCACATCTACTGCAGGCTCGTAGGTGACTGACAAGTCCAATGCGGGACAGGCAGGCATGGTTGCAGCGGTTGCAAGGGAAAATTGGTTGGTTGAGGTTGGGTGTTGGGTTTTTCCTCCTTTGTCTTTTGTCAGTGAGGTGGGCTCTGCGGTCTTCTTCAAAGGAGGTTGCTGCCCGCCGAATTGTGAAGTGCCAAGATGCACGGTTGGAGGCGATATCAGCCCACTGGCGGTGGTCAATGTGGTAGGCACCAAGAGATTTCTTTAAGCAGTCCTTGTACCTCTTCTTTGGTGCACCTCTGTCTTGGTGGCCAGTGGAGAGCTCACCATATAACACGATCTTGGGAAGGCGATGGTCCTTCATTCTGGAGACATGACCCACCGGTGCAGTCCGTGAACTACTCTTTGCATACAGTTATTACAGTGGTGTAATACCTCATACCACCACAATGTCTTTATGGCATCTTCCATACAAAACAAATGTACATTGACTATTGTGGAAGAGTACAATTTTAACATAACAAATTGAAAGCTGAGTCTGCTTTCACTGAATGGTAGTGTGGTGCGCTGTTGGTCGGAAGCAAACACACAAAACCAAAGACTGTACAACATGCTTTATTCAACGTAAACAGCAATGAGTATTACTGCTGTAAACTCTGAGAATATCTTCAAAGGACCGGCTCAGGCTTATTGCCCAGAGGGTGATTGACACTCATCCGGGTGGGGCTTAGTCAATTCAGGTCGGCTGATTGACAGCCGGCCAGGTGTTGTCTTGTCCCCATGCTCTTCTGCAGGTACAGTGGCTGTCCCCTGCAGTAGGCCAGTGGTATACCACCACATTCACCCCTTCTTTAAAATTGTCCCGGGATGGGGGGGGAGTTGTAATAAAGAACCCCAAAACATATACAGAGTATTTACAGACTGAGATGGTCCAGCGGCCATCGGAGTCTTTGTTACCGTTGCAGGACTGGCTCTTGGTCACTGGTCCGTGAGGGTGTGGGGGGGCTGGGTGCGGGGGCCAGAGTGGCTGGCATGGTGCAGCGCAGAGGAGTGGCCAGGGGGGCCAGGTTTAAGGCGTGAGCATCGCATCGGATGGGCGGGGGGGCAGGATCATCCCACACAGTTGTAGCAAATCCTTGGTGCCCAAGGAGGTCCTGTGTGCCCCATAGCTGTCTGGGGTCGGGGTGTGTGTAAGGCTGGTGGGGTCCTGGGCTGGAGGATGATGTGCTGTGATGGGTGCTCTTATTGGTGCCAGGTCCCTGGTTGAGACGGTGTCCTCCCTGCCGCTGCCGAACCTAACGTAGGCTTAGTTGTGGTTCGTGTGTAGGAAGAACACCTGCTCGACCAGGGGTTCAGCCTTGTGCACCCACACATGTCTATGCAGGAGCTCTGGTCCCGGGGACACGAGCCATGCTGGGAGAGACATTCCTGTCGCTGATCTCCTGGGGAACGCAAACACGTGTACGTGAGGGGTCACGTTGGTAGCCGCGCACAGGAGTGACCTGATGGCATGAAGCACTTCGGGGAGGGCGTCCTGCCAGTATTCTATGGACCACCCCTTTGATTTAAGGGCCAGGAGAACTGCCTTCCAGATCACCCCATTCTCGCATTCCACTTGCCCATTACCTCTTGCGTTGTAACTAGTTGTGCGACTAGTTGTGATGCCCCTTGATGTCAGGTACTGGTGTAGTTCTTCACTCATGAAGCTAGACCCTTGGTCGCTGTGGATAAATGCGGGGTAGCCAAACATGGTGAAGATCTGATGTCAGTGCCCTGATGACAGTGGCCATGGAGGTGTCTGGGCAAGGGATGGCAAAAGGGAAGCAGGAATACTCGTCTATGACCGTGAAAATAGATGTTCCGATTTGTGGAAGGCAGGTGCCCTTTGAAGTCCGTGCCGAGGCACTCAAAGGGCCGAGTGGCCTTCACGACATGAGCCTGGGGTGGGCGCAGAAAAAGCGAGGTTTGCATTCCGCACAGACTCAGTGCGCCTCGGTCATGGTCCTGACGTCCCTGATAGTTTACAGGAGGTTCCGGGACATTATAAAATGGTATAAGTGGGTGATGCTGGGGAGGCAGCTTGTCAAATTTATGTCGAATAAATTGTGGTGAGCTGTCAGTCAGAAGCAAACACACAAAACCAAAAGACTGTACAACAGGCTTTATTCAACATAAAACTCCACAGAGCCAGCTGGGAGATTGTGCTGCTGTGAGCTCCGAGAGTGACTTCGAAGGACCACCTCAGGCTTCTATCCCAGAGGGTGATTGACAACAACCAGGTGGGGCTTGGTCCATTCAGGTCAGCCAATTGACAGCCGGTCAGGTGTTGTCTCGTCCCCATGCTCTTCTGTAGGTACAGGAGAGGTTTTCCCTTGCAGTTGGCCAGTGGTGTACCACCACAGGTAGCTGCCTCGCCAAAGCTTTCAAATTGATAACTTTCAATTGAAGTTAGTACTGAAATGTAATACTGTAATGGATAAATATTTGGGAGAATTTGGTAAAATTTAGAGTAGGTTACATACATACATACATTTTAAAACAGATCTTATTTGAAAGACTGAAAAAATCATATACAGTAACATTGCAAGATCTTTGGAGACTTTTATGCACATTTCATAAGTCGGTGCCAATTGAAATGACACCATAAATTGAATAGAATGTTTGGAGGAGACAAACTGGCTGTTAAAAAGTACCTACAGTGTGTTCACAGAAAGGTCACTCCTGGGTTTTTTTTAATCAAAGACAACAGCTTGACCAAGAGAGGAGAACTCCTGTGATTTTCTGAAGAAGGTGGGGGGTTTTGCAAGTGAGAGAGTCACATGGGTTTTCTGGCAGTCTCAGTTGGAGAGAGAGAGAGACAGAGAGAGAGAGACAGAGAGAATGCAATCTCAATAAGCTCTCTCAGCTTGTGTGTCTGACACTGAAAGGAGCTGAACAGTGCAAGCCAGGAAGAGCTGGTTGGAGACAGAAAGTTCCAGAGCAGTGGATGGCTGGAAGTGCTATCTGTCTGATGTTTCTCTTGGAATAAATGGAACAGATCGGTACTCTATGGTAACCTGAAGAAAGAGGTTACCATCTGGAAAACCCTGATGGGGCAAGTTGCATCAGCGAGATATTGAGGTGACTAATGGTGGTACCCCAGTTGTGGAAATCCTGGAGCAACAAATCTCTCTCCCTGCAAACCCTACAAGAACCTTCCTGAATGGTAAACATTTACCTTTCGAACACCAAAGCCTGGCGAACTTTATACATGTTAAATTCTGTGCATAATATAAGAATTGCCGGCATCCAGAGAACTTGAAAGAAGGAGAAGTGAGATTGAACCGTGAGCCAAAGAACTTTTCTTAAATTTACACACATATTCTGGAAAGCATTTCTGTGTGCAGTTTGGGTCACCAAATTACAGGAAGGTGATAAACAAAATAGATAGTGTGCAGAGAAGGTTCACGAGAATGTTGACAGGATGTCAGGGTTTGAGTGACAGAGAAGGGTTGAGCAGCCTGATGCTTTTTTCTCTGGAGCGTAGAAGATTGAGGGGGGATTTGATGGAGGTGTTCAAGATTTTAAAAGGGACAGAGAGAGTCAACGTGGATAGGCTTTTTTAATTAAGAGTGGGGGATATTCAAACCAGAGGCCATGGTTTGAGATTCCAGGGGGAAAATTATAAGGGGAACACGAGGGGAAATTGCTTCACGCAAAGGGTGGTTGGGATGTGGAATAAGCTTCTGACAGAGGTGGTTGAAGCAGGGACGTTATTTACATTTAAGGAAAGACTGGATAATTACATGGAGGGGAGAGGATTGGAGGGGTATGGACCAGGTGCTGGTCAGTGGGACTAGAAGGGTGGGGATTTGTTCCGGCATGGACTAGTAGGGCCAAACTGGCCTGTTCTGTGCTGTATATGGTGATATGGTGATATGTGATATTACATACACGTGCGCTTAGAATTAGAAGGGGGTTAATTTGGGTTAGTTAAGTATAGAGATAAGTTAAAGTTTGATTCTGTTTTCATGTTTAAAGATAATTAAAAGCAACTTTTGTCTAAGTAACCATTTGTCCTGGTGAATTTCTATTGCTGCTGGGTTTTGCGGTCCTTTGGGCTCGTAACAATACTAAAGATTAACAAGGCTAATACTGGAAGAATACTGCTGATTTCACAAGTTAAATTAAGTAAATTGCAAAGCAATCTTATTCTCATGATCAATACAATAGTTTCCACACTCCTTGAGCAGCTGCAGACAGCAGAAGAAGGATTGTTGCACTGGACCAGTTCATCTTGCTTCCTCCGTACTGTGTGAGCCTGATACTGCAGCCAACACCAACTGCTGCTCCCACATCTATGGAGGCAAAGGGCCGAGGACACTTATATAAGAATAATTCGAGCCATGTTCCGCCAGCAGTCTACGCTTGACCAAGCAAATAAAAATAAAAAGACAGTGACAAGGTCCTCTTGGAAAATTTACTTCCCCTGTTAAAATTCTGGCCATATTGTTTATCTATCCCAGGGGTGTCAAACTCAAATTCACAGAGGGCCAAAATTAAAAACTTGGACTAAGTCGAGGGCCGAACTAAATATTTATTGAAAATTTTCAACAACATCTGCATGTTTTCTCTTCTTTCAACATATGTAATGTTAAACGTTTTCTTATTAAAATAAATGTTTAATAATAGTTTTGGATAAACTCTTTCCAGAAGCATTAACAAATGAGAAATAAAATATTCAATAAATAATATTTCTCTATAGAGGATTTGTCAAATGTTGCTAGTGTGCTGTCGAATAGTAAAATCTGAGGGCTATTGAGAATGTGGGAGAATAACATGATTCCTGAAACAATCAAATGGGTGACTGATTGTGGGCATGAACTCTAGCAGGGTTATTTGCCATGCCCTTTTTCCATTGGTACAGATATCCTTTGATTTACACACTTTTCAAGTTTTATGCCTAATGAGCTTGTATCCAGGTGCAGGACCATTTTTAACCAGGAATATATTTATCACTGTGACATGAAACGATTGGAAGATCGTTTTATCCTGAGATTAAAGTTCATAATCCTTACTCAGGCCTGTGTGCGGGAGGGCGGGGTTTGCGGGCGATCAGGTTGGACAATGACAGTGCGGGGGCATCGGCTCTCGCTGCAGGGCGGCATCTCGGCAGATCAGCGGCCCCGTCACTGTGAGTCGTGGGTCGGCCTGCAGCAGGGAGGGGGAGTGGGCAACGGTCCTGGCGAGGTCAGGCCCGAGGCCTCCGGTTCCGGGCGCTGGGAAGCGGCCTTGGCTTCCCCTGACACCGGCCAGGCCCCAATACCAGAGTCCACGGTGAGACCCTGCAATGTAAACAGAGGAGGTGGCGGCGATGAGCGGGCTGATGCCAATGCATTCTGGGATTTATAGTATTAGCTGTGCATGCGCTATACTGGCGCGGCAGCCAGTGGGCCACCTCTAATACATTTTTGAAATGATCTTGCGGGCCAAATATAATTATATCGCGGGCCAAATTTGGCCCACGGGCCAGAGTTTGACGTGTGATCTATCCGAATGATAATGCAGGCCAAGCACCCAAGATTACCCAGTAGTTCTTTTCTGTTCGAATTATGACCGATGAATTCCTCTCTGCTATAGGTATCTTTATAAAGGCCCAGGTTTTGGAGCCCATGCTACCTGCTGAGCTTTGTGGGGGGGTGGGTGTAGGGGGTAAGTTCCAGCTTGGCCCTTTGCTTTTTCCCTGTGCTGAATTAAAGGATCTCCATGCTTAACTAAACGGGGCACACCTTCTGCTGTTCCGAGATCATCAATCACATGCTCCATGCTGTAACTTCCAGAATATTCCAGGGTTTCCACTTTCATGCTGGCTCCTAGCTCATTGTCAGACGTGGGCTCTCTCAGCAGCTGTGCTGTCTGTATGAGCAGCTTTGATAGCCAATGGGACATACCAGCTGCAAAGGGGCTTACTATTATGGCTGTTTCTGAATGACAAATTGCAAAAATCATTTTGGACCTTTCAACAAACTGAAAATAACATTTCCTTCATCCATCTAGGCTGTCTCTCAAAGCCTTCCTGTGGTTAACCACTGATGTGGTCTGATTGGCAGCTGCCGGCTGGACACTCCTCCCGAGACCGATTTGACCCATTTCGCCCATTCCACTCTGCCTTGGTCAGTCAACGAGGGTGACGGCCATTCCTGTCTAGAGTTAATGAAACCCCATCAGTTTCACCACATCACTCTTTTGTTATTATCCCATCATCCCCATCTTGTTGCTTATTTCCTGTTCTCTCTCACTTGTCCATCAGCTTCCCTGGCAAAGGGTCCCAAACCTGTAACGTTAACTCCATTTTTCTTTCCACAGATTCTGCCAGATGTGGTTATTTTTTACATAATTTTCTCTATTGTTTTTTTAATTACAGCATTAAGCAGTTTTCTTTTTAAGTATTTACTTGGAATAATAATCTACATTAAAATGATTTAAACATGCTTTGTTGCCTTGGCATTGATAAAATGGAGAAAGCAGCCACCATCATCTTGGTGCCCATGAGAGGGACAGCAGCTGGGCTAAATGACCACCACCCAGTGTTGCTGACCCCACAATCATTTCGCCCTTTCAATGTCTGGTAATGGAGTGGATCGAGGCACACCTTCCAGCAATAATGGACCCATTCCAATTCACCTGCTGGCCAAAGTGATCAACAGTCGATACAATAGCCTTGACTTCCCATTCTGTCCTGACCCACCTCACATGCCAGGCCGCTGAACATTGGCTTCAACCTGGGATTCAACACAATCATACTTCAGAGGCTGGTGGAACTCAGTGCCTCTCTCTGCAACTTCTTGATTGAAAGACCCCACAGACTGTCTGGGTTGGGAGCAAAATCTCAGGTCCCAACACGCTGAGCACTGGCATACCTTAGGGCTGTGCTCTTAGCCCGCTACAGTTCATGCTGCTAACTTACGACTGCACTGCCAGGTTCAACTCCAACAGAAGCATCACGTTTGCAGACAGCACAAAATGGCCTCCTCGGTAACAATGATGAGATGACTTACAGAGAGGAAGTTGGAAGGCTTGTACAGTGGTGCAAGAGCAACAACGGGAGTTTCAACGTGGATTAAGCAAAGGAGATGATTGTGGAGATCAGGAGGGTAAGGGATCCTCTAATTATCAATGGCTCCATTGTAGAGAGCGTGGTGAGCCCAAAGTTCCTTTCCATCTATATAAAGGGCGATCTATCCTGGACCTACAATGCCTTCTCATTTGTCGTGAAGGTGTAGCAGTGCTTACACTTCCTAAGGTGGGCAAGACTAATGACCACTATCCTAACAACATTCTACAATAAACACAATAAACAATTGTCCTGATAGGCTGGATCATAGTGTGGTATGCTAGCTGCCTAGTATGGGATCGGAGGTCAGTATGGAGAGTGCTTAAAACTTCTGAGAATATCACTCGGGTCTCCCTTCCCTCTATTGATGATATCTATAGGAATCAGTGCTTAAAGAGGGCTCAGAGAATCATTGAGGACCCTTACCATCCAGCCCACATTATCTATGAGACACCACCTTCAAGGAAGAGGTACAGGAGCATCAAACCAGGACTGCCAGCCTGGGAGATGGCTTCTTCCTGCAGGCAGTGAGACTGTTGAACAATTCAAAAACCCATAATTATATTTATATATTTATTTTGGGTCACTATATATATATATGTCGCTTGAGTATAGGGTTTACTGTATGCTGTGTGTGTGCACTATGGTCCGAAGATATGGTTATTTGGATATCCATGGACTGAATAGGAATAGTCAACATGGCTATGTGCATATTAGGTCGTGTTGAACCAATCTTGTTGAGTTTTTCAAGAAGGTTGTATTGGGAAGGGTTGTGGCTGTCATGTGACACCACTGCCCCCTACCTAGTTGGAGGACACACCAGCTGCCAATCAAGGTTTGGTTCGGCCCCACCCATTAGTGCAACCTGCTGTTTGGTCACATGTAAATGACCTGGACTCCACTTTCCAGCCTGCCTGTACTTGGCCTTGGGCCATTGGCTGTTGTAATTAGATTAACCCTCCTCCCACTGAGCTATTGGCCCCCAGTAAATGATGTGGGCTTGTCCCTCCAGCACTATAAAGGTGTCATGTGCTCTTTGTTCTCTCTGTTTGCCAGCTTGGAACCACCCTGCTTCACTCCAGGCCTAGAAATGTGGAAGGGTGCTGGAGAAACTGTTGGTAAGATGTGCACTGTTAAAAGGGTTGGGACATTTAATTAGTGTCCCTTGTAGCATAGAACCAAGGGGGTCACTGAGTCAAGGGGGGGGGCATCATAGTGATTTTTTTATCCCTGATCATTGTATGTACCAGTTCGTTGTGTGTGCATGTGTGCGTGCGTGCGCACTCTGCATCAATTGCCATTTTCCCACTCTTGCCTTCTGTAAATAAAATCCTTCCCTACATCAAAACTGTGTTCAGAGTCCTTGCCTTTGAGACCTACCAAACCTGTTTCCTCACTCACAACAAAGGTTACCAGGAAAGTGTTGAAAGAAAGGCTGTGGATGTTGTCTACATGGACTTTAGTAAGGCCTTTGACAAAATCCTACATGAGAGGTTAGTCAGGAAGGTTCAGATACTAGGAATTCATGGTGAAATAGTGAACTGGATTCAACAATGGCTGGATAGTAGAAGCCAGAGAGTAGTGGTGGATGATTGCTTCTCTGACTGAAGGCCTGTGACTAATGGTGGGCTTCAGGGATCGGTACTGGGCCCATTGTTGTTTGTCACCTATATCAATGATCTGAATGATAATGTGGTAAATTGGATCAGCAAGTTTGCAGATGACACTAAGATTGGAGGTGTTGTGGACAGTGAAGAAAGCTTTCAAAGCCTGCAGAGGGATCTGAACCAGCTGGAAAAATGGGCTGAAAAATGGCAGATGGAATTTTATGCAGTCAAGTGTGAGGTGTTGCAAGAAAGGACATACATAGTGAATGGTCGGGCACTGAGGAGAGCAGTAAAACAGATACATAATTCCCACAAACTGCCATCATAGCTCAATAGGGTTGAAAAGAGAGCTTTTGGCACATTGGCCTTCATAAATCAAAGTATTGAGTACAGGAAGTGGGATGTTATATTAAAATTGTACAAGACATAGGTGAGGCCAAATTTGAAGATTATGTGCAGTTTTGATTACCCAATTACAGGAAAGATATCAATAAGATAGAAAGCATGCAGAGAAGATTTACTAGGATATTGACCGAACTTCAGGAACTGAGTTATAAGGAAAGATTAAACAGGATAGGACTTTATTCCCTGGAGCGTAGAAGAATGAGTGGAAATTTGATAGAGGTATGTAAAAAAAAAAAAAAAAAAAAAAAAATTGAGAGAGAGAGAGTAAATATAAAGACTTTTTCCACTGAGGGTAGAAATAATCACAAAATTCTGTAGACACCATGGTCGACGTAAAACTACACAATGCTGGAGAAGTTCAGCAGGTCAAACAGTGTCCTTGACATAGCAAAGGCAAAGATACATAACCGATGTTTTGGGCTTGAGGGCTTCATCAGTTATGTATCTTTGCCTTTGCTATGTCAAGGACACTGTTTGACCTGATGAGCTTTTACAGCATTTTATGTTTTTACTTCCACTGAGGGTAAGTGATACAGTGTCAGTAACTGGAAGTTGCCAGACAACAGGCTTTTATTCCCATAAGACTGAACATTTACCTATGTTGCTTGCCTGATTCCAGGTTTCGTATTGGAGGACGGACTTGGGTGCAGCCACCTTTTATTAGGGAATTCCAAGGGGAGGGTTAGTCAGTAAGGAGGCGGGCCAGCCACATAGATAGAGACAGTACAAATGGAACAAATAGCATTACCATGGCATCACCACAGTACATGAGATACAATCCAGAGGACATGCATTAAGAGGAAAAGGAGAAAAGCTTAGTGGGAATGTGAGGGAGAACTTCTTCACACAGACAGTGGTGGGGGTGTGGAACTAGCTTCCAGCTGAAGTGCTGAATGTGGGCTCAATTTGAACATTTAAGAGGTACATGGACGGGAGAGGTGTGGAGGGCTATGGATTGGTTGCAGGTCAGTGGGAGTAGGCCAAAAACAGTTCAGCACAAACTAGAAGGGCCGAAGAGGCTCGTGTCTGAGTTGTATATGCTGGGTTTTTTTTAGGTTGGGTATGCCTCTATATAATAAAATGGCAATAAACCTGTACTTGTTAGTAGATGCAAATTGTAGTTAACAGGCAGTGAAAGTAATCGGACATATAACTGACTAAGTAGGCTACCCAGTTAATGCAAGGGAAATCAGTTGTCAAGCTGACAAGAAACCAGATGGCAAGGCAATGAATAACTGATTAAAGCCTCACTCATTTCTTTATAGCATCACCTTAGTGTAAGCAACAGGTTTCAAGATCATTTAACACTTAAATAATGGAGCTTATTTGCTGTCTTTAGTTTACTTGAACTTTTTCAATCTTGAGAAACTTTGAAGGGTTCTTAATTTCCATCAGCACTGTTGAGTTAAAACCCCTGTTATCCAGAATTCAAGAAACAGGCAGCTTCAAGCAACCGGCAAAAAGAAAATTGCGGAAAACAAATACGGAAATTTAAAATGAGCATGCTTCTTCGTTAATTCTCACCAACCACGCAACATGCAATCTCAAGCAGCCAGAAAATTCACTTATTCGATATCTATCAATCGCCATAGGTTCCAGATACTGGGGAGGGTGACTGTATTAAAATGTCAAAGTGGATGGAAGAAAATCAAGCATTTCTCGAGAGTGCAACCGTTTCTTCGTTGCAGATACTTCCATTTTCTAGTGATTTCAGGTGAAATGCTGCAAATAGATTACAATAGGCTAGAATTGAGAATTCTAAATAAATATGGAGCTATTGGGAATGAAACATTATGGAGAAGCTAACAAAGGATTTCTGGAGGTGCTCAGCAGGTTAGAGATGATCAGTAAATGTTTCAAGTTTCAACCCTTGATCAAGACTAAGATAAAAAGATTAAATTACATATATGAACAGGGAAAGAAGCTGGGGAAGGGGCCTAGAGGTGATGAGGTAGAGGGCAGAAGGTGTGGGAGATGGAGAGACAGGTAGAGAGAGAGAGAAACCATCGGGCAAGGGGTGAAGAAAGAAAATAGAAAGAGAAAAGAAAATAAGTACATGTGCATGGAAAGAAGAGATGGAATTAAGTGGGGATAGAGGTGACCTAAAATTAGAAAATTCGATCTTCATGCCATTAAGTTTAAGGCTGTCCAAGAAAACTATTGTAATGTTCCTCAGGTTTTCATTTGGCCTTGCCCTGACAAGGATGAGGGCAAGGACTGGCATGTCACTGTGGGAATATTCTGGGAGTTGAAATGGTTGGCTACAGGAAGCTCAAGTTCACACTGAGAGGGTGCATTCAGAAAAGTGCCCACCCAACCTGCAGGAATAAAGATAATGCTGGAGTGTTAAGATGCAGAATACCCCACAGTTGGAAATATTCAGCCTAACCGACAACATCTGGGGCGTTTAAAAAGCCAAGTTAGCGGTGAATGACTTTACGTGACAACTGATCAATTCTAAATAAAAGTGGAAAGGCCAGTTATCTGCAATTGTATTCAGCATGGAGTTCCAAGGGCAACACTGTGGCAAGATGGGATGGATGCTGTTCCTTGCTTACATGAGGCAATGTTGGAACCGAGAGGGAAGAGAATTAGAATGAAGACATTTAGATGTTTTGGGTCATCCTTGTAAACTAAATGGAAATGTTCTGTATAGCTGTCCTCTAACAGCATTTAATTTCTCCAACATAAACCTTGTGAACACTGAATATAATACCTTAAGTTAGAAGGTATAAGCAACTGGAAAGACATTTTGGGTCCCAGGACCACAGAGAACTGTTCCTGATCCTGGTGGTGTGAGTCTTGTGGCACCTGTACATTTCCCCGAGGGCAATAGCGAGAACAGAGATCGTGCTGGGTGGTGTGGATCCTTGATGATTGCTGCTGCTCTCCGACGGCAGAGTTCCCAGTAGATGTTCTTTTATTTATTTATTTTTAAGATTTTTCACACTATGAACCATACCAACCAAAATACACACAAACATTTTCTCCCCTCTTACCCCCTCCCCTCCCTCCCTCCTTCACCCTCCCTCCCTCCTTCACCCCCCTCCCCACCCACTTAACGTTCAACCTATATGATACATTAAATCCATTAAACAATGTCATCACACAATGAAAATAAACAAGAAATTTGTGTCATCTACTTTTAAATATTACAGGGCTTTACACTCAGGGGTATTGGTGTCCCCATACCAGACCATGATGCAGCCGGTCAGCGCACTTCCCATCACACCTCTGCAGAAACTGAAGGCTTTTATTTGTAAGAGATAAACAGCATCACACTGACCTGGACTCGAACTGGGGGCAGGCTTGCGGCATGACAGCCTTTATGGGGAAGAAAGGGGGAGGTGTCACGAGTAAGGTCAACCAGGAAAGGTCATGTAATTTCCATGTAACAAGTATGTACAATAGCGGTTTCACCACGGTGTCAATGAGTGCAAGGGTGTTGTTGTCTTCCCTAGGCAGCAGGAAGTCTAGATGGAGTCCATGGAGGTGATGTTTTTTTATGTTCTAACTGGCAATCACTGCTTTCTGTAGTTTCTTCTGTACTTGAGCAGAGCAGCTCCCATACAATACTATGCTGTGATGCCTCCAGCAGGTATGCTTTCAATGGGGGTGGGGGGTGGGGGTGATGGTGCATGCTGAACTTCCTGAGTCTTCAAAGAAAGTAGAGGGTTTGGTGTGCTTTCTTCACCCTTGAGTCGAAATGCTTGTACCAGGCCACATCACTGCAGATATTTAGTCCTCAGAAATTGAAGCCTCATTGCCATTCATGTGAACTGTCTCTTTTCCTGAATTCAGTGATCATCTCCTTCATCCGAATGGCCTTGAGGGAGAGGTTGCTCTTGTCGGACTCTGGCTTTACCTTACCCTCAATTTAGTTTATGTGTCGTCTGAGTCCAGCGTGCTCGTTGAATGAAGTGATAGGAGAAGGTATTCGGTTCACAATCAGTTTATTATACAGCACAAGAATAAAATTTAACAGAGCTCTGGGTCAGTCATTAGTTCATAGGTCACCTGCACAGTGAGCTATTCCCCAAGACTGACCCCTATTGTCCAGTCTGCTCAGTTTATATAGCTACAATTTACCATACAGAACAAAAGTTGGCTTCCTTTGCTAGATTTTTACATAAAGTATATCACCAGCAATTTCCTTATTCTACAGTTTATCTTGGGTGTAGACCTCATCTTAAATCTTCCAGCTCAGACCATCCTATTGTTTTGACCAGAAATCAATTCCTGCCCCAGATATTTCCAATCATCGTTCTGTTCCTGTCTGGCCAATGTCTTCTGTTCCCTTAACACCTCCTCATGCCTTAATCTTCTTCCTAGACTGGCTTTCCATTCCCTTTGTTTCTTACAGGATATTCTTTGTTCTGGTCTGGCCTGTGTCTCCTGCGCTACTCAACACCTCCTTCAGTTTGAGCATTCCTCCTAAATCATTTCATCCATTTCCTCTCCCTTGTTTCTTGGGAGCAGACAATTCTACCCCTACTGTACTCAGCCAACTTTGCTCCATGCTGTGATTGCCACTTAATTACCTTATACTTTTCCCTTAACCATGAAGTAAATAAAAATTGTTACATAGTCCTCTATTCCGTGATATTTTAGCCCCTAGATTCCAACACTCTCTTGGCATCATCCCACTAGACTTTCACTCTCTGTCCTGTATTCCATCTATGTTCATCTGCACAATGAGATTGGACAGGGCATTATCAATGAGCTGCTGGAGGAACTCAGCTGGTCAGGCAACATCTATGGGTAGAAATAGTCGGTCAACCCAGCCACTCCATGTTTGCTGAAGGTTCCAGCATCTTCAGTTTTGGTGCCTCTCTTTTGAGTGGCTATCTGTAGTAAGGGTTTATGTGGATCCCACAAGTTAAGAAAGTTGAGGTACAAAGCACACACTTATTTCTTGGATGCAAATGGGGCAGCAGGGTCAAAATACTAAACAAACCTATACACACATACACAAATGTACACTTTGAATTACGAGGGACAAACCGACAGAAACTGGGGAATTACTTAAACACATACAATCAACAATCAGGGTCAAGGTGATACTACATGCTCTGACCCCTTGAGCAGTACGGACACGGCTCTTGCAACCTAATCTCGGGACTCACCCCAACCCAGTGTGAAAGGTGATACTGAGGGGTCTAAAGAGGCAGAACAAAGGGGCACATGGTCCTTCACAGTCCTGCAGGCAGTATTGGGGGGGCCAATCACTCGGGGCAGGCTGGGACCCATTGTCTACTGCAGCCAATGGCTTGAAGCGAAGTGCAGGGGCTCAGCAGGGGTCAGCCGAGGTGATTCACCTGGGCCAATTGGGTGAAGGTCAGGGTGGAGTCCGGGCAGACTGCCTTGACTGCAGCACCTGGTGATTTAGGTGAGCCAATCGCAAGGGTCACCTTGATGGCTTGGGGTGAATCTTCACCTTGATTGACAGGCAATGTGACCTCAGAATAGGAGTGCAGCAGTGCCACCATGTGGTGGCTGCAGCATCTCCATTACAACCATCTCCTCTATGTTATTTTGTGGCCACTGAAACCCTTCAACAGGTGTATGACATTCTATTAACAAATCATGAAGGACTCTTAATGTGGAGCTCAGCACATTTCAGTTTTGTTTTTTCATACCCTAGCTCGAATCTAGGGAGCCATTTTTCAACAACTCAACAAAAGCACAGTAAAATGCTTGGAATCTGGCACCTATGGGGATAGATAGATGCCAGATAAGTGCATTTTCCAGTTG
Organism: Narcine bancroftii; assembly: GCF_036971445.1. Classification (NCBI taxonomy): domain Eukaryota; kingdom Metazoa; phylum Chordata; class Chondrichthyes; order Torpediniformes; family Narcinidae; genus Narcine; species Narcine bancroftii. Next base: position 227,132,539 of record NC_091471.1, read on the forward strand.
CTTGAGACTTACAATATCTAACTAATTCATCTGTATTAAGAATAATCAGTTAAAATACAAAAATATTATACTGTACTTACACTAAACAAATGTCATTTGCATGAATATCTGAACCTTAAAGCACTTTACTTAATTTTACATTTTTTAAAAACATTCAACTGTCGCTGCATCTGCAGGTTCCTCCCCCTTCACGGAGCCACCTGAAATATGACAACAACATTATTGATAATTAATCCCTCACCATCCCCTCCCCCTGCCAAGTTATCAGATAAAGCCTGTGACCCGAGCGACAGTTACTAAGCAGGGATAAGGAGACACTTTAAGAAAATCACCCCAGCGGGGAGCAGCATCAGCCAACTCTTCATCCTGGGTGATGCCATTTTATTCAATCACAACTTTATTCAAGCAGCTGCTACAAGCAAAGAATGACTGAGGCCCTCTGCTGGCTAAATATTTGCTCCCATCTTCACCAATTTTAAAAGTTTGTATTTTTACCTATCATTTTATACTTATTTATTTTATTTTTAAAACTAATTTTCCTCTATTATTATTGCCCATTGCTTGATGCTGCTGGTTGCTTGAATTCTGGACAACAGGGTTTTTACTGTAATATATTTTGGATGTCTGGTGCTTTGAACCCTCGGACCAACCACTGGAATTTGAACATTCGGAAGGGTTCCGACATTTGGATTATGCTCCCATTATAAATACAGTATGTAATTCTGCAAAGCTGCCTGTCTGCACTCAGAATTTTAAAGTGGGTAGTTATAGCTGTTGAAATTAATTTTTACTGCTGCTTTATGTTTAAAAAATGATGTACTTTGAGTTTTGAGATTCCACTGAGAGGGTCTCCAAGAGAATTCTTACTTGTGCATGAGTCAAGACCCTTTTGCACCTTTACCAGCTTCAGTCTGCTCAATAGGGGGCACTGTTGTAACAATGCTGTACGGCACCAGTGACTTTGGCTAAGTGGTAGAATAACATAATTGGCCCCAACCCCAAGAGGATGCGCCTCTTGTTAGGGCGCCCTGTTCCCAGGACCACAAAGGCTTTGAGGAGATACCTGGTGTTTTTCTCATATTACACCCAGTGGATCCCTCAATATGGTAATAAGGTTTGCCCTCTCTTAAAAGCCATTTCTTTTCCCCTTTCAGCTGTAGCCCAAATGGCTTTTAATTACCTCCAGAACCACATAGCAAAAGCCACCATGCATGTGGTGGACGGGAATGTACCTTTCCAGGTGGAAAGCGACGCTTCGAACATAGCCCAGGCTGCTACCCTCAACCAGGTGGGCAAGCTGATTGCATTTTTTTCACGGACATCACAAGGCCATGAACTCTGGAACTCATCTGTGGAAAAGGAGGATCAAGCCATTTAGAAGCCATGAGGCCCTGGAGACACTACCTGACTGTTAGGGAATTTACGCTCCTCACTGTCCAGCGCTCGGTCGCATTCACATTTAATAATGTCAAGAGGGGCAAATCAAAAATGACAAGATTGCTAAATAGAGGATCGAGCTCTCCACCTACAATTATGACACTACCTATTGGCCAGAAGCCCTTAATGACCCTCCAGATACCTTATCCAGAGGAAGCTGTGCCTCCACACACACCGGCCAACTGCAGTCTGCATAATAAGCTCTGCCATCCAGGGGTTACACTCAAGGCTCATTTTGTCAAGGCACGCAATCTGCCCTAATCCATGGAAGACGTCAGGGAAATGACCAGGTCTTTCCAGGTCTGTGCGGAGTGCAAGCCGCACTTCTACCGCTCCACAAAGCTGCACCTGATCAAGTCATCCAGGCCCTTCGAACGGCTCAGTGTTGATTTTAAGGGACCTCTCCCCTCCACGAACGGGAACTCTTTCTTCCTCTCTATCACTGATGAACACTCCCACTTCCTGTTTGCCATCCCATGTCCAGACATGTCCACTTCGTCAGTTATAAAGGCCCTAGATTCAATTTTTGCCCTGTTCAGGTATCCCAGCTTTATACATAGTGACCAGGGTTCATCATTTATGAGTGAAAAGCTACATCAGTACCTGCTGGCGAGGGGCATCGCATCCAGTGCGACTATGACCTACAACCCTCGGGGGAATGGGCAGGTTGAAAAGGAGAACGCCAAGGTCTGGAAGGCTGTCAAACTGGCCTTGAAGTCGAGAGGCCTTCCAGACTCACGCTGGCAGGAAGTTCTTCCTATGGTGCTCCATTCCATCTCTGATGTCATTATGTCCCCCAACTGGTGGCATTGCGATCCGCTTCCTGGGATGGGTCACCCAGGGAGCCATTCAGTGATCCTCTCTCATCCCTAGGGTTGGCTGCTTCCCTAACTCCACCTGATAGGCTGCCGCTGGCCAGCCCATCGGAGTGGTGCACTTCAGCCATGTGCTGCTGTGTTGGGCACCGACTTTGAAGCACGTAGCCCATCTTTTGGCCAAGGGCTCCAGGGTGTGGTGCGTTCGACGGCCTGCTACAATCCCATGTTGACCTCCAGATGTTGATAGAGCTCCAGTAGAGGTTTGACATGGTGGCTGCTGTCCACCATCAAGAAATTTTGAGTCCTTTACAATGACTGTTAATCAATTTACTCACTAATGTACCATTTTGAACATTTACCCATTTTATAAACAATGGCAGTAAAATTATTCAATGCAGCTCTTGACCTGAACACTGGGTGACACTATACCCACAGATTTACTGGAACCCAGCAATGCATTTGGGTAAAGACGGGTCTTTCAAATTCCAACCATAGAGCATCAACAAATAAACATGAATATTTCTCCCTCAGTGAATGCAAATGTTTAATTTAATAATAAAGCAAACAAGATAAATTAAATGAAGACTGATGAAGGAATCTTTGGCTTGGCTTCGCGGATGAAGATTTTTGGAGGGGTAAATGTCCTCGTCAGCTGCAGGCTCAATTGTGGCTGACAAGTCCGATGCGCGACAGGCAGACACGGTTGCAGCGGTTTCAGGGGAAAATTGGTTGGTTGGGGTTGGGTGTTGGGTTTTTCCTCCTTTGTCTTTTGTCAGTGAGGTGGGCTCTGCGGTCTTCTTCAAAGGAGGTTGCTGCCCACCAAACTGTGAGGCGCCAAGATGCACGGTTTGAGGTGATATCAGCCCACTGGCAGTGGTCAATGTGGCAGGCACCAAGAGATTTCTTTAGGCAATCCTTGTACCTCTTCTTTGGTGCACCTCTGCACGGTGGCCAATGGAGAGCTCGCTATATAACACGATCTTGGGAAGGCGATGGTCCTCCATTCTGGAGACGTGACCCACCCAGCACAGCTGGATCTTCAGCAGCGTGGACTCGATGCTGTCGGCCTCTGCCATCTCGAGTACTTCGATGTTAGGGATGAAGGCGCTCCAATGAACGTTGAGGATGGAGCGGAGACAACGCTGGTGGAAGCGTTCTAGGAGCCGTAGGTGATGCCAGTAGAGGACCCATGATTCGGAGCCGAACAGGAGTGTGGGTATGACAACGGCTCTGTATACGCTTATCTTTGTGAGGTTTTTCAGTTGGTTGTTTTTCCAGACTCTTTTGTGTAGTCTTCCAAAGGTGCTATTTGCCTTGGCGAGTCTGTTGTCTATCTCGTTGTCGATCCTTGCATCTGATGAAATGGTGCAGCCGAGATAGGTAAACTGGTTGACCGTTTTGAGTTTTGTGTGCCCGATGGAGATGTGGGGGGGGCTGGTAGTTATGGTGGGGAGCTAGCTGATGGAGGACCTCCGTTTTCTTCAGGCTGACTTCCAGGCCAAACATTTTGGCAGTTTCCGCAAAGCAGGACGTCAAGCGCTGAAGAGCTGGCTCTGAATGGGCAACTAAAGCGGCATCGTCTGCAAAGAGTAGTTCACAGACAAGTTTCTCTTTTGTCTTGGTGTGTGCTTGCAGGCGCCTCAGATTGAAGAGACTGCCATCCGTGCGGTACCGGATGTAAACAATGTCTTCATTGTTGAGGTCTTTCATGGCTTGGTTCAGCATCATGCTGAAGAAGATTGAAAAGAGGGTTGGTGCGAGAACACAGCCTTGCTTCACGCCATTGTTAATGGAGAAGGGATCAGAGAGCTCATTGCTGTATCTGACCCAACCTTGTTGGTTTTCGTGCAGTTGGATAACCATGTTGAGGAACTTTGGGGGGCATCCGATGCGCTCTAGTATTTGCCAAAGCCCTTTCCTGCTCACGGTGTCGAAGGCTTTGGTGAGGTCAACAAAGGTGATGTAGAGTCCTTTGTTTTGTTCTCTGCACTTGGAGCTGTCTGAGGGCAAAGACCGTGTCAGTAGTTCCTCTGTTTGCGCGGAAGCCGCACTGTGATTCTGGGAGAATATTCTCGGCAACACTAGGTATTATTCTATTTAGGAGAATCCTAGCAAAGATTTTGCCTGCAATGGAGAGCAGCGTGATTCCCCTGTAGTTTGAGCAGTCTGATTTCTCGCCTTTGTTTTTGTACAGGGTGATGATGATGGCATCACAAAGGTCCTAAGGCAGTTTTCCTTGGTCCCAACAAAGCTTGAAAAACTCATGCAGTTTGACATGCAGAGTTTTGCCGCCAGCCTTCCAGACTTCTGGGGGGATTCCATCCATACCTGCTGCTTTGCCACTTTTCAATTGTTCAATTGCCTTATATGTCTCATCTTGGGTGAGGACCTCATCCAGCTCTAGCCTTAGGGGCTGTTGAGGGAGCTGGAGCAGGGCGGAATCTTGGACTGAGCAGTTGGCACTGAAAAGAGATTGGAAGTGTTCTGACCATCGGTTGAGGATGGAGATCTTGTCGCTGAGGAGGACTTTGCCGTCTGAGCTGCGCAGCGGGCTTTGGACTTGGGGTGAGGGGCCGTACACAGCCTTTAGAGCCTCGTAGAAACCCCTGAAGTCGCCAATGTCCGCGCTGAGCTGGGTTCGCTTGGCGAGGCTAGTCCACCACTCATTTTGGATCTCCCGGAGTTTGCGCTGAAGATGGCTGCATGTGCGACGGAAGGCTTGTTTCTTCTTTGGACAGGACTGCTTTGTAAGGTGAGCCAAAGAGCCAGCAAGAATTATAATTTAAAATAACTTCAACAAGAGAGGGAAAATTTGAAGAAATTAGACCCCACAGCTTTAGATATTAATTATAAGTTGCAGAGGGTTATTGCACATTAAGTTTTCATTGGGTGTTAGTAACTCACTAACACTTGAATTATCAAAACCAAAATTGTTGCACAAAGTTAATGTGAATGTAATGGATACCAATCACAATTTCATGCCCTCTGTTTCATTAGGATTGAGCTCCCAGGCTGCTACAGTGACAGTGAACCTCTTAGAGAAGCAATTTAACTCAGAATCATAAAACATTACAGCACAGAAAACAGGCCCTTCAGCCCTTCTAGTCTGCCAAACTATCATTCTAAAAACACACCAAAATGCTGGAGGAACTCATCTGGTCTTTTCAGTGCCTATAGGAGCCAAAGATATATTGCTGAGGTTTCCAGGGACAATGAAAATGAAGGAACAGCCATAGCCACAGCGTCTGGACACACACATAAACAGAGAACAAGACATAGGAAACAACATAAAGATGGAGAGACATTCAATTGTAAACAATGTGGCACTCAACATACACCAAAACAATCCCCAGCCTTTGGAAAAGTCTGTACCAAGTGCAACGGACAGAATGACTGTGCAAAGCAATGTTTTTCCAAAGGGAAACAGAAGTGAAAGTATGCACACTATAGAAGACACTGCCCTCAGTGATGCATTCTTCATGGGCATGGTAGCGGAGGAAGGTTTCAAACCAACAAACACTGAACAGCCAAGTTGAGCAAGACAAGTGGATGGTGCCATTGCATGCAAATGGAGCAGATATTCCTTTCAAGCTAGACATGGGTGAAAAGGCCAATTTGGTATGTGAGCACGACATCAGGGCAATGAAGATAAAGCCATACATCCATCCAAATTCTGTTCAGCTCAAGGCCAACAATGGACAGCACATTGACACAAAAGGCACATGTAGACTCTAGATGAGTAGTCCCAGATAAACATGACTCACTGGTTGGTGACAAAACATCTGAAAATGTAGGTCAAGCGGGTGTACCACATTAATAGGACTAATGCACAGAAGAGCGCAGAGGAAATACTAGATCAATTTCCGGACATTTTCAAGGGGTTTGGAGTTCTACCATTCACCTGTAAGATACAGTTAAAGTAGGACACACACCCAATCCCAAGGCAAGTTCCAGCAGCACTAAAAGACAAGCTCAAGCAGGAACTCGACCAAATGACATCACTAGAGGTCATAAAGAAAGTGGAGGAGCCCACAGAATGGGTGAATTCAATAGTGTGCATCAAAAAGAAGAACGGTAACCTACATATGTGCATGGACCCAAAAGACTTGAATGCCAATATAAAGAGGGAACATTATCAGATTCCAGTCAGGGATGAAATTACAAGTGAGATGGTCGGTGCAAATTTTTCACCAAATTGGATACATCCCAGGGCTATTGGCAAATGAAACTGCCTTATGATAGCACAAAAAACTTCACATTTAATACACCATTTGGCCGATACTCCTGCTTAAAGATGCCTTTTGGAATTTCCTCAGCTCTGGAAGTGTTCCACAGAACAATGGATCACATCATAGAAGACATAAACGGAGTAAGCGTGTACGTGGATGCCATGATCCTGTGGTGATCCACACAGGAACAACACAACAAGAGGCTCATCAAAGTGCAACAACACATCCAGAAGTGTGGATTGAAATTAAACAGAGCAAAATGTCAGTTTGGTGTGAAGGAAATCACCTTTCTAGGAATGGAGCCAGACAGGAGCAAGGTGAAAGCAATTCTAGAGATGCTCAGACCCACTGACAAAATAGGCATATTGAGAGTGCTGGAAATGAGCAAATTTATTGGTCAATTCATATTAAACCTGTCTTCCAAATCAATGGACCTGAGGAAGTTGTTATGAGACAAATGTGAATTTAAGTGGACAGACAACCACGAGGAAGAATGGGGATGACTGAAGACCATTTAACTACAGAACCAGTGCTTTTAGGAAGATATTGGCAGAATATTTTTCATTCTTTGTCAATGACTTTTAAGATTAAATTAGTTCCATGCCCTTTAACTGCCTTGTTTGGTTTTTCACGTGAACCAGAAAAACTTTTATCAGCATCTCAAGAGAAAGTTTTAGCTTTCAGCACGTTGATAGCCAGACAAAGAGTTTTAATGAAATGGAATGATGAACTCTCACCGACTCATACACAGTAGCTACATGATGCAATGACATATCTAAGAGAAAATTAGGTATAATATTAAAGATAAACAGTTTCCGTTTGGAAATGTATGGGGCCGATTTATAGAATACCATCATTATTGGCAGTTTTAGGTGATTTGGGAGCTGATCCGTCCGTCTGCTGAAGGTCGCAACTTGATCCATCTTTGTGGTTTTCTTGTAACCTTGATTAGAGGGAGAGGTAGATTAGTATTAGTTTTAGGGTTCTTTCTTTTAGAAAAATAGATTTATGGGGTTTAATTATGATTAGCCAGTATAATATCCATTTTTTCTTATTTTATTAAGTTATCCCCCTTGCTCCTGCCCGTATCGGGGCCGCCGCCGTCTACCCTTCGCCCGGACCGGGGCCGGGGCCGCTGCTGCTCTCCCTGTGCCTGGACTGGGGCCGCCGCCTCCAACTCTCTGCCCGTATCGGGGCCTCCGCCTGCCTCACTCGACCGAGGCCGGGGCCGCCGTCGCCCCCTTGCTCCTGCCCGTATCGGGGCCGCCGCCGTCTACCCTTCGCCCGGACCGGGGCCGGGGCCGCTGCTGCTCTCCCTGTGCCCGGACTGGGGCCGCCGCCTCCCACTCCCTGCCCGGACCGGGGCCTCCGCCTGCCTCACTCGACCGAGGCCGGGGCCGCCGTCTCCCCCTTGCTCCTGCCCGTATCGGGGCCGCCGCCCGATACATCTACATCACCTTTGTTGACCTCACCAAAGCCTTCGACACCGTGAGCAGGAAAGGGCTTTGGCAAATACTAGAGCGCATCGGATGTCCCCCAAAGTTCCTCAACATGATTATCCAACTGCACGAAAACCAACAAGGTCGGGTCAGATACAGCAATGAGCTCTCTGAACCATTCTCCATTAACAATGGCGTGAAGCAAGACTGTGTTCTCGCACCAACCCTCTTTTCAATCTTCTTCAGCATGATGCTGAACCAAGCCATGAAAGACCCCAACAATCAAGACGCTGTTTACATCCGGTACCGCACGGATGGCAGTCTCTTCAATCTGAGGCGCCTGCAAGCTCACACCAAGACACAAGAGAAACTTGTCCGTGAACTACTCTTTGCAGATGATGCCGCTTTAGTTGCCCATTCAGAGCCAGCTCTTCAGCGCTTGACGTCCTGCTTTGCGGAAACTGCCAAAATGTTTGGCCTGGAAGTCGGCCTGAAGAAAAGTGAGGTCCTCCATCAGCCAGCTCCCCACCATGACTACCAGCCCCCCCACATCTCCATCGGGCACACAAAACTCAAAACGGTCAACCAGTTTACCTATCTCGGCTGCACCATTTCATCAGATGCAAGGATCGACAATGAGATAGACAACAGACTCGCCAAGGCAAATAGCGCCTTTGGAAGACTACACAAAAGAGTCTGGAAAAACAACCAACTGAAAAACCTCACAAAGATAAGCGTATACAGAGCCGTTGTCATACCCACACTCCTGTTCGGCTCCGAATCATGGGTCCTCTACCGGCACCACCTACGGCTCCTAGAACGCTTCCACCAACGTTGTCTCCGCTCCATCCTCAACATCCATTGGAGCGCTTACACCCCTAACGTCGAAGTACTCGAGATGGCAGAGGTCGACAGCATCGAGTCCACGCTGCTGAAGATCCAGCTGCGCTGGATGGGTCACGTCTCCAGAATGGAGGACCATGGCCTTCCCAAGATCGTGTTATATGGCGAGCTCTCCACTGGCCACCGTGACAGAGGTGCACCAAAGAAAAGGTACAAGGACTGCCTAAAGAAATCTCTTGGTGCCTGCCACATTGACCACCGCCAGTGGGCTGATAACGCCTCAAACCGTGCATCTTGGCGCCTCACAGTTTGGCGGGCAGCAACCTCCTTTGAAGAAGACCGCAGAGCCCACCTCACTGACAAAAGGCAAAGGAGGAAAAACCCAACACCCAACCCCAACCAACAAATTTTCCCTTGCAACCGCTGCAATCGTGTCTGCCTGTCCCGCATCGGACTTGTCAGCCACAAACGAGCCTGCAGCTGACGTGGACTTTTTACCCCCTCCATAAATCTTCGTCCGCGAAGCCAAGCCAAAGAAGATTAAGGTATAATGCAATTTGTTATTATAGCATTAAACTGATTTATGTGTATAATCATTTTAATAGGAAATCACATTTAATAATAAGGGATGGTAATTACAATTTGTCATATTGAGTGTTAAATTTCATTATGTATATGTTATTATTTTGGTTTGCTTGTATATGGATTATTATGTTAAACAAATTAAAATATTTTAAAAAGAAAGACATTCTTTGACCCATCCAGAAGGACAAAAATATCTACGGACATTTCTAAAGATGGAATAGGTGTTGTACTACTTCAGGCTGTGGAGGCCAGTTGCATACGCATCAAGGGCGATGACAACATCTGAATGTCGATATGCACAGATAGAGCAAGAGTGTCCATGTCTGGTCTATGGACTTGAGAAATTCCGCAGTTATGTGTATGGTCTATGTCAGAGACAGACCAAAATCGGTGAAATTTCTCTGTGAATCCATAGACTGATGATGAAACTACAACGTTATGACTTTGAATTGGTGTACACACCATGGAAAATTATTGTGCTGGCTGATGTGTTAACCAGGGCAATGATGCAGGGTGAAGCACAGAGACAGATGTGAACCTCCACGTGAACCTGATCACAGAATCTCTTCCCGTATCTGACATGGAATCCAAGTAGAATGCAGCTGAAACAGAAAAGGACACAGTTCTACAGAAGGAACCTGAATGAAAATTGGCCAAGAGGTGAATGTCAGCAATATGACAATATCAATCCCGAGCTTCAATGGGCTTCTATTCAGGCAGAAGCAGAATTGTCATTCTTCAATCACTGTGACAAGAGATGCTGAAAAGGGTACATGAGGGGCACCTTGGAATGGAAAAATGCAAGAGGAGGGCCAGAACTGCTGCTTATGGGACGGGGATAAATGCTGGCATTGACAGGATGGTCTCAAGCTGTGAGACCTGTCTGAAACATCACACAGAGCAGCTGAAGTGCCAGTTGATGAAGTAGACAAAGATGATGTGGTCAAACAATAATCATGGCTTTTATTAGCAGAAACTCATGGTACAATAATGAAAGAGAAAAGGAGCATATACAGTTATATCCAAGGGGATTGTCCTTAACAGTAGAGATAATGCACAGCCAATGTTAGTACAGCAAGGCTCGCCAGAGGGGAGACAGGCAACTTGGCCACATTCACCACAGTCTCCCCCTGGCAGAAGAAGGGTTAAAATCAAAAGGATAGCTGCTAGGAAAGATTGAGGCAAGCGATACATGGATACCATGTTTGGCCTTGAGAATACTGTAACAGCCAAAATACGCCAGTATCTAGCAAGCAATCGAAATATAATGAGATGTATTATGAATATGTCAGCCTATCAGGTTTTTTACGAATTCTGGTGCTTCGTCTCAAAACAGGTGGCTCCTTTGCAACCTTGGGAACTGGTACAGGTCCTGGGTCTGTCATGTGGGAAGGATTGACTTCTGGACCCGCTCCAGAATTGCCAGTGTGAGGCAGTGGAGCCTCAGCATGGCCATCTGAAAGCTTATTAGGGGCCACAGGCTGGGGGGGTAAGTCCAACCTCTCAGGCTCACTCTGAGTTGGGGTGCGAGGAAGGGGCGACCAGGCAAGGTCAGATCTCTTAGGGGTAGAGTGTCAGTACTCCCGTCTGGGAATTTAACATGAGTGAAGTTGGGGTTAGTATGCAGTAACTGAACTGGTTGGACTAGGGGTATGTTTTACACGCCTGAGCATGGCTCTTCTTCAGCAGCACGGTTCCAGGCTCAGAAAAAACAGACTGGCCAGTCCATCACAGTTCCTGATTTCCTAGGAAAGGCAAACATGCGTTCATGAGGTGTTTGATTTGTTGCAGTACACAATAAAGACCGAATAGAATGTAGTGCCTCAGGCAGCACCTCCTGCCACCGGGTAACAGGGTAACCATGTGTTTTTAAAGCAAGATTAACAGTCTTCCAGACTGTAGCATTAGCCCTTTCAATCTTCCCATTGCCCTGCGGGTTGTAGCTCATGGTATGGCTGGTGGCAATCCCTTTATGTAGCAGGGCTCACCGCAGTTCAGCGCTTATGAATGCTGAGCCTCGTGGCAAAGTCCCGAACCCATTTGCAGTAGTAGGAAAAGAATCCCATACACCTTTTAAGGGCTTTTGCTGAGTTTGGGGGTGGTAACTTCTTAAGGTGGGCCATTCTTTCCGGGTTAGGGTGGATTTCGCCCTTGCGGACAATGTAGCCCAGAATGGGTAGCTCTGTCACGTTGAACATACATTTGCCCTCATTAAATGTAAGGTTGAGTTCTTTAGTTGTTGCTAAAAATTTGTTTAAGTTGTTGTCATGCTCAATCTGTTGTTTCCCACAGATAGTGACATTATCCAGATAGGGAAACGTACCCTGTAACTCATACATCCTAACAATCTTACCATTTCCCTCTTGTGATAGTACAGATTCTATTACCAATGTGTATATGTACAGATTATAGTGTAGGTTGACTGTGATTGACTGAGAGTGTAGCCACACCTACTGGCAGGTCTTAAGGATTGTTCCTAGCCAGACCAGGTCATTCTGGACTGGTCGACCTACTTGTGAAATGCTCCAGTCTTTTAGTTAATAAAAGCCTTGGTTTGGATCAACAAGTCTTTGGTTCTTTAAACGCGCTCTACATCTCTGAAACACTGACACACCATTAGTGACTCCAAAAGGTACTATTTTAAACTGGTATAACCCCCCCCCCACCCCCACCATCCTCAAAGGCTGTATAGGGTCGTTCCTTTTTTTTAAATGGGGATTTGGTGATAAGCTGCTTTGAGGTCAATACTGGAGTACACTTTGTATTGTGCTATCTGATTAATCATTTCATTGATGCGTGGCAGGGGGTAGGCATCCACGTTAGTGTAATGGTTGATTGTCTGGCTGTAGTCAATAGCCAGTCGTTTCTTAGTGTGATTTTTCACAACTACCTCCTGGGTTCGCCATGTACTCTTACTGGGTTCAATGACTCCCTCTTTAAGCAATCTCTGGGTCTCAGCTTTGATAAACTTACGATCCTCTTTGCTGTAAGAACAGCTCTTAGTGGCAATCGGCCGACACTCAGGGGATAAATCACTGAAAAGGGAGGGAGCTTTGATCTTTTATGTGGACAGACTGCAGTAACTAGTGCGGGGGATGGTAAGTGTGGGTAGTGGCCCACCGAAATTTAACACTACACTGTTCATCTGAAATTGAATATCTAACCCCAGTACCACAGGGGCGCAGAGCTCTGGCATAATAAAGAGCCACACATCAGCCAGGCAATGTCCTTGCAAATTTAAAGTAACTTTACACTTGTCCCGTACAGTTTTTGTAAGTTCACTACAAGCCATCGATATCTTTCGATATCTCTGTAAATTTAAGGCTCTGGCAACTCTCTTGTGGATGTAGCTGTCAGTACTCCTGAGTCTATTAGACAATCAAGAGTCTCACCTGAAAAATGCTACTTCTGTCTGGGGTCCCGGCTCTTATCACAGAAGTTGTATTTTTCAGGAGTTCACCTTTTTCTTTCCTTCGGGGTTCCAGCACTCCTGAATATTTCCTTTTCGGTTTCTAGCATTTCACTGGACCGCATGGCACTTCTCAGTGATTTGGCTAGAGTGACTCCCCGGTTGTCGGTTAAGGGCTCCGTATCGCCTCTGTCGGATGTAACTGGAGTCAATCCTGTTGACAAAAGCATCCAGCTTCAAGGCATTGCGGTGTTGTTGCACATTGACTGCCCTGAAATCACATTTGTTTCCCAGCAAGTCGAGGGCCGGTGCATAGGCAGCATCACTTTCCCCGGGTTTCTGGTGCATATACAGTTATACCCAAGGGGAGTGTCCTTAACAGTGGAGATAATGCACAGCCAATGTTAGTACAGCAAGGCTCGCCAGGGAGGAGACGGGCAGAATGGCCACGTTCACCACAACAGCAAAAGAGCCAATGATCAAGCTGACACCAGAAGAGCCAAGGCAGAAATTTGGGACTGATCTGAACCAACTGGATGGAAAGAATTACCTGCTGGTTATTGACTATCTATTGAACTATCCTGAGATGGTGCTGCTTTTCAACATGCATAATCAGATATATGAAATCAATCTTTGCAAGACATGGTATTCCTCAAATCGTCTACAGTGACAATGGACCATGCGACAGTTGTGGAGAATTCCAGAACTTTGCAGATGAGTATGTGACTTCAAGTCCTCTGCATCGCCAGTCAAACGGTAAAGCAGAGAAAGGAGATCACATAGTTAAACAGTTGCTCAAGAAAGCACTGTATAATGGCTCAGATCCTTATCTAGCTCTGTTGAGTTACTGAGCTTCGCCACTTGAACATGACGCGTCACCCGTTGAGCTTCTGATGGGACATGCACAACACGTTGTTACTCTGCAGACCCAAACAAGAACAAAAATGTCAAACTCAAAGAAAGGCGCCTGCAAAGGAGACAAAAAGCAAGCAATAATAAGTCATCAAGAACCTTAGGACCCCTTTCACCAAACGACGCAGTGAGACTCAGAGATTCCAAACCTAGGAAAAGAAGGCCACTGTTCAGGAGGAAGTAAATCTAAGATCCTACGTGGTCAGAACACAAGATGGTCAAATGCTGAGGATGAGTTGAAAGAGTCTGCTGAAAATGCAAGTGACGCTGCAAGAACGGACAAATGCAGATGATTCAACCTGCACAGCAACAGAGGAAACACCAGCAGTGTGTTAGACAGTAGTGGAGCAGCAGAGCCGACACAAGCACCTGTGTTGAGAAGATCTACCCACGTAATCAAAGCAGCAGACAGACTGAATCTCTAAAAGAAAAAGAACTGCACTCTAAAGAGCTTGTTCTGCTGATGTTTGTGTTGAAGTTTAAATGGAAATGAATACTGTATTACTGTGTAATGCTGCTAGATTGACCATCTTATGGAAAGGGCATGTAGTGACTGGGAGAGGAGATGGTGATCCTCCTGACCACAAAATGGCACTGGAGACAAATATCCACCTCGGGTTAGATGCACAAAATGGATGGGTCCCATAAAGCCATGAGTTATCAATAAAATATAATTAATACAAAAGAACCCAAGTTGATTTATTACAATAAAAGAAACATCACAGTGTGAGGTCTCAGTCTGGCGGTGCATGAGATCATGGACAGGCATGTCAGCAAGGGAATGAGATGGAGAATTGAAATGAATGGCCACTGGGAAATCCACACTATTGTGGCTGACAGAGCCGAGGTGCTCAGCAAAGCGATCTCCCAGTCTGCTTCCATTCTCTCCAATGTAGAGGAGACCACAACAAGATGCAGTAGATGCCCCCTGCAGATTCACAAGTGAAATGCAGCTTTACTTAGAAGGACTGTTTGGGTCCCTGAATGGTGGAAAGGGGGGCGGGTGGGTGGGCGCAAGTGGTGCATCTCCTGTGGTCACAAGTGGTGCATCTCCTGTGGTCACAGGGGTAGGTCCCAACGGGATGATTGGTGGGGAAGGAGAAGTGGACAAGGGGGTCACGGAAGGAGTGATCTCTGCAGAAGGCAGAGAGTGGAGCAGAGGAGAATATGTGTCTAGTGGTGAGATCACATAGTAGCTGGCGGAAATGGCGGAGAAGGATGCGGAGGCTGGTGGGGTGGTTAGGTGACACCTATCCTTGTGGTGTGTGGGGGTGGAGGAGGCAGAGCAGATGTGTGGATAATGGAGGATTTCTGGGTGAGCACTGAGTTGATGGTGATAGAGGGAAAGCCAGGACTTCTCTGATGATCTGGCATGGAAGTTTACCTCAGTGCTGCCTCATGTCCCCACAATGAGCTAATTGACTTCATCCACTTTGCCTCCAACTTCCACCCTGACCTCAAATTCACTTGGTCCCTCGCTAGCAACATTCGCTCTTTCCTTGATCTCTCTGTCTCCATCTCAGGAAATGAACTCTCGACAGACATCTTCTACAAACCCACCAACTCTTTAACAACACCTCTCACACCCTGTCCCCTGCAAGGATTCCATTCCATTCTCTCAATTCCTCGGTCGTGGTCGCATCTGCATCCAAGACGAGGACTTTCATGCCAGATCATGTACTCCTTCTTCAAACAATGTTCTGTATTCACCCTTCTGCTTTCCCAGTCACTCGAATTACCCAACCAGGTTGTGAAGCAACCAGTGAATATTCAAGGACATGCAAAATCTTTTCAGACTTCTGAGAAAGCAGAGGTGCTGGTGTGCCTTCTTCATGGTTTCATCGATGTGCTGGATACAGGAAAGGTCTTCTGATATATGGACTCCCAGAAACTTGAAGGAACTAACCTTCTCCACCACCATCTCATGAATAAAACCACAAGTTATAGGGGCAGATGTAGGTCATTCGGCCTAGTGATCCTGTCTCGCCATTCCATCATGATCCATTCTCTCACTCAGCCCCACTCCCCTGCCTTCTCTTTATAATCTTTGATTCTCTGACTATTCAGATACCTATCAATGTCTGCTTTAAATGCACCCAATGAAGGATGCCACAGCACCCCCCCCCCACCCCTAACCCCCATTGAACCAAATTCCAGCCATTCACCAGTAATTAAGTAATTCCTCTGCATTTCTGTTTTCAATGGGCACCCTTCAGGGAGTGAGAGCACGTAAAAAGGGCGCCACGACCATGGTGGTGTGCCTGCGTGCATGCGTGCGTGTGCACACTTGCACACAGCCGTGGTCGTGGCACCCATTTTATGTGCTCTCACTCCCCCTAATGTTAAAACCTGGCTATGCCTCTGTTCAGAGCACCAGGCATCGGACTCAATGGGAAATTTTATGTCATATTACATGTCCTATACTATTACATGACAGTAAAATGTGCCTTGAATCTTGTCAACAAATACTCAACACTCACCACCAAGATTTTAAATGCTACCTGCCCACTTTGCAAACAGGAAATGGTTAGAAGTAACATCACCCTACCACAAGTATTTGGTAATTCACTTACTTTCTTTGCTGGCACTTTCGGGGTTGTTTGTACATGCCCCTTCAATTACATCCCAGACACTGTTACTGACTGCCTCATTACTCTTCCCAACCTCTCTTTCTTCGTTTTGCCGTGCTGTGTTCAGTGGCACTTTTTTTTTGGCCTGCTCATACAGTATTCTCTTCCTCTAGTGATCTATGCAACGAGATTGTTTTCTGAAATTCTCTCCACCCTCATTTCCCATTCAGATACACACAGATGTAACTCAAAGTGAAGCTGCTTGTGTGTGTGTGTGTGTGTGTGTGTGTGTGTGTTTGCCAAGATCTCTTCACTAAATGTTAATCATAACCAGATATCTGTATTCAACTTCCTCCCTGCACTTTCAAAGGGTGTTACTATTTCAACAGATGAGGGTGATTTCATTATTTACTCATCAAATGTCAGATATATCATTGTTTGGCAATTTCATGTCAGCGGCCCCAATGATAGGGACAAGACTCTGTCAAGGGTAAATTTCATCTTGCTCTAGACTTTAATTAGTGAATCGTTCATCAGAAATCTGCATCTACTGGATTGGCAAGATTTGGATTGCACACTTATTTTGAAACTAATCTGAACAATGTAAATTGTAGGACTGGAAATTTTGCATTCTCACTTTAAACATGATGACGGGCCATAGTTTAGTTGAATATGAATTGACTCCAAGTACTTCATATATTCTGTCAATGCAAGTGTCCTTGAAAACATTGTGCAGGATTTCCTTCAGGCTGTGTCTTTAAACCGTATCGTCTGGTATTTGGTGGAGCTCCTCTATGCCGGAAGGAGGTGGATTCAGACCCCAGTCCAAGTACCAAGGCAAGGCTCCACTGATGGTGGTGCTGTCGATTGGATAGGAAGGTAACAGAGGCCACCCTGCTCTGTCGGGCACATGTAGAAGGTCGCACGATCACAGGGAAGAGTGAGAGAAGCCCTTCCCTTATTGGTCCTCATTAACATCTTTCTCCTGGCTTAGACAGGTTATATTGTCATTTAATTCATTTGGAGAAGCTTGCCGGGTACAAATAGGATGTTGCATTTTCTATGTAAACAAAGGCAAGAAATCAGACTGCTCAAACTACAGGGGAATCATGCTGCTCTCCATTGCAGGCAAAATCTTCGCTAGGATTCTCCTAAATAGAATAGTAACTAGTGTCGCCGAGAATGTTCTCCCAGAATCACAGTGCGGCTTTCGCACAAACAGAGGAACTACTGACATGGTCTTTGCCCTCAGACAGCTCCAAGAAAAGTGCAGAGAACAAAACAAAGGACTCTACATCACCTTTGTTGACCTCACCAAAGCCTTCGACACCGTGAGCAGGAAAGGGCTTTGGAAAATACAAGAGCGCCTCGGATGCCCCCCAAAGTTCCTCAACATGGTTATACAACTGCATGAAAACCAACAAGGTCGACGTCAGCTGCAGGCTCGTTTGTGGCTGATAAGTCCGATGCGGGACAGGCAGATACGGTTGCAGTGGTTGCAGGGGAAAATTGGTTGGTTTGGGTTGGGTGTTGGGTTTTACCTCCTTTGTCTTTTGTCAGTGAGGTGTGCTCTGCGGTCTTCTTCAAAGGAGGTTGCTGCCCGCCGAACTTTGAGGCGCCAAGATGCACGGTTTGAGGCGATATCAGCCCACTGGCTCTGTCAAGGTGGCCAGTGGAGAGCTCGCCATATAACATGATCTTGGGAAGGTGATGGTCCTCCATTCTGGAGACGTGACCTGCCCAGCGCAGTTGAATCTTCAGCAGCGTGGATTTGATGCTGTCGGCCTCCACCATCTTGAGTACTTCGATGTTGGGGATGAAGTCGCTCCAATGAATGTTGAGGATGGAGCAGTGACAACGCTGGTGGAAGCGTTCTAGGAGCCGTAGGGGATGCCGGTAGAGGACCCATGATTCGGAGCCGAACAGGAGTGTGGGTATGACAACGGCTCTGTATACGCTTATCTTTGTGAGGTTTTTCAGTTGGTTGTTTTTCCAGACTCTTTTGTGTAGGCTTCCAAAGGCACTATTTGCCTTGGCGAGTCTGTTGTCTATCTCGTTGTCTATCCTTGCATCTGATGAAATGGTGCAGCCGAGATAGGTAAACTGGTTGACCGTTTTGAGTTTTGTGTGCCCGATGGAGATGTGGGGGGGCTGGTAGTCATGGTGGGGAGCTGTCTGATGGAGGACCTCAGTTTTCTTCAGGCTGACTTCCAGGCCAAACATTTTGGCAGTTTCCACAAAACAGGACGTCAAGTGCTGAAGAACAGCTAGCATAGCGATTACAGAACCAGTGACCCCGAGTTCGAATCTGGCGCTGTCTGTAAGGAGTTTGTACATTCTCCCCATGAACTGCATGTTTTCCCCAGGCACTCTGATTTCCTCCCATCCTCTCAAAAAAAACCCCATAAAGGATTGATAGGTTAATTGGATGTAACTGGGTTTCAATGGCTGAGATTGGCTTGCATTGTTTTGTAACTTTAAATAACAAGGCTTATTTCCACCACCGGTCGCAGTAATCATGCCCCAACTTATAATAGGTCTCAATCCCATACAGCCAGCCCAAAGCCTGAAGCTTAGAGGAGAACATACGTACCTACCCCAGCAAATGTTAGGGATTGTTTCAGCTGCCTGCTTATCACTTCCCAGTCTGGTAGACCATGGCCATTCATGCACCATGGTGGTTGGATGGGTTTCTTCACATATTCCCAGTCTGAGGGCAGGGGAGGTTGGAACAAGAGGGCATAAGTTAAGGGTAAGGGGGCAAAACTTTAGGAGAAATGTTAGAGGATGCTTCTTCACTCAGCGAGTGGTGGCAGAATGGAATGATCTTCCAGAGGAAATAGTTGTGGCAGGGTCCCTTCTTTAATTTAAGAGAAGGTTGGATGTGTACATGGACATGAGGGGGTTGGAGGGTTATGGGCGGAGAGTGGGAGGGGGGAACTAGTGGAGTTGTTGAAGTGAACTGGCGCGGACTCAAATGGCCGACATGGCATTTTTCTGCGCTATAAACTGTTATATGGTTATACAGATTCAGCCTGGAAGAGTAGGAACTTCCTGTGTGGCTGCTGGCATGTGCCTAGGTGGATAATTGTTGCTGAGGGAGGTGGGGGAGAGGGTGATTGATGATTCTGGGAGGAAGAGTTGTCTTGAAGAGAATGAGTTGGTGAGACAGAGTTGCCTATTTGTGGTGCAACCATGGTATGTAACTATTGTATGGGCTGGCCCGCCCCCTGAACCTGTGACTCCTCCCTCCTGGAAGTCTCCATAAAAGCTGTTATGCCCAAAATCCTCCCTCAGTACCTGCATTGGAACCAGCCCAGTAACATGTGAGATGTCTTGATGTCTTAAGGCTTAGATTCTCAAGGTGGAGCATACACCCCACTGGTCGGGCATGGGAATATTTTGGTGGGGCATGGGGTGTAAGAATATCTTAGTGGGGTATAGGAATATTTTGGGAAATAATTAAAAAGTTGGTTTGAAAAAATAAACTCATTATGTTGGTGTGAAAGATGTGACTTGGCAACACTGCCAGTACAACACAATCGTGGTAACTTTCAAGTAAAATCACTTTGTTCTTTTTATTTCTATAACATGTGCTTTGTTTCTCTGTTGTTTTCATCCTCTTATTTAGTAGAACGTGGCTTCAGTGCTGATGCTGATTTGCTACAAGTTAAGAGAAACCGACTGGAAATTACAAAACGTGGAGATTTAAGGTCGAAACTAACAAAATTAGTCCCTGGAATCAAAAAAATCTGCAGCCAGCGTCAGGGGCAAGGTTCCCATTGAAGTGACGACGGTTGTTGAACGTGTGTTTGAGATGGTTGACATATTGAAGTAGTAGTTGAATATGAAGTATGTGTTCCAGTGTATTCTCGACCTTAATTGGATTGAAATAAACTTCCAGTAAATGATTTAATTAAAACCTCTTTAGAATATATAACTTTTTCCGCTAATGTTGGGGCGTACGTTTTATTGAAAAATTAAAATGGGGCCTAGGGCAAAAAAGATTAAGAACCACTGTCTTAAGATGATTAAAGTCTACTAATCACAACTCTCTATCTAATGTGGTTGATCAATAGCGCTACACTATCTCAAAAAGTGGAGTGTGTGTGTGTGTGTTAATGAGACTGTTAGATTGTGTGTGTATGTGTGAGAGAGAGGTGTGTGTTTGTGTGAGTGTATGTATTGTATGTTTTGTGTGTGCATGTATGTATGTGTTTGCATGTGTGTGAGTGATGTGTGTTTGTGTGTGTGAGAGAGGGAGACTGTGTTAAATTATATATGTGTGTGTATGTGTGTAGTGTGTTTGTGCTTGTGTGATTGTTTATGTTTTACGAGGCTCTATAGGCTGTTACGGCCCCTCATCCCAAGTCCAAAGCCCGCTGCGCAGCTCAGACGGCAAAGTCCTTCTCAGCGACAAGATCTCCATCCTCAACCGATGGTCGGAACACTTACAATCTCTTTTCAGTGCCAACCGCTCAGTCCAAGATTCCGCCCTGCTCCAGCTCCCTCAACAGCCCCTAAGGTGAGAGCTGGATGAGGTCCTCTCCCGGGAAGACACATATAAGGCAATTGAACAACTGAAAAATGGCAAAGCAGTAGGTATGGATGGAATCCCCCCCAGAGGTCTGGAAGGCTGGCGGCAAAACTCTGCATGCCAAACTGCATGAGTTTTTCAAGCTTTGTTGGGACCAAGGAAAACTGCCTCATCATCACCCTGTACAAAAACAAAGGCGAGAAATCAGACTGCTCAAACTACAGGGGAATCACGCTGCTCTCTATTGCAGGCAAAATCTTCGCTAGGATTCTCCTAAATAGAATAATACCTAGTGTCGCCGAGAATGTTCTCCCAGAATCACAGTGCGGCTTTCGCGCAAACAGAGGAACTACTGACATGGTCTTTGCCCTCAGACAGCTCCAAGAAAAGTGCAGAGAACAAAACAAAGGACTCTACACCACCTTTGTTCACCTCACCAAAGCCTTCGACACCGTGAGCAGGAAAGGGCTTTGGCAAATACTAGAGCACCTCGGATGCCCCCCAAAGTTCCTCAACATGGTTATCCAACTGCACGAAAACCAACAAGGTTGGGTCAGATACAGCAATGAGCTCTCTGAACCCTTCTCCATTAACAATGGCGTGAAGCAAGGCTGCGTTCTTGCACCAACCCTCTTTTCAATCTTCTTCAGCATGATGCTGAACCAAGCCATGAAAGACCTCAACAATGAAGACGCTGTTTACATCCGGTACTGCACGGATGGCAGTCTCTTCAATCTGAGGCGCCTTCAAGCTCACACCAAGACACAAGAGCAACGTCCGTAAACTACTCTTTGCAGACGATGCCGCTTTAGTTGCCCATTCAGAGCCAGCTCTTCAGCGCTTGACGTCCTGTTTTGCGGAAACTGCCAAAATGTTTGGCCTGGAATTCAGCCTGAAGAAAACTGAGGTCCTCCATCAGCCAGCTCCCCACCATGACTACCAGCCCCCCCACATCTCCAACGGGCACACAAAACTCAAAACGGTCAACCAGTTTACCTATCTCGGCTGCACCATTTCATCAGATGCAAGGATCGACAACGAGATAGACAAACGACTCGCCAAGGCAAATAGCGCCTTTGGAAGACTACACAAAAGAGTCTGGAAAAACAACCAACTGAAAAACCTCACAAAGATAAGCGTATACAGAGCCGTTGTCATACCCACACTCCTGTTCGGCTCTGAATCATGAGTCCTCTACCGGCATCACCTACGGCTCCTAGAACGCTTCCACCAGCGTTGTCTCCGCTCCATCCTCAACATTCATTGGAGCGCCTTCATCCCTAACATCGAAGTACTCGAGATGGCAGAGGCTGACAGCATCGAATCCACGCTGTTGAAGATCCAACTGCGCTGGGTAGGTCACGTCTCCAGAATGGAGGACCATCGCCTGCCCATGATCGTGTTATATGGCGAGCTCTCCACTGGCCATCGTGTCAGAGGTGCACCAAAGCAGAGGTACAAGGACTGCCTAAAGAAATCTCTTGGTGCCTGCCACATTGACCACCGCCAGTGGGCTGATATTGCCTCAAACCGTGCATCTTGGCGCCTCATAGTTCGGCGGGCAGCAACCTCCTTTTAAGAAGACCGCAGAGCCCATCTCACTGACAAAAGACAAAGGAGGAAATACCCAACACCCAACCCCAACCAACAGATTTTCCCCTGCAACCGCTGCAACCGTGTTTGCCTGTCCCGCATCTGACTTATCAGCCACAAACGAGCCTGCAGCTGACGTGGACATTTACCCCTTCCATAAATCTTCGTCCGTGAAGCCAAGCCAAAGAAAGAAAAAAAGAAGTATGTATGTGTTTGCTTGTATGTGAGTGATGTGTGTTTGTGTGTGTGAGAGAGGGAGACTGTGTTAAATTATGTATGTGTGTGTATGTATGTAGTGTGTTTGTGCTTGTGTGATTGTTTATGGTATATTTTCTGTGTGTGTATGTGTGCGCGTATTTGTGTATGTGTGCCTGTAACAGAAAAGGAAGGTGGGGGGGCCGGGGGGGGGAGAGAGAGAGAGAGAGAGAGAGAGAGAGAGAGAGAGAGAGAGAATAAGGAAATGTCTTTAATCATCTTCTTGGTCCTTTTGGACATTGGACCAATACCTCACTCAGCAAGTACATGTCACAGCTGGTGTGCAAAAACTGTCCCATGTTCAAAGAGATCACACACACATAACTTGCACCACTAAACATAAAGTTTTGGACCTGGACCAGTATGATTATTAGGGTAAATCCCAACATCCTTTGGAAGATTAAAAAAGTCCTTCCATATGTGGCACCAAGAATACATGCTTCACAGAGGACCAAGAATCATGGAGCAGATTAAACATCTTTGCACGTATTTTGAACTGGTCTTTTAATCTCTTCAGACTTCATCAAGAAACACGAATGAAATTACTTTGCCTTTGAATAGTGGGTGCCTTTTATATAAAAAGTATGGGTTAGTGTCAATGGCATATGAGAATGATTCACTCCTGGGAATTTTGCAGTTCTCAGTGTTCAATGTAAGTGTCTTCTGTCAATGGAAAGCCAACCATAAGGAAGTTGTTGTGATATGTAATTACACCACTAGGTCACCAGGGGGCATCCTGGTGACCTTCTATATAAAGCAGTCCAGAGCTACAGTCTTGCCTTCCAGGTTCATCTTGCAGAGAGACAAGACCTCTTAGTGTACATATGAGTTTATTAAAGCTGTCCTAGACTCACACTGCTGGTGTGGTTATTGTCAGTACAGAAGTGAAGCACTTTAAGATGTGATATGTATGAATTAAGAAGAGTTCATAAGCTTTTTCAACACTGAGTTCCTTTTGATGGGGCCTGACAACCACTTCCACTCTCCCGATCCCCCAATTTCCAATCGTGATCTTTAAAGACTCTCGTTCCCTGACCTCAGCTGCTTTTAAACGTAAAAATTTGAGGCACTATCAATAATTCGAAAGACCGGAGTAACAATACTTTTATTCACAATAAACTTGAAGTGTATCCCAGGCTGCGACCCAGGCTTTTGGGGTAGGGGGTTACGGCGTTGAAGCCTTTATACTGGGTCAAATGGATGGAGCCTTGGCTATAGTCACAGGAAGGGGGCAGAGCCAGATAAATGAGTAAACACCAGTTCACCACAGTTTTAAATGTAAACATGTACCAGGCCCTTTCACCCCTCAACCTCGTGACACCCAATTTCACCCAATTGACCTGCAACCCGGTACATTGTGAAGGGTGGGAGGAAGCTGGAGCACCCAGGGAAAACCCATGCAGACATGGGGAGAATGTACAAACTCATTTGAACCCTGGTTTCTGGTGCCATACAATGCAGTGCTAACTGCCCCGATAACCATGCTGTCCATTTTGTGGCTCCCTTCTCCATCTAACCACAGGTTTTAGACCTTTAATTTTTCAGTTCCATCCAAATATTTCTCTGCTCAATTCCAAGGCCCTATCTCCTCCTACCCGTGGGATCTCAGGTTCCCATCCAGCCATGACCCCCATATGCTAGCTTTCTTTTGATGCCATTAGGTTCATAATCTGCCTGATTCTCCAATTCACCCCCAGACTCTGATTCAGCACCCACTCCTCCCACCCCCTGAACCCCATGGCATATAGCCTTTCACTCACCCATCTCCCCTGTCTCCATGCCAACATCCTTGCAGATAATCTCCCTTCACTATTTCCACCAGGGAAATTTACCTACCTCACTGATGTTCTACAAGCCCCGACCATCCTCTGCTTGCTGATCCTTCCCTTCTACACCCAACAAACAAGGCTTCTCAGGTGGCCATTTCCAAAGGTACGTGCTTGCATTTCCAAATTCTTTACTTACCTTAGAAAAAACATTTTGGCTTGTCTTCTTAGGAGAGTAAGAGTTAGATGCATTTGGAATATTCAGAATGATGCATTGGAAAGGTCAAAGATGGGGTGGGGGAGGGGAGAATATGTTGATCATTGACCTTTTGATATGGTTTTAAATGACGATTAGACCAGTCATGGAGGAGCTTGTGGAGAGAAGGCAAACCAAGTGTTAAATATAGAGAGGTCAACGCTATGGTGAAGACCAGGAGAGACTGAATGAAGCGATGGTAGCGCTAGCTCGGAGAGGGCTGTACAAAGTGGGAAGGATTGATGACATCTAACAGCTTAAACAGTTAGACTTTTATCTTTGTAATTTGCATTAGCAACAATAAAACCTTATCTGCTGATTTTATCTTTCATTTGCCTCCTCCGATTTGTGGACTTGGTTATCGCCAGCCTTACTGCACCCCGTCTCTCAGTCGTATCTGCCCTCCGCCCCATCGCACATCTTCCCTGTGACTCCTCTGTCTTCCCCCACTTTTCTCTGCAAGTTCCGCGTTCTTTTTATTTCTCCCTTTTCCCCAGTCTATAGAGGTCAGCCTCTTGGCCTGAAAGGTGGAATCAGGTGCTGTCTGGCCTGCTGTGCGTTTCCAACAAAGTTTTGTTATTTTTATTTCTCATTTCTAGCATTGGCAGGTTTTTTTTGTACAAATTTGAACACTGCAAACATACGTGGTGGCTGGAAAGACAGAAGCATTGGATAAACTTATCCTTAATTCCCTTCTAGAAAAAGCACAAATCATAATTTCACATTTGGAACAAAGTACTTGTATATTTAATTACCAGGGGCAAAAATTGTGAGGTGAACTTTAATGCTTTAGACTTTGTCTGAAATCCCAAGCTCTTCCCATATAATCATATAACAATTACAGTATGGAACTGGGCCATCTCAACCCCCCCCCCCCCAGTCCGCACCGATTTAGGTGAACTCCACTAGTCCCACCTACCCGCTCCCTACCCATAACCCTCCAATCCCCTGATATCAACACACTCATCCAACCTTCTCTTAAATGACAAAATTGACCCTGCTGCAACCACCTCTTCCGGAAGGTCATTCCACTCAGCCACCACTCTCTGAGTGAAGAAACCCCCTCTCTTGTTACTTCTAAAGTTTTGCCCCCTAACCCTTAATTTATGACTCCTCATTCCAATCTCATCTACCATCAAGGGGAAGAGCCTTTTCACATCTACTCTCTTTATCCCCCTCATCATTTTAAATACCTCTATCAAATTCCCCCCTCAACCTTCTACGCTCCAATGAATACTAATCTGATGGGCTAAATGCCCCTGTTCTGTGCTGTACTATTTCCATGGCTCGCACAGCACCATCAAAATGTGTAACCATCCTACAGCACTTTCCGAAAGTACAGAATAAAAAAAAAATTGATACTGAGCTATGGAAGGACAAACTAAGGAAATTAAAATTGTGACAATTATGGCTTAAGTAAGATCTTACAAAGGAAAGCTTTAGAATCTGAGCTGGGAGCCAAGGATACTCTGGAAAATAGGACCTTATCGCTCAAGGAAGGAATGTCAATGTTGGAGAGAAGGGAATGGAAGATGATTAATGGCAGAGTTGCAGGAATGCTCTGTCAGTTAATATCATTTTCTTGTCTCTGAGCTAAAGGCTTTGTATTCAAATCCTACAATAGGGATGTGAACTCACAAATCTCTGCTGGGCCTCCAAGGCAGACCTAAAGAAGTGCTATGTCTTTAGAATGGCTGTCCCTGGGATGTTAAGTCAGTGCACTTAGTGATTGATAATTGATAAAGAAAGTCAGAATGTATCTTATGCAATGCCTTGGAGGAGCCACTTTCATGTTTTTTTAAACACGGTCTGCTCACACAAAAATAAAATCTTGTAGCTCTTGTAAGGCTGGTCAGGAAGGTCTGTTCATTTGAGCAGACCTGCCTGAACAGGTTTCAAGCTAGTGAATCCAGCACTAGGACCCCACAAGAGCCAAGATCTCTGTGAGACATTTCTTTCTCCTTCATCTTTAACAGCTCACTAATCTGGCTGCACTATCCCACCCAACGACAGTCTTTGACACCGACATAAATTGTATTTAGCCACATGTAAGTTTTGGGCCCTTTGTAAAGGTATGAGCAAAGGACATTTCACACATCATTCCCACGCTGACATGGGGCTCATGCATTGCCAGCCAAAGCTACCCACAAATTGGAGGAACAGCACCTTATTTTGCCACTGGGCACTATTTAACCAGATGGCCTTAACATCAATTTTCATTAAACCCCTCATCCAATTCTTTCTCTTTCCCTATCCCTCTGCCTCATTTCGTCCAGCCCTCTCCCATCAGAGAACTGCCCTCTCACCAAATCACTTCCCAGTTTATTTCCCTCCTACCCTGCCGCCCATTTCAACCTCTGACCCGTTAGCATGTGCTGCTCCCTTTGCCCCTTCGTCCCTCTCCTCCTTTCCTCACCCCTACCCCTTACTTTTTCAGGCACCTGCCTGCTTTTTTTTTGCTCCTACCTTAACGAAAAGCTCAGGTCCAAAATGTTGGTTACCCTTTACTTCCTATTGATGCAGCATTGATTTGCCAAGATTCTTCAGCACATTTGAGTATTGTAATCAGCCAGCATATTTTTCCAGTCATCGATCCCAAGATCATGCTCCATCTTCTCACATGGACAGACACCCCCAGAGACTCTCTCCACAAGATGCCCACTCCTCGATCTATGACCCAATGCTGTGATGGAGCTGGCAAGTAATCGCCTGTCCACCAGGTTACATTAATGACTTCCAATGCCAATGTAAAGTTTCTTTCAAGGCACGGGCTGATAGCTGCTGGAGACTGGCTCTGGGAATCAGGTATCAGAACTGGGAATTAAGTGGGTGCTGCAGGCAAGAAGGACACCCAAAGGGCTTCGGGTGCTGCAGGCCACTTTTTCCAATGTGCAAAGCAGTTATGAAAATGACGTAGTGAAATCAGTGAATCCAGTTTTTTTAAAAAAATGTTGCCTAAAATGATGGCAAGGCAAACCAAAATAGATATTGCATGAGTCTGTTATTTTAGCAGAGGGATCAATTTATCTCAAACAGTTTAAAATCAGATAAATGGTGAACATCTCAATTTGTGTGTCAAAGGAAAGAAAGGATCAGATTAAGATCATTTAACCAGCTTTTTAAAAAAAAACATGGAATAACGGTTCATCGTTCTTTGAAAGAGGATTCTCATGAAGGCTTTTGGTATGCTGGCCTTTATAAATCATAGCATAGAATATAGGAGATGGGAGATGATCCTGAGACTGTTCAAGGCATTGGTAAGGCCAAGTTTGGAATATTATGTGAAGTTCTGGTCCCCAAATTATAGGAAGAATATCATTAAGGTAGAGAGGGCGCAGAGAAGATTTACTAAAATGTTGCCTGGATTGTAGTATCTAGAATACGGAGAAAGATTGAGGAGACTGGGTCTATATTCATTGGAGCATAGAAGGTTGAGGAGGGATTTGATAGGGGTATATAATATTATGAGGGGAATAGATAGAGTAGATATGAATAGGCTCTTCCCCTTGAGAGTAGGAGAGATTGGAACGAGGGGTCATAAGTTAAGGGTTAGGGGGCAAAACTTTAAAGTAACATAAGAGGAAGTTTCTTCACTCAGAGAGTGGTGGCTGTGTGGAATGACGTTCTGGAAGAGGTGGATGCAGCAAGGTCAGTTTTGTCACTTAAGAGGAGGTTGGATGAGAACATGGATGTGAGGGAGTTGGAGGGGTATAGGCAGGGAGGAAGTAGATTGGTTTAGAGGAGTTTCACTTAAATCAGAGTGGACTAGAAGGGCCGATATGTCCTGTTATTGTTATATGGTTATATGGTGCAGGGCATGAAATGGAATTCAAGGATTTGTGCACTGAAGGGAGAAGAAGCTTTATTAACTCTTGAATGAAGTGAATGGTTAAAATGGATAGAGAGGAATAAAGGACAAGGTGATTGTAGAGCATCATAAAGTTAAGTTTCTGATAATTGATCTCAGGCGAAGTTAATGACATGCAAACTCACAGGCAAGTCATCTATTACATTGTGCAGTGAACACCTTGATCAAATAGGTTACAAGATTAGGAAGTAGAGATCTTTGAATTTAAGACATAACAAAGGTAAACTATGGCAGGTGTCCAGGATTTGCTTCCATCATTGTTCAGAAAAATTAGCCACACTGCTAGAGCTGTGGTAATGGCAGAGCTGCCACTGGTGTGGACCCAGGAGAATGGGGAGCGGAGACACAGCGCTGCTCCAAAGGGTTCATCCACCCGGTCCTGATGCCAATGGGTCCTTATGGGCATTAAACAGCCTGTTAGAGGTATTGACGACTTGTGGTCAGGGGACCCGCATGGGCTGCAGGCTGCTGGAGACTGGCTATGTGAACCAGATATCAGAACTGGGATTCAAGAGGGTGCTGAGGGCAAGAAGGGCTCCCGAAGGGCATCAGGTGTTGCAGGATTCCTGATTGTATCAGACGTTTTGGATCTGGAGCTTGGGTCGCCAATGAATTGCGGAGGCTGCGGGGGCACTGGGGACAAATCCACGGGCACTCAGTGACTCTGAAGGAACTCTCTTTTGTTTCTCTTTCTCTCATACTGAAAGGGGCACCGGGTGACACAAATAGCGACTCCTCGTCTGCCTTACAGTAGGCAGAGGTAATTTTGTCATGTTCTGCCCTATTAAGTAATCTTGGAATTAGGCTGAAAATCTCATCATGAATGCTCACATCATCAATTTTCTGCTCTAAAATTACAATGTGTCGTGATATATACTCTTATAGCAGAGTCATTTTATAGGCTGAGAAATACCAGGGTCACTATTGAAGCTGGTTGATTGTTATGTCTTACCAGCAGCAATTGAGAGACCCATACACATATGGGTTAAGTTGAACTCAAACATTATTAACATTTATCAATAATAGAATTAACTCAATAAACTTAACACCCAAACATAAGGCTTCATGGCAACTATGTACTAACAACATATTTATAACATGTATGTGGGAAAAAACACCCAGATCATTACAGTCCAAAGCCAAAATGTCCCAAAGAAAACTCCCAAAACAAAACCTTGTCAGTCATGTAAAGTCGGCCAGTCAAAAAGGAGCAGCTCACAGAGTCTGGTCTCCAGGCCTGGTGTTTCAGTTGGACGTGCAGACAGATGGTCGTGATCACTGTAGACTTACGACTTTCCTGAATTTCGAATGGGGCAACAACCATCTTTAATTTCTTCACAGGGGAATTCTCACCCAGTGACCTCCTAGTCCCTACATGAGGTTCACACTTCTGAAGCCCACCTTGGGGTTAACAAGTGACCTTCTGTCACACAAGTCTTCCCCTCTAAACACACTTTGTCTTGGGTTGTGAAGTGACTCCTGTCGCACAAAGTCCTCCCATTGGAAGGGGACTGGGGAAGCCCAGGTTGGCTACACACACACACACACACACACACACACACACACTCTAGGTATCAGGACAACAGTGTCACTGTTAGGACAATAGTGCTAGCACTCATAGACAAAGTAGCTCAGTCTCCTTTCTCCAACTGAAACTACTGGGTGAGCACAGTGACACCCAGTTATGGACGGCAGTGCTAGCACTGGTGAACTAAACAATTCACCCTCTTGTTTTTTGAAGCTGCCGGGTGAGCACGCACACACAGATCGAACATCAGACTGACTGATATCCAACCAACCAACTAACCTGTTCAAAACTCAGTGTGTTGGGCTCTTCAACTGCCCCAGCGTATGCCTTCAGCTCTCTTGATGGGTGCAGAGAGGTTGACAATGGCGGGTGCACTCTACACGAGCCCACCGACTTCCAGCTGTCATTTCTCCCAGCACTGCTTCAGCACTTCCCACGCAGCTGTCAGTTTTCCCAGTGCTGCTTCACTGATTCACGGCAGCGCATGATCCTCTCTCTCCCTCCGCCGGTTCAGCCCTGTCCCTGGTCCAAAGATAAAATTGTCCAGGGTCCATAACTTGATAAACTGTCATTAAGAGATCAGCACAGTCCACCAGGTCCATGTCGTCATTACACTTACACTTGTCTGATATTAATCACATTTTTTATTCTCCGACATTCTCATCAACTCTCCCAGATTTTACAAGCCACTTATGTACAAGGGGAAATTTAAGAGGCCAAAATTGACTGATCCCCACATTTTTGGGATGTGGGAGGAAACTGGAGTATCCGCAGGAAAATCACACGGTCACAGGAAGAGAAAGCCAACTCCTCAAAGGTCAGAGGTCAGGATTAAACCTAGGCTTCGTGTGCTGGGAGTCAGTAGCCCCTTTTAAACTGCAGCACCTGGATAGCTCTCCTGGGACCTGAGTGCGATCATTGGGGGAAGGTTTTAAATGGGCAAAGCGATCGACCCATTAAATCACCAGCCTGGCAATTTAAGGGGCAATCCCGTCCCCGCAATGATGCGTCACGCACTCACCGGAAGTACTGCCAGATGTTCAGATGCTGGCTGCCCATTGTCATCAGAATAAGCGGGTCGGCCATTTTCCTGTTCATATCACCCATGGACGCGACCTAGTTAAATTTAACAGGGTTCCCTGACTACCTCTGATGTAGGTCAGGGATCCGGTTGGATTCCGATGAGGTTGACTGTGTCAGACCCTTTCTAACTGCCGTGTGACTGGGACACTAACCGTGAAAATTGCCCGGTTAACCCCATTTTACGCAGCAATTTGAAAGGGCCTAGTGTCTCTAACAGCAGTAATACTGTCCCGCTCCTCTCCGAAACACAGTCACAGCTTTACCATTTACTACAAGGAAATACAATGCAACATTGAAGGATATTTATGTTCAAAATAATAACATTAAGTATTATCCGTAGTTGCACGGCCGAGAAATAACTTGTAGTTCAATTTGTAGTCCTATTATTTTGTGCCATCATCTCCCCCAGGCGATGGATTAGCATAAAATGCATTTCTTAAATACTTTTAGGGCATGGCACATGTAGGAAGTATTAATAACTCATCAAAAATATTTGAAATGCTCAACATTTTTTGCAGCACGATGTATGTCATCAGATATTTGGTTCAGAAGGGCTTCCCTATTATCCTTATCTCCGCTGCTGGCTTAAAGGGTGGACACCTCCCAAATCCCATTCCGTATTCGTACCTTTCACACAGAAGGCATGGCACAATAAAGCCGCAATATTCCCGCCTGGAAGTGGCTCAAGGATGTGCGACTCAAAAAATAATTTTCCGAATGGCAACCCCAATAACAAGCACATCATCACATTGCATTTACAGAGAGTCTTCAGCAAGATGCTTTGCAGGAAGGCAACTCAGGCACAAGTATTTTATCTTGATGGTCTAATTATTAATTTAAAATAGTTAAATCAGCATAGTCTAAGTGCAAGGTCCCACAGTACAGGGACAAGGACCTGGGAACCTTCCATAAAAGAACTGGATTGGCTTTTGTTTATGCCAATGGTGCATGTTGCTTTTTGAAGGTTCTGTGGTTCTTAAAAAAAATTAACCATATAACCATATAACCATTTATGGAGCGGAAACAGGCCATGTTGGCCTTTCGAGTCTGCACCGGTTCACTGATTTAGCTCACAAATGAAAATAGGGAATGCCTTTAATTTTTATTTTTAAAATAACAGGTGATTTCCACTACAAAAACCTCTGGTATCTGAAATTCAAGCAACCGGCAAAATAATTGAGGAAAATAAATTTTGAAAATTAAAATAAATAATAAAATAATAGATTAAAAAAACACATAAACCTATTGGTGAAGATGGGAGCAAATATTCAGCCAGCGGAGGGCCTTGGTCGAGCTTTGCTCACAGCAACTGCTTGAATAAAATTGTGTGAAACAGCAATGGCGTCACCCAGGGTGAAGAGCGGGTTGATGCCGCTCGTCGTTGGTACTTCTCTCTTAAAGGTTCTCCTTATCCTTACTGAGTAAAAGTCACCCCGGACAGAGGCTTTTATCTGTAAACTTGGGGAAGGGGGGGGGGTTAATTATCTATAATGTTATGGTTAGAGGGGCAGGAGCCAGCAGATGCAGTGATGGCTAAATGTTTTCAAAGAACTTGAATGAATATAAAGTAAAATGCTTTAAGGTTTATATATTCATGCAAGAGAAATTTGTTCAGTGTAAGTACAGTACAGGCATAGCCTGTAAAACATGGTTTCGAAAAGCGCTGACTTTGATATAATGCGGTTTGAAATTTCTGACCTGCAGTGTTAAATTTAAAGTTTGATTGTTGTTGCTTTTTAAACCCCCTTGTAATACTTTGCAAGACTCTAGTTTAAAATATTTTAAATACAGGTGCTGAGCTGTGGAATAGAGAGAGGTAAGTGGCTGAGTTGCAAGTTATTGTTGTCCCTGGTGTGATCGGGCTCCCTGCACTATCCCACAGCACGCTGCCTTACACTGATGGGAACCTGCTTCTCGTCTCTGCTCTGATGTGAAATCAATGTATAGAGGTACCAACTGGTGAGAATGCAATACTGGAT
The DNA here is from genome assembly GCF_036971445.1 of Narcine bancroftii. Lineage (NCBI taxonomy): Eukaryota > Metazoa > Chordata > Chondrichthyes > Torpediniformes > Narcinidae > Narcine > Narcine bancroftii. Next base: position 227,165,646 of record NC_091471.1, read on the forward strand.
CGACAAGTGACACAAGTATGTGCAGGGGAACCTTTTGGGTCCAGAAATCATAATTCCATTAGTTTCAGGTTAATTATGGAGAAGGATAGGTCTGGGCCTCAGGTTAAGATTCTAAATTGGAGAAAGGCCAATTCTGAGGAAATGAGAAAAGATCTAGAAAGCACAGATTGGGATAAGTTGTTTTCTGACATGCGAGGAAGTGGAGAAGGTTCAAAGGTGACATTTTGAGAGTAGAGAGTTTATATTCTCTTGTCAGGATTAAAGACCAGGTTAGAAGGTGTAGGGAACCTTGGTTTTCCAAGGGATATTGGGGATCTGGTTCAGAAGAAGAGAGAGTTATATGGCAGGTATAAGCAACATGGAGAAAATGAGGGACTTCAGGAGCATAAAAAATGCAAGAAAAACATCAAGAAGGAAATCAGGAAGGCAGGCCTGAGGTTGCTTTGGCAGACAAGGTGAAGGAAAATGCTAAGGATTTCTACCAGTACATTGAGCAAAAGATAGTATGGGACAAAATTGGTCCCATTGAAGATCAGAGTGGTCAGCTTTGTATGGAGGCAAAAGCAATGGCGGAGATCTTAATTTAAAAATATAATCAGTATTCACTCAGGAAATGGGCACAGTCATGGGAAGTAAGGAAAACAAGAAGTGAGGTCATGGAACCAATACAGATCAAAGAGGAGGAAGTGCTTGCTATTTTAAAGGTCAACGCTCCATTATTGTCACACAATACTATTTTTAGAATGTAACATATAGGAAATTGTCTATCGTAAGGAAGACAGAGAGTCACCACTTTGACAATTGTCCCTCACAGAAATGAAACTCCAGCCAGAAACGAACTTGCAACCCCTGATTTAAAAGTCCACTGAGCTATCGGAGCCTCTACTAAGCTATTGGAGCGAGCATATAAGGGTGGATAAATCGGCAGGGCCTGACAAGATATTCCTTTGGTCCCTAAGGGAGGCAAGTGTAGAAATTACAGAGGTTCTGGCAGAAATATTTAAAATGTCCTTAGCCACAGGTGTGGTGCTGGAAGATTGGAGGGTAGCTCATGTTGTTTAAAAATGGCTCCAAAATAACCCTAGAAATGACCAGCTGGTGACCCCGGCATCAGTAGCAGGCATATTATTGGAAGGTGTTCTAAGTGATCAGATATACAATTATTTGGATAGCCAGGAATTGATTAGGGATAGTCGACATGGTTTTGTGTGTTGTAGGTCATGTTTAACAGTGGGAGGAAACCAGAGACCCAGGGAAAACCCATGCCAATCTTATAGAATTTATTGAGGAGGTTACCAGGAAAGTTGATGAAGGAATGTTTGTGAGTTACAGGAGAAGGTTAAACAGGTTAGGACTTTATTCCCTGGAGTGCAGAACAATGATGGGAGATTCAATAGAGGTATTTAAAATTAAGAGGGGGACAGACAGTATTAATGTAGTTAGGTTTTTTCCACTGAGAGAAGGTGAGATACAAACCAGCGGACATGGGTTAAGGGTGAAAGGGGAAAAGTGTTGGTGGAACTTCTTTCACGCAGAGAGTGGTGGGAGAATGGAACGAGCTGCCGGCTGAAGTGGTGAATGCGGGCTCAACTTTAATTTTTTTTTAGTAGAATTTGGACAGGAACAATTGGCATGGATGGGAGATGTGTGGAGGGCTCTGGACTGGGTGCAGGTCAGTGGCACTAGGGGAAATAAATGGTTCGGCAGAAGGGCTGAATGGGCCTGTTTCTTTGCTGTAATGTCAGATGGTTCTACGGTTCTAGGAGGAACTGTGAATTCCAACCTGAAGGAGAAACCCAAAACAGTTTTCTGATTTCCCACAAATTATGGTTAGTATAACTGTTAGTGCAGCACTAAAACACAATGTCAGCGACTGAGGTTCAAATGCAATGCTGCCTGTAAGGAGTTTGCACAATCTCTCCATATCTGTGTGAGTTTCCTCTGGCTGCTCCAGTTTCCTCCCTCTTTTCAAAACGTAGGTTAATTTGCGTGAAATTGGGTGGCAATGATTTTAAATAGCCGGAATCAGTTTCTACAGTCCTGTAAATATCATTTAAAATGAAAATTCAAGTTTGCATCTAACAATCAACGGTCCAGAGATCAGATTTCTAGTTCTACTGATGCCTACTTCATCAAGTTCACATCCTCTGCACCCTTTCTGCACTGTTAGTACTGGATGCTGCAGTGTTAACACAGGAGTGCCTCAGTAGCTTGGGGTTACGTTGTATCCAATCCATTCTGATCTGAGGCAGTTACTTGCCACCCCCCTGTTGACAGACTTTCTGGTGCTCAGAAACTCTCAGATGGTGTTCCCAAATCCTCTCATTCCTATATTAGCCTAATTTCTGCCCGAATTATGAGAGAAAATTTCTAACTAATTGAACTGCACGCCAGAAGAAAGCCTTATTCTGTCATGCATTGCACAAAAACATTATATTTTAATTATCATTTACTTTTATAAGGATTAAAATGTTAATCTGTTAGGGGAGACCACACCAAAAGATGCAAAGGATATAACCTCCAGCGGCACAGCGTAGCAGTTAGCGCAACACTGTCACAGCGCCTGAGACCAGGATTCAAATCCGCTGCTCTCTGTAAGAAGCTTGCATGGTCTTTCCACATCTGCGTGGGTTTCTCTTGGGTAAACTGATTTTCTACATAGAGTACGGGTATTGTGGGTCAATTGGATGTAATTGAATGTGCTGGAAAGGCCTGTGACTGTGCTGTGATTAAATTTAAAATCAATCCTTTTTGAGTTCATATATTCTGGGTCTGCCCTAGCTTGGAAAAAAATTGGGAGGATGCTTTTCAAACACTATCGCTGATCTTAATTTAAAATTGAAACCTTTCACTTTAATTGCTCTTTTTGGAAAATCTCAGGAGGATGACTTCCACTCAAGAGCCGAGTTTTATCTTTTACATCGTTGTTAGCCAGACGTGCAATTCTGATAAAGTGGAAAGATGATGCCCCACCTACACATGTGTAACTAAACAATATTATCACTTGCTTCAATCTAGAAAAACATTAGATATGCTATCAAGGATTCAAATATTAAATTCTAAAAGACTTGAGGCCCATTTATGGACTATTATAATCTTAAGATTTAGTGTTGTTCTGGGATCTTGACACTGTGCTGTTCCTCTCTAAGAAGGTGTCACTTGATTCAGACATGTCAACCTTGCTTAGAGGAAGGGGTTTTGAAAATTTTAACTTTTTTTTGCTGCTATGTTTTATTTTATTAGTAAGAATGTGCCCTGGATTCTTCAATTATGATCATATTTGTAATCTTATTTTTGTAATTTTGTTTCACATTCAGTTGTTTACACATTAAATACCTTTAAAAACAAAAAATTTAAAATTTTTCCGAGCTTCATGGTTTCACCAGTTCTATGGCATGCTTTTGACACTATGGCATGAAACTTTTGTTTTAATATCTTTGGCTTGGCTTCGCGGACGAAGATTTATGGAGGGGGTAAAAGTCCACGTCAGCTGCAGGCTCGTTTGTGGCTGACAAGTCCGATGCGGAACAGGCAGACACGGTTGCAGCGGTTGCAGGGGAAAATTGGTTGGTTGGGGTTGGGTGTTGGGTTTTTCCTCCTTTGCCTTTTGTCAGTGAGGTGGGCTCTGCGGTCTTCTTCAAAGGAGGTTGCTGCCCGCCAAACTGTGAGGCGCCAAGATACACGGTTTGAGGCGTTATCAGCCCACTGGCGGTGGTCAATGTGGCAGGCACCAAGAGATTTCTTTAGGCAGTCCTTGTACCTTTTCTTTGGTGCACCTCTGTCACGGTGGCCAGTGGAGAGCTCACCATATAACACGATCTTGGGAAGGCGATGGTCCTCCATTCTGGAGACGTGACCCACCCAGCGCAGCTGGATCTTCAGCAGCGTGGACTCGATGCTGTCGACCTCTGCCATCTCGAGTATACATAAGCACAACATAAGCACAACTGTACCCGAACAGGAAAGCTTTGAATGTATGGAAGATACAGTAAAAAAACCCTGGTATCCAGCACCTATGGGTACTGGTAGATTCCGGATAAGTGAATATTTTGGTTGCTTGAGATTGTGTATTGCGTGATTGGTGAACTAACAGCGAGGTGCACTAATTTAAAATTCCTATTTTTTACCTGTTTGTTTTCCACAATTTTTTTTTTGCTGGTTGCTTGAATTCTGGATAATGGGGGTTTTACTGAAAATTAAATTACTATTTGTTTGGAGACAGCTTCTGGCAGTCATCAGGTCATGCCTCCCAGTTGACAACATGCAACGTCAACACGGTTTCAGAGCCCAACCATCCCTTGTGCTTGTGAAAAGTTTTAGGAGTCCTGTACAAAACTTGTGAAATCATTTATTTAATTTTACATAGCCTTTCATTGTGAGAAACTTTCATCAAAAACATTAACTAATCAAGACAGCTCAAGAAGGTCAGTGGGAAGTTCTTATTCTGGCACGATCCATGCCTGAAGCCAGTTTATCGCCTTCAGGGACTTTCCACTTGGCTCAACACCAGGACAATGAGATCAGTCTTCCAGATAGGAGCAAGAGAGAACATACTTGGCAAGTGCTAGTAATGGGACCCTATCAGCAAAATTCAGACCATTCATCACAAATGACCAGGGTAAGGCTGCACACCCTTAAGGTGGAACGGTTGGTGTAGTGGCCAGCGCATCGATGTTACATCGCCTGCCACCAGGGTTCGAATCCCGTGCTGTCTGTAAGGAGGTTGTACATTCTCCCTTTGTCTGTGTGGGGTTTCCCCGGGGGCTCTGGTTTCCTCCCATTGTTCAAAATATACCATGGATGTTTTTCAATTGGGTTTAATTGAGTAGGACGGGCTCGTGGGCTGAAAACGTCTGTTTCCGTGCTGTATGTCTAAAAAATATTTAACTTTATTATGTTTGATTTTTTTTGTATTTATTTTCTATTTTGTATTTATTGTCTCTTTTTTAAAGTATTTATTTGGCTGTGGAAAGTCAGAATCTTTGTATGTTATGTCATGTAAGTTCACACAAAAATGCTGGGGTAAGTCATGCAGCATTCTTTTTATGGCAAAGATAAAGATACATAACCACCCTGAGCCCTTCATCAATGTTTGAGCTGAACACCAGCAGGCGCCTGATTAAAACGGTGGACAGAGGGCAGAGAGAGGAGATCAGGTCCACTGGCTGGACGTCATATGTGGTTAGGCGTGAGAGGGAATAAAAAAGATGAAAACTGATGGGGGGAATGGGACAGCTAAAAGAAAAAGAGACAGAGGGATGGGGAAGAGGGGACACAGGGGAATGTCCTAACAGACTGGAGAAGCCGATGTTAATGCTATCGGGATGGAGAGTGCACTGGCGGAAAATTGGGTGTTGGACCTCCAACTTGTGGGTGGACTTGGTTTGGTAGTGCATGAGGCCATGGACAGACACGTTGGTGTGGGATGGGATGCAGAATTGAAATGGGTGGCCTCTGGGAGATCCCTGCCATTACTGCGGACAGAGTCAAGGTGCTCAGCGAAACGATCTCCCAGCTGCATCCAGTCTCTCCGATGTAGAGAAGGCCACAATTTTTGACAATAAGCACATTTTCATCATTATCGTCAATCTTACTGCTCTTGACCAAAGAATGTTCCAGCCTGAAGTCCCAGAGATAAATGAGATGAATTGAAGAGTCTGGATTGGAAGGTGCAGGGGGGCGGGGGGAATGTACCTTACAAAAGAGTGATGGAATTTGGTGCACCAATAAGGTTGTGACTATTGGCAATCTAATTTAAATATGATTTAGACACCACAATGAATTCTCTTAAATCAGTGTTTTTCACACTGCCCCCTAAACTCATATTCCACCTTGAGTAATCCCCATGCCATAAATGTTCTATGACTGGAAAGGAATTGCTTAAGGTGGGATGTGAGTGGGAAGGGAAGGTTAAAAAACAGTTCTCTAGACCTAATTGTTTCTGAAATAATTTGCTTGACAAAAATTGTAATTGGCCTATTTCCTTTGGAGTTATGAAACTGTGCACATTGAGGGATGATCAAAACAGTGGTTTTCAAACTTTTTCTTTCCACCCACATCCCACTTTAAGCAATCCCTTACGAATCACAGAGCACTTATGGCATAGGGATTGCTTAAGGTGGAATGAATTTGGGGACAGTGTGAAAACCACTGTCTTAAATGGACATCATGTAGCTTGCAAGATGCAGTTATGGACAATTAATGCCTGTTTATTCCTGCACTGGTGTTCTCGCTTGTACAACTTGGAATGTTATGTCATTTAATGTCTATTGGTCATTCAATAGGGAGCACTGGAAGAAGTTAAAAACATAAAATGCTGGAGAAACTCAGTATGTCAAACAATATGTAACATCAGCAATGTTTTGGGCTAGAGCCCTTCGCCAAGGTATGAGAGAATGCCAGCAGGCGTCTGAACAAAAAGATGGGTGAAAGGGGGGAGATGATAAGAGGAGAAGGGAGGGGGAGGGACAGCAGTGATTAGGGGGAGGAGGGATGACTGGGTGGGAAGTAGGGGAAGGGAGGGGAGAACTGGAAAAACAGGAAAGGGGGAGGGGAAAGAAAAGATGAGCAAGTTAGCAGAAAGCAGTAAAGTCAATATTAATGCCATCTGGCTGCAGAGTGCCCAGACGGAAAGTAAGGTGTTGCTCCTCCAGTACGCGGCTGGTCAGCATGGGAGAGTATGTAAGGCCATGGACAGACATGTGAGTGTGGGAGTGTGACATAGAATTGAAATGGTTGGCCTCTGCGAGGTTCCTGTGTTGTGGATGGAGTAGAGGTGCTCAGTGAAGCGATCTCCCAATCTGCGACCAGTCTCCCCAATGTACAGAGGTCCACAAACGTAGGGAAGGCCACACTCTCCATGCAGATGGCATTAACATCAACTTCTCTGCTTTTCTGCTGAACTTGCTCACCTTTTCTTTCTCCTCCCCATTCCAGTTCTCCCCTCCATTCCCCTTCTTCTCACCCACCCATCCCCCCTCCTTCCTTTCTGCATGTATCATCTCCTGCTTTTGCCGCCCCCCCCCCACCGTTTCCCCCTTTCTTATTGTTCGAATGCCTACCGACATTCTCTCATTCCTTGATAAAGGACTTTAGCCTGAATCATCGTTTCTGTATTTTTACCTTTGCTATATAAAGGACACTGCTTGACCTGCTGAGTTTCTCCAGCGTTTTGTGTTTATACTTCTACCATGGTGTCGCCAGATTTTTGGAATTTACTTCTGAGCACTGGAGGAAACAAAGAGGGAAAGACGATCTTGAAAATCAAGATCCACACTGCCTCCAGCATGAAAGGATCTTTGAAGGTCAGATTTGACTCATCAGCCACCTTTATACACATCACAGCACTAAACATTAAATGTCCTCGCCTAACTCAAAATTAATGACCAACAGTAATATCCAGTAAATATACGACATTTAACTTCCTGGCCCCTTAGTCCCAGTGATGCCTGCTGCTCGTATGCACTCATGACTGACGTATCCTCACCCCATCACCCTCCTTTCCTCTTCAGACCATCAAAACTAATAGCAGAGGAGAGCCTACTGATTATGTTTTCTCCAAAGGAACGTGGGTTTCTTAATACTTCTGGTGTTTTTTGGGAATATGTAGATGAGCCAGGAACACTTAACTCACAGCAATGCTTCCGGTCTGGTGTGTATCCTGTCCTAGTTTAAAGCAAAAGATTATCTACTTGTGGAACTCGGTAGGTTACGCAGCACCAGAGGGTTGATATTTTTGATCAGAACCCTTCATCAAGGCTCGGGTCTGAAACCTTCATCAAGGTTCAGGGTCTGACCTGAAACATCGCCTGTTCTCCGATTCCCACTATTGTTGCTCGAGTTGCTGAATCCATCCAGCGGGCTGCATTTTGCTCCAGGTTCTAACATGTCCTAAGTTACTCAAATTCATGTCAGCCTTAATCTTATATCACAGCTGGTTATCCTGAACTTCTTTAAACTCTGAGAACTAAATTTCCAGTGATGAGATCTGGGAGGCTCACCTGGCTTTATAAATCTGCACCATGGCTGGAGGATGTATGATCTACACAATACTTAGTCATTAATTCTTGTGTCTGCTCAGGCAACACCTTACGAATTTCACAGCTTCAGGTTCCAACACGCCATCCTGAATCTATTGCCATTCTTTCATTTGTCTTGAAACTTGCCATTGTTAACAAGCCTAGAGGACCCTAAAACCCAGCAGCAATAGATATTCAACAAGACAAATAGTTACTTGAACAAAAGTTGCTTTTAATTATCTTTAAACATGAAAACAGAATCACACTTTAACTTAACTAACCTAACTTAACCCCCTTCTAATTGTAAGCGCATGTGTATGTGATATGTGTGTAAGTTCAGAAAAGTTTTTGGTTCACAGTCCAATCTCACTGGTTGCAGGCAATTCTTATACTGTGCACAGAATTTAACATTTACAAAGTTCACCAGGCTTTGATGCTTGAAGGGTAAATGGTTACCACTCAGGAAGGTTCTTGTCGGTTTTCAGAGAGAGATTTATTGTTCCAGGACATCCACAACTGATTTACTCCCATCAGCCACTTCATTGTCTTGCTGATGAAACTTGCCCCTTCAGGGTTCTCCAGATGATGACTTCTTCCTTTCAGGTCATCACAGAGTTCCTTTTAGTTTTTCTTATTCCAAGTGAACTATTAGACAGCCTCTACTCTTGCATAAACCAGGCCATCTTCCAAATAGGGCTTTCCACAAGCTTGCCAGTTTGACCTGTTCCAGTCCAAGCTGCTGTTGCCGACTGTAACACTGTAGATTGAACTCTTTGTGTGTGTTTCTCTCTCTCTCCCAATCTCTCCAATCTCTCTCTCTCCCTCTCTCTCTCTCTCTCTCTCTCTCTCTCTCTCTCTCTGTCTGTCTGAGAGAAAGCCTGTTTGACTCTCTCTGCTTGTCAAACCACATCACCCTCTTAGAACGACAAGTTCTCTTCCAAACAATATGGGGCTCCAACCAGACCTTTCATCTGTAAACAACAATCCATTAGTGAAGTCTCTTGAACACTCTCCAAAGCTCGAGCAAAAGCTGTAGAGCTGATATGTCTAGCATGGGGCGGAGCTCCAGCATATCAAATAAGATCTGTTTTAAAGTGTTTGTATGTAGCCTACTCTAACAAACCTTTCCCAATTTATCTCCCAAAAACATATCTATATCCCTTGTCACACTATTTAAAAATACCGTGAGTATATTTTCACAGCAAAGACAAACAAAAAGAACCTCTTCTCAAGTAAAATAAGAATAACTTTTAAATGCTGATCTTGCCAATGCTCCCGATAAATAGAAATATTTAAAAGGGAAATAAAATATTCTCTATCATAGTGCCAGACCACTAAGGAGTGTGATGTCTCGAATCTCCTTTAAGGTTCTACTGATGAGCGACACTGGATTGAATTGAAACCTGCTCTGCTGCATGCCTGGTGATGTTAGCAGTGGATGGGGAGCAGTGTGAGAAAATTTATGTTTGCAGGCTTTTTTTAATGACAACTGGACTGATCAGTTTTTCATTTTTAGTCTGCAATAGGTTTAGAGTTTCATTCTTAGAGGGACAGGATGTAGACTGAGTTCCTCAGAGTAATGATGAAACAATTTAACAAAAAAAGACCAATGTCCTACGAAAGTATTAGTCAAAATATTTTACGCAGCATAAAAAGAGAACCTCCCCTCCCACACTATTTCCCTGCAGGCTCCCACTCAGGTTAATGTCCTTCATCAGCTAAGATGGTGGGTGCTTATCAGTTCCTAAAATGCTAACTAATGTCATGAAATACTGCATTTACAAAAATGAATCCATATTTACTGACACCATGGGCACTGACTATGCGTCATGAACAGACTAAACGGAGTGGAAGAAAATAAAATGAGCAGTTGTTTTATTTATGATACGTCATTGGAAAAAAAGTTTGGATGGTAGAATTTCCATGTTGTTATTTACTACTATTCAAAAAAAAAGTGTCTGGAAGGTGGCATTTTAGCTGCTTCTGTGCTAATGTGTGTACATGACGTCACTTCCTGCATGCTGGGTGTTGTTTATACATCCAGACGGTTGGGATTTGTCCAAATCCTGCATTAAAGGAACTATTAAAAGGATATTTCACTCAGCTGCCGGGTGGAGCTGCCTTCTTTTGTTGCTGTTTGCCTCTGCAGTTCCAGTCACAGTTTAACTGAGCATTGTGTACAATCACTCAACGGCCTTTATTCAAACTAAGAAACAGCCAAGTCTGCTTTGCTTTCCTGCGATGATCATGTCTGTGGTCTGTAGTTCAAAGGAAACTCAAAATGACACTTTGATTTTCTGAGTAAGTGCCCTCTTCTGTTTGGATCTATGGATTGATAGGAACGTGACCAAACGGCCGGGGAATTAAAGTACAAGGAATGGAGAAAGTTAGTCACTTCAATAAAACATAATCACAAAGCTGGGGGAATTGTTGTTAAAAAAAAATCTGGTTCCCCAACATACTTCAGAAGGACATCTGACAAATCTAATTAACTTCACAAGATCACAAGAGAAAGGAACAGAAGCAGGCCATTTGGTCCATCGAGACTGCTCCGTGAAACCTCCCTGTTCTCTTCAAATTCCGGCCTTGTCCCCCATATCCCATGATCCCTTGAAGGATTAGATCCCTATCAATTTCCCCTTTAAACTCCCCCAATGATTCTACCTCCACAGCTACACGTGGCCACGAATTCCACAAATCCACCACTCTCCGGCTAAAGAAATTTCTCCTCATCTCTGTTGTAAATTGGTACTTTTTAATTCTCAGACTGTGCCCTCTTGTCCTGGAATCACCCACCAGGGGAAACATCTTATTTACATCCACCCTGTCCAATCCATTCATTATTCAAAATGTTTCTCATTCTTCAATATTCTAATGAATAGAGTCCAAGAACTGGTAAGTGTTCCTCATATGTCATCCTTCTCATTCCTGGAATCATTCTGGAAAACCTCCTCTGTACCCTCTCCAACCTTCCTCTATATCCTTTTTAAGATATGGGGCCCAAAACAGCACACAATATTCCAAATGAGGTCTCACCAGTGCCCCATAGAATCTCATCAACACCTCTTTATTCTTATACACAATCCCCTTTGAAACGAATGCCAATATAGAATTGGCCTCCTTTACCGCTGATCCAACCTGGCGATCAACTTTCAGGTTATCCTGCACAAGGATCCCCAAATCCCTTTGTACTTCTGAGGTTTGAATTTTCTCCCCATCTAAATAATAATCTTACCATAATTTCTCTGACTCTAGCTCCACAAAAGTAATGGACTCTTAAATATTTCTCTGTATGCATTGCTGTCCTTCATTGAATTGAATTGTTCACTCTCACGTATATTGAGGTCAGTAAAATGCATTGTTTTGTGTGCTATGATTGTCCGCGGCCAAGTTTATTGTCATCTGTTTCATAATATCAGAGTCTCGGAGAGTCAGTGTGAGCAGTTCCTTTAGTTGTTCAGCGTTCTCACCGCTGGGAAGAAGCTGCTCCTCAGCCTGGTGGTGCTGGCTCTGATACTCTTGTATCTCTTCCCTGACGGGTGCAGCTGGAAGATACTGTGTGCTGGGTGGAAGGGGTCCTCAATGATTTTGCGTGCCCCCTTCAGACAATGATCCCGGTAGATCATGTCGTCTGGAGGTGGGCCCATGGATTGACTTCCCATTCATTTCTCTGCAGCAACCGTCCACACTGCGATGCAGCCGGGCAGGACACTCCTAATAGAGCTCCTGTAGGAGGTCGACGTGATGGTGGCCTACAGCCTTGCTTCAGTCTTCTCAGGAAGTGCAGTCGCTCTTGTGCCTTCCTGACAAGTGAGGTGGTGGTGCTCTCCTCTCTCTGCACTACAGATTAATTGGTGCATAGTGAAATTCCTGGTCCTCCTGAAGTCCACGATCATCTCCTTCATCTTGTCCACATTGAGACTCATGTGGTTACTCTTGCTCTATTTCACGAGATTTTCCGCCTCTTCTCTGCAGTGATGAAGGCCAACTATCATTGTGTCCACCTGCAAACGCGATGACTCTGCTGGTCTGGCGATACTGTCGTGGGTCAGTAGCGTGAACAGGAGCGGACTGAGCGCACAGTCCTGAGGCGCGCCAGTGGTCAGTGTGATGGTGCTCGACGTTCTGCTACCGTCCTAGACAGATTGCTATCTGAAGTCCAGTGTCCAGTGACAAAGAAGGGTGTTGGGTCCCAGTGATGTCAGCTTCTCCACCAGCCTCTGGGGAATGATTGTATTAAACTCTGAGCTGTCATGTGGTAAGTGACAGTAAAGAGTAATATCCTCAATTTTTGCCATTTGGCCAGATGGCCAATTTATGTTAACCAATCCCACCCTGGTTTCTCCCCCTCATCCTTCTGTCTCTTTCCCTCCAGTTCCTTAGCCCCTTCCCTTCAGTCACCCCTCTGCCCTTTTCCCATCACTTCTCAGCTTCTCCTTTCCAACCTGTAATCACTTTCCTGGTTAGCCTGGGCCCCTCCCCTTCCCCTCCCCCACCTGGCTCCTCCTCTCCTCCTTCCCCTCCCCCACCTCTTTTACTTAGGCTGTTTCTCCAGATTCCCGAACAAGGGCTCAGGCCCGAAACGTTGACTACCTACTGTCTTTTTCTATGGATGTGTGTGACCTGTTGAGTTTTTCTAGCGCATTTAGCATAACATGGTTAGTGTAGTGGTTAGGGCAGCGCCTTTACAGTGCTAGAGATTAGATCTGGACTGGGGTTCGGGCCCAGCGCTGTCTGTAAGGAGTTTGTACGTTCTCCCCGTGTCTGTGTGGGCTTTCCCTGGGAGCTCGTTTCCTCCCACCGTTCAAAAACATACCGGGGTTGTAGGTTAATTGGGTGGCATGGACTCGCGGGCCGAAATGGCCAGTTACAATGCTGTTGTGGCGGCACGCAATTGCGGAGATTGGGCTGGCACATCACGTGACAGCAGACGCGGACAGAGATTGCTAAAGCGACCCAGGACAACGAACCAGTGGGGGGTAAAAGCTGGGGTAGCATCAGACCAACAGCCCTAAAATGGCATTGGCCTAGCTGCTCAGCTAACTCAGCAGAAACAGGCTGGGGAAGAAGGGCAGTCATATGCATGAATGCACCCGCCCACTATTGTTATTTATACAGCTGACAGTCAATCAGCAAAAATGGCGGGATCTTGAACAGTATAAAAGCAGCCTTTCCAGCTCTAATAAAGTGAGTGAGCTTAACCTGCCACATTGTGTGTGTGTGTGTGTGTGTGTGTGTGTGTGTGTGTGTGTGTGTGTTTCTTTGTAGCAGTCGGCTACAATTGGTGACCCCAATGGTTTAGAAGGAATCTAAACCTAGCGATGGAGAATGAAGCAGCAGTTAGCACAGTTAGCCTGAAGCAATCGGACCAGAGCAGTCCCAAGCAAGGAACAGCAGGAGCGAGTCCAGCGACAGATGGTGCTTCTGCCACCGGAGATGGGGCACCGAGGCCCATCGATGCCAGTACCCCTGCGAGTTCCAGGGAAACAACAAGGCCAGCTGTCGCAGATGGCCACGACGGCTGGCCACCAAGAGAGCCTCCTGTATGACTGGGGCCGCCTGTCTGGCAGATGCTTCCTGGTGGATACAGGAGCAGACAGAGTTGGACACTAGGCGCAGGCTAGGGGGGGTCCACGTTGAAGACTGCCAACAACAGCAGTATACGGACCTATGGCACTCGTAGAGCCGAGCTGCAGTTTGGGGGCAGTCACTTCTCGTGGGAGCTCACGCTGGCCGCAGTGGAACGACCACTCCTCGGAGTGGATTCCCAGTGAGCCCTGTCGGACTCTGGCTTTACCTTACTCTTAATTTAGTCTATGTGTGGTCTGAGTCCAGCGTGTTCTTTGAATGAAGTGATAGGAGAAGGTATTCGGTTCAACAGTCAATTTATTACACAGCACAAGAATAAAATTTAACAGAGCTCTGGGTCAGTCGTTAGTTTATAGGTACCTGCACAGTGAGCTATTCCCCAAGACTGACCCCTATTGTTCAGTTGGCTCAGTTTATATAGATCAACCTTATCATACAGAACAAAAGTTGGCTTCCTTTGCTAGATCTTTTTGCATGAGGGTTATCACAAGTCATCTCCTGTTTTGCAGATATCTGGGGTGTAGCACTCCCATCTTAATCCTCCAGGCCAGACTATCCTGTTGTGTTGATCAGAAATTAATTCATCCCCAGATATTTCTAATCACCATTCTGTTCCTGTCTGGCCAATTTCTGCTGTTCTCTTTAACACCTCCTCATGCCTTAATCTTCCTCCTAGACTGGTTTTCCATTCCCTTTGTTTCTTGCAGGCCATTCTTTGTTCTGGTCTGGCCTGTGTCTCCTGTGCTACTCACCACCTCCTTCAGTTGAGCATTCCTCCTAAATCGTTTTATGCATTTCCTCTCCCTATACTTTGGGACCAGACAATTTTGCTCAGCCAACTTTGCTCCATGCTGTGATTGCCACTTAATCACATTCCTCTTTTTCCCTGAACCATGCAGTCAATATAAACTTATTAATTAATCATTTCTTTCATAATGTTTTAACCCCTAGATTCCAACAGTCCCCCTTTTGGTCTCATGAAAATGAGACCAACCACCAGTTAACTTATGGGACCAAGACCTCATGAGTTTTTGCAAGGACCTGCATCTCCGACCACTTGTTAAACTTAACCTCACAAACTTGGCCATTATGAACACACTTCAGTCCAGTGGGGGCCCCAACAGTGTTCAGGAACATCAGTCCAATCCGCAAAGTACTGTTTCGGTTCGTTATGGGCCTCCCAGGCTGACCACAAACCCTTTGTACAGTTGTTTCCTTCTCCAGATGCTTCAAGGGCTAGGAACAACATCACCCTTAGTCCCCACATAGTGTCCATCACAGCCCCCTAAATTCTGTTGACTTCAATATAGAAATATCACTTCAAATACTGAAATACAGTCACCGTAATCCAATAGACTCTTTAAAGGGACCCGTTCAAAAAGTTCTTAGTCCGTAGTTGCTTCACAGGTTCTCAGTCACCTCCGTTCGAATCTGTTCCAGTGTCCGTGCAGGTGGGTCCGTTGCTGTTCACTGACTCCAATGATACCACGTCTCGCCTTTTCCCTGTAGTCGAACCGCGTGGGACGTCCTCTCCACCACTCTGTAGGGTCCTGTCCACCTGGGCTCCGACCACTTTCTCTTGATGACCTTTAGCAGAACCCACTCCGCGACTGATGGTATCGGTGTTTCCCCTTTTCTGTTGGGACTTGTGACCTGTTGTGAAAAATCTGACACCAGAGCCGTTAGTTTGTCATAATAAAACTTGCATCCCATTGAACTTACCTCATTCTTCGTAGTCTGAATTCCGGCTCCCGGTCCCGGAAACTGGTGCCCCGTTTGTAGTTCATATGGAGTAAATCCTGTCACAGAACTTACCGAACTCCTTATTGACATTAATGCCAGGGGCAATGCATCCACCCAATTTAGTTTAGTCCGTGCCAGTACTTTCCCGATCTTACCTTTTATTGTTTGGTTCATCCTCTACACTTTCCCTTGGGATTGTGGATGGTACACCGTTCCAAATGACTTCCATTATCGGACCTAATTTTTTTAGGAAATCCGTGTCTTGGAATATACTGGTTGATCTGGAATTTACATACCGTCCTTGAATCTTCTCTTTTGGCAGGGATTGCCTCCGGCCACCCTGTGAACACATCTACTGCTACTAAGAGGTATCGATAGCCACTTACCCTCTCAATCATGTCCGTATAACCAAGTACGATTTCCTGCCCTGGTAACTTAGGTAGCGGGAACTGACCTTCATGTGGCTTTACAGTCGCCTTTACATTGAAAGCTATACATACCTCACACTCTCTAATATGGTTCTCCACCATCGCCGGCAGGAAGGGGTGCCACCAATGTATCAAATACCTTATTATCTGCTTCTTTCCACAGTGTGTTAGCCCATGAGCCTCCTCGAGGAGGGGTTTCATGAGTCCAGATGGTAAAACTGGCCTCCCGTCTATCGATCTCCACAGTCCTTGATCCTTGGTTGCCCCCCTTTCCTCCCATACCATCCTTTCCTGAGGTGATGCCTTTGCTTGTTCCTGTACTATTACTTCTACCCTACACAGTGGTAATAAGTCATGTGCTGTTCTGTCTGCCTGTATCATAATAAACTGAGGGCCGTATCCTGCTGCCCTTTTAGCGGCCATGTCCGCTTCCTGATTTCCCCGAGCCACCATCGTATCTGTTCTATCATGTCCTTTACATTTAAGAACTGCTAATGCCCTTGGTTTCAGGAGGGCCTCAGCCAGTTTCCTAACGTCCTTCTCGTGTTTAATTGGGGTTATTGCTGCTGTTAAAGACCCACTTCTAATCCATTGACTAAGTTCAACCTGTATTGTCCCTACCACATATGCCGAGTCTGTATATATATTGACCTCCTTCCCTTCTGCCCATTCTAATGCTGCTATCATTCCCTGTAGTTCTGCGAGTTGTGCTGACTCCTTTCCTCTCACTGTCCCTGTAATGATTTCTTCAAATCCTCCTGTAGTTTTTCGTACCACCGCATAGGCAGCTTTCAATCCATCTGTGGGGTGTCTGTAACAACACCCATCTGTAAACAAGGTTTTCATCTGGTTCTCTTAAGGGTGTAGCCTGTAAGTCAGGTCTTATTTTAATATCCATCACTACCCTCTTCTCACAACAGTGTGGTTCTCCCTCTCCAATATTGTCTGCCATATTAATGCCTTCATGGGTAAATGTAACATTTGGAGCATTCAGGATCTTTTCTAGTCTCGTCTACCTTAGCGAAGTCATTGTAAATGCTGTCGAGCTCACAAATGCTACAATGCTATGTGTTGTTAATACCGTCAGGCCATGTCCCATTACTATGTGTGCCACCTTTTGTAAAATCTTTGCTACTCCCGCTGCATGTCTCGTACATGGTGGGTGTCTGTCTTCCGTTGGGTCTAGTGTGATACTCACATACATGAGCACACATCTTCCACCCCCTTTTTTCTGAAAAAGAACACCATCAATTGTGTGTGCTTTTTCAGAAACATCCAAAAAGAAAGGTAGTTTATAATTTGGAATCGCCAAATCTATAGCTGTTGTAAGAGCTTGCTTCAATAGAATAAAACTCATCTCAGCCTGTGCAGTCCAATCAAGTGTAGCTCCCAGATTCCTCATCCCCTGCTCATTCACCAAAGTTCGCAGTGGATGTGTCAACTCACCATACGATGGGATAAACTGCCTACTATAACCTGACAAACCCAAAAACGAAAGCATCTCCTTTACTGTCTTTGGTTTTGGATGATGTAGTATCGCTGCTCGATGTGCAGGGGAAATCCCTGTGCCTTTCGCTGAGACCATTCTACCTAAAAAGGTGACCACCTGTCTGCAGCATTGCAGCTTTGAGCGAGAGACTTTAAAGCCTGCCTTGAACAGCTGCACTAGCAGGAGACAGGTGGCCTCCAAACAGGAAGTAAGATCAGGTGCTGCTAATAGGATGTCATCTACATACTGGATCAGAACTACCCCACATGGCAGTGCTAGCCCCCCCAGCTGTTCTTTCAACACCTGATTGAAAATCCCTGGCGATAAGATAAAGCCCTGCGGAAGCCTAGTATACCGCAACTTTCTACCTCGATACGTGAACGAAAACACATCTCTTAATGGTTCTGCCAGCGGCAAGCAAAAGAAAGCATTCGCTAAATCTATGCAAGAGAACCACTTGTGGTTAGGGGTTAAAGCAGTCATGGCAGTATATGGGTTTGGTACTGAAACTGTGGGTGTTCGCACAATACCATTGAAGCGCCTTAAGTCATGGGCCATCCGATATTTGCCCGTGTCCTGTTTCGGAACAGGTAAGATGGGTGTATTCCAACTAGAACACGAATGTTCCAACACCCCTGAATACATAAGGCCATCAATGGTATCTGCCAAACCTTCCTCAGCTTCAGGTTTGTGGGGATACTGCATCTGCCAAATAGGGGTGTAATCTGACAGTTCGAAGGTTATGGGATCAACCTGCTGACAAAAACCCACATCTGCTGATCCCACTGACCACAGGTTCTCAGGGAGAGAATCTAGCATAGGGGCCGAGTCGGGGTGATCCATCTTCTCTCTACCATGAAAGCGTTCAATCTGTCTATGCTCAAGGAGGACTTGATCATATGTCGGGGCCAAAATCCTGTATGCCTGACCAGATGAGGAGAACTGCACTGTCGGTATTTGGGTATCGGACCAGTCACTTAGGGACATCAAGTTCCGACACATCGGTCCCAAATCTTTTGCCTGGCGAGTAGTGCCAATTGCAAGGGTGACATGAGGAATGGCCTCACCTGCCATCTCATACCATTCCAGCTGTTCAGATGTCAGTGCCACCATAGCGGCCACTCCCTCCTTTCCTACCACTATGTAGTCCGAATTAATTTCCCATAGCATGCCCTCTACCTCTTCATAAAAGGCATGCTGATACATTTCATCCCCCTCCCTGTCGTAAAAGAGGGTCATATGGGGAGGGTCCGAGGGAGGGGTATACTGGTGTAACGTCTGGATCCACGGCTTCCATTGATTATAAAGCTTTAGCAGCCCTCCCTTCTGTGGGTCCTCTGGTTGCAACAGCCCCCAGTAAATGTCAGCCCATTGTCCCTCTGACGCGGATCCTCCAGCTGCCGCCAACAACATCTGAGAACTGGAATGCAGTGTAGTTAATGAACAGTTCATAGAATATCCATTTGGAAAGGTGACCTCTATTCCGCTGGGTCCACAAAGGATCGATGCTCCGCACTTGACCAACAGGTCTCTGCCCAAGAGATTGGTAGGGCACCTGGCTGACAAAATGTATTGATGTGTAAAAGTCTGTCCCGCCACAGAAGTGACTAGTGGTGTAGAAAACGGCAGATTTTCTGGTGTACCCGAGAACCCTATCAGCTGGACGCTGATACTCAGCGCCAGTGAGTGTTGAAAATCTGGCTCCCGTATCCACTAAAAGGGATACTTCCATGTCCATTACTTTAATCTGCAGGAAAGGGTCTGCCAACCTAGCCTGCTCGTGGGTGCTCGGGCTCCGTCACTGTGGGCAATATTGCTCCTCCTCTGTCAGCAAAGGGAATTGTCTCTTCGGAGCTAGAGCCGCATGGGGTGCCTGATGTACTGGGGGTGGCACAGACGATCTCTGGGGCTGGACCCAATGCTCATTTTGTGGTGGTCCATATCCCCTTCCCCCAGTGTCCCGAGGATCCCAAGCCAGGGGGCAGTCTCTCTTCTAGTGTCCTGGCTGACCGCATACAAAACATACGGCTGGTTGCATTCGTGGAGCACCCCGACCTCTCCCTCTTACTCGGAATCCCCCCATTGGACCTCCCGTTCTGCCCACATAGGTGGGACCCGGTGCCCAATATGGGGACGGGTGCCAACTCATATTATTCCCTTGTGGTGGCTGCGGTGGCTGCTGAATCATCTGGTTCGCACCCTTTGAGGAAATCTTTTTTGCCTCGTTTGCCTTTTTCCTAGCCTCTTCCAATTGAAGCTTAAGGAGTTGCACTTGTGCAGACTCCATAATTTGTTTGTCCTCCTTTTGCTTAGCCCTGTAACGTTTCATGTGATGGGTCAAATGTTTTTCCAATTGCTCACTCGAGCAGCCAGGAATATCAGGGTTATTCTCTAACGCTTCCCTAACTACAGCTGGCAGTCCACTCGTTACTGCAGCCCTAAAGAGTGTAGTCTGCAAGGGATCTGTGGCTGGGTGTACTCCTGCTTTATCCGTCCAACTCTCCCTACACTGACTCCAAAAGGTCAAGATCTCCTCATCCTCTGACTCCTTTTGTCTATTGTGAGGAGTGGGGGTGGAGTGATCCTCTGACATTCCTACCGAGAAGGCATTCTCAAGTGTCTGTTCTTGCTCTCTCTCATTTGTTTTTTCCAGTCGCATACTAGTTTCCCTTACTTTACATACATCCTTCTGTATTTCCTTTGTTAACTCCTTCATTTCCTCCACCCTTTCCTGCATAATTCTCTTAAGTCTCTCCTTCACCTCCTGGAGTTCGTGACCTGCTAATTCAGTGACATTCACTATTCCCTCATTTATCTGCATCACTGGCATCTGTGGAATCGGATAAGGTGGTGGCAATGTCTCTGGTAACTTTGGATATAGCGGGGCTGACGGCTTAACCTCCCCCGTTTTCTCCTTTATGATAGGGGGTCCCTTTTTAATATCATGTTGAAGGTTCGCTTCCACAGCCATGCAAGCCAATGTGATATTGTGTAAATCTGCCCTTCTCTGTTCCTTCACTTCTTTCTGTTGTTTAAGCCTTCTTCTATTCCATATAGATCCTTGTCCCTTTGCCTCATGTTCCTGTACCTCCTTGGCTGCTTCCCTCTCTGCTTCTCCTAAGTACAGTACCAGCCGGATTTTTTCAAACCCTCATGGTACCTTCCCGACTCTGCAGCTCTTTCCATATCTGTTCGTACCGTGCCATAGCCTGTACCTCCTCTCCCTTCGGTAATCCTCCCAGTAAATGATTCCTTGTTTTTTCCCACTGTCGGTTTTCAGATGGGGGAACTCCTCTGTCTTCCCCGAGCTCTTGCCCTACATCCCTATTTACTCGTTCCATCTCTGTTCCGATTTTTAACCCTTTAGCCTTCGTACTTCACTGGGTCTCTCCCCTGGTAGGATTTTGACACCCTGCAATCTACTTCAACCCTTCCCACGTTATTATAAGCACCAGCGGCACACTGTACACAATCCTTAAACAAATAATTATTATAAACTATTATGATACACTATACGGTTCTTAAACAGATACTTATACACTATAGAAACAAGTAACTATAACACAATACACCTTATACAGATACTTATTATACACTACTATGGTACACGATCCTTAATCAAATACTTATTACACACTATAGAAACAAATAACCATCACAATACACCTTATTCTAATTGGCCAAGTGTCTAAACCTATCTCTCGAGATCGCTACGAGGGGACTCCAACCCCGTTCTACTAGGGGGACTCTAACCCCTTTTTTTTCTACAGGGAACTCCAACCCCGTTCTACTAGGGGGACTCCAACCCCCTTTTTTCTACAGGGGACTCCAACCCTGTTCTACTAGGGGGACTCCAACCCACTTTTGTTTTATTCTTTGGCTTTAACTAGGGCTTTTGCAGAGTAGTGGCAACACACAATTTTATCGTTGCCAATAGCAGAACTTGGTTTAAACAGGCGTCTGCTTACCTCCCTTTTTAGAATGGTCACTTGTTGTTATCACCACACCACAATCAACCGGAGTTTCATATCTTTTTCTTCCATCACTTCGCCATCTTCATCACGTCGGGGGTCACCAAATTGTCGGACTCTGGCTTTACCTTACTCTTAATTTAGTCTATGTGTGGTCTGAGTCCAGCGTGTTCTTTGAATGAAGTGATAGGAGAAGGTATTCGGTTCAACAGTCAATTTATTACACAGCACAAGAATAAAACTTAACAGAGCTCTGGGTCAGTCGTTAGTTCATAGGTCACCTGCACAGTGAGCTATTCCCCAAGACTGACCCCTATTGTCCAGTTGGCTCAGTTTATATAGATCAACCTTATCATACAGAACAAAAGTTGGCTTCCTTTGCTAGATCTTTTTGCATGAGGGTTATCACAAGTCATCTCCCGTTTTGCAGATATCTGGGGTGTAGCACTCCCATCTTAATCCTCCAGGCCAGACTATCCTGTTGTGTTGATCAGAAATTAATTCATCCCCAGATATTTCTAATCACCATTCTGTTCCTGTCTGGCCAATTTCTGCTGTTCTCTTTAACACCTCCTCATGCCTTAATCTTCCTCCTAGACTGGTTTTCCATTCCCTTTGTTTCTTGCAGGCCATTCTTTGTTCTGGTCTGGCCTGTGTCTCCTGTGCTACTCACCACCTCCTTCAGTTGAGCATTCCTCCTAAATCGTTTTATGCATTTCCTCTCCCTGTATTTTGGGACCAGACAATTTTGCTCAGCCAATTTTGCTCCATGCTGTGATTGCCACTTAATCACATTCCTCTTCCTTAAGGGTAAGTGAGTCATCCACACCGAGACCTACCAGACCATCACACTGAAGGGTGCTAGGTTTCCGGCAATGCACCTGGACTCCATCCACAGCTCTGAGGATGAGTTCTCCAAGGAGCTATCAAGGTTCCCAGCAATCCTTTTTCCTCATTTTACAGTGGAGATGCCTTGACACAGTGTTAGACATCACATTCTGATCAAGGGCTCACCTCTCCATTCAAGAGTGAGATAACTTCCCCTGGAGAAGCTCTGAATGGCCAAGGAAGAATTCTGCAAGCTCGAGGAGTTGAGTGTTTTTTGGCAGTCAGACAGCCCATGGGCCTTGCCCCTGCACATGGTGCCTAAAGCAACTGGGGACTGGAGACGATGTGGCGACCATCGCTGGCTCAACAAAGCCACTACCCCAGACCTTTACCCTGTGCCACACATCCAGGATTTTGCTGAAAACCTGCATGGGGCAACAATATCCTCAGAAGTGGACCTCGTGCGAGGATATCACCAGATTGCAGTGCATCCTGATGACATTCCTAAGACGGCCATCATCACTCCATTTGGGCTGTTCGAGTTTCCGAGGATGCCATTCAGGCTTAAAAATGTGGCACAGACATTCCAGCGACTGATGAAAGCAGTGGGCCGAGACATGGACAGCACTTTCCTCTACCTTGAAGATATCCCCATGGCAAGTAGAACCCGACAGGTACTACCACCCTCCTGTGTGATGTGGCCACCGGGCAGGTTTCACCTATTGTTCCAATGGCATGGAGGCGATGAGTTTTTGATCCCATCCACAGGCTGGCACACCCATCCATCAGGACTATGGTCTGGCTGGTGGCCAGGAAGTACGTGTGGCATGGATTGAAGAAACAAATCCGGGGGTGGGCCAAGGCGTGTACGCAGTGCTAAACAGCCAAAGTGCAGCGACACACCAAGGTCCCCCCACAGCTGTTTGACCACATTCACGTGGACATAGTGGGTCCCTTGCCAGTCCCTCAGGGTTTCCACTATTTGTTCACAGTGGTTGACCGCTTCATCCGGTGGCCAGAAGCAATCCCCCCGGCCGACACATCCACCAGGTCCTGCGCCAAAGCACTTCTCTTTTCCTGGATTGCAAGATTCGGACTGCCACAGCACATCATTTCTGACACATTTCACCTCCAGTTTGTGGACCGACATTCCCAACCTATGGGGCCCTCAGCTACACCATACAACGTCATAACACCTGCAGGCCAACATGGTGGAGTGTTTCCACAGGCACCTCAAGACCGCCCTCATGACCAGACTCAAGGGGCCCAACTGGGTGGACGAGCTACCATGGGCATTACTAGGTATCCAAACCGCACTGAAAGAAGATCTCCACACATCCTCCACTGAACTCATCTACGGAGCCCCACTCACGGTTCCTGGGGATTTCGTTCCACAGGCCAGAGGACAGCTGGAGGAGACAACCACCTTCCAGGACAGGCTGCACGAAAAGGTCAGTAACCTGGCTCCAATCCCACCCTCCAGACACAGATAAGCCAAGTCCAACATCCCCAAAGAACTCAAGGACTGCGAGTATGTGTTTGTACACAGAGGACCCCACCATTCACCACCGCAGAAGCCATACGAATGTACATTTCAAGTCATCCGGAACCACGGAGCCACCTTCAAGCTGGACATTGGTGGTAAACCAAAGGTCTTCACAACCGATAGACTTAAGCCTGCCCACACAGACCGAGCAGAACCCGTGGAGACACCAACACCTCAACGCAGAGGCAGACCACAAAAGACTTTGGGGTCTATACCTACGGACACTATAGACTATAACACCGGTTCTTGGGGCGGGTGGGGGGGGGGGATCATGTGGCGGCCTGCAATTGTGGAGATCAGGCCAGCACATCGCATGGTAGCAGATGCAGACAGAGATCGCTAAAGTGACTCCCAGGACAACAAACCAGTGTGGGGTAGAATCTGGGGCAGCATCAGACCAACAGCCCTAAAATGGCGTTGGCCAAGCTGCCCAACTAAATCAGCAGAAACAGGCTGGGGAAGAAGGGCAGTCATATTCATGGATTGTTATTCATATTGCTGACTCAGTCAATCAGCAAAAATGGCAGGAACTTGAACAGTATAAAAGCAGCCTTTCCATCCCTAATAAAGTGAGATTAACCTGCCACACTGTGTGTGTGTGTGTGTTTCTTTGTATCAGTTGGCTACACTGTATTTAAAATTTAAATTTTGTGGATGGCAGCAGACCCCAGTATCGGAAGAATTTTTTGTTAACCACCACATATGGCCAGCATTGATCTTACAAAATAACTTTGGCCATCATTTGAGAGAGGCTATGGAGCATCATTTTCAGAATTTAGCTCCCTTCAGAAATTTCATTCTATGCCTGCTACACACTGACATGTATGCCTTGCTCTGAAGTTATGGTCAGCAACCAGCTATATTTCAGTGCAGATTGGTGTCGTGCAGGACTTTGTTATTGCCCCATGCTCATCTCAAATCTTTCTCATTATAATACTGCCCCTCCTTCCCCCTTGGTGGATTATAGCGAGTACACTATACAGGGGACTATACTGGCACAGGGTAATGAGTGCAATCTACTTAATGTTCACCCAGGACCAAGGTCGTTCCAAATCAGCCTCGAAGTCCGGGAAGCGGAGCATGGCAGGAAAATGCAGAAGCATAGTAGAAATGGCAGAATGAGTGCACAGCCTCCCAAACTACCCAACATCTGCCTCACCTGGTCCTAGGTCTGTAAGTCCCACATCGATCATAGCATCTACCTCAGAATCATGGAGGTGGAGTAGAAGCAAGTCTTCTGCGTCTCTGGTGAACAGTTTAAAATCCATAGGCATTCACTGAAGCTATGCTGTATCTCCAGGGACAAATAGAACCATAGGGGACAGCACACAAAAGCCATTATGTTACAGGTTTTTGCTATTGCTTTGGAATTCTGATTGGTAGGAAAGGAACTTCTTAATGCACTACAAGAGCTGGGATTTCCATGTGGAGACCTGGGAGAAGACCTGGTGGAGGCAACTGTTAATTGCAATGGTTAAAAAAAAAATGCCCTTGAGAAGGGTCATAGAACATGGAACACAGAAGAGCACAACAGAAGAACAGGTCTTTTGTTCCACAATACCTGTGCCCAACAATAATGCCAATTTAAACTCGTCCTTGACCCTGGCTTTTCATGGGCCTGTTGAAATAGCCTCTTAATTATTGCCTTTGCATCTGCTTCCACCATCTCCACAGGTTGGATGTTCCAGCCAATTATCATTCCATGTGTTTCAATTTCCTTTACACTTTCCCCTTCTCACCTGAAAGCTATGCCCTCTAGTTGTAGCCGAACGCTACAAAGAAACATTCACATATAGTGTGGCAGGTTAAGCTCAATCACTTCATTAGAAAGGCTGCTTTTATACTGTTCAAGATCCCGCCATTTTTGCTGATTGACTGTCAGCCGTATGAATAAGAATAGTGGGCGGGAACATTCATGCCTATGACTGCCCTTCTTCCCCAGCCTGTTTCTGCTGAGTTAGCTGGGCAGCTTGACCAATGCCATTTTAGGGCTGTTGGTCTGATGCTGCCCCAGCTTCTACCCCCCCCCCCCCCCCCCGCCAGTTCGTTGTCCTGGGAGTCGCTTAGCGATCTCTGTCTGCATCTGCTGCCGCATGATGTGCCGGCCCGATCTCCGCAATTGCGGGCCCCCACATAGTTTTTGACATTTCGTCCCTGGAAAAGAGAATCTTCCCAGTGTATGCCTCCAATAATTTTATAAACTTCCATCAGGTCACCCCTGAGCTCCAATGCTCTGGAGCAGCCATTGTCAATAGGGGCCCAGGGGTTGGGGTGGGGGTGGCAGCACAGTTAAGTAAAAGACTTGTTTTCTTTTCACCTCACTTAATGCAATTTTTTTTGTGTTTTTCCTTCAATAAGACTTGACTGCTTCATGGAGAAGGGGTGGGGGGAGGGGACATGGGTGGTGGAGGCCCATAAACTTTGATCGGAGTCCGAGGGGGGCCATAGCCAAAAAAAGGTTGAGAATGGCTGCCCTGAAGGGAACCACCAAGGTTTATTTAAACTTCTCTTACATTTAATACTCTTTAATCCAGGCAACATCCTGCCAAACCCATTCCACGTCCTCTCCAAAGCCTTTATGTTCATCCAGTACAGCAGTGATCAGAATTGCCAACCTTTCCTTGAACGACAAAGTCAAGGGTGTGGTGAACCTAAAAAGAGCTTAGGGTAACCAGATCAAGTGGCTTCCTTCATCCTCATCTTTCCTTTAATGTTGCCTTGGTTCATATTTGTTTTGAAGTGTGCAGTACACAAACAGGCTGAAGAGTCTCAGCGGGCCATGTCGCATTCAGAGGAAGTAAAAAGTAATCAATGTTGTGGGCCTGAGCCCATCGTCAGGAATCGAGGAAAAGAGACCCGTTGTTTTCAAGCGATGTTCATAGTGTCAAAACTATTGATGAAATGAACTGATCGGAGACCTCAAGAATCATTTATTTCACATGATGTATCATTGAGATTTTCCACTCCTTACCAACTCTGGTGTTCGATAGCCAAAGACAATCAAGCTGTTATAGAAAATAGGATTACAGCATGGAATGGACCTGTTGAAATCTACATCAAGACCTTTCTTATAATTTTTATATATTAAAATCTTAATTTTGACTAATATGAAGAATGCATCAATAACGACTGTTAGCCTCTTTGACTGTGGTTATGGCTACAGCTTAGCCTTTACATTCAGAACAACTCCTGTTATCCGAAATTGGATTCTCTGAAATCCTCAGTTCTCTGAAAAATTAAAAAAAAAATTCAGATAAATGAGGATATTCAAAACAAATCAGAAATCCTCATTTATCCAAATATTTTCCGGAGCCGAACTGACTGGGGACGTTGGGCTGCCGGTTGGATCGGGGCCTCGGCGGGGAAGTGTCGGTGATCAGCGGTGGCCAGCATTTTTTTGGGGTGAGAATTAAACATCATTTTAATGCTTAAAAAGCCTTCCCTTGTTGTTTGATGTATTGTAAACATCATTACAACTGATTTATTGTTTTTTAAAAAAATGACCATTTCTCGTGGAAAAAAAACTTGTTTCCGATATAAGCAAAGTTCTGACCATTTTGGATAATCAGATTTGAACTGTAATACGTCTCGCTGTATTAAAATGAACTGTTTGCCAATTATGTTAGTGACAGTCTCACTCATTTCTTCATCAAATTTCTTCCAAGACGACTAAAGATAGGTCTACATCATTGTACCGGCATACTTTTTCACTATTGCAACTGTGACACATTGTAATTTATGCTTATTGATTGTTTTACATACCTATGTAGCTGCAGATGGCAAAACTTTTCCACTGAATCTGTATATTTTATTTACGTGTCTGACCATAAACTCTGATTATCACCAATGTCATCCACAATGGAATTAACCCAACATCATCAGTTAACAGTTATTTGGGGCTAGGTTGATGATAACCTGTAGTGGGCCGAGTCAACCCCACACACGACGGGCCGGATCGCCGCAGCAAACAGCAAGTGTGGCAGGGCACAGGGGCTCCCCCCCCGCCCCCCACCTCACCGCGCAGAAGTTCCAGGCTGCAGGAGCACGTTGCCAGGGGAACGGCCGGGCCTCACAGCGGCATTATGACACCACTCCAGTGAGCCTGTTGCCTCCCCTCAAAAGGAACGCGCGTGGTTCGAATCAGCGGCAGCATTTATTTCGGCAGCTTCGCCTTTAGCAGTGCTACAAACCCTCTGAATGGTGCCCGTGAATCGTCACAAGTAAAATGGAAAAACACACTGTCCATGGAAGACAAAGATATATTGCTGACGTTTTAGGCCAGAGGCCTTCTTCAAGGAATAAGCAGAATAAGCCAGAAGCAGGAAATCTCAGAGAGTCTCAGAATTCGAACAATGGGGGAGAGATCTAGACCAACAAAAGTTATTAATTGGATGTGATAAGGATTGAGGTAAGAATCGATCATGTTTGTGTGAAAGGAGACAGAATGGGGAGATAGAGATAGGGGAAGGGGACAGGGTAAGAAGTGGTGGGGGTTTCCAATGAAAGCCAGAGAAGTTTATATTAATGCCATCTGGTTGGAGGGTGCCCAGTCAGAAGATGAGGTGTTGTTCCAGCAATTTATGGATGGTCTTAGTCTAGCAGTGCATGAGACCATGAACGAACATGTCAACAAGAGAATGGGTTGGAGAATTGAAATGGGTGGCCATGGGGAGATCTGCGCTATTGTAATGGACAGAGCCGAGGTTCTCGACAAAGTGATCTCCCAGTCACCATCCAGTTTCTCCAATATAGAGGAGACCACAATGGGAGCACCGGTTACAGTAGGTGACCCCAGCAGATTCACAAGTGAAATGTTGCTTCATTTGGAAGGATGATTTGGGGCCTCTAATGGTGGTGAGGGAGGAGGTGTGGGTGCAAGTGGAGCATTTCCTGCGGTCACAGGGGTAGGTCTCAAGGGGATGATTGGTGGGGAGAGAGGAGTGGACAAGGGAATCATGGAGGGAGCAGTCCCTGCAGAAGGTGGAGAGGAGAATATGTGGTGGGATCAGGTAGTAGGTGGCGGAAATGGTGGAGGAGGATATGTTGGATATGGAGACTGGTAGGGTGGTAGGTGACAAGAAGAATCCTGTGTTTGTTGCACCTGGGGAGGTGGGGGGGGGGATCCAGCACCAAAGTAGTTGCTGATGTAGCAGAGGAAGGGTTGAGGGGCCTTGCCTGTGTAGGCTTGTAGCATGAATTACTCCACATAGCCAACAAAAAGGCAGGAATAGCTTGGGGCCCATATAGGTACACATGGCTAACTCCTTTAACCTGCAGAAATTGAGATGAGTCAAAGGAGAACTGATTGAGGGTGAGGACAAGTTCTGCCAGCTGGAGGAGGGTGGTGATGGAGGGGGACTAGTTGGTTCTATTGTCCAGAAAGAAACAAAGGGCTTTGAGGCCTTCAGTATGGGGGATGGAGGTGTAAAGGATGTCCATGAGGCGATCGAGCATATATTCTGCCAGGGGCTTCAGCTTTTCCTGTTTCCTGGGCCAATGCAGCTCTTCGCTCAGAAGGATGCGCAGATGCAGGAAGAATTTTTTTGTTTAAATATGGAATAGCCACGTCACCCACTAGATCAGAGTTTGACAACAATAATGATTTTTATTTTCATATACAGTGTACAATGCACATATCTATGCACTGAAATTCTTACTTGCTGCAGGCAAATAGACACTACTGAAAACAACTGCCTGCTGTTTTATTCAACTTATTTGAATTAAAAGGACAATAAATGCATAACGTAGATAATAAATATTCACAGTAATCCAATTGCAAGAGATTTGCAATGGTGCAAACAGTCCTTTTGTGCTGTCAGAGCACTTCATGATTATTGTATCATGAAGAGGAAATCAAAAGGTTTTCTGGCTTTCTCTCCTTCCACTGACAGTAGCAGTGAAAACACAGAAATGCTGGAGGAACTCAGCAGGTCTCACAGCATCCAGAGGAGGGAAAAGTCTATAACAAACTTTTCGGGGCCTGAGCACTTCTTCAAGGTATCAGTGAGAAGAGCTTGTGACCAGGGTGAAGCTGGGTGACATTGGCTGCTTTCTTCAGACAGAATCTCATGCAGTGATTGGCAGGTCAGAGGCTGTGATGGGTCGTGTTGTGCTTCTGTATTCTCCAGTTCTTGAATGTCCAAACCAGTCATTATATATATATATATATATATATATACATTGCTTCGATGAATTTATTGCCTGCTGCCGCTACATAGGGGTGTAAAACAAACCAGAGGTATAATTACAATTTTAATAGTTTATGTGCTTTGTTTAAATGAAGCAAATTGAACATTGCATAATTTAAAAAAAACAAATTTGCGGCTTTCGTCCTCCATCAACAACTCTCCTGATCTCAGCTGTGCCACATCAGTGTTTGATTGGCGTGGTTGGAGGCAACCAATTGAAGAGCAGAAAATTACCGGAGATATGATTAAGTTTTCCATCTCCACGTCCCCATGTAGATCAAATGTACTCTCAGATTTATGGGGTTAGAAACAGGTGTCTATTTGTTCAAATATGTTTGAATATGCCAACAAAGAATAACAAAAGAGATGTTAGGCTGGAATTGCATTTTGGCTTATCAGCGTGTAACTATATTACATGTCACCTCCCAGCTTCCTGTTATTCTCATTGAGATAATCATTTCCAAATGCAATCCTGGGGTGAACAATTTAATAATGGCACATGGCGTATATGTGGCCAAATAGACCATCATGGAAATTCATATGGTGCACATGACACGTAAAGGGGAGATCAAAATATATGATGAGAACCCTACTATCACATCTACAGGTGCTATGAAATGTTGCATGTTGCAGCTACACATATTCATAAAACGTACTGTAAACAATAAATATAAATTAAACACATAGTGGCTTATTTTTAAACAGGCCTTTCTCTCGTAAATGATCCAGTTGCAAAGAGGGACAGCAAAACCAAACCACATTGGCTTGGGGATTAGTTTATTTGGCACTATCGTGTTGAAGGAGGAGCTGATAGTCTGATGTGGGAGTCCAGTAATCGCAGGGCTGAGTGTAGGGCCAGGGACGTGTGGACCTGTTTCGGTGGTATGAGAATTGAAGTGGGTCGAGGGAAGCTGCACTTGATGTGAACCATGACCATCTTCTCAAAGCACTTCATGATGGAGAATGTCGGAGCCACTAGGCACGTGGCCTACTGTTCCTTTCTTATTTATGATTTTCATCTAGGTTCATTTTAACAGCATCCATAAAGTGATATCAAACACGGTGGAAGAGTAACAACTCAATTATGATAGATCGAGGGAAAGAGTCCAGTGAGGGAATGTCGAAACCTCCTTTAGTCTGCCCATTAGCTTCATTCATTCATCAGGGGGAAAGATAATTGCCCTGAATTTCACTCCTGGCAGATGTTATAGGAACATAAGAACATAGGAAGTAGGAACAGGAGTAGGCCAAAAATGGCCCATCGAGCCTGCTCTGCCATTCAATACGATCATGGCTGATCTAATTTATGACCTAACTCCACCTACCTGCCTTCTCCCCATATCCCCTAATTCCTCTATCATGTAAAGTCGTTCCACGACTGAAATGAATCGTAACCTTGTGATTTATGGGGTTCCTTTCTTAATTACTTTAAAAATTTGTAAGATTAACTGGTTTCTGGTTTTAGATCCCAATGTTTACCTTCCTTTTTTCTTATTGTTAGTGGTGGACTGTTTGTGTTGATCAGTAGCCTCCGAAGGGAAGGGATTGATATTTAGATCATTAGTGTGGTGCTTTTCTTTTTATTTCTCTTTTAATGCAACATAGTTTTCATAATATTTGTATTGCTATATAAGATTTGTCGACACTTTATTTTATTGTCACGTTCCTATGGAACATTTATTCGATACAGACAATAAAAATATTGAAAAAGGAGAAGGATTTCACTCCTGGCCACATGTACAGTGGCAGTTTGCGGCTTCTATTGATGTCTTTAGAAGTAGAGAAGCTCACTAATATACAAATCATTGAGGAAAGAATTTCAAAGGTAGCATTTGTCTCAAATAAAAATTCAACAGGCTTCCAGTCGTTCGTGTTATTTTATTCTATTAAAAGGTGCTGATGTCTCGACACTTGTCATTGTCATCTTACTGTAAATAGGAGTTACAGAATTCTTGTGCCAACATGAGTCACCTGTCTAGTTTGCTTATGTAGCACAAATAGGCTAGCGTTACTTACCACAAGACTGATCGGTTATCTGCTCATTGAGAATTTGCTGTTGAGAGCCAAAAGTCTCCGTTCCCCCAAGTGAATCCTCATCTTGAAGCACCTATATTCAAGTTCAAAGTACATGACTAATTTTATTTTTTTTTATTTTGTAAAGTCAAAGAGTATCTCCCACACAAGCTTTCAGTGAGCAGATGTACCCATCTGAGTGAACGGGTTTCAGACTCATAAACCTCCACAAGAATTCAGAGGCGAGAACATTACATAAAGGTCAGGCTGAAAAGACCTGAGAAACTCTTGACTTTAAAATACTTCTGGTATCAGTTTTCTTTCTGCACCTGATATCTCTGAGGTGAAACAATGGGCGACATATTTGGTGCCAAGGCAAAGCAGACCATACCTTTGCTGTCCAGCAAGCTAACCTGACCTTTGCTACATTCCTCCAGTAGACATGGGAGCAAATCACAAGCGGGCGTTGATCAAGCTGCTAAGAGTGCAACTGGTCAAAGTGACAGATTGCTGCCATCGTGGCGGCAGCACACATCGTGATGCAGGCGAACCCAGCTCCGTATGTGACAGCCGCAGGAGTGGAGCAGCCGTGTCAAGATGGCGCCACCGGGTTCGGGGATTTCTCGTAGCTTCGGCCATCACGCGCGCCCTTTCGGCTGCATCGTGACATCGCAACTGACGCGGTGACGTGGCGCGAGCTCACTTAAAGAGCAGCGCGCGGGCTTTCAAATAAACAGTTGAAACTGAAACTCACCTCAGGTTGTGGTTCCTTCCAATTTTGCTGCTTGTAGCTACCGCTACACCATTTCATATTGAAGCAAATTCTGTCCATTTGGGAGTACATAGAGATCAGTTTCTCCAGATTTATTTTAAAAAATCATATATTTCTCTATGAGACATCAACAATATAGATGCCTGCATAAAATAATATAAAAATAAACCTACATCCCATTTACTCTTCTAATTCATCGCATGATTTGGTTAGCTGGGATCCTTACGTCGCCAGAACCCCAGCAAGGAAGTTTGCAATGATGCATTCCCTATTATTGCTACCATTGCTTCATCCCCCAATGCAAAAGACAGCATCTCATAACATTAATTACAACACGAGCGCCAACTCAGATTATTCAGTTTCAAGAAGATTTGAATTCCTTGGTGGTCAATGTTTTGGGCACTGTCAAACATATGATCAAACATTGACACTCTCTCTTGTATTTCTCCAACAACAGATGGAAATACAGAGATATATGAAAAGAGAGAGGGGAAACAGATAAGCTCCATACAGTTCAGCCTCGTATCTCTGGGTGCGAAGAGATTGATGTCAATTCTCGGCAAGACATCGTTAGAAGGATTGTCTTAAAGTGTTGCTCCTTCTACGCTGTTGATAGCTATCAATTGACATTGTCTTCCTCTTGCTGCAACATTCCATTCTCCACTGGCCACCGTGACAGAGGTGCACCAAAGAAAAGGTACAAGGACTGCCTAAAGAAATCTCTTGGTGCCTGCCACATTGACCACCGCCAGTGGGCTGATCTCACCTCAAACCGTGCATCTTGGCGCCTCACAGTTTGGCGGGCAGCAACCTCCTTTGAAGAAGACTGCAGAGCCCACCTCACTGACAAAAGGCAAAGGAGGAAAAACCCAACACCCAACCCCAATCCACCATTTTTCCCCTGCAGCCGCTGCAACCGTGTCTGCCTGTCCCACATCGGACTTGTCAGCCACAAACGAGCCTGAAGCTGACGTGGACTTTTACCCCCTCCATAAATCTTCGTCCGCGAAGCCAAGCCAAAGAAAGAAAGAATATAAGATAATATGTTCTCCGTAGGTTGTCACCTTGTCGAGGTGGAGAAGCTCGTGTGGCCCTGTGAGCCAGAGAGCGATGCTGTCACAAGCTATACTCCTGGTAGAGTCACCCACGGCAATAGGGCTGAGGGTGAGGTCCCAGGCAAAGGACAATCCGACCAAGACCTCAATGGTGGAACAGGCGGACAAAGTTATTCTGAACCCACATCTCCTCCGTTTTCTGCTTATCTGCCTTGCCCCCATCTGCCCACAGACGTAACAAACACGGGATTATCCTTGGCCTTACCCAGCATCCCACTAGCATCTAAATCCAACAAATTGTCCTCTATAATTTCCACCACCTAAAACAGGATCCCACCTCTCCACTTTCATAGGGACCGCGCCCTCATGCCTCTCCAATCCATTGCTCTCTCCCCACCAATCCCACCCCAGAACTTTCTCCTGTGGCCACAAGAAGCACCACACTTGCACGCACACCTCCTCCCTCACCATCAGGCCTTTCAAGTGAAGCAACGCTTTACTTGTGCATCTGCGGGAGTGATCTACTCCATCCCGTGCTCCCTTTGTAGCCTTCTCTGCATCAGAGAGACTGGGTGCAGAGTGGGAGATCGCTTCACTGAGCATTTTTGCTCTGTCCGCACCAGTGACAGAGACCTTTCAGTGGCTGACCTCTTTAATTCCGCACCCTACTCCCATGCTCACATGTCTGTCCAAGGCCTCCACACTATCCCACCAAGACCACCTGTAAGTTGGAGGAACACCTGATTTTCCGTCTGGGCACTTTCCAATCGGTTGGTATTAAAATCAACTTCTCCAGATTCTGCTAACATCCTCTCCTTTCTCCCTCTCTTCATTTTCCCTTTGTCTTCTTTCTTCCATCTTTCCACCTCCTTCCCTCTTAATTCACAGAGCCATCCCTCCTTCCCCCGCTGGCTGGTGTGCCCTCCCTCCCTTATCCACCTATTTCCTCCTGCCTTTGAGACCATGTTCCTCACCTTGTCCCTCCCCCTGTACCATTTTGTTCAGGCTTCATACCTTGTTGAAGGGCTCAAGCCCAAACCATTGGTGATGTACCTTTATCTTTGTTACATTAAGTACACTGTTTGATCTGCTGAGTTTCTCCATCATTGTGTTTTGGCTCTACCCAAGCTAGTATCTTTCCTGTAATTCCATAGACTCATCTTTTTAAGCAGCCTTATGTGTGGCATCTTGTTGAAGACCTTTTGAAAGTCCAAATACCCAACATCCACCACATCTCCCATGCCTATCATATTTTTCATCTTTTCATAAAATTGCAATAGGTCTGTAAGGCGTGATTTGCCTTTAAGGAAACCATGCTGACTTGGGCCAATCTTTTCATTTACCTCCAGTTATTCTGTAACTTTATCCACCGACATCAGGCTAATAGGTCTATATTTTCCTTTCTGCTGCCTCGCTTCCTTCTTGTACAGCAGAGTGACATTTGCGATTCTCCAGTCCACCAGAACAATGCCAGAATGCTGGAAGATCATTACCAATGCCTCCACAATCTCTACTGCAACTTCCTTCAGAACCCAAAGGTGCATTCCATCCTGTCCGGGAGACCTATCTACCCTTAGACCATTTAGGTTCCCCAGTACCTTCTCTCTTGTGATCTTGACCGCACTCACTTCTCTTCCGAGAGAGCTATCTGCTATTAATGTCTTCCAAGTGAAGACTATCCAAAATATTCATTCAGTTCCTCTGCCATCTCCTTGTCTCCCATTACAATTTCTTTAGCGTCATTTTCTATTAGTCTTGTCTATTTTGGTCACTTTTACTCTTTATATTTATTATATTCTTCATAATTAATCTTTTCCTCCCTAATCACCTTCTTAGTTGCCTTCTCTGTATTTATAAATTTCCCAGTTCTCGATCTTCCCACTATGTTTTTCTTCCTTGTCTGTTCTCTCTTTTGCTTTTACTTCGGCTTTAACTTCCCTCGTCAGCCACAATTGCCCCATTTTTCCGTTCACAATATTCTTTATGTTTCCTGCCTGTGCCTGTCCTGCACGTTCTTCATTTTCCGCAGAAACTCCATCCCTTTGCTGATCTGCTATGTTCCCCATTAGTGTATTTTTTCCAGTTGACGCTGCCCAGATCCTCTCTCATGGGACATTCCCTGTACTCCACTAAAATACAGACACATCGGACTCCAATCTCTCCTTTTCAAATTTTACAGTGAATGCAATCATACTGTGATCACTGCCTCCTGAGGGTTCCTTTACCTTAAGCTCTCGAATCAACTCTGGTTCATTACACACCACCCAATCCTGAACAGCCCATCCCCTGGTGGGCTCATCAACAAGCTGCTCCAAAAACCCATCCCGTAGGCACTCCACAAATTCTCTCTCTTGAGATTCAGTGCCAAGATGGTTTTCCCAATCTACCTGCATGTTAAAATTCCCCATGACGACCATAACATTGCTCTTCTGACATGCCGTTTCTATTTGATGTTGTAATTTGTTGTCTATATCCTGGCCTCTCTTTGTTGGTTTGTATATAACTGACATTGGTGTCCTTTTATCTTTATCATTTCTTAACTCAACCCATAAGGATTCTACTACTTCTGCCCCTTTTTTCCAATGATTTACTATTATTGCTTACCAGCAGAGCCTCGCTGCCCCCTCTACCTTCCTGCCTAACCTTTCGATACACCATGTATCCTTGGACATTCAGCTCCCAATGCCATCCATCGTTTATCCATGACTCAGTGATGGCCACAGCATCATATCTTCAATCTGCAACTGTACAGCAAGACCATCCACCTTTCTTCTAATACTGTGTGCATTCAAGTATAAAACCTTCAGACCCATTTTTGAATGTCTCTGTCATCCCTCTGGCTGTAATTTGGTATCGTCCTCTGCCTGTCATCCTTGCTGCACACTTCCTTCACTTTACTACTGTTTCGCCCTTCCTTCAACCCCAACACTCTGGTTCCCACCCCACTGCTAAACGAGTTTAAACTCTTCCAAACATCTAAATTAAACGTCCCCACAAGGATATTTGTCCCCTTTGGGTTCAGGTGTAACACAATCTTTTTGTATAGGTCATACTTCCCCAAAAGAGATCCCATGATCAAAGAATCTAAAGCCCTGCCCACGACACCAGTTTCTCAGCCATCCATTTATCTGCCTGATCTCACTGTTTTTGCCCTCACGAGCCCCCAATCCTGAGATTTCCACCATGGAGGTCCTGCTTCTCGACTTCCTCCCCAATTCCTTGTATTCCCTCTTCAGGGCTTCCTGACATAATTCCCATGACATTGGTATGAAAATGTACCAAGCTGTTCTTCCTCGCTCCTCAGAATGTTCTGGGCCTGATTTTAGACATCAGACACCAGGCGGGGAATACACTATCTGGGTGTCTTTATCGGGCTCACCGAACTCTTTCCCCTTTACCCTTCTAAACTCCACTAAGTCCAGATCCAGAGTCATCAATCACTCTTCATTTGTCAACTCTCCCATTTGCAGAATCATTCTTGCCAACCTCCTCAGTAGCCTCTCCAACACAATCACATCCTTAGATATGGGACCCAAAACTGCTCAGAGTACTGAACAAGCTGGAAAAATGGGTTGCCAAATGGCAGATGGAGTTTAATGCAGCGCAATATGAGGTGTCGCACTTCAGAAGGACAAACCAAGGTAGGACATACGTGTAAACAATAGGGCACTGAGGAGTGCGGTAGAACAGCAGGATTTGAAATACAGATACATAACTCTCTAACAGTGGCATCACAGATAGATTTGGATGTAAATAGAGCTTTTGGCATATTGGCCTTTGTAAACCAAAGTATTGAATATAAGGGTTGGGCTGTTATTGTGGAGAAGACCCAGATGAGGCCAAATTTTGAGCATTGTGTGCATTTTTAGTCACGTAACTACAGTAAGGATATCAATAGGAATGAAAGATTTGGAGAGGATATTTAGAACCATGGAACCATAGAAACATACAGCACAGAAAATAGGCCATTTGGCCCTTCTAGTCTGTGCCAAAAGATCATTCTGTAGTCCCACTGACCTGCACCCATTCCATAACCCTCCAGACCTCTCCCATCCATGTATCTATCCAATTTATTCTTAAAACTTAAGAGTGAGCCCACATTTACCACGTCAGATGGCAGCTCATTCTACCCTCCCTCTACTCTCTGAGTGAAGGTGTTCCCCTAGACCTTTCTCCTTTCACCGTAAAGCCATGTCCTCTTGTATTTATTTCTCCTAAACTAAATGTAAAGAGCCTAGTTGCATTTATTCGGTCTATACCTCTCATAATTGTGTACACTATCAAATCTCCCCTCATTCTTCTATGCTCCAAGGAATAAAGTCATAACCTGCTTAAGCTTTCCATGTAACTTCACCAATGACTTATACAACCCTGTCTACCAGTGATGCCACTTTCAGGGAATTATGTATCTGTATTCCCAGATCTTTTTGTTCCTCCACAATTGCCCTACCATTTACTATGTATGTCCTACCCTGGTTAGTCCTTCCAAAATGCAACACCTCACACTTGTCTGCATTAAATTCCATCTGCCATGTTCTGGCCCATATTTCCAGTTGGTTCAGATCCCTCTGCAAGCTTTGAAAGCCTTCCTCAGTGTCTGCAACACCTCCAATATTAGTGTCATCAGCAAATCTGCTGATCCACTTTACCACATCGTCATCCGCATCATTGATATAGACAACAAACAACAATGGTCCCTGCACTGATTCCTGAGGTACACCACTAGTCACAGGCCTCCAGGCATACAAGGTTGCTGCCAGGACTTGAAGAACTGAGTTGCACAGCAAGTTTAAACAGGTTAGGACTTTATTCTTCAGAGCATTGAAGAATGAGGGAAGATTTGATCAGGTATATAAAATTATGATGGGTATAGATAGAATAAATACCAGCAGGCTTTTTCCACCGAGGTTTAGGTAAAATAAACACTAGGGTTTAGGGTGAAAGTGGAAAAGTTTAAGAGGAACATTAGGGAAAACTTCCTCATGCAGAGAGTGGTGAGAGTGTGGAATAGGCTGCCAGCTGAATTTCCCAATATTGGCTCGGTTTCGACATCTGCATGGATTGAAGGGATATGGTCCAGGTGCAGGGAAATGTAATTAGGTAGAATAGTAGTTTGGCACAGACTAGAAAGGTCAAGTGGCCTTTTTCTGTGCTGTAGTGATCTACGGTTCTATTATCGTTTAGGTATAATTTAGGGTGGCACGGGTATGTTATCCAGTAAACGCCCCCATCTCACAGGATGTGTATCAATTTAAATTCAGATGAGAGACATTGGAGTGGATAATTAATTTCTAATCTTTGTTAATGTTGAAATATTGAGGAAAATGTTATGATAACATTTGTCAGCTCTAAAGGACAGAAAGGTACAAGATTAATTAATTTAATGCAGATAAAAAAAAAATTTGGAATAAATGCCTTAAATAATGTGCATTTATATTCTTTACTTTGTTTTCAAATTATTATGAGTGTATGGCACTTCCTGTCTGTGCTTCCCACATTTAACTAGTGGGAAGAACAATTGTCAATGAAGTTTGAAGTGTTTTTTTCTGTCATTTTCTTTCACACCTGTCACAAATATAAAGGTACATTTCTTTTCAATGTAGGCCATGTTTCCAGTAAACGCCTGCCTGTAGGTTTCTGTGGATGGAACAAAGGTAAGTGGCCTGACCCATCCGAATGTCAGTGATAATTCATTTGCCATGGTGCTGTGCACAAGCTATGTGGTCTTTTTTCACTCATGATCTAAGTTGAATTGAGAACTTATCTGCAGAGACCTGAAAGTAAATTGTGTGCATGCTGCTGGACCCTGAAAGTTTGAATAAAGAGGAGGCTTAGAGCTCTTCATTGTCACACAGCAAAACAAAAAACTTTGCCCTAGTTTTAAGCAAAAAAAAAGTGTCATAAAAAAAATTTAGACATACAGCAACGGTAACAGACCTTCTTGGCTCACGAGTCCGTGCCGTCCAATTACACCCAATTGACCTACACCACCCCCCCACCCCCACTCTGGTACGTTTTAAATGGGAGGAATCCAAAGCACTGGGAGGAAACCCACTCAGACATGGGGAGAACGTACAAACTCCTTACAGACAGGGGAGATTCTAATCCCGGTCCCGATCACTGGCGCTGTAATGGTGTTGCACTAACCACACCATCCTCTATTTTATGGTTTAGTTTAACGCAATTAGTTAACACCCGCATTAAACTTCATTAGAACAATCTAAGATCTAACCATCTTTGTATGTTCCCCTCGTGTCTATGTGATTGCCTCCAAATGCTCCAGTTTCCTCTCACATTCCAAAGATGAACGGTAGGTTGATTAGTCACATGGGTGTAATCGGGCAATGTGTGCTCAGGCGGCCGGAAGGACCAGTTACCATGCAGTTTGTTTACTTAATTAAAAATGTTTAAAATTATTAAATTATAGTAGAACCCCATGTATCCGGCTTCCACGGGGATTTGTAGATGCCGGATAAGAGAGTTTTACGGTTGCTTGAGACTCACTCTTACAATGTGTACCTAATACATCTGCATTGAAAATAAACAGTTTGAAAGACAAAAATACTACACTGAACAAATATCTTTTGTATAGACCTTAAAGCATTTTTACTTTATTTTCGGTAACATTGTTTAAAAACATTTGATCGTCGCTGCAGCCTCCCCTTCCATGGAGCCACCCGAAAGGCAAACAATAGCATTACAATTAATAGCTCTCCCCCCCAAGTTTACAGATAAAATCTTACTAATAAGTCCCCATTATATGGAATTCAAGCATCTGGCAACCTCAAGCACTCAGCAACAATAAAAAAATTCTGAGGAACTGAATAAATAGATAAAAAATTTTAAATAAACAAAAATTGAAATAAAAGTAAATATTCTCTGAAGTAACACAAACATTTGATGAAGATGGGAGCAAATATTCAGGCAGTGGAGGGCCTTGGTCATGCTTTGCACATAGCAGCTGTTTGAATAAAGTTGTTTTTGAAAAAAATTGATGTCACCCAGGATGAAGAACTGGGTATGTCACTCACCAATGGCTGTCTGTTTAATATGACCCTTAGTAAAAGGCTTGCTTTCTGTTTCTTTATCTTTGCTATTATATTATTAACTATACTAATAAGGCTTCACCTGTGCACTTGGGGGAAGGTGGGGTGTTAATTGTAGTTCATCGATCAGGCAGCTCCATGGAGATGCAGCAATAGCTAAGTTTTCACTTAAAAAAAAGTAACATTCTTTAAGGTTTATATATTCATGCAAATGAAGTTTATTCAATGCAAGTACAATGCAGTATTTTTGCCTTTTAAACTGTTTATTCCTAATGCAAGTGTAAGAGTGAGTCTCAAGCAACCAGAAAATACATTTATCCAGCACCTAGCCATCCTATAGTTGCCAGATTCCGAGCTTTTTACTGTACGTAATAATATACTAAAAAAATAAAGACTTGGTAAGCAGAGATAAAGAGACATTGTAAGAGAGTCGTCCCAGCGGCAAGCAGCATCAACCAGCTCTTCATCCTGGGCGACGCCATTGGTGTTTCACATGACTTTATTCAAACAGCTGCTATGAGCAAAGCCCTCCGCTGGCTGAATTTTTGCTCCCATCTTCACCAAAGGTTTTTGTGTTACTTCAGAGAACATTTACAATTTTAAACTTCTATTTATTGTTATTTTTCAAATATTTATTTTTTTAATTTATTTTTCCAGATGCTTGAGGTTGCACGGTGCTTGAATTCTGGGTAGCAGGATTTACCATTAACCAAGATAGAAACCTTGTGACTTTAAACTGCTAATTTTCACTTGATTCTCATTTGAAATTTATCGGTTTAGCTGAATTATAAAATACAATTTCCATTGGTTATGCAAACTGAAAATGTTTTAAAATTTGAAATTTTATTTTAATGATACAGTCATGAAGAAGGTCTGAGCACCCAATTATGGTTTTTAGACTGTCATCCCGGAAAAAATGAACATAATTACTGCCCATGTGTTCGCTCACACTGGGCGCCTTTTTAGACTATAAGTACCTGAGTGCAACAGTCCTGGTGCTGTAGAATGTATGACTGTCAACAAATTTTTCCTGTATGATTTATACTGAGGCTTCCTCCAATAAGTTGTAGGGGTCCTGCAAAATAAATTGCGGGGCAGGAATTGACTCAAAATTCCTGCATGTTCCTTTTTAGACTGCCTCTGTAGAGGCAAAATTTCCTGATGGTGCCATTATATGCCTGCACTCTAAAAACCATAAATTACACCCAATTAACCTACCAACCCTGTATATTTCAGACAGTGGGAGGAAACTGGAGCACCCATAGTACAATGAACAAGAATTCACTGTCTGTGTGTAGTTTAGATGGCTGGCTCTTCCCTTGGCTCTGCCTCACCTACCCTAATATAAACCCTAGTTTTCCCACCTTACCTCAGATTCAGAGGACTATTGTATATTCCAGCCATTGATTGTAAGCTATTAAAAGCGTTTGTGCTTCTGTCAAGTCTTTGAGTGCGATCAGACACATTTCAATTTTAATAGCTTAACTTTGAAGCAGGATGGAAGCCCAATTGAAACCAGGCATGCTCCAGGTCAACCTCTGTCCCCAGAGGCCCCAGAGGAATTCGCCTTCGGCTGGAGTGCTTCCAGTCCTACCTGACAGGCACACAAGACGTCTTCAACTCCAAGTCTTCAATTTTCTCTTGAGTCAGCCCCAAAGGGTACACTGTCATCAGAGATTGTGCTACCAACGAGTCAGCCATAGAAGACTTGAAGGCCCGCTACATGAGGCCCGAGAATGATGTGCTGGCAAGGCACCGACTCTCTCAAGATCAGCAGCGTCCGGGTGAGAAACTGGTCAATTACGTCCTTGAACTGTGGGCTCTGACCAGAAAATGCCACTATGAAGCGGTCACAGCCCGGGTGAGAGAGAAGGAACAAATCCGGTACACCCTGGTGGCAGGAGTGAGGTAGAGGTACATGAGGCAGCGACTGCTGGAGTTGGGGAAGAAAGACTTGGCCAGCACCCTGGAGCAGGTGAAAGTGTTCGAACAGGCCCAATTGGGAGCTAATTACTTCACAGGCGAAAGCGGCATCATTTCAGAGGACCAGGTCATTGGGGCACCGATGATCC
This sequence comes from Narcine bancroftii, assembly GCF_036971445.1. Taxonomy (NCBI): domain Eukaryota; kingdom Metazoa; phylum Chordata; class Chondrichthyes; order Torpediniformes; family Narcinidae; genus Narcine; species Narcine bancroftii. Next base: position 227,208,404 of record NC_091471.1, read on the forward strand.
CCGCAGCCCTGCGCGACCGGGAATGCTATTTCTGTGGACAGGCAGAGCACCTCCATGCCCGATGCCCCGTGAAAGACACCGTGTGTTCAGTAAGAGGGGACACTGGATGAAAGTCTGCTGGGCCAAGGGGAACCCAAAGAAGGCGACTGCATGTGCAACCCACAAATCAGTGTATGACCTGTGCCCGAGTCCCAAAATGCCAGCCCCAGCCTCTCCATGCTGCTCACCATAGACATCTTGTGGTGAGACCCGCCACTGGAAGTGAAGAATCATGGGAAGCAACGGCGGCCATCTTGCCGTGCCTCGTGGTTGATGCTATCTCATCTACCCGTGAGTCAAGATGAAAGAATTGACATCAACAAGGGGAGAGACAGGGTTTCCAAAGCACTGGCCTCGATCGTCCTGGATCAGGCAAGACCTCACCGATTGAACAATTCAACAATAGAGGTGAGGGTAAATGGACACTTGACTGATTGTTTGCTACACACTGGTTCCACTGAGAGCTTTATAAACTATATGACAGCACTGCAGTACAACTTAAAAGTGTATCCGATGGACTATTGCATTTACCTGGCATCACATTCGCATTCTGCGATGATCCAGGGGCATTGTATAGTACATCTAACTGTAAAAGGGGGGGGAGGGGGGGAATTTTGTAAGACTGTATGTACTGAAGGATTTGTGTGCTCCTGTGTTGCTAGGCCTGGACTTCCTGTATCACCTTAAAAGCGTGACCACGGAGTACTCAGTCCCACTTCCTCCAATCACAGTGCGGAGTGGAGGGACCCAAAAGCCAGACGTCACATGCAGTCTCTCCAGCCTAAATATTGATTCCCACCCCCACCCCCTGCCACTGTTTCCGAATCTGGCCCCTGATTACAAGCCGATAGCCGCAAAGAGCAGGCGATACAGTGCAGGGGATGGGGAACTTATTAGAGCCGACACACGGCGGCTGCTTAAAGAAAATATCATTGAACCTAGCAACAGCCCATGAAGAGCCCAAGTGGTCGTCATGAAAGGGGAAGAAAAGTCCAGGCTAGTGATTGACTACAGCCAAACAATTAATCATTTTACACTTCTGGACGTGTTCCCTCTCCTTCGAATTTTGGACATGGTAAAAAAAATTGCACAGTATCGGGTCCATTCGACCATTGACCTGAAAGTTGCATACCATCAGTTACCGATCCATTCTGTTGACTGCCCCTACACAGCATTTGAGGAAGACGAAGGTCTCTATCAGTTCCGGAGGGTCCTATTTGGCATCACTAATGGAGTCTTAGTCTTCCGGAGACAAATGGACAAAATGGTCAATGAGTATGGGTTAAAAGCCACCTTCCCATATCTCGATAATGTCACCATTTGTGGACACTCTCTGGAAGACCATGATGCCAACCTTCAGAAGTTTCTCCACATGACCAAGGCCTTGAATCTCACATAAAACTCCAGTAAGTGCGTGTTCCGGACTAAATGTCTGGTTATTCTAAGCTATGTGGTGGAGGATGCATCATTGATTTTGACCCCAATCGAATGCGCTCCCCATTAGACCTCCCAATCCCGAAGACCATGAAGTCTTTAAGGAGGTGCCTGGGCTTCATCTCCTACTACGCCCAATGGGTCCCTCACTACGCAGATAAAGTCCACTCCATTTTAAAGTCCACCTCCTTCTCATTATCAGCTGAAGCCCAGGGGGCTTTCGACTACATTAGGAGCTATATCGCAAAGGCCACCATGCATGCGATGGACAAGAATGCACTTTTCCAGGTGGAGAGCAATGCCTCAGATGTAGCTATGGCCACTACCCTTAACCAGGTGGACAGGTCAGTTGCTTTTTTTCCCGCACCATATTAAGCCACAAGCTTTGGAACCCATCTGTGGAGAAAGAGGCCCAAGCCATTGTAGAGGCCATCAGGCACTGGAGGCATTACCTGGCTGGCAGAAAATTTACACTGCTCACCGACCAGTGATCGGTGGCATTTATGTTTAATAATGGAAAAAAAGGTAAAATAAAGAATTATAAGATTGCAAGGTGGAGGATCAAACTCTCCAGCTATAATTACGACATAGCAGACAGGCCACGTACTCTCAATGAGCCTCCAGATGCCCTGTCAAGAGAAAGCTGTGCCTCTGCACCTACCAGCTAGTTGCGGTCACTGCATGATGAGCTTTGCCACCCAGGCAACACTTGCATGGCTCATTTTGTCAAGGAATGCAAAGTGCCCTACTCCATTGAAGATATCAGGGAAATGACCAGGTCCTGCCAGGTCTGTGCTGAGTACAAACCATACTTTTACCATTCTGACAAAGCTTACCTGATAAAGGCATCGTGCCCCTTCAAATGACTCAGTGTCAATTTAAAGGGACCCCTCCCTTCCACATCCCAGCTATATCCATAGTGAACAGGGCTCATCATTTATGTGTGAAGAGCTACGCCAGTACCTGCTCATAAGAGGCATTGTCTCAAGTAGGACGATTAGCTACAATCCCCGGGGAATGGACAAGCTGAGAAGGAAAACACAACGGTATGGAAGGCCGTGAAATTGTCTCTCCAGTCTAAAGGCCTTCCAGACTCATGCTGGCAAGAAGTCCTACCTGCTGTGCTCCACTCCATAAGGTTGCTTCTCTGCACTGTGATCATACTGTGATCACTGCCTCCTGAAGCCCAATCTACATACTTTGGGTCACTTTCAAATCTTCCTCCTCTCACTGTGCCTTCAAGTTTCAAGCCCCTTTTCCACTGGCATCCCAGTTAATTGGCTGTGAGGTGAGCCGGAATAGGAAGCCTTTTGTGCCGTTTCCACTGGACCACCTTTAACTGGGACACTAATTGCTTTTCCATTGAACACACTCGTTCTCGTGGGTCAGAGTGTTCTACCTTCAACTGGAAACAGGCAACTTTCTGCTGTCCCTTTTCCACTGGTTTTATTATCAAACACTGTGGAAATGAGTAGGGGTAGAGGTGGTTAATCCCCAACGTGAAATGACGTCATTTGACACCAGCATTTGGGCAGTGTTCCTTTTCCATTGGACCCTGTCCCAGTAAATTTCCAGTTAAATCTTGGGACAGAGTGCCAGTGGAAAAGCATTGTTAAACTCTTTTACCCTGGGAAAAAGGACTATGACCATGTAACGTAGATAAAAGCTCACCCTCGACTGGAGGGACGCTTTTATTAGCTTACCACACATGTAGGGTTCATGAACAGGCTTCAGAGGGGTTCTGGGTTTAGGTGGGAATCCAGGGTTATATATGGGCTCCCGGGGGAGCAGCCAGGAGGCGGAACCAGTCGTCAGTACAGGACACTTCTGGTGAATCCCACTTCACTACAGACCATTCACCTTATCGCTGCCCCTCTTGACTTTATAAAACTCTTTAAGTTCATCCCTCGCCCTCTCCTTCTAATGCAAGACCTCCAGTGTGTCTGACAACCTACTAGAAGCCCAAGAGAATGGTGATTGAATCAGATGCCTTCGTATTGACAGTGGGATGGTTGGAAGCGAATTACTGTAGCCAGTAGTAACTCTCTGAAAATCAAAAAGAACTCCAGATGCCAGAAACTCTGCCAGAAAATTTTGAAAATACGCAACAGGTCAGTCTGCATTGCCGCTAATGTTTCAGTTCTGACGAAGGACATTGGACCTACTATGTGAAATTTCTTTCACTTCCCACAGATATGGCCTGTCCTCCTGAGTATTTTCACCATGTTCTAGTCTTATTTCAGTGGTAACTATGCTTTTGACTTTGGATGTTGTACCTTTATACCTGACACAGATGATGATGAGATACCATCATCTCAATGTCTCCTGCAGGCAACTCAATGTTAATACAGTTACCCTGCAGAAAATGTTGGATGCTCGATATCCCCGGAAATTCAATAGTTCAATTAAAAAAAAAATTTAGACATACAGCTATATCGGCAACAAGCCCGTGCTATCCAATTTACACCCAATTAACCTGCACCTCCAGTACATTTTCAACGGTGCGAGAAAACTGGAGCCCCTGGGAAAAACTCATGCAGATATGGGGAGAACGTTCAAACTCCTTACAGACGGCATGGGATTCAAACCCTCGTCCTGATCGCTGGTGCTGTAAAGGTGATGCCCTAACTACTACGTTAACCGTGCTGCACTCCAGAATTCATTCATCATTCAGGTGCCTTGCCATTCGGCAATCACGTCTCTCCATCCGTCACGATCTCTGACCCTCCAAATTATAGCTGTTGCCTCCCCTGTTTGTCTTTGCCGAAGGCTCCTTCTTTGAGCTGTGACCGTCGTGGATGTTGAGTTCATGATTATACAAGGGAAAAATACCAAAGTGGTTCCCCGATACATTCTTCAGTTGTAATATCCGTACTGGGCATGTAACCCTGGCTATTGATCAGCAGATTCATCTGCCCAGCCTTTTTAGTTTTACAACCATAAATTCCAATTTGTAGAACCTGTTTGTAAAAAAATAATGAAACCCAAAATTGAATTGACCTGGGATTAAAAGTGATAGTGTAGTGTACGCGGTATGACGAGTGTGGAAGGAACACACACACACACACACACACACACACACACACACACACACACACACACACACACACACACACACACACACACACACACACACACACACACACACATGCACGCACGCGCACACACACACAACGCACACGCACGCACGCACGCACGCACGCACGCACGCACGCACGCACACACACACACACACACACACACACACGAGGAGTCGAAGTCGAAGACTGCCTTTTTGCACGGGCAGCTCTGCTTACATGGGCCCTTGGCACTGATGTCAGGGGCCTGCATCATCAGAGCGCCGATCTCGTTTTGGCCGGTGCTCCTGTCAGAGTTCCCCGTCTTCCTGCCATGCGGAGGTCACCTAAGACGACAGCCGGTGTCACCCCCAGGCCCACGTGGTCGCTGCATTCGTTGGCCATTTTGTGGGTTGGATCGCATCTCTGTGAGCGAGCCGCTACAATAGCAACATTTCTGGATCATCTTGCATCTCTTCAGAAATTTGCATGGAACCTTCCTGGAGTGATTCGCCACAGTGTGACTAACATTGTTTCTTTGTCTTTGGCGCACAGAATGACTTTGCTCCATCTGCGATGTGGAGTTTTCCACAGGACCAAGAAAACACTGTCTCTGAAACAGACATCATCGAGCACCTACATGCCAGTCAGGTTTTGTATTCCAGCACTAAACTAAATCCCTGTCGGGCATCCTCACCAGTCTACAGTATTCAGGGCATTGACAAACACCTCCTGCTCCCCCCTCTAGGATCCAGTCTCTAGTCCCTCAATCACATGAGCCTCTGTTGTCAGAAGGCTCAATCCTTTCCAATCTCCTGACAGCCTTGATTACCTTTGTTGCTCAAGCCAATGAGCCCTGGACCCAATGATTCTAAACTCTAATCCATTGAGACTGTGACTTTCCTCCAATAGCTATTTTCACCCAACATTTTGCACTGCCTTTGTCTTTGATCTCTGCTAATACTAGACATATCGGCCCCATTTACTTTTCAAGCACCAAACCCTGGTGAACTTTATAAATGTTAAATTCTGTGTACAGTATAAGAATTGCTGCAACCAGTGAACTTGGAGGAGTGAGAAGTGAGATTGGACTGTGAACCAAAGAACTTTTCTGAATTTAAACACACATCACATACACGTGCGCTTAGAATTAGAAGGGGGTTAAGTTAGGTTACTTAATTCAATAGTAATAAGTTAAAATGTGATTCTGTTTTCATGTTTAAAGATAATTAAAAGCAACTTTTATTTAAATAATCATTTGTCTTGGTGAATATCTATCTCTGCTGGGTTTTGGGATCCTCTGGGCTTGTAACAACTGAAATGTGAGCAGGAGGTCTAGGACCAAAATAGTTTCATCAATGCCTATCTCACACATGTTGTAGACCCAAAATTTCAAGGCATTGTTTTCAGAAGATCCTAGATGTTCCCATTCGTGAGGGTTGTCAGCAGAGACATGCACAGATGCAGCCAGCCCAGTCCATCTGTTCCATGCACAGAAGGTGCAGTTCTATCTGAAGTGAGCATGTGAGGATCATATCTGCTTTTTCACCTCTGCATCAGACCACTCCTGTCATCTCCTCCACCTTTACAATTACCAGCTGATAGGTGATCTCTGGGAGCCTGCATTCCAGTTTCATAAATCCTGCTGAGAGCTAAGCAAATCACTCGAGAAGCTTACGTCAAAGTGCAATAGTGGGAGAGAATTTTCTTTTCCCAAATGTTGGATATTTAAATAAATAAAAATGCTGGGAATCCTCAACACATCAGGCCACATATGTGGGAAGAGAAAGAGAATTAATGTTTCATGTCGAAGACACACAGAGAAAATAAGGCAGGGTGGGGAAGAGGGGATGAAACTGATAAGATAAAAGTGGGGTAACCATGCCAGATGAGTGAATGATGGTTAGAAAGACTGAACGGATGTGTTCCATAAAGAGACCACCCAATCTGTGTTTGGTTTCTACAATACAGAGCAAACCATTGTCAACACAGAATACAGTACACTAGTTTGGAAAAAAAATCTACATAATCGCTGCTTCACCTGGAAAAAACATAGAATTGACTTTAGTGAAAATGTTGCCTGGCTAATTAGGTCAACTATGGTGTATTGACATGGCAGAAGGTATCAAAGATGGGTTTGGTCTAACTCAGAACCTCACAGCTTCTGTCTCCACCAGCCTCTGCTTAGTTGGCCAATATCCTAAATCACTCAGAGCTTCAAAGAGATAAGGAGCTGACCTAGATCCTTGCCACTGGTTCTTTGTCTCTCCTGCCTTCCATAGCAGTTAGCGCCACACCTTTACAGAGCCAGCGATCGGGATTGGATCAGGGTTTGAATCCCACACTGTCTGTATGTTCTCCCCATGTCTGTGTGGGTTTTCTCTGGGGGCTCGGGTTTCCTCCCACTTTTCACCGGGTGGGTGAAGGTTAATTGGGTGTAAATTGGACGGCATGGACTCGTGGGCCGAAATGGCCTGTTACCATGCTGTATGTCTAAAATAAAAGTGTATATAGCCTTACTATCTCTCTTGTAGGACTTCAAGCAGAATTCTCAACGTGACACAATGGGAAACATTCCAGCAAGTAACTGGAGCCTAACAGATGTAAACAAGTATCAATTAATATTTTGAAAGCAGCATCCAATCAAACATCTTTACCTAAGAATCCCACAAGACAACTTTGCCCTGTTCTCAAACAACTGGTTAAGATTGGATGACTAAAATCAATCTTACTAGTTTGAAAATAGGGTCTGTTTTCTTAAATGCTGCTTAACCCATCCCCACCAACAAGGGTTCTCTGACCAACTATATACTATGTCAGCATTAGTAAAGCTATGATCCCCTGACCATTCAATCAAATGCTCATGGATGATATCATTTCGATCTTGCCCTCAAGAAGAATGCAAACACAATCTGGAGCCACACAGCTTTCAGAAGTTCTTGGGGGATTTTCAGGGTGAGTGTCCACTGACCTTCGTTAAAAATGATGTGCCATCTTCAGCTGAGACTTTATAACTCTGAAACTTTTTTTTCTTCTGTGGGATATTTGGTTAACCTTTATTATCACTTCTCAGGTTTTTCAAAACTGCTAAGATGGGGATTTTCTAAGTACATTTGCTTCCTCGTTCTATTTAAAATATTTATTTGAACTTAAATTAAATATTAATTTCAGAAAACGTAGCTTTCTTGTTTGGCTATTCAGATTAATCATTTATATCTTTTATTATCATCCGAGGAACTAAATTACATCCTAATAATAAATAATGTTTTGTTATCAGATAAAAATAAACTGTAACTTACAGTAATGGTTATTATGACTGTTTTGCACTGGTGATATTAATAACTATTCCGAAGTTCGCAGGAACTCATTACTACATGGTACATGAGGCAGCCAGCATGGTTGTCTATAATTTTAAATTTTTTAAGTTAGACATCCAGCACGGTAACAGGCCATTTCAACCCATGAGCCTGTGCCACCCAATTTACGCCCAGTTAACCTACAACCCCCGGTACATTTTGAATGGTGAGAGGAAACTGCCGCGTTTCAATAAGTCTACAGGAGCCTTTGTTAAACTGATGTCAATGGAAATTAAGGGGAAAATTGGTCATATCTCGCCCAAAAGAAGTTGGCCGTGATTATTACAGTTCGGTCATTTCAGCCCCAAACAGGAAATATAAAACTGAAGAGAAAATTGAAAGAACATAAGGAAATGAAGCATTCAATCCTTTGGAGCTCATCTGCCTTTTAATATCATTGCTGGTCTTTAACCTCAATGCCTATTCTAACCACAGATAGAACATAAAGCATAGAATACTACAGTACAGTCCCTTCAGCCTTGATGTTGTGTGGACCCATATATTCCTTCCTACCTCAAGATTCCTTCAATATCCAAATATGTCCAGATCTTGAGCCTGGCTATACCCAGCAAGTGAGCTTGACAGCTCTCTTGGGTAAAGAAATTCCAAAAAAAAATCACAACACTCCATGTCAAGTACTTCAACACTCCAGCGATTTGAACAAATTGGCTGTAGACCTAGTGGATGCAATGGTTATTGTCTTTCAAGGTTTTTAGCTATTCTTCAATGAGTTCCAGAGATTGGCAAATGTGAGATCCATTTTTTAAAAGAGAGAGAGATTTAGAAATGTTCAGAGGGACCAAAGCATCTTTGGGCACAACTCATTGAAAGGTATCATGTAGGTGGAGAAAACAATCAGAGAAGTAAATATGATGTAGCCTTTATAACAACGGGAAATGTGATTGCCGAGCACAGGCTTTGACTTAAAGGGCTTCATGACTTCCTTCTCTCTCATGAGAAATATTAAAATAGCATGACGCCTACATCATTAATTTTTTTAAAAGATATTTTTGAAGACATTTTGCCATGAAATCACCCTGCGTTGAACAGATTGAATCAGGTTCCTATATTGCAGTCTGATTGACAGGTTTCCCAGCTCTGGGCAGCAGCTGTTGGCTCCTCAAAACAATGCCTTGGTGCCTAGAGGAAGAGGGGTCATCTGTTGCCAGATTTAAAAAGAACCTGACTTAACTGCCTACCCTGTTTCAGCACAGGGTCCCTCTTTCAAGAGATCAAGGATGACTTAATCTCATTCTGTTTGGTGGCCTCAGATTAATGTGGGAACTAGGAAAGAGTACTGGGTTTTATTTACCATCTGGCGACCGCAGGGTCAGTGCCCAAGATAGAGCTGCCTCTGATCGGCAGCAGACAGGAGGGGTTGCAGACTCCAGAGGACTGGCGCATGGCACCAGAAAACAGGAAGAACATACCCCCCAACATCTGAGAGGAGACGACTCATGGGACAGTGACCACGGCGGCAGAGCAGCGAGGGGGCTCTGCAGCTGAAAGACCAATGGTGGGCTGCTGGCAGCTCGAGTCAAAGAACCCACGGAGGCCAAGGGGTTCTGGAGACTGCCGTCGGGTGACTCTCACTGGGTTCTGGACTGCTGGAGGCTGGCTGAAAGGGGTAGCAGGTATCAGAATCGGGATGCCAGGGGGTGCCGAAGGCACTAAAGAGCTCCTGACCGTGCCGGAGGTTTGGATCTGGCCCCCATGGTTTGGACTGGTCTCTGTGTGTCTGTGGGGGCTGTGAAAGCACTGGACGGGAATCTCCAAACACTCAATGACTCTGGGGGTGGGGGGTGGGGGACTCTTTTGTTTCTCTCTCTCTGACTGTAAGAGTGCTTCGGGCAATTTCTGCCGATGGCGAATTGGTCTGCCTTCCAGCAGGCAAAAGCAGTTTCATATAATGAGACTTTTATTACAATGACAATGAATTGAATCTTGAATCACAGGAGGTGATGTGGTCCTTCTGCCCTTTCTGTGAGCTGCTACCATATGACCTCCTGGACCTTAATCTCCTCCCAAAGGCCCTTTCCCAATTTTGTCCAGTTGTACGTCAGGGACTCTTGAGTATTTTGCTTATTTTTTTACGGAGATTTTGAGCATATCCTGAATCTCTTCCTTTCCCACCGGTTGCATGACCACTCACAGTGGAGAAACGGCCTTTGAAACAGTATCAAGGATTGAGGCCGCCACAGAAAAAGGTGGAATGAAACCACCACCTCCCAAAATACAACACTCCTTCTGACAGATACCTCCCTTTCAGGCACCCTTTCCAGAACCATTTACTCACTCAACGGCCAATGCAGAGAAGCGACCATCTATTCACAGAAATTCTTGAGACAGCACCTTCCAAACCTACAACCTCGACCAGCCGGAAAGACAAAGGCGGCAACAGAATTAGAATGCCATCACCTGGAATTTGTCCTCCAGACCACACACTGTCCCTGGGTCAAAATCCTGCAACTCCCTCTCTAACAGCATTGTGGGTACAACCACACCTCACCTCTGCAGCAGCTGAAGAAGGTCGCTCACCGCCACCAGCTCAACGTCAGTTCGCAGTGAGCAACTAAATGCTGGCTCAGCCTTTGGAGCCTGTATCCGTTGAATGAATCAAAATAATAGGGCTTTGAATCGAATGTCTGTGTCAGAAGTATGGTTGAAGATATGCCAACTGTGAGCCTGCCAGGGAATTAGAGTAATGAAGTACTTAGTACTGGTTAGGAAAAGGGTGCTGACAATCATTTTCTTACCCTTCCAGTGATTTTTCAGTAATCAGCGTCAGGAAGGCAGACCAAGTTTCAGGAACAGGGAATCCAGCTGAATTAAACACAAATATTTTCTTGCCAACATTGGAGTAAAGAGGAGAAAATATCTATCCACTGTTCTCCTTCACATTCACCTATTGCAGATGAAGGGATTCAGACAAAACGTTGAATGACTATTGCCTTCTATGGATGCTTCCAGAGCCACTGAGGCCCTGTGCTAGACCATTCAGTGGGTCAGCTTGTCTTTTACGTTCTATCTAGTCCTCCTCAAGACAGGTCAAGTTCGCGTTCCCGTATCTACTCCTCCTTGACACAGGTCAGCTTCATGTTCACCTCCCTGTATCTACACCTCCTCGACACAGGTCAGCTTCACGTTCACCTCCCTGTATCTACAACTCCTCGACACAGGGCAGTTTCACGTTCACCTCCCTGTATCTACAACTCCTCGACACAGGGCAGTTTCACGTTCACCTCCCTGTATCTACACCTCCTCGACACAGGTCAGCTTCACGTTCACCTCCCTGTATCTACAACACCTCGACACAGGGCAGTTTCACGTTCACCTCCCTGTATCTACACCTCCTCGACAGAGGTCAGTTTTACCTTCACTTCCTTGTTTCTACACCTCCTCGACACAGGTCAGATTCTCCTTCACCTCCCTGTACTTACACCTCTTCAACACAGGTCAGCTTCACCTTCATCTGCCTGTACCTACACCTCCTCGATACAGATCAGTTTCACATTCGCTTCCCTGTATCTACAACTCCTCGTCATATGTCAGCTTCATATTCACCTCCCTGTATCTACACCTTTTCGACACAGGTCAGCATCACATTCACCTCTCTGTACCTACACCTCCTTGACACAGATCACCTCACCTTCAGCTCCTTGTACCTACACCTCCTAAACACAGGTCAGCTTCACCTTCAGCTCGCTGTACCTATACCTCCTCCATACTGTTCAGCTTTGACACCCTCCCTGTCTGCACTAGTGGATGGCACAGTGTTGCACCTGCTGGACTCTCCTCATGTCTTCGTTGTCTGGAGTTCAGTCCTGACCTCAGGTGCTGTCTGTGTGGAGTCTGCATCATCTCTCTTTGGTTTTCTGTAAGTGATTTTATTTCTTCCTACATCCCAGGAATATGTGGATTAGCAAATTAATTGGTCATTATATCTTGCCCTTAATTTGTAGGTGCATGGTCGAATCTGGTGGAAGCTGGTAGGAATATGGAGAACATACAATGGGTTTACTGAATTTTAGTGCCTGAATAGTCAGTATGGACTCAGTGGAAGGAGGGATTTCAACACCAACATGCTTTGAGTTACAGACAAGGAAAGGGAAAGAAAGGGAATGCGTTTGATTCAGTGGGTATTAAAAGAAACAGTGCCACACAGCATGTAAAACAGGGGCTTTGAACCCCCTCCTCCTCCCGCCCTCAAGCTGGTAGGATACATGATACTATCAAGTATCCAGTTACACGGGTACTATTGCATTCTAATTCGAATGAAAGGATTTATGGCATCTTGAAGAAAGCAGATCAGTGCCTCTACTTTCTTTGTGGAGGTTTGGTATGACATCAGAAACCCTGCCAAATTTCTACAGAGGTGTGGTGGAAAGTGTGCAGACTGGCTGCATCACGGTCTGGTGTGGGGCCACCAATACGCCAGAGCGTAAAACCCTCCAAAAGGTAGTGGACACAGCCCAGGACATCATAGGGAAAGGCCTCCACACTATAGTGTACATCTAAACGGGACACTGCGTTGGAGGGCAGCAGCAATCATTAAAGAGCCACACCACCTACCGCTCGCTCTGTTCTCGCTACTGCCATCAGGAAAGAGATATAGGTGCCACATGATTCGCACCACCAGGTATAGGAACAGTGGCCACCCCTCCACCATCAGACTCCTCAACAACAAACTCAATCAGAGGCTCATTTAAGGAATTTTATTTGTGCAGTTTATTGATTTTCTTTTTGTTTTCTCTATATTGCACAGTCAATTTGTTTCTATTACTTTGTTTGTTTACATGTTGTATGATGTGTACAGTTTATTTATTTGTTGTGAGCCCAGAACACCCCAAAACCCAGCAGCAATAGAAATTTACCTAGATACATGATTTCTTAAATAAAAGTTGCTTTTACTTATCTTTAAACATGAAAACAGGATCAAAATTTAATTTATTACATTTAACTCAACTTAACCTAACTTAATCCCTTTCTAATTCTAAGCACACTTGTATATAATGTATGTATGTAAGTTCAGAAAAGTTTTTTGATTCACAGTCCAATCTCACCTCATTCCTCCAAGTTCATCGGTTGCAGGCAATTCTTATACTGTGCACAGAATTTAACATTTATAAAGTTCACAAGGCTTTGGTGAATGGTTACCACTCAGGAAGATTTTTGTTGGTTTTCAGAGAGAGATTTGTTGCTCATTGGACACCCACAACTGATTCCTTCCAATCAACCACTTCAGTATATTGCCAAAGATACTTGCCCCATCAGGGTTTTCCAGTTGATAATCTCTTTCTTTCAGGTCACCGCAGACTTCCTTTTTGTTTCCCTTATTTCAAGTGAAACATTATACAGCCAGCCCACTCCTCTTGTATAGACCACAAGGGCTTTGACCAGGCTGAACTAAGAACTCACAACCCATCTTCAAAATAGGGTTTTCCACAAGCTTGCCAGCTTGTCCTGTTCCAGTCCCAGTTGATGCTGAACTGTATGTGACAGATTATAGATATGATTCTGGAGATAAATTGGGGAAGGCTTTTTAGTGTAGGTCACATAAAAACACTTTAAAACAGATCTTATTTAAAATATTGCTCTGCTCAAGCCAGACAGGCCTGGCTCCGAGTGTCTTTGCATAAACTTTGAAGAGTGTCCAAGGGACTTCACTAATGAATTGTTGTTTTGAAAAACAACAGATGAAAGAACTCAGAGGAGTAGGTTCAGAGCTGCAGGCTGTCTGGGAGAACTGCTGGCAGTTCTAAGAGGGTCATGTGGTTTTGCAAGTAGAGAGGGAGTCAAACAAGCTTCTCTCTGAGAAGAAAGAGAGAGAGAGTGAGAAAGAGAGTGGGGGAGGGAGTTCAGTTCAGCAGTTTTACAGTCAGCACCAACAGCTGGGACTGGAACAGGACAAGCTGGCAAGCTTATGGAAAAACCCCATTTGGAAGACAGATTGTGAGTGCTTAGTTCAGCCTTGTCAAAGCCATACAAAACGAGAGGACTGGCTGCCTAATGTTTCACTTGAAATAAAGGAAACAAAAAAGAACTCTGCGATGACCTGAAAGAAAGAAGTTGTCATCTGGAAAACCCTGATGGGGCAGGGTTCTTTGGCAAGACACTAACATAGCTGATTAAAAGGGGTCACTTTGTGTCCAGGAACAACAAATCTCTCTCTGAAAACTGACAAGAACCTTCCTGAGCCGTAACCATTTACCTTTCAAGCCTGGTGAACATCATAAATGTTCAATTTTGTGCACAGTATAAGAATTGCCTGCAATCAGTAAACTTGGAGGAATGAGAAGTGAGATTGGCATGTGAATCAAAGCACTTCTCTAATCTTACACACACATTACATACATGTGCGCTGAGAATTAGAAGGGGGTTAAGTTAGGTTAGTTAAGTTAATAGTGATAAGTTAAATTGTGATTCTTTGTTCATGTTTGAAGGTAATTAAAAACAACCATTTGTCTTGGTGAATATCTATTGCTGCTGGGTTTTGGGATACTCTGGGTTCGTAACATTTTTGGGGACTTGTCCTTTCGGATTGAAAATTGGAGTTTGGGGATCTTAAACTTTTGGAGTTATTGTGATATATTAGTTAATTGTTTTTTTTTCATGCTAATTTAAAGCTTGTGTGTGGAAAAAACAGCAGCAATGGATGTTGATATATTTTTGTCACAACCATCACCTGTGGAGCTGCAGAGCAAGAGATAAGAGGAACTGATGGTTTTTCTAAGACATTAAAGCTGACTGAAGTCAAGCATTGGATGAGGAAAATACAAATACAGAGGATTATAAAGAAATATTATATAGGGGAGGGAATATTTGTTGATAAAGACTTAGAAAATTTTCCAGAGGATAGATCTTTTGAATTGCAATTGGAGTTGGAGAAACTGAGGGTGGAAGAGGAAAGAGAAAAACGGAGGGTCTTGGAGGCTGAAAAACAGATGATATATGAAGCAGAGGAAACTGAAAAACAGAGGAGCTATGAGTTAGAGGGAGCTGAAAAACAGAGGGAGGATGATGAAAGACAAAGAAAATATTATGAGAAAGATTGAAATGGTCAGATGATTTCAATTAGAGAAGTTAAAAATTGAGATGGAAGGAGGTAAGAGAAATGAGGCTGTAACTCCTGGGAAGAGGTTTTTGGCTAGTAGAGAGGCAAATCTAGTTCCTCCTTTTGATGAGGGAGATATAGATACATATTTTGAAAAGGTTGCTGAGAGCTCAAATGGCCAAAAGAAAAATGGCCTCTTATGCTCCAAAGTGCATTGAAGGGAAAAGCACAAATTGCACACTCCAGTTTGACTACAGAGCAAGTGGCAAATTATGATACTGTTAAAAAAAAACAGTTGGTTAGTGGGCATATTTGTCCTGATTCACAAAAATACATTTCAGAATAGTGACCATTTTCAGAGAGTTAATGTGGATCAGACTAGTTAGCCTGAAATTAAGTCTGGGGAAAATGTTAAGAGGAAAGATGAAGGTAAGGTGGGAAAGGACAAAACTTCTGGATTTGTATGTCATTTTTGTAAGAAACCTGGTCATGTTATTGCAAATTGCTTAGTGTTGAAAAAAAAATGAGAAAAGGAGGTTTGACCAGAAACATGTATTCAGACAGTTGAATTTTAGGAAAGCAGATGTTCCAAACCTGGTAAAGGTGTCATGGATGTTTTCAAACCTTTTGTGTCAGAGGGCTTGGTTTCAGTAAAGGAGGGAGAATCACAGGTTCCAGTTTAAATTCTTAGAGATACTGGAGTTGCTCAGTCACTGTTGGAAAACATTTTTACTCTTGACCAAAGGACTGACACAGGGGAGACAACTTTGATTAAAGGTGTTGGAGGTGAGGTGGAGTCGATACCTCTTCACAACATAGTGCTGAATTCATAATTAGTTAAAAGACCTGTTGTAGTAGGAGTAATTTGAAAGTTACCCATGCAGGGGGTCTTGATTTTATTGGGGAATGATTTGGCAGAGGATAACGTTGGATTAGTTTTGAGATTAACAAATCAGCCTCGTAAAGATGGCATTGAAGAGGATTGTGAGATATATCCTGCATGTACTGTAACAAGGTCTTTGTCTAAGAAAATTATGAGAGCACAGTAAGATCCCGTTGATAGAGACTTGCCCAGTGCTTCTGAAATAGTCTTGAAAGAGGAGGTTAATTGTGAGAGTAAGGATTTTGTTTTGTCAAGGAAAGAGTTAATTCAGCAAAAGAGGACAGATGCAGATCTTATCGAATTAAGGGACAAAGCAGTAAGTGAACAGGAGATTAAAGAAATGGCTTTTGAATATGACTTGAAGAGTGAATTGTTGACGAGAAAATGGAGATCTCTTGATATTCCTGTTAATGAAGAGTGGCGGGGGGCGGGGGGGGGCGATTCATCAGGTGGTCATTCCTAAAAATTACTGGAATTAAATTCTAAATCTAGCCCACAGTACACCTTTGAGGGTCATCTTGGTGTAAAGAAAACCAAGAATAAGATTTTGAAACAATTTTTCTGACCTGGTTTGAGGAAGGATGTTGTAAATTGGTGCAGGACATTTTATTTTTGTCAGGTTGTGGGGAAACCTAACCAGGGTCCTCCAGTGGCTCCATTGCAACCTATAACTTTTGTTGGGAACCTTTCACTGGGGCTATTGTGGATTGTGTGGGCCCCCTGCCTAAAACTAAGTCAGGGAATCAGTACTTATTAACAATTTTGTGTACAGCATTGAGATTTCCAGAAACTATACCATTCAGGAACATTAAAGCAAAAATGGTGGTAAAGGCTCTGGAAAGATTTTTCACAGTGTTTGGACTACCTGAAGAGATCCAGAGTGATCAAGATCTAACTTTATGTCTGGGTTGTTTCAGCCATTGATTTATGAGTTGGGAATAAAACATCTGATTACCATCCTGAAACTCAGGGAGCTTCGGAAATAATTCATTCTACTCTTAAAAATATGATGAGGATTTGTTGTTTGGAGAATGGGAAAGATTAGGACAAAGGTATGCATTTATTGTTATTTACAGCAAGAGAGGCTGTACAGGATTCATTAGGTTTCACCCCTTTTGAAATTGTGTTTGGACATCAGGTTAGAGGACCTTTAACGTTGATAAAAAGAACAGTGGGTTAATGAGGATGTGCAGTTGGACTTACTGGATTATGTTTCTAAATTTAAAGATAGGCTACAAAATGTGTGGACTTTGGCTCAAGAGAATTTAGAAATGGCTCAAGGTAAAAATGAAGCATTTATTTGACAGGAAAGCTCAAGTGAGGAATTTTAGGACAGGAATTAAAGTTTTAATTTTTTTTCCTAACACATGACAATCCTTTGATAGCTAAATTTTCTGGATCAGACATAGTTAAATCAAAACTGAATGATGTTAACTATGTTATCAACACTCCCGATCAAAGGAATAAAACTCAGCTTTTTCACATAAATATGTTGAAACCTTATTATGAGGATAAGGGTAGTGGAGAATGATCTGTATCGGAAGTTTTAGTTGTTGAGAGAGTTGAGGAAGTTATGAATCATAAGATTATGGAAACAGAATCTTGTGAGGGTAACCTTAAAGAAACCATGGTTCCTGTGTGCCTGTCTAACTCAGCAATTTTGGAAAATTTGGAGGAAAAGTTAGGCCATCTTAAGTCACAAGAACAGATGCAATTGAAAGAATTAATTTTTAAATATATAAATTTGTTTCCTGATGTGCCAAAAAGGGCATCAGTGATTTATCATGATGTGGACATAGGAGAAGCAAGTCCCATAAAACAACACCCATATAGAATAAACATTCAGAAAAGTTAAATCATGGATCAGGAAGTGGAATATATGTTGAGAAATGATATTATTAGACCTTCAAACTCAGATTGGAGTTCTCCTTGTATACTGGTACCAAAACCAGACAGAACTGTTAGGTTCTGTACAGATTATAGGAAGGTTAATTCAGTAACTAAAACAGATGCTTATCCTATTCCGAGAATGGATGACTGTACTGATAAAATTGGCAAAGCTAAATTTCTTACTAAGTTGGATTTGTTGAAGGGTTACTGGTGTGTGCCTCTTACTGGGAGAGGAAAGAATATTTTGGCTTTTGTAACTCCATCCTGTTTTTATGAGTATAATGTGTTGCCTTTTGGCATGAAAAATGCCCCTGCAACATTCCAGAGGATGATTAATTCTGTAATCCAAGGGTTAACACATACAGATGCTTATATTGATGACTTGGTCACAAAAAGTGACTCATGAGAAGGACATCGAAGGGAATTGGACAAATTGTTTGCAAGATTATCCAAAGCAAACTTAACTGTTAATTTACCAAAAGTCAATTTGCAAATGTAACATACTTAGGTAATGTAATTAGTCATGGCAAAGTTGCACCTATTCAAGCTAAGATGAATGCAATTTCTGAATTTCCTATTCCCAATGGCAAGAAAGCAGTGAGAAGGTATTTAGGAATGGCAGGATATTATAAGAAATTTTGCTGAGGTTGCTCTTCCTTTAACCAACCTTTTGAAGAAAGGGAAGAAACTTGTGTGGACTAAAGTTTGTCATACAACTTTTGAAAATTTAAAGGAGATGATTTTGCCACACCATTTGCTTTAGCAGTGGACACCACTGAGGGGGAAGCAGGTGCAGTTTTATTACAAAAACATAATAAAATTGACCATCCAAATGCCTACTTTTCAAAAAAATTCCAATATTCATCAAAGCAACTATTCCACTAATGAGAAGGAATTGTTGTCTATAATATTTGCTCTGCAGTACTTTGATGTATATGTCAGTACCTCTCAAGAACCAATTGTTATATTTACTGATCACAATCCACTGATGTTTTTGAATAAAATGAAGAATAAAAACAGAAGATTGTTAAACTGGAGTTTAATGTTTCAAGAATATAATCTGCAAGTTAATCATATCAGAGCTACAAAAAATGCGATAGCAGATTGTTTGTTAAGATGTTAAAATTGATCATGTACAGAAATATATACTCTTGTGGCGGCATGCCATTAGGTAGCCGAACCGGCCCCACATGTCATGCACACGGCAGGGCAGCCGGCCAAAATGGCGCCATTGGGGGTTTCTTCCTGACCTCGGCACTAGACTTAGAAGCCCACACTCTGCAGCCCATGTGATGCCCTGACGGCTTCCGGGCCCACGGCGCGGTTCTCAGCCAGGTCCAGGCTGGGAGTATAAGAACAGTCAGGCAGACCTCAATAAATCAGTTTTGCTCACTGAACTCAATCAGTTTGGTTGTGAAGTTATTCAGTAAGCAGAGTAGCCATCGCTACATTGGTGACCCCGACAGGTTCAAATGCCTTTGAACCCGATATGAACGACTCTTCGATCAATGCTATAGCCATCAAGCTTCCTGATTTCTTGGTTCAAGAGCCTGAGCCCTGGTTCAGCCACGCAGAGGCTCAGTTTCACCTCCGCCAGATTTCATCAGATACGAACAAGTTTTATCATGTGGTTGCCGCCCTGGACAAGGCCACCGCCAAATGAGTGCTGCACCTTGTTTAGCACCCTCCCGCAGAAGACAAGCATGGGACCATCAAGCGGTTGCTCACCGGCTCCCTCAGCCTCTCCAGGAGCCAGCGTGCCACTCAGATGCTTCACCTCGACGCCTTGGGAGACAGAACTCCAATCGCGATGATGGATGAGAAGCTCGCACTTATGGGCGATCACACCGCCTGCCCACTCTTCGAGTGCATCTTCCTCGACAATATGCCCAAGGACATCCAGCCGTTACTGACCAAGAAGAGCTTTGATGATCCCAGGAAGGTCGCTCAAAAAGCTCAGGAGCTATGGCTTGAACGATTCCTGGAGGGCTTAGCAATCCAACTGGTTATGAGCTCCGGGCAAGACCATGCCAAGCCTTCCTCTACCACTGCAGAGGAACACACAGCCCCTGCAGGGGCCTCAAAGAGCATAACCAGAAGCAACCCATCCACTTCAGGCCTCTGCTTCTTCCAGGGAAACAAGTAGGCTGCCCATTGTTAATGGCGGCGGTGACTGGCCAAGAACACAGCCTTCTCTACCTGTGAGATGCAATCAGTGGCTGACGCTTCCTCGTCGACACCGGGGCCCAGATCAGCGTCATCCTGGCCACAGCCATCGAGTCCCAGATCCGGCCTCGAGGATCTACACTCCGTGCAGCCAACTCGACGGATAGCCGAACGTATAGTAACAAGACCGTCCACTTCCAGCTCGGCCAGTGGAAGTTCTCGTGGAGGTTCACCGTTTCGTCCTGGCCCAGTCTACAATCTGCTTTCGAAGCCCGTGCCAGATGAAGCGTTCTGCCACCATACGAACAGTGGACCTGATGGAAGGGAGCGAAAAGTCGTGGATATGGTGGAAGACTTGCCTGCGCCACTGCTGGGGAACCACTGGTCGCAATATAAGAATTGCCGCAACCAGTGAACTTGGAGGAGTGAGAAGTGAGATTGGACTGTGAATCAAAGAACTTTTCTAAACTTACTCACACATTACAAATACATGCGCTTAGAATTAGAAGGGGGTTAAGTTAGGTTAAGTTAATAGAGGTAAGCTAAAGTGTGATTCTGTTTTCATGTTTAAAGATAATTAAAAGTAAATTTTGTTTAAGTAACCATTTGTCTTGGTGAATATCTATTGCTGCTGGGTTTTGGGGTCCTCTGGGCTCGTAATATGTAGAACTGTAGAACTGAATTCTCTCTCTCTCACTCAGAGAAAACCACATGACCCTCTTAGAACAGCCAACTGCACTCAGACTTCAGCACCGGCCTTAATCTTCAGAGGTTGTTCACCTGTTGCTTTCCAAAACAGCATGTCCAATTAACATCTACTTGAGAAGTCCTTATAGGCATTCTTCAAAGGCACCCGGAGCCTGGTCTGTCTGACTTGAACAGAGCTCCGGCATTTTAAATGAGATCTGATTTGAAGTGTTTGTATTGCATGACTAATTAGTGGTAATTCTGCTGTGCCCGCAGGAAAAAGGAATCTCAAGGTTGTACATGATGTCCTGTATGTACTCTAACAATAAATCTGAAACATTAACTGTTTTTCTTGGCACAGATGTTGTCTTCTGAGGATTTCTCTACAGCTGAAGGACATACACAGGTGGTGAGCTGATATCAACTTGAGGTCAAAGGGCTCACACCAGGCGGAGGGTTGCTGGAGACTGGAGTCTTGTGCGGGCTGCAAGAGCATTGGAGGCAAATCCTTGGACACCCAGTGACTCCAAGGAGACTGTCCTTTGCTTCTCTTTCTCTGACTGTAAAAGGGGTATGTGACATAGTATTTAGAGGTGTTTTGGGAAGGATTATGAGAGGAGGTTGCACACAAACATTTTAAAACACAGAATATTTGCAGGACTTTTGCAGAGTGCTTTTTAGTAAAAAGTTGCAGAATACAGCTTACCTGGGAGAGCATGTGATTTTTGCAGGCAGACAGAACAGTTTTGCTCTGAGAGAGGGAGGGTGTGAAACAGAAAAAAGGAGGCAGATATCAGTTCCAGAAGGACAATACTGGCAAACTTTTGGAAGACTGCCTACTCAAAGGAGGAGATTGGCTGTCTGAAAGGTGGCCTGAAAGAAGGAGAACCCCTGAAGGTACCAAGTTTCGTCAGCAAGACTGATTAAACAGGAATCAGGTGCGGATATCCTGGAACAAAAGGAATCTCTCTCTGAAGACCAACAGGAGCCCTCCTGAGTGGTAACCATTTGCCTGTTTAGCACCAAACACTGGTGAACTTTGTAATGCTAACTTCTGTACACAGTACAAGAATTGCCTGCAACCAATGAGATTGAACTGTGATTGAAATAACTTTTCTAAGCTTATATACATATTATACACACCTGCGCTTAGTATTAGAAGGGGGATTAAGTAGGTTAAGTAATAAGTTAAAGTTTAATTCTGCTTTCTTGTTCAAATATAATTAAAAACCACTTTTGTTTAAGTAACCCTGTGTTGCTGGTTTTTGGGGTCCTCTGGACTCCGTAACAGGTGTGTTAGACTGGACCATGAAGTTGAGAACCGGGGAATGATAGGCTTTAACAAAAGGCTCTTTCAGGTGGACCTTCTGCCTTGAGGGGGCGGCAGGAGCGGATCTTTCGCCGCAAGTGGGGAGATCATGTGGCTTTACTCTGGGGTGTTCAGGTCACCTGAAAGGGTTGAGACACAAGACTTTGGCTGAAGGCAGGGAGGGAGGTCAACCTTTCTGGCCAGGTCACAAGGGGAGATGGGTGACTCGTGGGCGGGCCATCCTCATACATACAAGGCACAGGTAGGGAATGAGGCACAAGGTGAAAACCTATCACTGCAGGGTGGCGGGCAATGCTCCTGGAGAATGTTTGCCTGACTTTTTGGCGGACTCAAGGCCATTTGGTGTAAGATTATAAATAGTATCGGATTTGATCCGCTTCCACCAACACTCATTTCACACCGTTGGAGCTTTCCTAGCCCGCTGCTGAGTTTCAACTTAACGTGGCAGCCACAAGTGGCCAATTCAGCTGGACAATCCTTTATATCAGAGGAGCGTGAACTGGTCCTAATCAGCTCATTGTCAATGAAGTTCACACCGCAACGATCTGGGGTTGGGGAGGCTTCGTCCTGCAGGGCTCCAACCACTGAGCGGCCTTTCTAACATGTTTTCGGGGCTTCAAGACTTTAATGATCCCACGTGCTCTTACTTTGGTTTAAAAAGGTAGTCATTTACGATCTGGGGGGTTGGGTTATTACCGTCAATGGCCGCTTGTTGTCAAGTTTTCCGCCGGTGTGGGCTGCGGTCTTGGCCGACGGGCGCTCTCTCTCCCCCCCCCCCCCCGCCGGTGGGGCTTCCTGGCGGAGTGTGGGAGGCAGCGTGCTTACCCTTCTCCAGCCGGGCGAGGGAATCCTCGGCATTGCGCCATCAGGGAGGGAGCTGCTCCTCCTCCTCCTCATCTCTGCTGAGCTCCACTCCGTTTCGCGAGAAACGCGTGGGACGGCCGGAGAATTGAGACGTTTCAATCAGCTCGGGCTAGAAATGAGCTGCTCGGCAAAAGGGATTCCCCTTTGAAAAAGGAGGGTTCGATCTCCCTCCCTCCCTCCCTCCCCGCGTATATATTGGAGGCGCCGCTCCTTGCAGAGGTGACAACTCTCCGCTTGAGTCGGTCAGTGATTCCTCAGCGGAGACGCTCTCGTTTGCGCATTGACTCTCATTGAGCACAGTGTGAGGTGGAAGGTAAGCTGCCCTTTAAAGCTGCTCCTCTTTTGTGCATCTCTTTCGGAGAGTAACTCTTGATCCTCCGGGTGGAGGCAGGGAAGGGGAGATTTTTTATTTCGTTGCGCAGAAGAACGGTCTCCTGAGATCAGATCGAATTGGAAGGGAATCCCCCTCTCGTCTGTGGGCCAAGTCTTGAAGATCCTGCGATGAAACGCTACTCTTGGTACCCAATGATACATCTTCCCCCCCCCCCCACCACGTTATTTTCGCTTACCGTTCCGAATGTTAACCCTTCACTGCCCATTAGAAGCGGGGGTTGCAGGTACTGGGAAAATATTGAACCCGGTACAATTGGGGTTCGAAAGGAACCCGTTACTTTCCGGGAGTGTAAACGGAACGTGCCGGCACCATCAGTGGCGAGAGCCGCGGCGTCGCTTTTCCTTTGGCTCACACCCTCGTCGGCTTTCTGATGTTTGCGTCTCGCATTCCGAGCACCTCCACTTGATCCCCTTCATAAGGGGCGGTGGAGCCCAAGTTGGCGCAAACAATAAAAGAAAACCGTATGTCAGGCCCGTCGTCTCTATCTGCCCCCACGCCAAGAACCTGCTGAGTTTCTGGGTATTGAACTCCAATCCGCTGATTTTCTTGCTTGGCTCAGTTTTGATACCTGAAAATATGTCGGTAGCTTTAAAGTACAGTTCCCCCTGCTTAAAATAGATGCACTTAAACTAAGTGTATTGGACACAAACTGATACTGATTAGCCATTTCTTAGTCTATGTTGATTTGGGTATTTCTTTAATACCATATTCGAAGAACATTTCAGGATCTCACTGCACCCATATTTAAAATAAAATCAGGACAATGTGCTTGCTGAACTGTGAAAGCAGAGCACAGCAACCACACAAAGAACAGATCAGATTAAGGTCCCTGTCACCTGAGTGCTGTCCCAATGAGATACAATTGTGGGATCCAGCACATACATTTAAAGTGGAAATTTGTTCAGCTAGAAATGTCAAGAGTCCGATGCTTTTTTTGCAATTGCAAACAAAATGCCTTTGGTTAACTTCACCATGGCAGATGTTATTGAGGTAGAAAACGCCATGCGGAGGGCATGATCCTGTGTTATTCCAGTATAACTCCTCAGCTGTCATCTAGCCAAAACAATTGGAAAGTAGTATATAAAAAGCAGGACAATCCAATTCAGGGAGTTGCCATCCAATCAGTCTCCTCTTCAATAATATCAGCAAAGCAATGGGAACTGTTTTCAACAATGCTAAATCATGGCATTGTGAAAGATTATGTTATATTTTATATTGTATATAGATATGTTTTAAAGGAGATAAATTGTGTGTGGGGGGGGGGGATTTAGTTAGGTCACACACAGATACAAGTACTTCAAAATGGATCTCATTTAAAATGCTGGAGCTCTGCTCAAGCCAGACAGTCCAGCGCCTTTGCAAAAATTTGAAAGAATACTTATAGGGACTGCACAAGTAGGTGTTAATTGGATATGCTGTGGAGCAACAGATTATTGTTTTGGATGAACAGACTCAGAAGATTAAATCCAGCGCCGCAGTCTGTTTGAATGCAGTTGGCTGTTCTAAGAGGGTCATGTGTTTTTCTCACAGAGAGAGAGAGAGAATTCAGTTCAGCAGCAGCAGCTGGGACTGGAATGGGACAAGCTGGAAAGCTTGTGGAAAAACCCCATTTTGAAGATGGGTTGTGAGTTCTTAGTTCAGCCTGGTCAAAGCCCTTGTGGTTCATGCAAGAGGAGAGGGCTGGCTGTATAATGTTTCACTTGAAATAATGGAAACAAAAAGGAACTCTGTGGTGACCTGAAAGAAAGAGGTTATCATCTGGAAAACCTCGATGGGGCAAGTTTCTTCAAGTGGCTGATCAGACAATCTCTCTCTGAAACCGACCTTCCCGAGTGGTAACCATTTACCTTTCAAGCACCGAAGCCTGGTGAACTTTATAAACACTAAATTCTGTGCACAGTATAAGAATTGCCTGCAACCAGTGAACTTGGAGGAGAGAGATTGGGCTGTGAGTTAAAGAACTTTTCTCATCTTACTCACACATTACATACATGTGCGCTTAGAATTAGAAGTGGGTTAAGTTAATACTGATAAGTTAGTGTTTGATCCTGTTTTCATGTTTAAAGATAATTAAAAGCAACTTTTATTTAAGTAACCATTGGTCTTGGTGAATTTTTATTGCTGCTGGGATTTGGGTCCTCTCGGCCCATAACAGCATTTTCTCACCTGTGCTCAAGTTTTGATTCTGTTCAGAACACTTGAGAACTAGTTTAAAGCCTTCATGGACAACAAATTAAAACCTACAATAAAAGGCAATGTTTTAACATGAAGGCCGCAGTTTACAAAGTATGGGCTCAGAGAGCCATGGTAAAATCGCAGTCAATATGCATCAGAGGGGAAAATGTTCCTCCAATAGGTCACACTTCAAGTCACGGTTGTGGGGGGCCAACCAGCCTTAGTCTCTGTTTACAGAAGGAATTCCTTTAAGTGATAGCTGAAGGTGTGGGAACATTATATTTCTCCAGTATAAAATCATAACTGGCAAAGCTTGCAGAGTTCTTTTCACTTCCTAGCATAATTATGCCACACACCTACAATATGAAGGAATGTAACCCTTTCCCTCGGCAATTAAATGTTGAAACAAAGAAATATTTAGTTTAACTGCAGCTTGAAGTAACGATAATTTATTTTATTATGCATCCCATTTATTATGGAAGGCATTTGACAAGGTCCCCCATGGGAGACTCATCCAACCTTGGTTGTGTGGATTTTTTAAAAAATTGGCTTGTTGGAAGAAAGCAGAGAGTAGTAATGGAAGGAAAGTATTCTGCCTGGAGGCCAGTGACTGGTGGAGTGCCATAAGGATCTGTTCTGGCACTCCTGCTCTTTGTGGGTTTTTTTTATAAATAACCTGGATGAAGAGGCAGAAGAATGAGCCAGTACATTTGCAGAAGGTTGGAGGAGTTGTGGATGGAAATGTCTATGGTAACGAAAGGATATAGACAGTATGCAGAGTTGGGCAGAAAAGAGGCAGATGGAGTTCAATCTGGATAACTATGAGGTGATGCATTTTGGAAGGACAAACCTGAAGGCTGAGCACAGGGCTAATGGTCAGTTTCTTAAGAGTGTGGGTGAACAGAGGGACCTTGGAGGTTCAAATCCATACCTCTCTTCAGGTCACCGCATAGGTTGGCAGGATAGTTAAGAAAGCCTATGAGATGCTGGGAATCATTAATAGGGAATTGAGTTCAAGAGTCAAGGGGTCATGTTGCAACCCTACAGTCTGATCTCTGGTGAAAGCATACATGTTCAGTTCTGGTCATCTGGCTATAACAAGGATGTGGAAGCTATGGAGAGGGTGCAGAGCAGATTTACCAGGATGTTGGCTGGATTGGAAAATAAATCTTATGA
This sequence comes from Narcine bancroftii, assembly GCF_036971445.1. Classification (NCBI taxonomy): domain Eukaryota; kingdom Metazoa; phylum Chordata; class Chondrichthyes; order Torpediniformes; family Narcinidae; genus Narcine; species Narcine bancroftii. Next base: position 227,234,908 of record NC_091471.1, read on the forward strand.
GGTGAGGTTAGCAGAGCTGGGACTTTTCTCTTTGGAGCATAGAAGGATGAGAGGAGACCTGATAGATGTCTACAAGATTATGAGTGGATGGACAGCCAGTACCTATTTCCCTGGGGAAATGCCAGAGGACACAAGTACAAAGTTAACAGAGGGAAGTTTAGGGGAGACATCAGGGGTAGGTTTTTTTTTTTACACTGAGAGTTGTGGGTGCCTGGACCGACTTGCCAGGTATAGTGGTGGAAGCTGAAACATTGGGGGCATTTAAAAGACACTTAGAGAGGCACACGGATGAAAGGAAAATAAAGGGTTATGGGATAGGGAGGGTTTAGTAGTTTTTTTTAAAAAGGAAGGAATATATGGGTCAGCACATCATGGAGGACCTGTACTGTGCTGTATTGCTCTAGTCCATTGAGTAGATTGCTACCTCAAAGATTGGCTGCTATTCTTCAGAGCAGGAATCCATGATCATATTTATTCTGTTACTATTTGTTTGGTGGAGAAGTTATAGCAATTACACTGAGAAATGCATTCATCCAGAATGGATGTTTTAGTAACTAAGATCGAATTGAAGATAGGCACCAGTTGCATGATTTTAGGTCTGCACATTGGAGCAAACTCACCAATGTCATATTTTAAATATTGTTTGAGTATGTAAGCTGGAAGATTTGTATGAATGTAAGCAAAAATGCCATTCTTTACGAACCTCCAATTGGGTTCACTGCTTGTAACTAAATAGTCTGAATCCATGTTCCCAGCACAGAAACAATTAATGTAAATTTAATTTATTTTAGACAAACAGCACGGTAACAGGCTATTTCAGCCCACGAGTTTGTCTGCCCAATTTACATCCCATTAACTTATATTCCTGGTAAGTTTGAAACAGTGGGAGGAAACCAGAGCCCCTGGTTGGGGGGGGGGGCGCGGGGGCGGGGTGGGGGGGGGGAGAGCTCACCCAGTCACGGAAAAACCGTACAAACTCATTACAGACAGTGCAGGATTCGAACCCAAGTCCTGATCGCTGGTGCTGTCAAGGTGTCGTGCTACGCCAACTGGGCTGCCCGCAAGTTAAATTAATTCCAATCTGTGGAATAAAACCAAGACAGGGCAACACGCTGAGAGAATAAAATTTTGAATAATAACATATTATGAGGATCATCTTGGAAACCACTCTGTGTCGATGTATAAAATAATCTATGGATGTCAGATACCTGTACTGCAAAATGCTGGACATTCTGCGTACTTAAAAGCTGAAAGATTCCAGCTTTTGACAGACTGAAATGGGACTATTTATTTAAAGTTTGGGGAAAATATGGACTAGGAAAGGTATTTATGAATTGGGTTAAAGCTCTATATCATGAGCCTAAAGTGAAATTAATCACTAATGGCCAAATCTCTTCAGTTTTCCCATTGTCCAGATCTAGTAGGCAAGGTTGTCCATTATCTCCTGGCTATTGAACCATTAACAGAATCTATTCGCCAAGATCCAGAATCAAGTTCATCATCCTCCTGTTTAATAGAGGAGACAAGTCTTCTTGGGTAAAATTGCAACTGCTTAAAGTTGGTTGAGCAGAAAATTGTATATATAAATGGAATTCTAAATTATTATTTGGTCTTAAGGGAACCCCCTTACTAAAACATATTATTACAATGGTCAAAATGGTGTTAGGGAGGCCTCTCTCCCAAAGCACCCCTTCCTCAAAATAAATTCATTCCGTTAACAATTGATCATATCATTCTAGAAACTTGGTCTGAGAGTGGGATCAAATATATTGAAGATCGTTTTGAGCAGGGACAATTTATGACATTTGAGCAAATCAGGAATAAATTTGGAGTTTTAAATACATCCTTTCTCTGCTATCTTCAGTTAAGATCTTATTTAAGGGATAAATTAGGTCCAGCACTGGACTTACTGCGATGTACTGAAATAGGGACTCTGGTTCGAAAGAGGATCATAAAGAAATTGAACTCAAAAGTATATTTCTTACATCAGGCAGAAGCCCCTAAGCAAGGGCTATAGAGGGGGATGGGAATCAGATTTGAGTATAGAAATTTATCCATTTTGCTGGTCTGACCTGTTCCTGGACAGCATGAGCAAAACAATTAATGTAAGGTATAGGCTGGTACAATATAATTTTTTTTGCATTTTACTCTGCAAAAATTAAATTTAAATCTGAATTATCCAATTTATGCTATCAATACAGCCAAGACATTGGGACCTTTTTGCATTTGACCTGGTCATGCCCAAAGTTGAGATCCTTCTGGGAAGATTTGGGAAATCTCCTGGAACAAATTACTGGAATTTGATACCCTCAGATGGCAGAATTGTTTTTATTGGTGAAAGTAACAGATACAAGACTTAAAATGAGGCTGTTGAACTAGCAATTGAAATTTGTTAAAGTTGCTTTAACCTTGGCCAGGAAATATATAGTCATTACTTGGAAATCTGATTCCCAACTGAGTCAGACCCACTGGAAGTCAGAAATGCCTAGTTGTGTTTCCCAAGAGAAGATTGCTTACTGCCTCAGAAATTGTTACAGCACGTTTTTAAGAATATGGAATCCGTATTTCAGATTCCCCACTCTTGTCTCCGATACCACTACCTCCAGTATCCCTAGTGATTTATCCCTAGTGATAAATGTCAAGACATTTATCCCTTAAGGGAGGTAGTAGGCTCTGGATGAACCACATAATGTTTCATCTGTATGTACTGTAATTAATGCTGATGGTAAATAGATGATTTTGTCACAACATATGGTAGAATACCCCTTAATTTTCTTTTTTTTTTAACTTTTCCTTTGGGGAGAGGGTCCTTCTCTTTCTGTTTTTTCCCTTTTCTTTCTGTTCCTACTCTTCTTTTGAGGATTGGCACACTGTGTAATTTTGTATTTATAAGCACTAGAGCAGAATTTGATCTTTATGATAATATGCTGATTCTTCCTTCTTCGTATATCAACACGTAATTTGGATTCGGTGTTTTGTATAAATCTGTGATGTTTCTTTGATTTTGTTTTGTAACTCCGTGCTGATTGAAAATCCTTAATTAAATAAGGTTGAAAGAGTCCCATTGCAGCTGTACAGTGGCTCCCAAGAACGACAAATTACAAGGACAGAAACCCTTTACCCTCTACTCTTCACTAAAGCTGTAAAAGCTCCTTATTTCAATTATATTGGGCACCCAGTTAGATTAATTTTCCCTACTTGCAAAGATGACACAAACATCGTGTGTGTGTGTGTGTGTGTGTGTGTGCGTGTGCGTGTGTGTGCGCGCTTTTGAAGGAAGGTAGCTAATTGATTCTGCTTTAATACAAATTTATTGATTGCTTCATCAATTGTATAGCGAGGTAGGGAGGGAGGTAAGGGGATGGGATTAACACACCCTCTGTATTGATTTGTTTATGGTTTGTTGAGTCTGTAAAAATCAAAAATATATTCATAAGATTAAAGCAAAAAAGAACTTTGGACACCACTTCTCATTTCATCCAAGCTGATGCCATTTTGTGGCATGATTGTCTCCCTTCTCTTTTTATTTTGTTGAATCTAAAGACATTCAAAACTCTGTTCAGGTCCCAACTGGTTGCTTGGCCCATTTATATCCAAAGACCAAACTGAAATGAAGTATTTTGCAGAAGACAAATACATTTTTGGATTTTGGATATCATATTTTCTATTGAAATGTATCTCTTTTCACATTAGATGCTCCATGCTGCCAATAAACTTGAATCATACAAATTTATGTTTTCATTAATTTTGGTTTAAGAACTTGGAATTCAGAATACAGACTAGATCCAACCTTATTTTATTTGGGTTGCACTGATCAGTGACATGACATTGTTGTGAAAGAGTAAAAGGGTAGACAGAAAGTGGTCAAATAAAAATAACACAAAAAAGTCTTGTTTCTTTACAACTATGACAGATTATAGATATGTTCTTAGGAGATAAATTGGGGCAGGTTTTTTAGTGCCGGTCACATTCAAACACTTCAAAATAGATTTCATTTAAAATACTGGAGCTCTGCTCAAGCCAGACAGGCTCCGAATGGCTTTGCAAAAGCTGTGAAGAGTGCCCAAGGGACTTCACTAATGGATTGTTGTTTTGAAAAGCAACAGATGAAAGAGATCGAAGGAGTATGTTCAGAGCCGCAGGCTCTCTGGGAGTGCTGCTTGCTGTTCTAAGAGGGTTGTGTAATTTTGCAGGCAGAAAGGGAGTCAAACAGGCCTTTCTCAGAGAGAGAGAGAGAGAGAGAGAGAGAGAGAGAGAGAGAGAGAGAGAGAAAAAAAATTACACAAACATTATTCTTTTTTTAACTAAAATATGGGAGCCATACTTAAAATTTATTGGTCTGAATATATTTTAATCATTCTTTCGATAACAAAAAGGCACTCACTTTCGTATGTTAACAACTGATATTTGTAAAAGGCTCCGTTATTGTGAAGGGGTAGGTGTAGTTCGGGTTTCTTTTTGTAGTGGGGTGGTTGGGTGGAGGGAGGGGTAGATCATTAATCTATCATTATGTACTTTATAAATAACGAATGGTAATATGGGGTTTTTATATATAATTCTGTATTTTATATATTATAAATAAAAATTTTTAAAAAGAGAGAGCAAGATCAGTTCTGCACTTTTACAGTCAGCAACAGCAGCTGGGACTGGAACAGGACAAGCTGGCGAGCTTATGGAAAAACCCCATTTGGAAGATGGGTTGTGAGTGTTTAGTTCAGCCTGGTCAAAGCCCTTGTGGTTTATACAAGAAGGGGAGGACTGGCTGCCTAATATTTTACTTGAAATAAGGGAAACAAAAAGGAACTCTGTGGTGACCTGAACGAAAGAGGTTATCATCTGGAAAACCCTGATGGGGCAAGTTTCTTCGGCAAGACTCTGAAGTGGCTGATTAGAAGGAATCAGTTGTCGGTGTCCAGCGAATGACAAATTTCTCTCTGAAAACCAACAAGAACCTTCCTGAGCAGTAACCATTTACCTTTCAAGCACCAAAGCCTGGTGAACTTCATAAATGTTAAATTCTGTGCACAGTATAAGAATTGCCTGCAACTGGTGAACATAGAGGAATGAGAAGTGAGATTGGACTGTGAATCAAAGAACTTTTCTGAACTTATATACACATTACCTACACGTGCACTTAAAATTAGAAGGGGGTTAAGTTAATAGTAATAAGTTAAAGTTTGATCCTGTTTTCATGTTTAAAGATAATTAAAAGCAATGTTTGTTTAAGTAACCTTTAGTCGGTGGCTTGGGGTTGCCGGTTGCTTGAATTTTGGATAGTAGAGGGTTTTACTGTATTGTCCAATGCTCTGAGTTCATCTGCTCTAATACTCATTGCATTAAAGTACACCCATTTCAACCTATCCAACCTACTGCATTTATATTCCATCCACTGCCTGTCCTTCCACACATTCTCACTATACTTACCATCTACTATTTCACCAACTGATCCGTCATCTGTCCTAACACTCTGGTTTCCCTCCCCCTGCCTTGCTAGTTTATATTTGTATTTAAGTTTAGGCTGAGTTCAGAGGTCTTTCTCAGTAAATGACTTGGTGCTTTCTGCTTAGTTTCCTGTATTCAGATGGTCATCCAGAAAGCAAGAGGTTGCATCCATCCAACACACACACACCCTTCCTCCACTGCTTTGAAGGATAATCATTGCGGTTATACAAGTTACAACACAATTCCTGTCAAGTATGCGTGGAGACAAAAAAAGAGGGTAAACTTTTTAAAAAAAAAATAAATTAACCGTAAAAGTCTCAGGAAGTAGAATAATGTGGCATTCAGAAATAACCACTTAGTTAATTAAAAGGAATGTAATGACAGGAAAATGTTGTCATTGGGAGTAGTGCTACTTATTTTAATAATTTTTTCATGATAGTTGCTATTTTGCAACCATCTCTGAAAAGTGGTACAGTGCAACTTTGATTACGTGAAATGGTCGGGATCAGGCCTATTTCGGATAAACTATATTTTCAGAGAACCAGTCTTTTTTTTTTAAAAAGAGTCCAGTAGCAATAGCAAATCACTTTTAACCATGTTTAAACAACAATAAACAACAAGAGAAAGGCTTTTTAAACATTAAAATTATGTTTTAATTTTCACCAAAAAAAAATCAACCTGAGCAAAATAAGATAAATCCATCAGCAAAATCTCAAAATTCTACTCAAGGTTTTTTCCAAAAAAATTTTTCAACCCTTGAAGTTGCTTCAGCTTAAAAAAAGTTTGGATAACTGAAGATTTCTGATTGTTTCATTCATCCTCATCTATCCGAAACCATTCACAGGCGAGATGACATAATTTCGGCATCTAAATTTTTTGCTTAAATGAGGATTTCTGATTTTTCTGAAATCCTCAATAATCTGGGGAGAAAAAAAAAAATTTCAGAGCTGAACAGACGTCACCTCCGGGTCCCAAAAATATTTGGATAGCTGAGGTTTTCGGATCATCTGAATTTGGATAATCGGAGTTGTACTGTACTTGCACATTGAGTACACACTGAATAAACAATGAAGTCATGTTGTGTGGTGCAGGCACGGGTAGTGTTGAGGAAGCAGGAAGTCTGCACAGGGACTTGGACTTGGTAGGGAGTATGTGCAAAGAAGTCGCAGATGGAATGCTTTTGGGGTGAAGTGTCTGGTCATGCACATTGGTAGAAAGAATAAAGAAGTCGGCTATTATCTAATTGGAGAATTTAGAGAGCAGAGGCCCAAAATGACTTCAGAGTCCTAGTGCAGGATTCCTTAAAGGTCGATTTGCAGGTTGAGTCGGAAGTAAGGAAGGCAAATGCAATGTCAGCATTCATTACGAGAGGACCAGAACATAAAAGATAAAATGCTGAGGCTTTATAAGGCATTGGTCAGACCACATTTGGTGCACTGTGTGCAGTTTTGCGTTGTGTTGGAGTAGGTCCAGATGAGGTTAACCAGAATGATCGGGATGAAAGGATTAATGTTTGAGAAGCATTTGCTGGCTCTCAGTCTGTACTCACTGGAGCTTAGAAGGATGATGTGGGAATCTCATCAAAACACGCTGGATATTGAAAGGGCTAGACAGAGTGGATCAGTGGTTCTCAACCATTTTATTTCCACTCACATGCCACTTTAAGTATTTCCTATGCCCTAAGTGTTCTGTGATTAGTAAGGGATAGCTTAAGATGGTATCTTGGTGGAAAGAAAAAGGTTTGAAAACCATTGTTTTAATCATCCTTCATTGACTCGTTACGTGCACGGTTTCAGAACTCCAAAGGAAATGGGCCAAGGACAATTTTTCTCAAGCCAAATATTTCAGTAATAATTGAGTCTAGAGCAGTGATTCTCAACCTTCCCTTCCCACTCAGATCCCACCTTCAGCAATCCCTTACTAATCACAGAGCTCCGATGGCATAGGGATTATTTAAGGTGAGATGTGAGTGGAAACAAAAAGGTTGGTAACCACTGGAGTAGATGATTCCAGTACTGGGAGAGTATATGACCAAAAGTTGCAACCATTGTTTCTTTAGAACTGAGATGAAAAATTTCATCAGCCAGAGGAATTAATTGTTGAGGCCAAGCATAGTTGATAGGTTCTTGATTGGTAAAGGCATCAAAGATTATGGAAAGAGGCAGGAGAATGGGGCTGAAAGGAAAAGTACATCAGCTATGACTTGAGTGGCAGAGCAGACTCGATGGGCTGAATAGCCTGATTCTGCTCCTTCGTGGTACCTTTGGTGGAACAAAGCATTTTCTTGATTAAACTGCAACACTGAAAATTAACAGTAGTTTCATAAGAAATTGAAAGCCCATTCCGTTAAGTAGAAGTTGTGTTGTTATTGATAATTTTTGCTTGTTTTACTTGGTGTGCCAGCTGGGTGAGATGCATTCTATTCACTCTGAAGAGAACGATTGTTTAGCCAATGACATAGTCCCCAGGAGAGGTCAGTTTTGCTTTCTTTGCCAGGCTTGTTCTTGCACAATTGAAAGACTTGTAGAATCATCTCTGAAATGAGCACACAAAAGTGCTGGAGAAGCTCAGTAGATCATAGAGCATCCACGGAAAGCAAAAGTCTGTCGATCCTTCGGGCCTGAACCCTTCTAAACCCACCCCCCGCCCCACGAAGGAAGGGCTCAGGTCTGAAATGCTGATGGCCCTTTGCTTTCCATGGACACTGAGTTTCTCCTGCACTTTGGTGTGCTGCACTGGACCACAGCGCTCATTTAATTTCTGGACCAACCAGTTTGTTCCGGCGCATTTCCCAAAAGGCTGTCGATGCCACTGCAGCAGATTTTTTTCCCTAAATAGTCACAGAATCTCCTCCGTGATTTTTGATCAACCGTGACCATTAAAGAACTAATTTAGTATTTTTGCTATTCCAGTTACGAGCGGAGCAATGCTCCCTTCCATGTGGCTTACTGTTAGATGACAAGAGAGAAATGACACTAATACTTGATATATGCAAAGCATTGCAACAGAGCTTTGCAAACACTTTGTTTCCACTTCCTTTCTGCAGGAAACAGTTGCTACTAAAAATGTAGAACATTGAAAATGCTGCTTTCAAGCACTCATCCCCTCAGCTCTCAACATAAATCAAGCAAAGCTTCAGACGGACAAACCACAAGGTATCATCCTTACTCAGGAAGACTCATTTGAACTCTAATAAGGATTTTAAAGATTATTCCTCTCTGAAACGAAATGGTGACAATAAAGAATGCAGATTTATGATTGGAATTCCCCCCCCCCCTCACCATCTCCTCTTTGTGGTAACAATTGTGATGGTGCAAATCATTTATTCAGATTAGAATACTGATGCAAGTCTGGTTGACGTGATATCAATCAAATAGATGGCATCACTCCCATAATCATCAATATATTGGAAAGAAATCTCATTGCAATTTTGAACTTTAATGTTCAATGTAAATATGGATTCATCAAATGTACACATGACTTTCACTTATCGGTTAAATGAGTTGGAGGGAGAACGTGAATTAAATTAGAAATGATCTTTGAAGAAATAAAGTTTCCGTAAGTGCACTTTATATGTGAGCTCTGTTCAAACTCCAGCAGACTCATTTCCACTAAAATAGAGAAGGTTAAATAATTTTCATCAATGCCCAACTAATGTTTACATGCTATTTGGTTAATGGGAGGGGATGCAATAGCTATAGTCTTAAACTTCACTCGATCCACTATTAAACTGGGCATGTAGAACTCTGCATCCAATATATTATCCTCCGTCACCGACCATGTGATCCCACCACCAGATATATCTCCCCTCTCTCCCTTCAGTCGGGACTGCTACCCCTGTGGCTCCCTTATCCATTCATCCCCTTCCCACCAATTGCCCCCTTGGTGACAGTCTGAAGTGCCACATCTGTTTCCCTCACCTCATCCTTCAGCACCCCTTTGAGGCCCCAAACATTCCTGCCAAGTGAGGCATCCCTTCGTTTGCGAATCTGCGGTGCTCCCATCCTGGCCTTCTCTTCGTTGGACTGGGAGGTCGCTTCACTGAGCACCCTCGCGCTGTCCACATCAGTGACCGGGATCTCCCAGTGACCAACTATTTCAATTCCACACTCCACTCCCGCGCCGATGTGTCTTTTTGTGGCCTCCTGCACTGCTAATTCGAGGCCACCCGTAAATTGGAGGACCACCACCAAATATTCTGTCTGGGCATTCTCCATCCGGATATTATTAACAGCGGCTTCTCCAGTGTCCCCTGCCTTCATCTCTTCCCCATCCTTCTGTCCCCTTTCCTCCAACTCCCCGCTGGCCTTTCTTCTCCATTCACAGAGCTATCCCTTCCCCCCCATCACTTATGTTATTTTTTACTCTTGTGCCCTGCGACCCGTATCCAACTATTACCTCTTGCCCATGCTCATTCCTTGCCTCTCCCTCCACCATTTCGTTCTGCCTGCAATTTGCTCATACCTTGATGAAGGGTCCATATCCGAAGCATTGGTGATGTTTTATCGTTGCTGCATAAGAAAGCTCCATGACCTGCTGAGTTCTTCCAGCATTTTTGTGTCAAAAGCAAAACACTATACCCTCATAAATAAAGATATGCAGCCCTCGTCATTGCTTTCCCTTCCATAGTTTGATTGTAGCTCAAGCTCCCAGAGAATTAAAATAGATTAGATCAAGGAAATAAATCACAAAGGGAAACACCACACCAATCTGGAAATCCCCTCAGAAGCCTTTATGCTGGTTTCCAAATATGCATACTCTAAGATCTTCTGATTAAAATTCGCTGATAGGCTTTTTGTTATTCAACCTAAATAAAGCAGTTAGTTGTCATTTTTACTTCATTTAATGATTCCACTGTCTTTCACATGATTTTTACCCAATCAGCTCAATTTAGTACACTTTCTCTGGTAGCTTCATGGGTGAAAGGACATGGAAGGTATGTTTATTTTAATGGTGTGCTAATTAATTAATAGTATGCTTATTAATTAATGGTATGCTAATTAATTTGTGGATATACTGGGGTGGCACGATTGGGGCAGCGATTAGTGCAGCACCTTTACAACTCCACCGATCAGGACTGGACCTGGGTTCGAATCCTGCACTGTCATTAAGGTGTTTAAACGTTCTCCCTGAGTCTGTATGGGTTTTCCCCGGCGGCTCCGGTTTCCTCCCACCCTTCAAACATAGGCCCAAATTGGCGTATGACTAAATTTAAAAAAAATTGTACTCTGAAGGTTATTTTGGAAAATGAGATTTCGACCACAGGTCTGTGAAGAAAAAAAAACTTTGCCTCACACTTCTAAGAAATTTTTGGGAAATCCTTTTATATGTCACTACAGGGGTGAATGGATACTGCGTACAAAATGCTCATTTTATTCTTGTGTTCAAGTTGCCTACATTTTTAATGAATTTATGAGACACTCAAGCCAGGTTTAGAAGCTGATTCATTTTTGCAAATGGTGATTTTACAATATCAATACAATTGTAATTATATCATCTCATCCAAGAAAAGTGTGGGCACTTACAACTACAGCCTGAAGAGAATTTGTTTTCCACTGAAGTTAACGCATAATGTTTTGGGACCAAGAGAATCAGGAGAATTGTGTTGGATCAGACAAAAAGTTGCAGGACTCCCTGTTTTTGACTACCTGCAACACACACACCCTTCCTCCATTGCTGTACACACACACACACACACACACACACACACACACACACACACACACACAACAATTGATTTTAGTGGGAGATTGCCTAGAGGCATATTAGGAAGCCTAGCTGTCAATAGATTGTGTTTATTGAAGAAAGATTACATTATGTAAAATTTCTTCTTTGGCTTGGCTTCGCGGACGAAGATTTATGGAGGGGGTAAAAAGTCCACGTCAGCTGCAGGCTCGTTTGTGGCTGACAAGTCCGATGCGGGACAGGCAGACACGGTTGCAGCGGTTGCAGGGGAAAATTGGTTGGTTGGGGTTGGGTGTTGGGTTTTTCCTCCTTTGCCTTTTGTCAGTGAGGTGGGCTCACTGTAAAATTAAAAATGAGGAAAAACACATAATTGCATCAAATAGCAGAGCAGACCTGATGAGCTAGATAAATGGCCTGATTCTGTAAATGTGTGTCTGTGTGTGATTGTGTGCATGTGTCAATGTGTGCATATTTATGTGTCTCTCTGTGTATGTGTGTAGATTTGTGTGCATGTGTCTGTGTATTTTCTGTGTGTGTGTGTGTGTGTAAATATATTTGTGTGCATGCAAGTGTGTTATGTGTGTGATATTAATGCCAGGAGAATGAATGCAAAGAAATAATGATCCGCACAATATTATTAAAGTTAAATCAGAATTGAAGTCGGCCATCTTACATTGACAAACTAGCAAGCTGACAAATTAATTGACTGATGATTGCCCAATTTATAAGTGCAGCTGCTTGCTGCCATAGAGTAAAATGCCCATGGCTACAAATTTAATGTTTAGCCATTGACAAGTGCCCCCTCATACCGCTAAGATAACGAGAACAAACTGGTTTACTTCCTTAGGTTGAAGTGATTCAAGCTGTGAATTTATTGTCCCCAGTACGGCATTTAAACTGCAACAATGGCACATTTTTGGTTTCTTGGCTGTAGTTTCTCCAGCATCCTCTATTGTGGTGTGGAGTTTGCACAATTCTGATCGTAGTTAGATGAACAAAGTTTTCTCTTTTTTGGGGGCCCTTGATTGGAGATGTTGGAATGAATCGTATAAACTATCCCTACAGTCATGTGGATCCCGACAGTTTTTCACAAAATAATATCACAATACTAATTGTTCTTGGATATTCACAACTAGTTTAGCAACAAGGTAACATTGACAGAGCCAAGTTTAATTCATATATTACACAGCATGAAGTTTATAAAAAAAAACATACAGCATAATTAGATTGTACATACTTTTGTTGTAATCTTGATACTTTCTACTGACCACTACGACATTTCATTCACATTCTCAAATTTGACAATGATCAGCAAAGAGTTCTCATACTGTGGCCATTAGCTTTCAGACCCATGTGTGGTTTTTAATATGACAGTCCAGGAAACCGGGAACGAGGAATCAGTTCAGATAAAGCATGAATGGTTCTTCCTATCTTTGTTTAATTCAGAATAATTAAGAGGGGGTAGTTTCTGAGTTGTGGTCATGAGGACAGTTTAAATTTAATGCCAAGAGAATTTGCAATCAGTACAAAAAAAATCAATACAATTTTTTAAAACTTATGTTTCTCAAAGCAAACGCTGGTGACAAAGCTTCACATCACATCATAGGAATGCAACTTCCCCTCACCCTCCTCCTAGTCCTGATAACATTGGGTAGCCAGTCTGTTAAGATGACATTCAATTGCTCGATAATGCAGTTATGTCATTCTTACTAGTTCAAGTTGCATCAAAACTTTTTGAATGTGCTGTCAGGGAGTGACCAGTTGTGACACATAGTCAATCATTAACTACTCATTTTCAAAGTGCAAAAAAATCAAAACACTGCAGATTCTGAAGATCTGCCTTGAGACTCACACTTACGTCCCACTAAATTGGCCATCCTGTGTTCCAGGATAGGAATGACCACTTCTAACTGGGACAGTGAACGTTTTCACACTTGCAAGGATCCATCCCTGGGGTTAGGACTGTTCTACCTTCTACCAGTGATGTTATGATGCATCAAGTTATGGTGGACCTGCCCTAAATCCTGATCAATGTATTATGATATTATATTTAAACAAATTTAATCATGTCCAATTATAACATGATTAAGCTTTATGTACAGCACTGTATAAGCCCTTCAACCCCTGTTGTTAATGTGCCGACCTATATAAATGTTTATAAGGGACCGTGGAAAAATGTTAGCAATAAATAGCAATAGTGGACAATTTTTATACAGCGTGGGATAGTTGGTTGCGCTATAGAGCATAATTTATACAGTGTGGAAAAGTTGGTAGCGCTATAGAGCACAATTTATAAATACTGTGGGGGCAATAAAACGATGGAGGACCTGCTCTCTCAGAATTCCATGTGGCAGAAAAAGGGCTGTATGCCCAGCTGCATGGACAGAGCATTCATGGAGGGGTTTCTCTTCCACACGGCATTCTGGGAAGTCAGGTCCACCACTGCTTTTTCCCACTGTCTTTATAAATTTTGCACTACAGTTCTACCAACTTTCCCACACTGTTTAAAAATTGTCTGCTATGACTATTTATTGCTATTTATTTCCTATCTCTCTCTCTCTCTCCCGCTGCGACTTTCCCACGGCAAAGTTTATACCTTCATTTTAATCTTTTCTTGCTTCACATTCCAGCACTCACGCAAAAACTTGGGTCCTTTCAATCCCACAATGCAATAGCCCAATCTGATTGCAACAGCGGGCATTGTACGAGGGTCAAGGCCATCAATCCGCGATGTGAGATGATGTCATCTGACACCGGCGGAGAGCTGATTTTTGCTTTCACACTCGACATTTTAAAGGCCAATTGGCTGTTAATTCCTGGGATCACCTGCCAGTGGGAAAGGGGCTAAAGTGTTAGAAAAACTAACTGGTCAAGCAGAATTTATGGAGGCAGAAAGGGAATTCGAGTTTGAAAGTGGATGACCTTTCAAAAGAATCTTAAGGTGAAATATCATCCACTGCAAACATCAACTTTGTTACAATCTCTACTTCCTGCTCAGTATTTCCAGTGTTTTCTGCTTTTATTTCAGTCAACACAGCAAATTTCAGAAGTTTTGGGTTTTTGAGATGTCATTGGCTGGTTTGATTCCATCTGAGATATTTGTAGTTTCAATTGCACCTCAACACCAGCAGTGGATCAGCCACAGTCCCCATCCCCCCACCTCCTCCCCACCCCTACTCCCCCCCCCCCCCCCCCCCCCACAGCTATACTCCCTGTGCATTCATGACAGCTCCAACATCATTTATAAATTCACAGGTGACACCAACATTTTAGGCCAGATCTCAAACTACAGCAAAATGAAATGGAAAGGAGAGAGAGGGCTGGCGTCAAGTTAGTGTAATGGCTTACGTAAAGCTTTTACAGTATCAGTGGCTCGGGTTCAAACCGGGCGCTGACTGTAAAGGGTTTGAATGTTCTCCCCAGTGACCTCCCACCTTCCAAAAATGAACAGGGCTGGCAGGTGAATTGGGTGGCATGGGTTTTAATGGCTGGAGTTGGCTTCCAGGTGTTGTAAAGAAAACATCTCCATCTCCATCAATATCAGCCACACTAAGAAAGTAGTCATGGGCTTCAGGAAGAGCAGTAGGGCTAATTACACTGTCGACATTAAAGGCACTGAAGAGATAGAAGACAACATCAATGCCTGAAAATTAAATACCTCCTAAAATAGGTCCTGGGCAACCCACATCAGCAGGCCATCCAAGAACTACCAATACTCAGGTCCTTGAGCAAATTTGCTATGTTTTGGAGTCACTCAACAATTTCTACTGATGCACCATCAAGAGTGTCCTGTCAGGATGCATCACTGGGAGCTGTTCTGCCCAAGACTGTAAGAAAGTGCTTGGTTGTGCATGCAGCTTAGATTCTCACCCAAACCTTCCTTCCCTCCATCATCTACACTTCCAGATGCCTTGCAAAAGCACATTAAAGGATGCATCCCATCCAGCTCTCTTCTCTTTCCTCACCTTGGGAAAAGATTCAGAATCGGAATCCCTTGTCATGAACGTGTTACAAAATCTGTGGGTTTTTGCAGCACCCTTACAGGTCCAAATATTTCTATAGATGACCTTTCAAAAATAAGAAAATAGGAGAAACTGAGGCAGGGTCTGTGGTCGTTGTCCACTCAGAAATCTGATGGCAGAGGGAAGAAGCTGTCCTTGTGCCATTTGCTGCTGGTCTTCAGGCTCCGGGACCTCCTTCCTGATGGTAGCAATGTTAAGAGGGAATGGTTTGGGTGGTGGGGGTTCCTGAGGATTGAGGCCATGACTGAATGAACCTCTCAACAGTAAAATAATGTTGCCCTTATTACCTTGTTTGCACTGATCTCTCACTAATGTTATTCTGCTGCATTTCTGCAAGATGATCTTGCTGGATAGCACACAAAACAAACATTTCCGTTGTCCCTTGCCGCACTTAACAATAAGCACCACCACTCTGCTCTCATCCCTGCTGGACAGAGGAAGAAAAGTCTCAATGGATTAATCCTTTGCAATTTCAGCCAATGCCAACAAGATGCCATTATTTCACTCTCTTCATGACTCCCTGATCCTTTCTGCCATGCCCTGCCCACCATCCCTCTTGTGGCACTTTGCCATGCAATTTTAAGAGGTGTGGTACAAGCCCAGAGGACCCCAAAACCCAGCAGCAATTTTTATTCACCAAGATAAATGGTTACTTAAACAAAAGTTGTTTTAAATTATCTTTAAATATGAAAACAGGATCATACTTTATTGACTTAACTAACCTAACTTAACTCCCTTCTAATTCTAAGCACACGTGTATGTAATGTATGTGTAAGTTCAGAAAAGTTGTTGGTTCACAGTCCAATCTCACTTCTCATTCTCCCAAGTTCATTGGTTGCAGACAATTCTTATAATGTGCACAGAGTTTAACTTATATAAAGTTCACCAGGCATTGGTGCTTGAAAGGTAAATAGTTACCGCTCAGGAAGGTTTTTGTCTGTTTTCGGAGAGAGAGAGAGTTGTTGTTCCAGGACTTCCACAACTAATTCCTTTTTATATCAGCCACTGGCTGACGAAACTTGCCCCCTTCAGGGTTTTCCAGATGATAACCTCTTTCTTTCATGTCACCACAGAGTTCCTTTTTGTTTCCCTTATTTCAAGTAAAACATTAGGCAGCCAGTCTTCTCCTTTTGTATGAACCACAAGGGCTTTGAACAGGCTGAACTAAGCATTCACAACCCATCTTCCAAATGGAGGTTTTCCACAAGCTTGCCATCTTATCCTGTTCCAGTCCCAGCTGCTGACAGTATCACTGTAGAAATGATCTCTCTCTCTCTCTCTCTCTCTGAGAGCCTGTTTGACTCTCTCTGCTTGCAAAACCACATGACCCTCCACTCCAGACAGTCTGTGGCTCCAACAAATTCTTTCACCTGTTGCCTTTTTGTAAACAATAATCCACGAGTGAAGTCCCTTGGGCACTCTCTAAAGCTATTGTAAAGGGTCTTTGGCCGATATGTCTAGCATGGGCAGAGCTCCAGTGTTTTAAATAAGATCTGTTTTAAAGTGCTTCTATGTGACCTACACTAAAAAACCTGCCTCAATTTATCTCCCAAAAACCTATCTATATTCTGTCACAGGTGCCACACCTCTACTTTCAGAATCAGAATTTATCATCTAGAACAAGTCGCAAAATTCAGTGTTTTCCTGCAGCATTATAGAGCAAGCATTCATATTATAACCATCTTACAACATTACTATAAATTTTAAAAAAAAAGAATAATAATGCATGAAAATTAAGACAGTGTCTTTGGTTCATTGTCCATTCAAAAATCAGATGGCAGCAGGGAAGAAGCTGTCTTTGTGCCGCTGAGTGCTCGTGTTTAGGATCTTGTACATTTTTCCTGATGGTAGCAGGGTGAAGAGGGCATGGCCTGGGTATTGGGGGGGGGGGGCTTTTTGAGGATGAGCCTGTTTTTTTAAGATATCTACCTCATGTAGATATCCTCACTGGAGTGCCTGCGATGTTGCAGGCCAAGTTGCCAACCCTCTGGAGTTTTTTCTTGTCCTGAGAGTTGCTACCTCCATATCAGACAGTGACGCAACCAGCCAGAATGCTCTCCACGATACACCTGTAGACATTGAAGAGAGTCTTCAGTGACATACCAAAGTGCCTCAGACACCTCACAAAGTATAGCCACTGGCGAGCCCTTCTTCTTGATTGCATTGACGTGGAGGCTTCAGGACAGATCCTTGAAGATGTTAACCTCTTTCATTTTCACTCCCCAGTGATCTAAGCGATCTTTCCAAGTAAATTAGCAATTGCCTTACACTTCATTGCTATCCTGCTTACTGCATGCAGAACGTGCCCCCCTCTACAGTGGAGACACAAAGTGCAGATCAGGTGGTGGCCTGGTGGAGCATCTGCACTAAGTTCACTGGTAAATGACTCGAAGTTTCTGGCTGCCTGCACTTTAATTTCCCCATCTCACTTCCACTCTAACCTTTCCATCTACGGCCTCCTGCACTTTTACAATGAGGCTCAGAGCAAGATTCCGCAACAGTGCCATTTTTTTTTTCTGGGCACATTGCACCCTTAAGGACTCAATATCAAATCCGTCGTTAAGTCATTCCTTCTTTCTTTCTGTATCAGAATTGCTCATTTCTGCCTTTTCTTTTACTGTATATTCTGGTCTGCTGGGTATAATCCCCAACCATACTCTAAGTAATGCAAAGAAGCTTAATCAGATCTCAATAGCTCCTCATCTGTCATGTCAGGTCATCTGGTCTCGCCCTATCAGACGTATTCCCTTTATTCTACCTATTCCCTGTCCCACCTTCTCTGCCATCAGAAACCAATTTGCTTTCTCTCCACTCTAATGAAGACTCCTGGACCTGATAATTAACTGCTTCTTTCTCCACAGGGACTGCCTGACCTGCGGAGAGCTTGCAGCACTTTCTGGTTTTCTCAACAAGTTTATTTCCTCTTGTCTTTTGTTGACAACATCTGAGGCCTGAGAACAGAGAAGCTGAGGCTCTTCTAGAAATGGTGCCAACCTTCATGATTGAATCAGATATCTCGATGAAGGAAAGGTCACTGAGGGAAAATAAGCATGTGTTTATCTGACTAAAAATGTTGAGGATAGTCCATTGTATGTCAACATAAGTTACATGCTGAAAATGGCCTGTTACAATTATAACCAGTAACATGCCATTAATGAATAGTAAAGTACTATGAAAAGATTCTGGCTGGTTGCACTGCTGCCTGGTCTGGAGGTGTCAACTCTCAGGACAAGAACAAACTCTAGAGGGTTGTTAACACTGGCTGCGACATCACAGGCACCAGACTTCACTCCATCAAGGACATCGACAAGAGGCAAGGTCTTAAAGAAGTTGCCTCTATCCTCAAGGACCATCCAGGCTGTGCCGTCTTCACTCTGTTACCATTGGGAAAAAGGTACAGGAGCCTAAAGACGAGCACTCAGTGGCACAAGGTCAGCTTCTTCCCTGCTGCCATCAGATTCCTGAATAATCAGTGAACCAAAGATACTGGCATGCACAATTATTTTTATTTTTTAGGGTAATGTTGTAAGAAAGTTATAATATGAATGTTTGCACTATGATACTGCCACAAAACAAACAAATTTCATGACTTGTTCGTGACGACAAATTCTGATTCTGAATGACAACACTGAGAATTTTGTGTTCAGTTCTAGTCACCTTATTACAGGGAGGATGTGGTGGCAATGAAGAGGGTGCAGAGGAGACTTAACAGGATGTTGCCTGGATTGGAAAATATGTCTTATGAGGGCAAAGTTAACAGAGCTGGGCTTTATCTCTTAGGAGTAAAGAAGGATGAGAGGTAACTTTACAGCAATTGACAAGATTATGAGATGCATGGATAAGGTAGGCAGCACTTTTTCACCAGGATCGGAATAGCCAACACTCGAGGATCTGTGCCAAGTAAAGTGATGAAATTTGAGGGGAGACGTCTGGGATAAGTATTTTAGACAGTGATTTGTGGGTACCTGGAATCCATTCCCCAAGGTGGTGGTGGAGGCTGAAACAATAGGGGCATTTTGACACATGGATGATGGAGGAATAGAGGGTTATTCGACATCATGGGCCAAAGGGCTGTACTGTGCTGTGACATTCTATGAAGGTACAATGAAAGTTAATGGCCCTGCCCCATTCAGATGCCAAATGGCTAACCCATTACCTAATTCCTACCAATTCTTCATCAAACTCCCTCTCACCTGCTTACAACTGCTTCCTCCTTTCTGCCAGAGCTGACTTGTAGCCCAGTGCCAGAGACACGATAGAACCAAAATGAAATGTTGAGCTGTGTGCTAAGCAGAGCAGAACCCCACCGCACTTCCCTCAAGTGGAATGGCATAAAATAGCCCTGCTGATCGCTATACATCCCTTGGAACTTCCATCTTGGTTCATGGCCCAAAAATCATATTTTTTAAATGCTACTCGTGCCAGAGGGCCAATATCAGCTGCGCAGTTTCAATGCAATCACCATACCTTCAGTTGTTTAAAAATTCTTCAGTGTCATCAAACTGCAAGCTAGTTCCTTCTCACAGTGAGAAAAAGGTTCAGAATCTGGTAAAGTATAAAACATGACTGAATGCCAAAACCTTTTAGTTCATCTGAGACAGGAAGAGGGAGTGTGTGTCTTCATCCCCTGGCACCTGGTTTCTTTCCATGACTTCCTTCTCTTTTCAATAACAATTCCCAGTATTTACCTCTTAACAAAAAGGCATCCAGACTGCGCTCTCAAATAGCAAGCCACAACCCTTTATAAATTAAATCGGCTTTGGGTGCTGGAACGTCACTCACAATGATCCGAGATACCTTCTAGGTTTCAGGGGATAGAGGTAGTAGGAAACGTTTATTGAAGATTGTTGGTAAAATGTTCATGAGGTATTTAAGCTGAGGAAGGTGTTCAGTTTGGTAAGTGATCAGAACCTGCCCAGTCATATGTAATAAAGAGCAGATACAATGTTACTTTCTCCCTGGACTTCTAGACATTATCCCCTTTCACACTTGCAAGTGGTCCCAGGAATTAATGGCCAATCGACCTTTAAAGTGTCTTCTGTGAAAGGAAAATTGTCTCAATGCCAGCGTCAGATGATGTAATCTCATGCCGGGGATTGACGACCTCGACCCCTGTATGGTCCCGGGTATCTGCAGACACTGGTGTTGCAATCAGGTCAGTGTAGAATGGGCTATTGCACTGTGGGATTGAAATGACTCAAGTTTTTGCGTGAGTACAGGAACGTGAAGAAAAAAAAGATTAAAATGAAGGTATAAACTTTTCCGTGGGAAAGTCGCAGCAGGAGGGAAGGAGAGAGAGGGAATAGATAAATAGTAATAGTGGACAATTTTTAAGCAGCGTGGGAAAGTTGGTAGTGCTATAGCGCACAATTTATAAAGACTGTGCGGGGGGGAGGCAATGGCGGACCTGACTTCCCAGAATGCCATGTGGCAGAGAAACCCCTCCATGAATGCTCCATGCATGCAGCCAGGCATACAGACCTTTCTCTACTGCATGGCATTCTGGGAGGGCAGGTCTGCCATTGCTTTTTCCCACAGTCTTTATAAATTGTGCACTATAAATGCTAATAACTTTCCTACCCTGTTTAAAAATGTCCACTATTGCTATTTATGGCTGGCACTTTCCAATGGTCCCTTATAAAGGTTTATATAGGTGGTAACAACAACAACAGGGGCTGAAGGGCTCATACTGTGCTGTACATAAAGCTTAATTATGTTATAATTAGACATGATTAATTTTGTTTAAATATAATATCATAATACATTGATCAGGACTTGGGGCAGATCCACCATCGTTCAATGCATCATAATGTCACCGGTAAAAGGTAGAATAGTTCTAACTCTGGGATGGCTCCTTGCAAGTGTGGAAGCATTCCGTGTCCCAGTTTGGCGTGGTCAAGTGTGAAAAGCCAAAGCCCCATTCCTATCACATGACATCGAACGGCCAATTTAGTGGAAAGCAAGTGTGAAAGGGACTATAGACTCCTGTATCATAACTACTCTGTTATGGTTTTCTATTCGATCTCAAAACCCCTTTCCCTGTTTTTTGTGTGGAATTATTATAAAAAACACAACTTAATAAAATTTCCTGAAATGAGTTTCCACATTTGGAAGGAGTGAAAAATGTAACACATCTGTTTGGAGAATGTTTGAGGAGTTCCTATTTCATATTCAGTAATTTGCATGCATGGTTTATGTTGTAATGAGCATGTGCAAGGTTGAACACACCTGCTTTTAAAAACACTTTCTTTGTTTTATATTTGTGTTTATTTTTTTTTACCACACTATCTGTGGTTAGTGTCTCAACACTGGACAAATCATCCTAGTGAGATTTGCAAAATACTTGCCACTTATTGCACCCATTTAACTTGAGCTCAGGCTTCAAGAAATAAAAGAATTATACTAACTAACTAACTAGTGCTGTTAATTGGGTTCTGCTCATTTCAATAAAATATATTGTGGCGGCCCACGTTTGCTGCGGCAAACCGGCCCTGCTTGACACACGCGGTCAGCGGGGCAACCGCGGAAAGGATGGTGTCTCGCGGGACCCTCTCTTCCAGTCCGGACTGGAAGCTTGCGCCCGTGCTTACTTCATTGGGACGCAAGCTCTGGGGCATTGGGGCAGGACTGAGGCTGCAGAGCAGAATTCAAAATAAAGCAGTTGTAATACAGCCTGTGGTCTCAGTCTTGTCGCTACGCTCATTCACAACATGGTACATTGGTGACCCCGATGAGTCTCCACGTCCTGAAGACTCAACAAGGAGCTGTAGGCACCGTCACATTGAAGCTGCCAACTGACCTCATCTGGGCGCTTCCAGAGGAAGGTAAATGCACGGCTCTGAAAAACCTCCTCATTAGCATATACAGCCTTTCACGAGAGCTGTCAGGCTCCTGCATTTGGATGGCCTAGGCAATTGGACCCCCTCTGCCCTCATGGATGAGATGCTCATGCCGGTGGAAGGGCACAAGCCCTGCCTCATGTTCGAGCAGGCATTCCTCGAGCAGATGTCCGAGGACATCGGGCTCCTCTTGGCCGACATGGACTTCAGAGACCCATGCAAAGTTGAGGCACAAGCGGATGTTCTCTACTGTTTGAAACGCAAAGCCATAGACTCCGTCAACCATGTCTCATGGCCACGCCCAAGACAACGCCCAAGTCTCATCCATTACGTGAGCAGAGGATGGAGAGCCCTGATCCCAAATGGTATTTCTATCACCAACATTGGGGAGCGTCCACCCGCAGATGCTACCACCTGTATTCGTTCCAGGCAAATGATGTGGCCAGCCGCTGTTAATGGCTGCAGCGGCTGGCTGACCAAATAGCCTTCTCCATGTCTGGGACAGCACCTCAGGCCACAAGTTCCTTGTGGACACAGGGGTGGAGATTAGCATCAAACCCACTATGGCGCTCGAGACACTCACAAGAACCCCATGGTCCTTCCCTTTGGGCTGCCAATAATACCGCCATCCGAACCTTTGGAAAGATACGGATTCTGGTAGGTTTCAGCGATAGCACATTTCAATAGTCCTTTACACTTGCTTTGATGGACAAATCCCTGCTCAGTGCGGATTTCCTCTGGGCGCATTCCCTACTCGTCGACCTTTCCACATGGTGCTCCTTGGCAAGTCCAACGAACCCATCCGCTAGTGTCTGTGAAGGCCAAATACAGCCCAGTACAGCCACCTTCTCACCACAATATCATACTAACTAACCATTGTTGTTAGTTGGGTGCTGTTCATTTAAACCAGTGGTTTTCAAACTGCCCCCCCACCCAAACTCACATACCACTTTAAGTAATCCCTATCCCATTGGTGCTCTGTGATTGGTAAGGAATTCCTTAAGATGGGATGTGGGTGGGAAGGGAAGGTTGAGAACATTACTGAATTATTTTGCTTGAGAAAAATTGTCATTGGCCCATTTCCTTTGGCGATATGAAACTGTGCACATCACGAGTCAATTTGAAATGATTAAAACAATGGTTTTCAAACTTTTTATTTTCACCCACATACCACCTTAAGCCATCTCTTACTAATCACAGAGCACCGATGGCATAGGGATTATTTAAGGTGGAATGTGAGTTTAGGTGGGAAGTTTGCAAAACCATTGATTTAAATAAAATATATTTAGTTAGTTGTTCTACATTTGTTACTAATAAGCACCAATGTAGAGCAAACCATGGATGATGTGCTTGGGGTCTTGCTGCTTAGATAGTAGGAAGGTGTTATCGAGCATAATGGAGGAGAGAACTAGAATATCTACATAGTCCAGTAGCTTTGACAAACATGTTGGTGACCTGGAAAGGTATAAGAGATAAGACCCATATGTTCGGTATTGAGAATCTGTGGAGATTTTCCCTAGGGCAAAGGACATAAGTTAGGGGCTAAGCCAGGGTGCAGATTAAAAGCAGCATAGTTGGGCATACAAAGGAGGAACAAATGGGGGAAGGAGCAGAGACGAATGAAACTCTCGAGTGTTTTATTTAGCACCACAAATCCTATGAAGATATCGGAAGAATTTTGAAGTAATATTTTAATCCAGAGACCTTGGAGATCTTCACGTTACAATTCACTATGTGCCGCCATCCACCAGATGAGCAGGGCACCAGGTTAAAGGCCAAAAGGCACAACTAGATATTTCAATTGAGCACTGCGGTGTATGATCTGGCTAATGATTCCAGAACACTGGACCTGGTGTTTGAGGGGAATGTGCGGGGAGGTATGCCTATGGATGGGGGATTGAAACAAATAGGATTTGTATGTATCTAAATGGACGCTTTCCTCAGAATTTGGCTCTTGGAGCTTGCATCTTGCCTGCCTGTCAAGATTGAAATGACAGTGTGGGCTTCTTCGTGGCCAGCCCGCGCACGTGTTGCAGGCGTGTTTCGCAGAAGATCAATCGGTTACATGACTGCCAGAGACAAGACTTGTAAGACTGCAAATCCTGATCCTGTCACACAGCCAAAATTAATTCTCTCCTTTCCTTTATCGTATCCTATTAAACCCTTTTTTCTGTTGGACTCCCCTCCTCCATCTCCCATTCTTCCCCCTTTCTCTTTCACTCTTTATTGAGATGCATGTCTGTTTTTTACTGATACCTGGAAGAAGGGCTCAGGCCTAATAGGTCAGTATTATATCTTAACCTCCTGTGGATGCTGTGAGTTTCTCCAGTGTTTATTGCAGTGGTTCTCAGCCTTTTTCTTTCCACTCACATACCACTTCAAATATTCCCTATGCCATCGGTGCTCTGTGATTAGTAGGGACTCGCTTAAGGTGGTATGTGGGTGGAAAGAAAAAGTTTGACAACCACTGTTTTAATCATACCTCATTGACTCGTCATGTGCACTGTTTCAGAACTCCAAAGGAAATAGGCCAATGACAGTTTTTCTCAAGCAAAATATTTGGATCTCAAGCAGTGATTCTCAACCTTCCCTTCCAATTCACATACCACCCTTACTAATCACAGAGCACCAATGGCATAGGGATTATTTAAAGTGGTATGTGAATGAGAAGAAAAAGGTTGAGAACCACTGGTTTACCGTGTGTATTTACAATAATCACAGCATCTGCAGACTTTCATGTTTCACCGAAATTTCTTCTCAGTGAGATGCTGGACAGTAGGTGCCCAGATGAAAATATCTGTGAGAGGCCACCATGAAGTATAAAGAAAAAAAATTATACAGCACCACATTAAAGGGGCAGCTAAATAGAAGGGGATGGCATAACCTGGAGTGATGAGCAGCCTGCAATATGCAGTTTGAATGCAGGCCAAAGTGTCGACAGAGGCTTGCTTATTCTGAGCTATGGGAGTCCGAAGTGATGGATGGTTCAGGAGAGGTCTCTGCAGTGTGTTTAGGCAAGACAATCAGCCGGCTGACTGGAGGACCAGCAAAACCACCATCTCCTCACCCAATCCGATGGGAGGGGTGGAATAAATGGGAGGTGGTGGTGAGCTGGACTCAGATTTTACGGTATGGTGCTGCTACAGTGGGAGAAAGCCACAGGATTGGGAATAGGATGCTGAGTTCACACCTACACTTCAACATCATTCAATAAGCTCAGCAGTACAGCTGACTAGCACCACATCCACAACCATGCACTCACTTCCACTGAAGCACGACAGCAACAGTTTGTAGCATGGGAGTTGAGGAGCAGGGTGCAATAGTTCTCACTGAGGAGGTGGGACTCAGAAAGTCTGAGGGTCTAAAGATCGATGTCCCCTGCACCTGATGGAATGTGTCCCAGCCTACTGAAAGAAATAGCAGAAGTTATAGTCGAGGCTTGAGTGATAATTTTCCAAAATTCCCTGGCCAGGTCCCGGTAGATGGTGAATATCACACCACTATTCAAAAATGGATGTAGGGAAAAGGCAGGGAACTTAGAGGCCAGTTAGTTTAACATCTGTAGTTGGGAAAATGCTTGAAGCCATCAATCACTAAAGAAGAAATTGCGAGGCATCTGGAGCGAAATGGATCCATCAGCTTGGATTCAGCCAATGTAGGTCCTGTTTGACAAATTTACGAGAGTTCTTTGAAGATATAATGAACGTGGTCAAAAGATGGACGTTGGTTACCTGGATTTCCAGACGGTGTTCAATAAGGTGCCGCATAAAAAATTTATACACAAGATAAGGATGCATAGAGTTTGATGTATTATGATGTAGAGAGGATTGGTTAATCAATAGAAAGCAGAGAGTTGGGGTACAGAGGTGTTTATCTGGTTGGCGATCAGTGGTGAGCGGGGTGCCGCAGAGGTCAGTGCTGGGCCTGCAAGTGCTCACGATGTACATAAACTATCTGGAAGAGGGGACTGAGTTGTAGTTGCCCTCCAAACCAAACACCATACCGACTTGGAAATATTTTACTGTTCCTTCACCGTCACTGGTTAAATTCCCAGAACTCACCCACACCCCCCTCCACCACAGCATTGTGGGTACACTCACAATTTAAGCAGTTCCCAAGGTTCATGAAGGGATCTCGCCTTTTCAAGGATAGTAAGGGATGGACAATTAAATGCTGGCTCACCCTGTGAAGCTTGCATCCCTTGAATAAATGAAAAGTAAAAGATTAAAGAGCTAATGATCCCAAACTTGATGCCATCTCAGGCTTTGACTTATTGATGTTGACTCAAAACATTGGAGCCAAGATGGAGGCTGAGAATTTGATGCACTGGGAATCATGTGAAGAGGGAAGCCCAAAGATGTTGACTTTCCAGCTTTAAAAGGGTTCAGCAGAGAAGAAGGGAGATCAAGGACCCACAGGGAGGTGGGTCAAATGAGAGTTGTGTTGGTGGACAGAGTGTGCATGGCGGCAGGAAAATGTAAAGCTTTATTAAAGTTCTAAGTTGAAATATAATTGGATTGCTGATACTTGTATTTTGAAAGAAATTATATATTTGTAGTTGTAGATAATGTGTATGTGGTTCCATGATAAGAGTTGGGTATAATATTGAAAAATTAATATTATTTTCATTAAAATGCATTCATTATCATTACATTGCAACCTGCTGGAGGTCTATATATTGGAAATCAAACTATAAAATTGTTAAAGTTAATGCATTAAAAACACACAGAAATGCTGGAGGAACTCAGCCGGTCTTGCAGAGTCCATAGGAGGTAAAAATAATATATTGCCGATGTATCAAACCTGAGCCCTTCCTCAAGGTGTAAGCAAACAAAGCCTGACAGGCAGGCGTGTGAATCAAAGGCTGGCAGGGGGAGGAGTTCGGAACCTCAAACCAAAGGTGTTATGATAAGAGAAAAGGCGAGAATTGATTTGGCTGTGAAAGAAGATGGGAAAAAGAGAGAGAGGAACTAGTGGAAAGGAGACAGGGTGACAAAGATGGAGGAAGGGGGAGGTGTTTACAGAAACTGGAGATGTTAATGGCATCCAGTGAGAGGATGCCCAGACCATATATAACCATATAACCGTTTACGATATGGAAACAGGCCACATCGGCCTTTCAAGTCCACACCGGTTCACTAGAACAACTCCACTAGCTCAACCCTCCCACTCTCCGCCCATAACCCTCCAACCCCCATGTATAAAGTTCACCAGACTTGGTGCTTGAAAGGTAAATGTTTACCGCTCAGGAAGATTCTTGTAGGGTTTGCAGAGAGACAAAAGATGAAGTTTTGTTAATTGTGTTGTCGATGAGGGGGACAGGAAATAAATGGATTCATATTTATCCAAATTTAGTGTTTGTGAACATGTATGTGCGTATTTATTTTCTTATGTTTATATTGGAAAATAGTTAATTGGAGGAATAAATTAAAATAGGTGGCAAGGTATTGTAGATGGGAATATGATACTTTTTCTTAAAGGGAAAACAGAATTGTGATAACTGTGATCGAAGCTTTAAGAATTATGTTGGCTAGTTTGACTGCTCATACATTGTTGGATCAGCTACTATTGCTGGTTGAATATTGTCCGCCTTCAATTTAGGATATTCGTTCGGAAGTTCTCTACCTGTTACTGACCTTAATGAATACCATAATGAAGCTGGAGAAACTACAATGCCAAAACACTGCTCATGGGTGATTTTCATAGAATGGGCCTTGTGTGCATACTGCCAGCTACTTGTCTGGAATAATGTGAGTTGTGCTAATGGGACTGACTGAAAAATAATTAGCAGAAAAAAAATAGAGTGGAACTATTATAATTTAGGACAGACAGAAATTTCGTTGAGGTGAAATGTAGCTAACAGCATTCTTGCCAAGCATCTGTGTGGAATCTGGATAATCATTTTTGAGAGAAAGGTTTTAAAAATTTGTCCATTTCAGAGTAAAAATGTCAATCAACAACAAAATTGTTCAAATTGATTAAAATACATTATGATTAATTTAAAAAAAAAACTTCACCATGGCCTAGAAATGCAGAACTAGGTTTGCATGAGAAAATACAGAAAGAAAGCTTTAGCATTTGCCAGGAAAAGGTGTAGATATGCTAAATTTATTGCTTTCAGCTACAAATTGATGCAATCACATGGCAATACTATAGGTTCAAATTTACTTGGGCATTGGATAAATCATTCTGTTCTCCTGGTAGATTATTCATTGTTCCAGCAACTCGTGCAGAAAATGCGCTCTTAAACACGATTATTAAAATTGTTTTCATCAATATTGCTTATTACTTATAATGATAGTTAAAAATATGTATCTAATCTGCTTTAATTGTGGTTGATGTATCAGGGTGGGTTTTAAATTGTCTTTTATGTTGGGTATGAAATGAATAGATTTTTTTGTAAATATTGAATTCCCGTTTGTTATTTGGCCATGAAAGCTAGATTGTAGCTAGCTACTACAAGCTATAGCTCTGCGGAGCCTATAGCTCAGCAAAGGTTTTAGCTGTATGCAGGTAGCTCAGAAAGAAGATGCTGTTCCCAGAAAGAATGACACGAACCCAGTCGAGTGTAGTTAACACTGAGCTTTATTGGGCTAACAGCCCTGCTCTTATTCTCCAGCTGAGGGGCGTGGTCAAAACCCTCTCACCACTGATTGGTGTATTTGCGATCTGCTTTCCTCGCTAGGCCAGTTAGGCTCCTTTAGGTGTGGCCAATTGGAGGGCAGCACCACGGGCCTCATGCAGCCTGCTGGATCGTCGCGTTCATCCTTCATTTTGTGAGGCGCCCCGAGGGGGCTGCGAGGGGCCGCCATACGATTTCACATTACGAACCATGCCGAAAATGAGACTTTAGTGGGGATTTGGGAAGTACTTGCTGAAGAAACAAGAGATCAAGTCTTTATTGACAGTCTATAGATCCTGCTGCACTTGGGACTGAAATACTGCGTGGGAAATAATGAGTGTGATAGTTCCATCAGAGAAAGTTTTACCTTTTACTTAGTGAGCCAACCCATTTGAAGCCCACTTGCCGTGCAAAGCATTGCTTTCAAAGCCCCAGAGGCTGACCATTGGATGGAAGCAGGAATTGAGTCTCAAACAGAATGTCGTAGTTCTGAAAACAGCATCACTTTCAGATGAGCTGCAGATACAAGCGAATGTGTGGGAGGAAGATTCTAATCAATGTAATTTCTCGTGCTGTTCAGTTAAATTAACTGAAATTTTCTGAAAGCAAGCTCATGACAAAGTTGACAGAAAAAGTGACTATTTTCTTCAGGTGAGCCTGCATATCTGTATGGTGATTTAGAATGGTCAATATCTTCCTAATCTGCAACACACATTGTGACCATAAGGTTCTACTGCTTCAGGCCTCAAGTACAGATGTGGGGTGGAAAATCATAACTATTACAAGTAATTGGACAGGTACGTGGCCCCTGTACAAAACCGCTCATGTTTTATGAATGGCCATTAATTTAAAAAAAAGGTAAATAAGAGAACAAAAATGTGAAGTTGTTCAGGAATATTTCGTGAAAAGTCTGAGCCGTGATGTGAGCCTGGTGGAATTTGCAAAAATCAGGTGGCATGTGATCAAGGCAGAATTTGTAAAAACTGGCACAAATTTTACAATCACTATATTGGTGCAGTCAATATAGGAGTCCTTAGAACTTTGACAGGGTCATTTAGAATATTGTGTGCAGTTTTGGGCATCTAACTACAGGAAGGATATCAATAAGGTTGAAAGTGTGCAGAGAAGATTTACCTGGATGTTGCCAAGCCTTCACGAGTTGAGTTACAAAGATTAGACAGGTTAGGACTTTATTCCTTGAAACGTAGAAAAATGAGGGGAGATTTGATCAAGGTTTACAAGATTATGAGAGGTATAGACAACATGGACGCGAGTAGGCTTTTTCCACTTGGATTAGGGGAGTTAAAATACGAGAGGTCTTAATTTTAAGATGAAACGTGAGAGATTTGGGGGAATGAGGGGAAAATTCTTCACTTAGCGAGTGCTAAGAGTACGGAGCGAGCTGCCATCTGATGTGGTGAATGTGGGCTCGATCTTGAGTTTTAAGAATAGATTGGATAGATACATGGATGGGAGCAGTCTGAAGGGTTGTGGAATGGGAGCAGGTTAGTGGGACTAACAAAATTATGGTCGGCACATACTGGAAGGGCTGAATGGCCTGTTTTCTGTGTTGTAGCATTCTATGTTTCTGTGATAAGCTGTCAGTGGGCCACCAGGGTAGTTAGTGCAAGTGTGCTAACTCAAGATCCCCCATCTGTGAATAGTCATCACTGTTGGATGTTCAGCCTTGCAGGCTATACCATGAGGAGTTAGAGGAGATTTGGTATGTCACCAACGACTCTCCAAAAACCGGTGTAGCGTGCAGAACTTTCTGACTGGATGTATCACTGTCTGGTATGGAGGTGCCAATGCACAGAACAGGGAAAAAAAAACTCCAGAGAATTGTTAACTGAACCAGTGATATAATATTGCACCAGTCTTCACTTCATCGAGGGCATCTATAAGAGGCGGTGACTTAGGAAAGCAGCCTCTATCCCCAAGGACCCCCACCACCACCACCCTGGCCATGCTCTTTCTCACTGCTACCATCAGGAAGGAGATACAGGAGCCTGAGGACAAGTACCCAGAGGCACAAGGACAGCCTCTACCCCTCTGCCATCAGATTTCTGAATGGACAATGAACCATCACCTCACGTTCTCTTTTTTTTTTGTTGCACTATTTATTCATTTATTTTGAAATGTGATTTATCACAATAGTTGCACTGTAATGCCATTACAACAAATTTCATGACATGATTCAGCCAGCTCTTGAGGCCATTTAGGAACATTGAGCCAAGGGAGAGGTGGTGGCAAACAAAACTCGTGATCTGGCAAAATTGTGAGAGGGAATGAGCAAAATAGATGAGGAACATTAACGAGCTAAGGTGAATCCTTATGGCATTTTGAATGATGGCTGAGAAGAAGCCATTGTTTGCATGCTTGTCATATTAGAGGCCCAGAAAGGATAATAGAAGTGAGAATACACCACTTTGATGAAGGGTGCAGTCCTAAATAAGTGTCGGTAATATATTTTTACCTCCCATGGATGCTGCGAGACCTGCTGAGTTCCTCCAGCATTTCTGTGTTTTTACAGTGCATGCAGACTTTGGCGTTTCACACCACAGATAAAGCCGCCTTTTGTGAATTTAACCACAGCACTCTCACTGCTGCAGGCCGAATGGATGTGGTGGAAGGTCAAGTAGAGCTGGGTCTGAGGCAAGCAGCAGCAGCAGCTGGAGCAGGACCCTAAATGGTGATGCTTTCACTTTCTGCGTTAACCAGATGTACAGCTGTAGATGTCAGTACTGAGGTGCGAAGTTGGGAGGAGACGATGAACAGAAGTACGGGACACCAGTCTGAAATTGTCTCCAGCCGCCAGAGGGGAACCATGAATGAAGAGGGTCTTTCGACCCAGCAGGTGAGTGTCTCGTTATCTCTCATAGATGCTGAAACATAGATTCTAATACAAACAAAGGCCTGCAGTAACGCAAAACAAATACAGAACCAAATGTTTCAGGCTGAACCCTTCACAAGGTATGAGCAAAAACCAGGTAGACACCGGAATAACATGATGGGGAGGTGGGGTGGGGGGGTGCGGGATCCTCCTTAAATCGTCAGGTTGGCGATTTAATGGGTAGATCCCTCTGCGATTTCAAAGGAGCTTCCAGTACCTTTGCCCCTGTCATCACACCCAAGTTCCAGGAGGGCCACCCAATTTGAAAGGGGCTACTATTTTTCTCCTGTAACCTCTGTAGCTGCACGGCCTCCTGCTCGTTCCAGCAGTGAACTCTGGTTCCGAACCTCCAGTTCACTTGTCAACGCCCAAGGTCTTCTGGGAGCACTGCTTGTCATCAGCACACTCACGAGTCCTGGTCCCAGTATTTGGTTCTCATGAGCCTATCTCCAATAGCCTAATGTGAGTCTTTTGGCCTCTGATCCCTTCGCTGGTCCTCCCCTGGCACCGTCCGCTCCCAGGCTTATCCTTCTTGGCAGGGGAGGTGGGTGCCCTCCCGCCCTGACGCCTGTGTCAGTCTGCTGATCCCCTCGAGGTCTGCCATCAAGCACGGCCACCATTTTGGGCACAACCACTCGGTGGGTTCGCTGTCATTAAAAGCAATACTACTGGTCCCTTCAGGCTGTTCAAAGCCTGTATAAGACTGTTGGCACAATGAGCAGTCAGTAGGACTCCATAGAGGTGCACTGTGTCTCTGTTCCCCCCCACTCTCTGGGGTCCACACCAGAGGCAGTGCCCCCATTACAGCAGCTGCAGCCATGCTGTCTTTTGTTCTGCAGTCTGATCTGCTGATTATTTCCAGCATTTTTAATTTCAGATTTCTGGCATCTGCAGTTTTGTGCCATTGCACTTATGTTAACAGCAAGTGATTGTTTAGACGCACCACCGGTAAAAAAAACAATGGGGAACAGCCCTGGAAATAAGAGAATGAAAAGGCCAACCTCAATTTTCTCATTTTACGAAATCTTGGAATGCACGCTGAGCATCCATTTCCCTTTGCAATGTGACTGTCTATTGCATAGGAAATAGATAAGTCTGCCATTCTCATTTGTTCTTTCGAAACAACTGAAGGGCAGCGTTTGAAAATTATTGGTGCCTTGGTGCATCAGGGCACGTACTTCTCTGCTTTATAACTCCGAAATCCTCAGGATATTTTGGGTAAACAATATTATCAGAGAACTGGTCTTTTTTTTTTGAAACAGAGAACTGGTCTTTTTTTTTTTGAAACAGCAAATCACTTGTGACAGTGTTTAAGTAACAACCAAACCATGAGGGAAGGCTTTTAAAGCATGAAGTAATGTTTAATTCTCACCAAGTTTCAACCTGTTCGGCTCTGAAATAATTGAGGGTTTCTGATTGTTTCAGATATCCTCAGCGATTCAAAGTTTTTCAGAAGCAAACTGACATCGCTTCCAGGTCCAAAGAAATTTGG
This sequence comes from Narcine bancroftii, assembly GCF_036971445.1. Classification (NCBI taxonomy): domain Eukaryota; kingdom Metazoa; phylum Chordata; class Chondrichthyes; order Torpediniformes; family Narcinidae; genus Narcine; species Narcine bancroftii. Next base: position 227,267,903 of record NC_091471.1, read on the forward strand.
ATAATTGAGGAGTTTGGATAATCCGATTTTGAATTATCTAAGTTACACTGTAATAGGACTAGTATGTTCCATTCCTTTCAGCTGTCGTACATGGTGCTGAATTTGTGATCCCTTCATTGGTGTTTTGTTCTGTTGTGGAAAGTGAATGTCATTGGCAAGGACAATGAATGGTGGGCATTGCCAATTACTCTTGAGAAGGTGGTGGGGTCATGTCATCCCCTTTTGAAAAGTTGTGACCGTTGTGGTGAAGGGACTCTCGAGAGTGTTGGGAGAGTTACCATCCAGTCATAATAAAGTAAGAGCCACATAGTTATTTGCCACATGGTGGGTGACGGAGGTGGATATGTGACCAAGCTCTGAAGGATCTTGGTAAAGTTGGAGAGCTTAGGAGCTGCTATGAATGGAGTTGCCACATTGTCCATTGTAAATGCTACAAACTGCAGCTATGATCTTGATGGAGAGGCACAATGGTGAAAAAGATGCCTGTCCATTCAGGGTCCATTAAAGTATAAACCAGAGCGGCAAGAAATACAACATCTGCAATTTTTACTTTATAAAAAAAATCAGGCTGCTTCATTTATTGAAGTGTTGTTTGAGCTGCAGTTACCCATTATGTTTCTGTGGATAGTGAAGGGGCTATGGGGAAACCCCTTCATTGGCAGGAGTAACAAGCCCTGAGACCTTTCATTCAGGGGATGTGTGGCAGCAGCAGTGCTCTGCCTACAGGAGAATGCCACTGCTACCCTATGGTGGTTTGCAGGTTCTGGGCCAGGTAGACATTTGTTCAATGTCTGAGATGTTAGCTTGGGGGAGATAACAGCAAATGAATCCTTGCATCAGATGAATAGATTTCATTGAGCGATTATGAGCAAATAATTCAAGGAGCACTGAATCTTTTACGTGAACGGGCAGCATTTGAACAGCTCATACCCTAATCATTTTTTTTTTGTATTTTAAAATTTAGCCTGGTAACAGGCCCCTTTTGGCCCATTTCCTGTCCTACCCAATTACACTTGATTAACCCACTGGCGTCACTAGCAGGGGTGCAGATTGCACCGGGTGACATCACAATGACTGTCCATAAAATGTGCAGTGTTACAGCAGAAATGTATTATTTTTTATAAAAAATCCCTGTAGTTAGTTATAACAAAAAAAAAACATTTTTTCAGTTTTCAGAGAGAGATTTGTTATTCCTTTTTAATCAGCCACTTCAGTGCGTTGCTGACAAAACATGCTCCTTCAAGGTTCTCCAGATGATAACCTCTTTCTTTCAGGTCACCACAGAGTTCCTTTCTATTTCTCTTATTCCAAGTGAAACATTAGACAGCCAGTTCTCTCCTCTCGCAAGAACCACAAGGGCTTTGACCAGGCTGTCTTACAAAATAGGCTTTCTATAGGCTTGCCAGCTTGTCCTGTTCGAGTTCCAGCTGCTTGTAACACTGTACAAGTGATCTCTGTGTCTCTCTCACTCTCTCTCTAAGAGAAAGTCTGTTTGACTTTCAAGCAAAACCACATGACCATTTTAGAACAGCAAGCTCTCTTCCAGTCAGAAAGTGGCTCTGACATGCTCTTTCATCTGTTGCCTTTTGTAAATAACAATCCATTAGTGAAGTCTCTTGAGCACTCTTCAAAACTCTTGCAAAGGCTGAGGCCCCAATATGTCCAGCATAGGCAGAGCTCCAGTATTTCAAATAAGATCTGTTTTAAAGTGTTTGTATGTGACCTACTCTAACAAACCTTTCCCAATTAATCTCCCAAAACATCTATATACTTTGTCACAGCTGGAGGAACTCTGCAGATCAGGCAGCACCCATGGTAACTAATGTACAGTCACCCTTTCATGCTGAATAAAAGGGTGGGTTGGATTGGGCAGTGGAGATAGAGGAGCGCAGGCTGGCAGGTGAGAGAGGGAAGAAAAGAAAGGAGCAAAGAGGGTCTGGAGGTGAGATGGAAGCTGGAAGAGGGGAGCTTAAACCAGACGGACATAGGCAGATGAGGGGAGGGGGTATGTGGGAGGTGAGCAAAGGGACAAGCAAACTAGATGGCCAGGTAATTGTGGATAGAAGAACGCTGAGAATGTGGGTGCCAAAAACTGGAAAATTCATTGTTCCTACCATTGGGTTGTAATCTACCGTGGAGAATGAGTTGTTCTTCTTTCAAAGCGTGTTTCATCTGCCTGAAGTGAAGAGAAGGCTGGAGACAGAGTTGTCACTGTCAGAAGGGGAAAAAGAGTTGAAATATTATGAAACCAGAATGATGGTGTGGCAGATTAAGTGCGTAAGCAACACAAAACAGTCACTTAGTCCTTGTAGGGAGAACTTTGATGGAGTGGGGGTTTCAGGAGTCAATATGATCAATATTTTAGTTGTTGGCTGCTCAGTTTCCAGGCAAGCACTGGACAGCTGGCAGTTGAAAAGGACCCTTTAGTCTTGTCTCCGTTGATGACCTCCACCATGGTATTGTTAATTTATTCTTGCGTGGTGCCAAATGCACTCGTCTTTTGCTGGAATATTGGAGTGGTACTTGGCTCCACTTAAGCCACTGTTATTAACTGTGGAGTGGGAAGTAATGGCTGTGGAAAGCACCGACATATGAAGGACACAAACACTCATTCAATTTGAATATATTGTGCTGTACCATATCAAAGTGGACCTGGGTCTACATGTAATTGCTTGGTGCGCCCAACTAAGTTCTTACCTGCTGGTGTCTTCCTGGAGAACATCTCTTCTCTCCAGCTGCAGGTAAGCTTACAACGACTGCAAGGCATTACACAGGTATTTTGTAACCTTGGCCCTTTATAAATTATCCCTCAACATTAATACATATTTATTTTTACATTATATTTTGATGTATGCAGTAAAACCACTGGTATCCAGAATTCAAGTAACTGGCAATCTCAAGCAACAGGCAAAATAATGGAGGAAAATAAATTTTAAGGTATTAAAATAAATAAGAATAAAATAGTAGGTAAAAATATACGGGTTTAAGATTGTAAAAGTAAATGTCCTCTGACGTAACCATTGCTTCTCTCTTTGGTGAAGATGGGAGCAAATATTCAGCAAATGGTGGGCCTTGGTCGTGCTTTGCACGTTACAGCTGTTTGAATAAAGTTCACGGCACAAGGCTTAAGAGCAGAAGTAGTCTAATCTGCCTGTCAGGTCTGCTCTACCATTTAATCATGAACCGATCCTTATCACTCAGCCCCATTCCCTGGATTTCTCCCCATAACCCTAGATAGCCTGTCTAATCAAAAACCTGTCAATTTCTGCCTTAAATATACCCAATTACCTCCCTTCCACTGCTGACTGCAGTAACAAGTTCCGCAGACTCATGACCCTCTGGGTATAGAAATTTCTCCCTATTTCCGTTTTAAATTGACGCCCTTTTGTCCTGAAATTGTGGCCTCCTGTTCAAAACTCCCCCACTGTGGGAAACAGCATTGTCACATCTACTCTGTCCAGGCCTTTCAGCATTCATAATGTGTCCATGAGGTCCCCCCCTCATCTTTCTGTGCTCCAATGAGTACAGTACAAGAGCCGACAATTTTTCCTCATTTGCTAACCCTTTCATTCCTGGTATCATTCGGTAAATCTTCCCTGAGCCCTCTCCAATGCTAGCACACCCTTCTCAAATAAGGTGCCAAAAACTGTCCATGTGAGATCTCACCAGTGGCTTTTAGAGTCTCTTCAATATATCCCAGCTCTTGTATACTAATCCTCTCAAAACGAATGTCAACATTACATTCACTTTCTTCAATGCCGACTCAACCTTGAGGTTAACCTTCAGAGTATCCTGCACGAGGACTCCCAAATCCCTTTGCACCTCCAAATTTTGAATTTTCTTCCCATCTAAATAACAGTCCATGCATCTATTCCTTCTACCAAAGTGTATGAATAACACTTCCCAACATTGGATTTCATCTGCCATCTCTTTGCCCATTTCCCTAATCTATCCCGGACTCTCTGCAGCCTTTCCGTGTCCTGAGCCTGCCCTACCATCTATTTTGATAGCATCCACAAAGCTATCTATTCCATATCCTAATAATTTATATACAATGCAAAAAGAAGCGGCCACGACACTGACACCGCCAAACACTCAGTAATAGGCAACTAACCCAAACAGGTTCACCTTATTCCCACTCTCTGTTTCCTCCCCATTATCCAATGCTCCACCCATGATGGTATCCTTCCTGGAATTCCATGAGCTCTCATTTTGTTAAGCAGCCTCGTATGTGGAACTTGGTCAAAGGCCTTTTGAAAGTCCAAGTTCACAACAACCACTGCTTCTCTCCTGACTATCCTGTTTGTTGGTCAGGCATGATTTTCCTTTAAGGATACCATGCTGACTTGGATCTATCTTGTGATTCATTAGGTCCTCTGCAACCTCCTCTTTAACAAGTGATTCCAATGTTTTCCCAACCACCGAAGTCAGACCAACAGGTCTATAGTTTCCTTCCTGCTGCCTCCTTCCCTTATTAAAAAGCGGAGTGACATTCGCAATCCTCCACTCCACCGGGACCATGCAGAATGGATTGATTCCTGGAAGATCATTACATCCACAATCGCTACAACTATCTCCTGCAGAACCCAAGGGTGCATTCCATCTGATCCAGGAAATGTATCTACCATTATACCATTATCTTCCCAAGTATCTTCTCTCTTCTGATCTTGACAGCACTCACTTCACTTCCCAGAGGCCCTTGAGAGTCTGGTAAAGGTACTAATGGCTTATACCCATGAAGTATTCCATGAATCCAATTACAATCTCTTCAGTATCATTTTCTAATGGTCTTTATATACTTTAAAATCTGTTCGGTCCTATTTGATATTATTTGTTAACCTTTTGTAATTTCTCTTTTCCTTCCTAATCACCTTCTTAGTTGCCTTCTCTAAGTATTTATAAGTTTCCCAGTCCCCGATCTTCCCACTAAATTTTGCTTCCTTGTCTGCCCTCTCGTTTGCTTTGACTTTGGCTTTAACGTCCATCGTCAGCCTCATTTTTCCATTCAGACTTTTTCGTTTTGGTGTGGCCCTCTCCTGATTTCCTGCAGAAACTCCATCCTTTGCTGATCTGCTGTCTTCCCCATTAGTGTGTGTTTTTCCAGTTGATGTTGGCCTGACCCTCTCTCATGGGACTGTAGTTTCCTTCACTCCATTAAAATACCGACGCATTGGACTTAGTATTTCCTTTACAAATTTCAATGTCAGCTCAATCATACTGTGATCACGGCCTCCTGAGGGTCCCTTTACCTTAAGCTCTCTAATCACCTCTAGTTCATTACACACCACCCAATCCTGAACAGCCCATTCCCTGGTGGGCTCATCGACAAGCTGCTTGAAAAACCCATCCTGTAGACACTCCACAAACTCACCCTCCTGGGATCTCGCACCGCCCTGACTTTCCTGAACCACTTTCACGTTAAAATTCCTCATGATTATTATAACACTGTCCTTCTGGCATGCCTTTTTTAAAATTTCCTGTTGTATTTTGCGTTCCACCTTCCCGCTGCTGTTTGGAGGCCTGTATATAACTCAACCCTTAAGGATTCTATCTCTTTTGATCCTATGTCTCTTCTTTCCAATGATTTGGGATTTTTACCAGCAAAGCCACGCCACCCCATCTGTCTACGTGCCTATCCCTCCAATACACCATATCCTTGGACGTTCAGCTCACAATGATACCTACCCTTTAGCCATCCTATTCAAGGAACAAAAGGATTCAGAAGGTAGGAACAGATGAGGCCAGGTTTTAGATATCATTTTTTTTCCTCTAGTCTTAAACAGTGGGAATGATAACCAAGGCAGGGGAATGCTCCTCTTGGAGAATGTGGATTGTCAGAGAAGCGAGCAGTATCCCCGACGACTTCATCTGCAAGCAGTGCATCCAGCTGCAGCTCCTGACAAGCTGAGTTAAGGAATTGGATCATTTGGGTGGCAGAGGGGTGATAGGAGTTACAAGGACACTATCACACCCAGGAGGTAGGAGGAGGGTGATGGGTGACAGTCAGGAGAGGGAAAGGCAACAGGCAGGCAGTACAGGGAACCCCTGTGGCCATTCCCCTCAACAACAAGCATACCATTTTGGATACCGTTGGGGGGGGTGGGGGAAATGACCTAACAGGGACAAATCATGGTGATCAGGTCTCTGGCACGGGGTCTGATCCTGTGGCTAAGAAGGGAAGGGATGAGAAGAGGTGAGCTGCAGTGACAGGGGATTCCATAGTTGGTTGGGGCAGATAAGAGGTTCTGTGGAAAAGATCAAGTACCAATGACGTGGGTAGAAAGTGAAGTGGGCCCTGCAAGGAGAGTTCAGGGAGTTAGGCACGAGGGTTGTGACCTCAGGATTGCTACCCATGCCATGAGCTAGTGAGTTTAGAAATGCAGCTTAACATGTGACTAAAGACATGGTGCAGGAGGGAGGGCTTCAAGTTTCTGGATCATTGGATGGTGGGACCTGTTCCAACAGGACAAGACAGATTGCATCTGAACTGGAGGGGGACTAATATCCTTGCAAGAAGGTTTGCTAGTGCTGCTCTGGTAGGTTTAACTAGATTTGCAGGAGGATGGGAACCAGAGTGTCAGAGCAGATAGAGGAATGGAGGAGGGAAAAGATGACGTAAAAATTGCATGCACCATTAGGAATCAATGGGTTGTAGGTGGTGGAAATATTCTCGGGTGCATCTTTTTCAACGCAAGAAGTATTTGAAGGAAAGGCAGACAAGCTTAGAGCGTTTCCACGTGGAGTTATGGCATTGTGGACATGAGTGAAACTTGGCTGCAGGAGGGGCAGGACTGGCAGCTCAATGTTCTGGGCTTCCATTGGTTTATTCGCAGTAGAAAGGGGAAGGAGTGGCATTGCTCGTCAGGGAAAATATCACAGTGGTGCTCAGGCAGGACAGACCAGAGGGCTTGTCTACTGATGCTATATGGGTGGATCTAAGGAATGGGAAAGGTATGACCACACTCATGGATATGTATTATGGACTGTCCGGTAGTCAACGAGAATTAGAGGAGCTAATCTGTAGAGCATCGCAGTCGCATACTTATCTTCATCGGGAGCGGTGCCAGCCACTGCTGATGACGTAAGCGATGTGCGGGTTAATAGCATGCATGCGTGGGTATGTTGAGTGTACAGTGTAGCATTTTGTCTTTTACACTTAATGCTGGTGATAAATCTCCGATGCAGGAGGAGGAGACTGAGAGTGTCAGGATCAGCCATGTGGCAGTAATCCAATGAGAAAGGTCAGAGGGGTTTAGCTGGGAGGTGTTCGGGGCTTTGAAGAATGCAGTGTTGTGTCTTGTGAAAAAATAAAAGAAAGTCGACTTCATGAAAGAAACAAATGAATGTAATCTTTATTTGTTTGTAAGCTGTGGTAAATCAGTGTCATTACAATTGGTGACCCCGCGAATTCACAGGACCCTCTAATTCAAAATGATTAGTGTTGAGGTTAAGCCCCTTGGTGAATGCGGGCTCAATTTTAACATTTTGGAACAATTTGGACAGGTACATGAATGGGTGAGGAATGGAGGGCAATGGACTGGGTGCAGGTCAGTGGGACTAGGTACAGAGTAGAAGGGGCGAAGGGGCCTGTTTCTGTGCTGTAATGTTCTATGACTCATTAATGGCCACAGCATCATATCCTCCCATCTGTAACTGTACTGCGAGATCATCCACCTTGTTTCTCATGCTGTGTGCTCTGTGCCTCTGTCATCCCTCCATTTGCAATTTTGTCCCGTCACCAGTTTGTCATCTCCTTGCTGCACTTATCCTTGATTTATTTCTATTTCGCCCTTCATCAGCTCCGACACTCTGGTTTTCACCCCTCTGCAAAATTAGTTCAAACCTTCCTTAACAGCCACTTAGAAAGTTAAGTTCCTTCCCTCCAGCCAGTATATTGGTCCCCTTTGGGTTCAGGTGCATTCTATCCTTAATACACAAGCCATCCTTCCCCAAAAGGGATCCCGGTGATATAGGAATCTAATGTCCTGCCCCCTGCACCATTTTCTCCACCACGCATTTATCTTCCATTATCTTGCTATTTTTGCCCTCACTACCATGAGGCACAGGCAGTAATCCTGAGATGACTCTGCTGGAGGTCCTGCTTCTCATTGCCGTGTCCTTTCAAGACATCCATTCTGGCTTTCCGATGTCATTGGTGCCAACGTGTACCAAAGCTTCTGGCTTGGACCCGATCGGAGACATCCCTTACCCTGGGAGGCCACACACCATCCAGGCGCCTTAATCAGCCCCGCAGAATCTCTTTTCCATCCTCCTCACCACAGAATCGCCGATCACAACTGCACGCTACTTCACCTTCTGCGTGAGAGAGCCAAATTCCTCACTAATGACCTGGCCACCATAGGTGTTCTCTGTCGGGTCATCCAGGACGATAGACCAGTTGCCAAGGGAGACAGCCACAGAGGTGCTCTCTACTAACTCCCTTAAGATCCTGTCTATTATCTCTTCACTCTCCCTCATGAGCAGTAGGTCATCAAGCCACAGCTCCAGTCCCTTAACACGGTCCCTAAGGAGGTGCACCTGTTGCAGATGTAGGCATTGGGGAGGCTTGGAGTTTCCAAGGAACCCCACATCTGAAACTCAGCAGAGCACTAGCCCTGCAGTCATACTGCTTAGTCTATGAACAGTTTAATAAGTCATACACAATTCACTTACTCCCACCAATATAACCCTTGCCTCTTACCCGTTCTCACTAAAGCCTTACCATACTGACTCAGTCCACCCTAATGATGACCACACCACTCATGCCTCCTCACTTTTATAGGATACTCAGCTTCTTCCTCCAATCAGCTTCCTGCTGCTGCCTCGCGCAAGTTGAGTGTAATATCAATGGCGTGGCCCAGGATGAAGAGCTGGTCGATGCCATTTGCCATTGGTATGACTCTCTTAAAGTGTCTCCTTATCCCTGCTTAGTAAGAGTCATCCTGGTCAATGGGTTTATCTGTAAACTTGGGAGGGGAGGCGGTTAATTATCTACAAAGTGATTGTTTGTCTTTCAGGTGGCTCTGTGGAGGGGGAGGAACCTGCAGATGCAGGGGCATTTAAATGTTTTCAAAGAATGTGACAGAAAATAAAGTGAAATGCTTTAAGGTTTATATATTCATGCAAGTGATGTTTGTTCAGTGTATGTGTATGTACAGTGTGGCATTTTGTCTTTTACACTTAATGCTGGTGTATTAGTTAGGCATTGCAAGAATAAGTCTCAAACATCTGGAAAATACACTTATCCATCATCTACCAATCTCCGTAGGTGCCGGATAGCCGGGATTTTACTGTATATGGGATTAATTTGTGCTGTGCATTATGTGCCTATGTGCACCCTGGTCTGGAGAAATGCTGTTTCATCTGGTTGTATGCCTACAGTCAGATGGTAGTGAACTTAAGGTCAGAAACCAACTGGGCTTCAGAAGGATCTCCCAGTTTCCCATGCTGCTTTTCAGCAAAAAGTTCAGAATATGAAGAAAAACCCCTTTTCGACAGTGGAAAAAAGTAAACCCGAATAAGTTCCATATATATTCATGAAATGTGACCCCTCCCCCCTCCCTTTTTGGCCCAAGAATCGCATTTTCTTAATGACCTGAGTAAAAGTTGACCACCCCCACTATTTTTGGCCCCAACCATGCACCCCATCCAAGCTCCCGATGCCTCAATTGCAAACCCGTGTCTCAGTCGCAGGCCCACCAGCGATCCCAGCCCCGAACGTGAACCCTCACTTCGACTGCCTCCCCCCCACCCTGGCGCTCCTGATGGCCTGACTGTAGATCCTCAGCCTGCCCCCAACCCCACCCCCCACCCACTGGTGCTTCCGTACCCCATGTGCGGACTTACCACCCAGTCCCAGCCACCCGAGCTCCCGAACACCTTGAACGATGCAGGTGTTTACCGAGGTCAAAAGTAGTGTCTGTGTAAAAAGTCAACCCCCCCCCAAATTTGAAATGAAAAATTGGTTCAAGAACTCAACCATAAACCAAGTATATTCAGTATTTGACTTTTTTTTATTGTCCTTAATTATTAATGCATCTAATAACTTTAAAAAAAATACAGTATTAATTTTTGAATGGCCTGAATGTATTTGAACAGATTTTTCATGTATTTGACCATCAGATTTAAAAATATTAATGAAAGCCTTTGACGACAAGATCAAAAGGGTGTTCAGGGGTCAGGGCCTTGGGGTCCACCATCTGAGGCCTAGTTGTCAGTCAGATACTGCTGCACCCCATCCATCTGTTGTCTGATACAGGGTTGTGCTAGTTCATCTGTGTCCACTGTTACGAGTCCAGAGGACCCCAAAACCCAGCAGCAATAGATATGCATCATGACAAAGGGATACTTAAATAGAAGTTGCTTTTAATTATCTTTGAACATGAAAATAGAATCAAACTTTAACTTATCTCTATTGACTCACTTAACCTACTTAACACCCTTCTAATGCTCAGCACACTTGTGTGTAATGTGTGTATAAGTTCAGCAAAGTTCTTTGGTTCACAGACCAATCTCACTGGCTGCAGGCAATTCTTGTACTGTGCACAGAAGTTAATATTAATAAAGTTCACCAGGCTTTGGTGCTTAACAGGCAAATTGTTACCACTGAGAAAGGTTCTTGTTGGTTTTCAGAGAGAGAGTTTTTCTTGTTCCAGGACATCCACCACAGAGTTCCTTTCTGTTTCTCCTTTTCCAAGGGAAACACCGTACAGCTAGTCCTCTCCTTTGACCAGGCCATCTTCCAAAGCTTGCCAGCTTGTCCCCCTGGAACTGATGTCTCTCTCTCTCTCTCTCTCTCCCTCCTCTCTGAGAGCAGAGCCTCTTTTTTCTGCTCTCTGCCTGCAAAGATCACATGACCTTCCAGACAGTACGTTCTGTTTTCCAGACAAAGCTGCTACTGCCTGTTGGTACATTTGTTGCCTCTTGCAAATGACTGTTCATCATGAGTCTCTTGCAAAAGCTCCTGCAAAAATTCTGTGTTTTAAAGTGTTTGTGTGTGACCTGCTCTAACAAACCTTTCCTAATTTATCTCCCAAACACCTCTGTCACACCAGAGAATGGAGGCACACTGTGGTTTGCAAGTCTTCACAGTGTGTTAGGTCCAGGGGAGTCATATGCATCAATGTGCCCCTATCACTATGGATCCAATCTATTAATCCAATTAAAATTCGAGCTGTTAGTAACAGGAATCTGGATCCCTTAGACACTGGGTTCTGGCACTCTCTTACCTTATTTTGCATGTCTCCCCCCCCAGCCTAAAGGTTTTCTGTGCTGCTCCAACCTGGTTTCTTGATGTCATTGGGCAGCTTCACCCAGAGTTACTCGAATGACTTCCAAAAACATTCTGCTCTCTTTGCTTATTTGAGACTGTTCACGAATCCTACAATTTTGAGTTTGGTTTTAGGCCTTGTACGTGGCGTGATGGCAATTTTTGCTTCATGTGTTCCTGTAAAGGAATTCAGGACAGTTTTGCCATCTTACCAACGTAAAAGTGCGTACGCCATTGTATAGGGCGATCCGCGAAACTTAAAATCAGTGTAATCCTATACAAAGGGTCTAAAATTCTTCCCCTTCTCGACAAAGTTGCAATGTCCTGCCAGCTCCAACGCACTATTTTGCGAAGTCTTAGGTCCAGCTTCCTGGTTTGACCGCTGTCAGTTCTGCACAGGCTTTTAAACGGCCTGTTACAGGAGCCAACAGTGGTTTATTTTAAAATATCCAAATAAAATTTAAACCTTTAAATGATAGTTTGTTTTCAAATACTGTGATTTGCTCTCCACAGCATCAACCGGTCAGCAGTGTTTTATACAAGGGGTATCGCTCAAAATCTACATTTTATGTGGAACTTACAGGGGTCGTCCTATTCATGAGTCATCCTATATGATGGCACGTGCATGTTTTGTTGATGCACTAATGCAGCTCACTAATCGACAACAAAAAAAAAAGTTTCACTGGAAGAAAATTGAACAGTATTTTGAACGATTTTGATCATGGATGGAGTTTCTAAGAGTCATCTTAAAATCAGCGGAGGAGAGATGGAAAGATAATGGTGATGATCTTATTGTACAATGTACATTTGCATTGAAGATTTAAAGAGGAAAGGGTGGGTAAAGTGCTAAAAGTGGGGCAATCGCAGGAAGGTAAGCCAGTGAGGAGTTAGTCTGTAGGTTCTTAGCACTTGAGAATCGATGAAGGATTTTAACTATGTCCCCAGTTTGCATGGCAGAGATGTTCAGTGGAGGGGAATTGTGTGATATGGTGATCAATGTTGGGTCATTTTACAATTTTGCTTTAGTTCATTTAAATGTTTTTAATTGTTTAAAATATTTCAGATATTTTTGATCACTTTAATTTGACCTTCAATGCTTTAAAAATTTTTGTTGTAGTTTGATCAAAATGCTGGAGGAACTCAGCAGGTCAAACAGTGTCCTTTATTTCTTTGGCTTGGCTTCGCAGACGAAGATTTATGGAGGGGGTAATGTCCATGTCAGCTGCAGGCCCGTTTGTGGCTGACAAGTCCGATGCGGGACAGGCAGACACAGTTGCAGCAGTTGCAAGGGAAAATTGGTGGGTTGGGGTTGGGTGTTGGGTTTTTTCCTCCTTTGTCTTTTGTCAGTGAGGTGGGCTCTGCGGTCTTCTTCAAAGGCGGTTGCTGCCCGCTGAACTGTGAGGCGCCAAGATGCACGGTTGGAGGCGAGATCAGCCCACTGACGGTGGTCAATGGGGCAGACACCAAGAGATTTCTTTAGGCAGTCCTTGTACCTCTTCTTTGGTGCACCTCTGTCACGGTGGCCAGTGGAGAGCTCGCCATAGAACATGATCTCGGGAAGGCGATGGTCCTCCATTCTGGAGACGTGACCTACCCAGCGCAGTTGGATCTTCATCAGCGTGGACTCGATGCTGTCGGCCTCTGCCATCTCGAGTACTTCGATGTTAGAGCAAAGATAAATATATCTGAGATTATAAAGTAATTGTTTGACTTGTTGAGTTTCTCCAGCATTGTTTTTAAATTTAAAATTGTAAATTTAAAAAAATTTAAATTTAGACATAAAACACAGTAACAAGCCATTTCGGCCCACGAGCCCATGCTGCCCAATTTACACCCAATTAACCTACACCCCTGGTACATTTTGAATGGTGGGAGAAAGCAGGAGACCCTCAGGAAAGCCCATGAAGACATGGAGAGAACGTACCAACTCCATACAGTGGTCCCAATCACTGGGGCTGTAAAGGCACTGCACTAACCAATACACCAAACGTACTGGCCTAATCACATTTTCAATGGTTGTGTCGCTGTTGAATGTGAGTTCTCCTTCAAATGGAAAACCCAGGTTCTATCAATGACCAAGCCTAGTTCTGGCGCTCCTGTGATCCTAAACCACGAGACTCTGCTGCCAGCCTCAATACTGAGGATGAAGACAATTGCATGCAAGGTCACACGCAAGCATGGGCACTTCAACGCTGCTGGGCTGTGGTACCAATGAGGTCAGTGGACAGACTTGGACTGAAAAGCTCCAGTTTTCTCCTTGTCAGACACTTGATTGAGGAATCAGATCTAGCTGCATTGAGTTACAAAGGGGAAGGCGCACCCTCAATTCACCTACCTCTCTCCTCGGTACTACTTGATCCAGCCTTATGCCTCTTGTACATTCCTTGCTACTCCTCCAGCCACAGTTGACTTCTACGGCTGTGCTGCTCCCTGTGATCTCCAACCTTTGCTGCACAGATGACCAGCAGAACAGTCTGTGGGCAATGACTTGGCCTCATGCTGCCTGTGGATTCTGTTGCCAGAAGTACAAAGAGAGTAAATATATTTAAACATTTAATAAAATGAATTAGATATTGAGTTTATTCACACACTCATCTGATATAAAATGATCTATAAAACAACCCCTCCATCTTCAGACTCCTTGGCGACAAACTCAATCAGTGACTGATTTAAGGACTCTTACTTGTGCACTTTATTTATGGTTTTTAGACTGCAATGTCAGGAAAATAGCAGAAAAAAATGAACATAATTACTGTCTGTGTGGTTGTTCACACTGGGCACCTTTTTAGACTGCATGTAACCGAGTGCAACAGTCCCGGTGGTTGGACGTGCAGTCGAATGTACGACCATCAATGAATTTTTCCGGTAAGATTAACACTGCAGGCTTCCTCCAAAAAATTGTAGGGTGTCCTGCTGGATAAATAGCAGGGCAGGAATTGACTCAAAATTCCTGCACATTCCTTTTTAGACTGCCCGTGTGTGGTGTGCTGAGGCAACACCAAGCAAGCACAAAACTCGAAAACGGGCTTTATTCAGGTAAAAGTCTGAACACTAGTTCGTGCTTCGGTGGCTCCCGTGTGACTGGCTCTGGAGGGGCCAGCTCAGGTCTACATTTGGTTGGTTGATTGACAGCTGGCCAGGTGGAGTCAGCCCTTAGGCAGTTTTCCTACAGGTATCGAGATCGCCCCCTGCAGTAGGCTGGTGGTCGTATCACCACACCGTGTAGGGGCAAAAGCCCTTGATTGTGCCGTTACGTGCCTGCATGTTTATGCTGGGTACAGTTTTTTTTGCTCTACCATTTAGTGGTAATTCTGCTGTGCCTGCAGGAAAAAGGAATCTCAAAGTTGTATGACAGACCAATGAGGTCAGTGGACAGACTTGGACTGAAAAGCTCCAGTTTTCTCCTTCTCAGACACTTGATTGAGGAATCAGATCTAGCTGCATTGAGTTACAAAGGGGAAGGCGCACCCTCAATTCACCTACCTCTCTCCTCGGTACTACCTCTCTCCTCGGTACTACTCCATAAATCTGAAATTTGAACTGCATGCCTTTACTATTCACAGCGTGACACCTTTTAAATTAATTGAACTGTACTTAATACCCATCCATGGCAGCCATAAGGCCAACAAATCAATTACATTACATTTTGAGCCTCTCAGCTCAGGATATCCTCCTGAACTCAGTGCTTCTCCCCACCACCCCCCCCCCCCACCACCCCCACAAATTTACCAGGAGTACTGCATTCAATCAGAAATGGGAAAAAACTTCCCACAGGTCCAGGAAGAAGCAGAAGCAGGATAAAGGTAACTGGGTTCAGCGGCACAACAAGACATCGGATTTGCCCTCATCTCGCCTCAAATGCTTCCTGCACTTCCACTCTGTAACGCACAGCCATTGAAGGAATTTGTGACCGCAAAGAATGCCACTGAAGCCTACCACAGCCACCATCTGGCCTTCTACTCCTTCTGTTTCTCCACCCACTTCTCCAACTACATGGCTGAGTCCAGTCATCTTCAGGAGGTTCTCTTCCAACATCTGGCGTTTGACACCCAGGAAAAAAAAAAGATGTGAATTATCTGTAATTACTCAGATGGCAAAACAATCAGGTATTTTGAAACTGGTAACGTCGGACATTCGTTTGCTTCACTGTAGCCACACCGATCAGTTTTCTGCACTCACGCCAGCCCAGTGCTGTTGCTGTAGGAGTAATCCCATCATGCTCAGCCTGTGGAGATTTCTCTCGAGTTCCTAGATGGGCTTGGCATCCGTGCAAAGTCCGTAGGAGATGCCAAAGGTAGCCACAGATGGCTGATATTTACTGTAGCTTAGGCGAGGGAGATAATAGTTGATCAAAGCATCTCTGTCAAAGAGGATCAAGGGCAGCAAGGTTAAGGTCACGCTATTACAGTGTGGAAAAAAAACACTAAGTTGAGGCCATTCCAGTATGACCTCTGGCACCCTAACCAAGATCAAGGGAGTCACCTTCCCTGTAGACCCAGAGCTCTGACTTCTAACCAATTCTCAAATTAAATTCACAAATATTGCTTTATGTTTGGCCAAGAAATACATAGCTGTAACATGGAAATCTGACTCCCATCTACTCATGGGCAGGTGATCTTCGGAGATGATAGCTGCATCCCACTTGAAAAGGTCGCATACAATCTCAGTAAGGTACAAACATCAATATAGGGTTGCGGTTGCTACTGGCTAGTCAGTAGACTTCTGTAAATATTTTAACATTGGTATTATTGTGTCTCCATATGTTTTATTGTATGCACTGAGAGTGGGATGATTTTTATTGTGTTCCTTTCTCTTTGTTCTTTCTCTGTTTAATAGGACTTAGAGGGGAAAGGGGGTGGAGGTAGGAGTTCTTTTGACATTTTGTATTTGGTATGTTTGTTCATTGTTATATTTATTTGAAATGATAAATAAAATATTACCAAAAACCCCATGGAAATGCTGGAGGAACTCAGCCGGTCTTTTCAGCATCCATAGGAAGCAAAGATATATTGGCGACATTTCGGGTCTGAGTCCTTCTTCAAGGAACAAGCAGAATGAGGCAGAAGCAGGAAATCTCAAAATCTCAGAATTCAGACAATGCTGGATGGGGGAGGAATCCGGAACAACAAAAAGTGTTCATTGGATATGATAAAGGACGAGGTAAGAATTTATCACATTTGTGAGGAAGGAGACAGGGAAGGGGAGAGACAGAGCTGGAGGAAAGTGATAGGGGAAGAAGGGGTGGGTTATAATGAAAGCCAAAGAAGCCGATATTAATGATATCCAGTTCAGTTAGAGGGTGCTCAGTTGGAAGATGAGGTGTTGTTCCTGCAATTTGCAGGTGTCTCAGACTGGCAGTGCATGAGACCATGGACAGAAGTGTCAGCAAGGAAATGGGATGGGGTGTTGGAATGGGTGGCCATACTATTGCAGCGGACAGAGCCGAGGTGCTCAACAAAGTAATTTCCCAGTCTCGCCAATGTAGAGGAGACAGCGGGTGCACCGGATGCAATAGATGAACCCTTCCACATTCACAAGTGAAATGTTGCTTCACTTGGAAGGACTTTTTGGCGCCCCATTTGGTTGTGAAGGAGGAGGTTTGGGCCCAAGTGGAGCATCTCCTGCGGTCACAGGGGTAGGTGCCAAGGGTACAATTGGTAGGGAGGGAGGAGTGGACAAGGGAGTCACGGAGGGAGCGGTCCCTGTGACAGGTGGAGAGGGGAATATGAGAGTGGGATCACGCAGAAGGTGGCGGAAATGTCAGAGGAGGATGTTTTGAATGCAGAGGCTGGTGGAGTGGTAGGTGATGACAAGAGCAACCCTGTCCTTGTTACTCATTGGGATGGGGGGGCAGGGCAGATGTGTGGATAATGGAGGATATGTAGATGAATGATGTTTTGATGGTGGTAGAGGGAAAGAAGGAGGACATCTCTGATGATCTGGCATGGAAATCCTCCTCCTGGGGGAAGATGCAACACAGGCGGAGGAATTGAGAGAATGAAATGGAATCCTTGCAGGGGACAGGATGGGAAGAGTTGTGGCTGAAGTAGCTGCGGGAGTTGGTGGGTTTATAGAAGATGTCTGTCAAGAGTTTGTCACTTGAGATGGGGACAGAGATTGAGGAAAGGGAGAGTGTTTCTGGAGATGGACCAAGTGAATTTGAGGTTAGGGTGGAAGTTGGCAGCAAAGTGGATCATGTTATCAAGCTCATAGGTACATAAGGTAGCACCAAAGTCATCATCGATGTAGTGGAGGAAGGGTTGAGGGGCCTTGCATGTGTAGGCTTGTAGCATAGCTTGCTTCACATAACCAACAAAAAGGCAGGCATAGCTGGGGCCCATGTGAGTTCCCATGGCTTCCTCTTTAACCTGGAGAAGTGGGATGAATCAAAACAGGGGTGGCCAACATTTTCATTTTTAAATTTAGGCATACAGCAGGGTAACAGGCCATTTCAGCCCATGAGTCCATACTGGGGGTGTAGGTTAATTAGATGGTATAGACTTATGGGCTGAAATGGCCTGTTGCCTTGCTGTATGTCTAAATTAAAAATTAAAGGATTGGCCACACCTGTGTCAAAATTATTGAGGGTAAGGTCAAGTAATACAGCCAGAGGAGGGCGGTAGGTGAGGGGGACTGGTTGGGTCTTTTTCCCAGAAAGAAATTAAGGGCTTTGAGGCCTTCACCATGGGAGATGGAGGTGTATAGGGATTGGATGTCCATGACAAATATGAACCAATCAGATTCAGGGAACGGGAAGCTGTTGAAGTGATGGAGGACATGTGAAATGTCCCAGGACAACTGGGTAGGAGGTAGAAATGGGTGGATTGGGGTTGGGAAACAATAAGGTTGGAGGCCATGCCAGGGAGGTGACCGGAAGTGACAATTTCGGAGATAGTGCGTGATACAGTGGTTTGATGAGTTTTGGTGGGCTTTGTTGGGGGGGGGGGGTTTATGTAAGAGGAAATGTCTTGCAATGGTAGTGACCCAGGATCAAATCTGGGTCTGTCTGTGTGGAGTTTGTACGTTCTTCCCGTGACTACATGGGTTTTCCCTGGGTACTCCGATTTCCTCCCACCGTTCAAATGATCGAGGGATGTCTGTTGATGTATTTGGGTAAGATGGGCTTGTGGGCTGGATGAGCGTGTTACCGTGCAGTATGAGCCTGTAGGCTCCTACCTGCCAAGTGGCAAACATTTGAGAACCGAAGCTGGATTGGGCAGATTAAAGGTCACCTGAAGAGGATGTTATCTTCTGTGCTCTTTCTCTTGCCACTCCCTTAGCTGCCATCTGCAATAGGAAAAGAATGTAGGGTACTGTAAAGAAACGTGAAGGCAGCTATCATAGCTCATGCCTTGGCATGTCACGTTTGGCGGTAGCACATTTCAAAGAGCTGGGTCCATGGTTGGAAATGTAACTGCTTCCTGTTTCTTCACAACCTCCTCCAATTGTTCTTTGGAGGAAACCCAGGAGCATTAGAGAGGTCTGAGGGAGAAATCAGTTAAGTTCACAATGAGTGAAGATGGAGGCAGGATGCCTATTCCATCCCAAAGACCTGTTCCAGGTTGCAATTCAAAAGAACTGGAATCTTCCCCTCAAATATTCAAAGCTCCTTTAGTTTCAGAGAAGCATTGCCCCGAGTGATAATGTTCAGCTTTTTTCCAAAAACACATGGCCTCCAGATGTTGGATCTCGACACAAAAATCTGACAGGCCAGTGCACATCTGCCCCTGAGCCAGCACCTTGTAGCACAGCGTAGCTTCAGCTGCCTGTGTTGGTCTTGATTGTGACCGTCAACAGTCCTGTGCCACACGCTGCAAGCTGTTGTGTGCCTCACCAAACATTACACAGCCTGCAGTCAATCAATGAGTACAAAAGGGCAAAGGCTCCATTCCATCTGCATGTTACACCCCAGCTGATCCCACATATGGGGTGAGCCAAATGAACCATGTCCCTGAAGTAAAATAAAGATGAGTACACACTGGCACTGCTCCTAATACCATAAAACCTCTTGCCTTTAAAAATCGAATCCATCTGACAGGGAGGTGAAACTTTACCATATATTTTTCTGTGCTGTATCTATAATTCCAGCACACCACACGAACACAACTGCTTTGAACTTTAAATCAAACTGAGATATTGCCATTACAGCATCTGCTCCTCACAGTAAGAATTTCGCAGGAGATTCTGAGGGGCAGAGCAGCCATACTCAACATTTTTTCGGCTCCGCCCACCCCCCCCCCCCCCCCCCCCCCACCGCACCCAGCCTGGGACTCTGCTTAAAGTTTATGGGCCTCCTTCCTTATAAGGCAGTAAAGTCTTGCTTCCTTCCATACTTCTCTGGGACCAACTAAATATAAAACCAAGTGTTTACGTTACGTGAGGTGAAAAGAAAACAAGAGTTTTATTTAAAAGTGCTGTGACTCTCAGGAAGCCCATAGGGGCCCTGTGAAGCACGGCTGGTGTAACAATTCACTTTTCTTATGATACAGGTTAATATATTGTACTTTTTATTGGTAAATTTTATTTTTCATTTGCATCAATGCAAGTAGTATTTATCTGTATCATACAGGATAATAAAAAAACAATGATACAAAATTAATACATATTTTCTCCTCCCTCCCTCCCCAAAAATGAAAAGAAAAGATTAGTTAAATTTCAGATTTACATAGTGATCTGGAACCTTGAATTAACTAAGGCGAGTTGGAGCGGGGGTGGCAGACACTGTAGATGAATTCGTAGCTATAAAATCCATATAAGGTTTCCAAATCTTATCAAATTTTCCTGGTTGATTCCACAAATTATACGTTATTTTCTTTAATGATATACAATTTTGAAATTCCGTTTGCCATATATTCAACCCCACATTTTTGTCTAATTTCTACGTTACAGCTATACATTTCTTTTCTATTATCAAAATATTTTGGGATCTTTTAAAACTTACATCTTCGTAACTTGTCCCAGTAAAATACTTACATCTTCCCAAGATTTTCCGACTTTTTCACATTGCCAAACTGCATGTGAGAAAGTTCCTACTAATTTATTACATTTATCAGACCAATTAGAAATAATTCCATGTAACTTGTGTGGAGTGTAATATAATTGATTAAAAAAATTGAATTGTACCATTTGGTATCTGACATTAATTGTGTTGGTTACACTTTCATAATATAATTTTGACTCTACTTCTTCTTGAATTTGTATATTTAGATCTCTTTTCCCTCTCAATTTAGATTTAAATAAATCCTTTTTCTGCATGGTCTCTTGCAATTTTATGTACATATTAGTAATAAATCTTTTGATAAACATATCTCTTATTAAATATTCAAATTGACTTTGTTCGGGTCATCTAAAATGTGTCCCAAACTTTCTTTTTAAATATGATTTAAGCTGATAATAAGAAAAAAATGGTATTATTTGGTCTATTATACTTATCTTTCAATTGGTCAAAAGTAAAAAAAAACAGAACCCAAAAAACAATCGTTTATCCTATTTATTCCACAATTGTACCAAATGTTAAAATAAACATTATTAACTGGAAAAGGAAAAGGAATTCTAGCCAACTGATCATTCTTCCTTCCTCTTTCTCCATGGATTCTATTCCATACCTTATGTATATGTTTCAAAATTGGTGAATCAATTTGCCCTCTCAACAATGCTTCATGCCATTTGAACAAAATATGCTCAGAATTATTTTCTCCTATTTTACTCATTTCAATTTATACCCAAGCTGTTTTTTCATCAGTCTGACACCAAGAGGACAAAAATCTAAGTTGAACTGCTTTAAAATTGGACATTCATCATCCCCCTTGGTTATATTTCCATGTTAATTTTTTTCCCAATGTCATCCTTGGCATTTCGTCTTGATATTTTGTACTTTATTTAAAATAGAACACTAACACACTGTTACTTTCTCACCACAATTGTCGCATAATTTGATGGTACAGCTGGTTAATACTGTGGGGTTTTTCTTTTCTGTGTTGTAAAGAAAGTGAACTATTTTGGATAAACAATATCCTGAAAGAAATTAATGGCACTTTTTTTGGAAGTCCAGTAGCAGAGCTGTTGATTATTCCTTCGGAATAATGAAACACCTGGGTTTCATTTCTCACCTTGGATGGTGCCCATGTGGAGTTTGCACACTCTCCTTATGACAGCAGTTTTCCCTAGTTGCTCAGATTTCAGCTGATTAAGGGGTTAAGAAATCACTATAAATTGTTCTAAGCATAGACACCAATGATCGATTCTGGACAGATAAAGGTATAATTGTGGAATGAATGTGTTGTGAGCTGACATGAACTTGATAGATGGAGTTCAATCTGGGAAAGTGTGAAGTGATGCCCTTTAGAATGTCCAACTTGAAGGTGGAGTCCATGGGTTAATGGCAGGATTCTTAAATGTGGAGGTATGGTGGGAACTGGTTGTCACATAAGTTGATAGGGTGATTTAGAAGGTGCATCAGAATCAGAATTGATTTTCATGAATGTGTCATTACATTTGTGGTTTTGCAGGGCATTGCAGGTACAAATATTGCTATAAAATTACATTAAAAAAATAAATTAGTGCAAAGAGAGGAGAATGTGGCTCATTGTCCATTCTGATGGCAGAGGGGAAGAAGCTGTTTTTGTACATTTGTATGTTCAACTTCAGGCTCTTTCACCTTCTTCCTGTTGGTAGCAGTGTGAAGAGGACATGGCCAGGGTGGTGAGGGTCCTTGAGGATAGAGGCTGCTTTCTCAAAGTGCGACAATGGTGTGTGGTGAGTATGGTGTGCTGGCTTGTATTAGATGAGGGATTGAGTTCAAGAGCCGCAGGTTACTGTTGACACTTAATAAAACTTTCGATAGACCACTCAGTGATCTTTTTGTTTAGTCTGGCCTCCTCTTTAGAGGAAGGAGGTGGGAACTTTAGAGAGGTTGCCGAGGAGATTTACCAGGATGTAGTCTGGATTGGAGAATGTTGACAGGGCAAAGGTTTTTCTCTTTGGACTGATGGAGGATGAGAGGTGGCTTAATAGAGATGCATAAGATTATGAGGGGCTTAGATAAGGCAGGCAGCAGTTCCTTTCCCCTCTGGCAACAATAATAAGCACCAAAGGACATTTGTTCAAAGTGTGTAGAAGAAAGTTTAGGGGAGATTAAGGTTCCATTATTGTAACATACCTGAAATTGTTCAACTTTGTCTACTGTAAGGAAGTCAGAGAGTCACCACTTTGTCCAGCACCCCTCACAGAAATGAGGGCCCCAGTGAGGAATGAACTCACGACCGCTGGTTTACAAGCTCTGACCCAGTGGTTCTCAGCCTTTTTCTTTCCACTCACACCCCACTTTGAGTAATCCCTATGCCATCGGTGCTCTGTGATGAGTAAGGGATTGCTTAAGGTGGGATGTGAGTGGGAAGGGAAGGTGGAGAATCACTGCTCGAGACCCAATTGTTACTGAAATATTTGGCTTGAAAAAAATTGCCATTGGCCCATTTCCTTTGGAGTTCTGAAACCGTGCACATAAGGAGTCAACGAGGGACGATTGAAATAGTGGCGTTCAAACTTTTTCTTTCCACCCGTATGCCACTTTAAGCAATCCCTTTACTAAGCACAGAGCACCGACGGCATAAGGAATACTTAAAGTGATATGTGATTAGAAAGAAAAAAAGGTTGAGAACCGCAACTACCATTGAGCTATCAGAAAGTCAGATCAGATAGAGGTAACAGAGAGAGCCGGGAAAGCACTGGGAGATGCTAATACAGTTGGGACATTTCAAAGACTCTTAGATAGGCACCGGGATATGGGTGTGTGTTTGGGCAGCATTGGATGGAAGTAAGCTGATTGCGAGGGTAGAAGCCCCCCCCCCCCCCCCCCACCCCCGGAGCGCGTCGGAAGGGAGAGGCAGCTCAGGTCACCAGGGTCTTGTCAGCGCTTCTGACCAGGAGAAGCGCAGCTTAGTCACGGTTGACCCGCGGGAGAGCGGAGAGGGGAGAAGCAGCTGGCTTTCCGTTTCGTTTTCGGCTTGTGGGTACCTCTGAAGAGCGGAGGAGGCGCATGGTGCGGATCGCCGGCGTCCACCGAGCAGCGGGGAAGGGGAACCCTGATCTGAATGGTTGCACTCGGAAGGCGGTCGTAACCGTGTCGCTGAGTGCAGAATCTGATTGAACGAGCCACCTGAATGATGGAGCTTGGCAGTTCAAGAGCAAGGGGCGACTCAGACAAGGCTGCGATCCGTCCAAACGCACACGTTTGAGAGAATCCCGACCCCCCTCTGGTTCTGAAGAAGGGACGAAGCTGATTCTCTTTCAGCTGATCTGAGTGGTGCTTCCACCCCCACCCCCAGTATCACTTATCTACTGGGATCTGTAGATCAAAGCAAAGTGTTGGAACGAAATGCAACATCAACGGCGGTACCAGGACGAGGAGAAAATGGTATTTTGAAGCCTCTAATAGAGTTTGCCTGATCAGGGTGCGGAGGTTTAAAATTAACACGTTGAGAATTGGACCGAACGCGCAAGGATCCAGCAGCTGAACTCAACTTAGTTTGCCCGTCTGATTCTTCTCTCCTTCCAGCTGAATCTGGGGTGGGGGGGGGGGGGGGGGGATGCTGAAGTTTATCATTCGAATGACCAAAAACAAAATGATCAGAAATGGTGCGAAACAACGGAAATTCCACATTACTCCACAAGTTTACTCATTAGTCATTCTGTCTTATGCAAGACATTCGTGTACATTAAAGCCAGACTACATTTCTCGTCTGATTGTATGTTTATTTGATGTTAAAGTACAGGGGCCACGGGCTTTAATTACGGAAACATGAGGTTCAAGGTTAGGCAGTCACTCTGACGTCTGCGTCTGAATCCAAGCAGTCTCCATGGTTCAAAGCAATGGTTTCATTCAACAGCAAACACTGAAACAATGCAAATCTTCCGCTGTACATTCGAACACCGACGTAAGTGTCCGCCTGGACATCCTGCCCACCCGATATGGTTTAAGGTACAAAACAAATCGTTAATGAAGTTATCAGTCCCGACTAAAAACTGAGTGCTGTGGATGGCACACGACCTTGGAGTTGAACCCGTTAACGCCTGGTTCCTCCTTTTCTCTTCCGAAGGAATAATCAAGCGGGCAGATCGTCCTCCTGCCTGATAAATATCAGGAGTGAGAGATGTCGAACGGAGGAAGGGGGCTGGTTTTGTCCGTGGCCGCACTGGCTTTGCTGAATGGACTTTGTGTTTGTTCGTCCCCTCAGTTCTACCCCACTCGTCTGCCGCTGGCGTGATTTACAGGCTTTGCCATTTCCAGGTGTCGTTTGATTCTTTTGGTTTCGTATCTTAGTCATCGGCAGGAGACAATGCAGGTTTGCAACATAATGGGAAGCCCAGTGCGATTTCGCATCAGCTGTCATCGGTGAAAAATGTCGAAGTGCCTCTTTGTGCAAGTTGGCGTGGTCCTTCAATAGAATAAAGGAGCTGGGATCGTTTAAGAGGCTGGGAGTGAGGAGAGATTTAAATACTTGGCCATTGGGACTGGAAGAGGCACCTTTCAGCTGTGCTTTGATAAGGAAAGGGCGTCGGATAAAGTCGGGGGAAATGAGAGCTCATTTTAAACAGGTAGAGTGGCTTTGACATTGCAAGATCTTTTCTTGACCAATCTCCTGCTGCTTGTGCACCTGGCCTGAAGGGGCTGGAAATCAATGCACAGAAGTCTGCAACTTTAAAATAACATTGGATTCCGGGTTTTTAAAACATGTATACAGGGCGTGACAAATTGTAAAGCGGTGTGGCCCCCCCTGCCCACCTGCGCTGGTTCATTTCTAAGCAGGAGAACGGGAGGAGGTGTTTGATTAAGAAGGGTGAACCTGAATTCGGATCTTCAATTTCCGGGGGGTTGGGGGGTGTTGGAAAGAGGTGGAACAATTTCATGAATGGGCGATGGGAATTGCATAAATACGAAAAGGCCGAAGCAAAAGATTATTCAACTTAATGAAGACAGCGAAGTTTTGAGAAGAGGCCACGCTCTCAGTGTCTAGGGAACGGCGACGCAGTTCTGATCGGCCTGGTCCCTGGGGGAGTGGAGGTCCGCGAGGATGGCAAGGCAATGCCCCTGATAAGCTCTGACAACTGCAGGGCAGCCCAGAGTTGGTGGCCGGACGGTACCTTTTGATTTCAAGCACGGCATTGCGGGACAAGGATAGAAATGAGAAGGTGTTGATTGACCCTGAAGGAGAAAGGTAGGTCACTACGTTAGTGGAGAGAATGCAAAGTCCCAGGGTGTGAGTGTTTTTTTTTGAGAAGAAAGGTGTTAACTGAAATTGAAGGACGATAACCAATTCTATCATTTAACATCGAGTTTGCTTATATTATTTTCAAATACATTTACTAAGTATGAATTAATGAGCCCGCTGGAGGGAACAAGTTGAATATTGCAACACTGGGACTGCAAATAACATTCACAGGCACAATAAATGCTTTATTTCATTTCCTTTGATGGTAATGTCTGAGTAAAATATTGAATGAATAAAATGGAAAATCAAGAGCATGGAAACCTAGCTTAATTCTCTAGTACATTTTTTCTCTTGAAAACATATACATATGTGTGTGTGTGTGTGTGTGTGTATGTATATATATGTGTGTTTTTGTATGTATGTATATATATAAAATTTTATAAGTGCATGTGTGTAAATATATATGTGTGTATGTCTGTGTGTATATATATATATTATGTTATAAGTGCATGTGTGTAAATATATATGTGTGTATGTCTGTGTGTATATATATATATTATGTTATAAGTGCATGTGTGTAAATATATATGTGTGTATGTCTGTGTGTATATATATATATTATGTTATAAGTGCATGTGTGTAAATATATATGTGTGTATGTCTGTGTGTATATATATATATTATGTTATAAGTGCATGTGTGTAAATATATATGTGTGTATGTCTGTGTATATATATATATTATGTTATAAGTGCATGTGTGTAAATATATATGTGTGTATGTCTGTGTGTATATATATATATTATGTTATAAGTGCATGTGTGTAAATATATATGTGTGTATGTCTGTGTGTATATATATATATTATGTTATAAGTGCATGTGTGTAAATATATATGTGTGTATGTGTCTGTGTGTGTATATATATATATATATATATATATATATATGTATGTATATATATATGTATGTGTGAGTGTACACATTGTACCCAGTTATTGTAAGTCTCGAGCCAGTGGAATATTCACTTATCCATCATCTACCAATCCCTGTAGGTACCGGATACTAGGATGGCTGGTTAAAATGCTTGTATTGAAAAAGGAGTATACACACACACATAAAACTTTGCCCTCAATTAAGTAAGTTTAAATGTCAATATTTCTATTCCAAGTTGCCCACAAGTGGGCAGTGAACGGTAAAAGCATTTGACATCCTTGTCAGTGGAGACGACAAGGTAGAAGCTAAAAGCATCAGTGGCAAATGGAAGAATTAAAAGTTTTTTTTTCCTTTGTAGAATGTAACTGGAATGGAAGTCGGAAACCAAGAAAGCCCTTCCACAGATGAAAAGGAGGTATTTGAAAGGCAGATTAAGACTTTGGAAAATCAGAGAAGAGAGGTATCGTAATATTGAAAATACGATTGAAATTAAGTTTGCTCTCTTTTGCATCTCTTTCTCTGATTGTAAGGGGTGCCGGGGAATGCTTTGTCTGACTTATGGAAGACTAAAGACAATTTCATGAAATATTACATCTCTGTTTAATTACATGACAATAAGTTTTACCTAATCTGATTTGAACATCCTCATTGCTATTTTACAGTTGCAGAGGTAACATGGAATTAAGGTGTTGAACAACTGTATAGTAGAAAAGGAGACAGAAAGCACTTTCAGGTGGCCAAAATATCCTGATATAAAGCCGCATATTATACCCCTATGCGGCTGTCAGGAGACCAATTGAAAGCACTGGAGGTGCCTGCGAGGCGAAGTTTGTAACTCTCCTCTGGGAGAGATAATCACCAGAGCACTGAGGTACCCCCCTGGCACATGAATGCAGCTGCGTGAAAGCGGCTTCTAAAGGGATGACAATCAGCTGGTGAGCGCCTGGCAGCCCCCCACCTCGCAGCTCCTGCCCCCCCCGGTGTGGGACGTCACAGGAGGGGCAGCCGGTGCAGGCTGTCCCCATGCTGATCCCACTTCCTCGCTCTCTCCCCACAGCCCTGTGCGATCCCAACATGGATCCCACTGCCCCACTCTCTCCCCACAGCTCTGTATCAGTCCCAACACTGATCCCACAGCTCTGCTCTCTCCCCATAGCTCCATGTCGGTCCCCACACTAATCCCACTGCCGCAAGCTCTCGCCACACCCCTGTATCAGTCCCCTCATTGAGAATGCTTATATTCTTTTCAAGAAAAATTACTAAGTACGAATTAATGTATCTGCTACTGAAAACAAATTTGCATATATGGATTCTAAAAATAACATTCACAAGCATAATAAAGGCTTCAAGTCATTTCCTCTCATTGTAATGCAAAATGTTTCAACAGAAACTTGTGTAATTGGATAAAAATTAATGCTATCCAGAATTCAAGCCATCAGCAGCTTCAAGCAACTGCCAAAATAGCAAATCAATGAAAATAAATAAAAAAAATTAAGATAAATAAGAATAAAAATAACAGGTAAAAAATAAGTGCATTTAAAATTGTAAATGTTCTCTGAAGTAACACATAAACCTTTGGTGAAGATTGGTCATGCTTTGGTTGCAGCAGTTGGGTGTAACAGCAATGGCATCACCCAGATGCCCCTCACCGTTAAGATGACTTCTCTTATCCCAGCTTAGGAAGAGTCACCCCGGTCATAAGCTTTTTCTATAAACCCAGGTTGGGTTGGGGGTGGGGGGGGATGTTAATTAACTATAAAGTTATTGTTAGTCTTTTGGATGGCTCCATGGAGGGGGAGGAACCTGCAGATGCAGCGGCAATTAAATGTTTTCAAAGAATGTGACTGAAAATAAAGTAAAACACTTTAAAGTTTATATATTCGTGCAAGTGATGTTTGTTCAGTGTAAGTACAGTATAGGATTTTTGTCTTTTACATTGTTAATTCTTAATACTGGTTAGACATTGTAAGTCTCAAGCCAATCAATCCCTGTAGGTACTGGATACCAGGGGTTTCACTGTTTTTACTAGGATGGCTGGTTAAAATGCTTGTATTGAAAAAGGAACTTTCAAGAGTGAACTTGAATGGAAGCTACAGAGGAGCATAGAATTCTGACAGGAAGAGCTTAAGTTATGGACAAAGTTAGTTAGAAAATATGGAGTGAGAAGCGAGCTCAAGTTTAAGCAGCCAGTTGTGAATATTGGAGGGTTTGTGTGGATTGAATGGCTAAGGGTTTACGTTGACTTTTTCTTCTAAAGAATAAATAGTTTGTTCAAGTCTAGCTTTATTCAGTCACATCCAGTGTGTAATAAATTAACATTATGCCCTTCTGATTGGAACAAAGCTGAACAAACATTTATTCTGGTGTAGTGTGCAATAATTCGAACAATCAAACTTCCTGAAAATACGTAGCAGGTTAGGCAGGGTCTGTGCAGACAGAAATAAATCTGATCCTTCAGGTGAATGAGCTTTGATCAGCATAGGAAATATGAGAATTAGAAGGGATTTGCATGGGTGCCGAAATTGGACCAAGGGTGTGATGAGGGAAGAAGAGGCTGTTTGCAAATTGAAGAAATAAAAATGGATCGAGAGCAGCCATTCTCAATGGGGGCCCTGATGCCCCACCCCCCCCCCACCCAGGCGGAGGGGAGGAGGGTGTGGAGGGGTGGGGCACAGCCTATCTAAGTAAAAGCCTCATTTTCTTTTCACCTTGGGTAACACAATTTTTTTTTTCTTTGTGTTGTCGGTAGGAGAGACTCATGGAGGAAAACAAAACTTGTCTGCTTCACAGGGAAGGGGGTCCAGAAACTTTGAACAGAGCCCCAAGGGGTTGAATAAAAGTTGAGGATGGCTGATTTGGTGGTATCTGATTGAGTTTGTCCTCGATCAGGGAAGCATTTAAGGACTCTTACTTGTGCACTTTATTGATTTTCTTTCTGTATTGCACAGTCAGTTCATTTACATTCGGTATCTGTTTACGGTTCTTTGTTTACATGTTTACGCTGGGTACAATTTATTTTATGCACTACACCAATAAGTGGGAATTCTGCCACACCTGCAGGAATAAAGAATCTCAGGGTTGTATGTGATGTCATGTATACACTCTGACAATAAATCGGAAATCTGAACATCTGAAGTGGCAATATATTTTTCAACTTGGATTTTGAATTTATTGTTGTGACAGCTTTTGGAGATAAATAAGCAGTGGGACCATGAGTTCAGGAATATGAAGGCACTGTACGAGCAGAAGGTAAGAAATTGCATCAACCTTTAGTTCTAGTTTTTTTTGTTTTGTGTTCTTATGCGAACACTTAAAATTAATCTTCAAAATAGAGTCACAGTTATGCAACATGGAAATGGCCCACTTTGTCCACGTCAACCTTTTAGCCCATCTGCATGAATCTCATTTCTGCATTTGGTCTGTATCCTAAATGCACTGCCGATTTATACATCTATAAGTTGTTTTTTTTTAATGTTGTGATTGAATCTGACCTCTCCATCTCCACTGACAGTGACTGCTAGATATCAACCCACTCTGTGAGTGCTTTTCCCTCAAATAGCCTTCAAAACCCCTTCCTCTCACCTTAAACCCCCTTATTGCACCCCCTCCACCTACTTGGGGAAAAAGATTCTGATTATCTACTTAATCTATCCCCTTATCGGGTTACCATCCTTTGCTGAGGGCAAACAAACCCAAATTACCCAATCTTTCCTCACAATTATTATCCTACAATCTAGGCAATATCCTGGTGAATCACCTCTGCAAGCTCCAGCACACCCAATTCCTTCATGCGGTGTAGCATCCAGAAATGCACACAATGCTCAAAGTGTGGTCTAACCAACATTTTGCAAAAGTGCAATATAACTTCCCAACTTTTATATTCCGCGTCCAACCCCATGAAGCCAATTATGCCATAACCCTTCTTCAACATCTTAGCCACTTGTGTTGCTGCTTTCAGGGATTTATGGACCTGATCCTTGAGATCCCTCTGTTTTTCAATGTTTCGATGTTTTTCCTACTTCTGTTTGACTTTCCCAAAATGCATCAACTTGTAGGTGTTGAGATTAAATTCCATCTCCCAACACTCTGCCCACATTTCTATCTGATCTATAACTTGTTGTAGACTTAGACAAATTTCTCCACACTCTACAACACCATCAATTTCCATGCCACCTACCCACCAATGTCCGTGCCACTCACCAACATCCATGCCGCCCACCAACGTCCATCCCACCAACGTCTGTGCCACACACCAACATCTGTGCCATTCACCAGCTTAACTAATCCTACCTCTTACATTCACATCCAGTTCATTAATATTTATCACAAGCATCTAGGGTCCCCACACCATTCCCAGTTGTACACCATTGATCACAGAGTTTCAATTACTAGCCACTACTAGCCTTTGCTCCTATCACCAAACCTATTTTGGAGCTAATCAGTGAGATTGCTTTGGATCCCATGTTCCTTAACCTTCAGGACCAGCCTGCCATGCAGTACTTTGACAATTTTTACCACTTCACCATCATCAATCTTCTTAGTTACTTCCTCAAAAAATGGCATCTCATTAATACCCTTTTAAAATGAAGAAACTGCATTATCCAGTATGCTGGCATCTCATCTGATGGGAAAATCTCCATCACAGTCCCATTACCTTGCCTCCCATAGCAATTTGCAATAGGCCTCATCTGGCCTTGGGAATTTATCAACCCTCATTTGTCCAATGACATCTAACATCTCCTCCTTCATAATATTAAAAAAATGGTGGAAATACTTGGGTCAGGCCACACCCATGGTCAGAGATATAGTGTTTCAAGTTGAACACCACCTTTTTAATGCTGACATGCTCCAGATTATCCACATACCCCTTCCCAAACTCATTATCTTTCATGTCCTTCCCCTGGCTGGATGCAGGTGACCAGAATTAATTTAGGACCTTGTGCCCATTGACCTAAGGAGACCCATTCTTTCTTTGGTCACCCTCTTTCTCCTGATATACTTATCTTGGGATTCTCCTTGACCTTACTTGCCAAAGATTATTTCAGGGCACCTCCTAATTTCTTCTGAAGTCCTCATCTGCACAGACTTTGATCGTTAAAGAGACTTCCCCCAATACCTACTAGATATTTTGTTGTTTTTTTTTTTAGCTGATCAGACCTTCAGTATCCTTTGTCATCTTTAATCACGGCACCTTTACTTTTTACCCTTGACTGAATGTACTGGTCATGAATTCTTACCAACCCTCTTTTAAAAGACTCCCGTTGTTTTACCCACAATCATCTGCTAATGAGCATATCATTAATAAATCCAAAATAAATTATGCAACATTTTTGGATTAAATTAAAAACAATAGTTTTATTATCCTTTTTCTGAGCATCTTTTGTCACGTGCAATTGTCTGATGCCCAACGAATGAACAGAGTAGGCTTAATTTAATGCAAGATTGTTCTTGTGCTCCACCTAGTGAATTATGTATAAAATTACACCTGCCCTGTCCTCCCATTGGCGCAGGACTGCCTTGGTCAGGGATGTGGTTTGTTTGCTGCTGCAGATCTACAGGGGAAGTGGGGGGGGGGGGGGCAAAATCTTTAAAAACAATAAATACCATTTGCTATATGTGTCAATCAACACGTTTGGTTTTGTTTATCATCAGCCTTGATATTGGTGCAAATAGTGGCGGCGGAGTCAATTGTATTATTTAAGAAAAGGTTGGACAGGTATATGGATGAGAGGAAGATGGAGGGTTATGGGCATTGTGCAGGGAGGTGGGACTAGAGAGGGGTGTTTGGTTCGGTGCGGACTAGAAGGGCCTAATGGCCTGTTTCTGTGCTGTAAATTGTTATGTTATATGTGATGTTAATTCTGACTTTATTGAACCTTCCATAGATATGTAATGGCTCTTTCGGTGTCTCTTGTGTTCCGCAGCTGAAGGAAAAGCTCACCAAGTATCAGCAGTCCCTGCGTGCTCTGGAGGAAGAACTAGACCAGAAGCAGAGGGATTTCGATAAGAATTTGTTACTGATGAAAGCCAGACTTGAAACATCAGAAGTAGGTGGCTTGAGAAACAAAATACATGTGGTTACAATCAGATGAGTCCTTCTCATGGAAGTTTGAACTTTATTTCAACCAAAGACTGTAGCAATTCCTATAACTCCATAAATGGGACTTAGAGTTGGTTGAAACTTGCCTGCAGATCTGCTTGGTTACGTTATTTTGGCTGTTCTCTTTTTAAGGAAGAAAAGCAGACACTAAATGCAAAATTGCTTGAGGCTGAAGAACGAAACAAGCATTTGAAAGAATGCCATTCTTCAACAGTCAGACAGAAGGAATACTATGAACATGAGATTGCTCGCTTGAATAAGGTTTGTAAAGTTGTCATTTCATTCATGTCTGTATGTTGATCTGCAGACCAGGGCAAAAACCACGCAAACAAATCTGCCTTTCATGAGTAAACCTGTTTCCCATGTTTGCAATGACAGGATCATCTGATCGAGGTTTTAAATGCATCTCTCTGCATTTATTATATCTATCAACATTTGTTGTGTTTTGTCAAAAACTAGAAATGTGCGGAAGCACAAGGGCATTTGTCAAAAAGTAGAAATGTGCGGAAGCACAAGGGCATTTGGTCAAAAAGTAGAAATGTGCGGAAGCACAAGGGCATTTGGTCAAAAAGTAGAAATGTGCGGAAGCACAAGGGCATTTGGTCAAAAAGTAGAAATGTGCGGAAGCACAAGGGCATTTGGTCAAAAAGTAGAAATGTGTGGAAGCACAAGGGCATTTGGTCAAAAAGTAGAAATGTGCGGAAGCACAAGGGCATTTGGTCAAAAAGTAGAAATGTACGGAAGCACAAGGGCATTTGGTCAAAAAGTAGAAATGTGCGGAAGCACAAGGGCATTTGGTCAAAAACTAGAAATGTGCGGAAGCACAAGGGCATTTGGTCAAAAAGTAGAAATGTGCGGAAGCACAAGGGCATTTGGTCAAAAACTAGAAATGTGCGGAAGCACAAGGGCATTTGGTCAAAAACTAGAAATGTGCGGAAGCACAAGGGCATTTGGTCAAAAAATAAAAATGTGCGGAAGCACAAGGGCATTTTGTCAAAAAGTAGAAATGTGCGGAAGCACAAGGGCATTTGGTCAAAAAGTAGAAATGTGCAGAAGCACAAGGGCATTTTGTCAAAAACTAGAAAAGTGCGGAAGCACAAGGGCATTTTGTATTCCGTTATTACAGAATAACTATATAAGATTTGTCCATCGTGTTCTGTTTAGCAGCATTATGGGATCCTCTCTAATGATTTTCAAAGGGATAGAACTTTATATTTAAATTTTCCAAAAGGTAATCGTTCAGCAGATCAAATGTATAATGGGCTTCTGTCAACCACAAAACATCTGGTTAACTGCTGTCAAATACTGCACTCCATACTTTTATGTGGTATGTGATATACGAGAGCCGTGGGTATTCATACAAAAGTACTGGAGCTGAATCCAGTTTGTGGTGACCCATGTGGCACAGAAACAGGCCTTTTGCTCCCCCCCTCCCATGTTTATGGTGATTATCACATGTGCACACAATGCATTTTCATTCTCCCTCCTCCTGCGCCAAATTGAGTTGATCTCCTCTTAGTCCTTTAAAAGTCCAAGTTGAGACATTTTCCTTCAATAAAGAGATCAAGGTGGGGACAGTTCATTGAAAACTCCCTGAGAATTGAGGAACAGCGGATGGGTAGAAAGAGACCCATGGAACAGACAAAATAAATACTAGAGAGGTAAAAAAAATAATTGATGTCTATACTACTTAGCAAAAAGCCCAACATCACAGTTAGAGGATTTTTAACTTGAGAAAAACATATGGAAAAACTGAAACAATTTAAAAAAAAAAAATCAATCACTTTGGTAACTGACTCACACAATAATTCCAAAACTCGGAAACAGATGGACTGTGTTTCACTGGATTATATCCACCAGTTTGCATTGAAATATCAGTTTCCTGCTGTTTCACACAACGTAGGTAGCCACAGAGGAGAGCTGTTTTGAAGATTTATGATTTGAAGTTCTGAAAGTATGGAACATATTTAGGTGCAACTCTTTGGCTTTCTAAGTGTCGCAGTCAGATTTCTTTCACTGCTCTGCCAGATCAAACCTCCATCTTCTGTGATGATTTCAGAAAGAAGCCGAGTGGATTTTTTTTTTTGGAAGAATTATCGCTCATTTGCATATTCAATAAAAATTATGTGCGTAACAACGATTAGGGTCCTAACATATCTAGCCATTAACAAGGTGGTAATGGTCCAAGAAACTTGAAATGGTAGAGAACGAGATGAAATAGCAACATAAATTCTGTAAATGGGTGAGTTCCATCACTGGACTAGGATTCAGACTAGGACTGTTTATGACCATCTCATTCCCTCGTGAGCAACATTCTCCCATAATACCAATGTGCTGTCACCTTTCTCTCCACCTCACCCCCCCACCACCTTCTCAGATACTGTGGGTTGTGTCGGGGGCGAGCAAGGCTGTTCTTCATTTGTTATATCTATCAACATTTGTTGTGCTTTGTCAAAAAGTTCAGTTGGTTCGACACTCGGTGAATCGCACTCTGTTTTCCTCGGTGGCTTTTCCCAGTTGCCAACAGTTTGGCTGGGGATTTCACTGGTGAGCCTGTGTGGATTATCTGCAGGGTTGTATCTCACGAATATTTAGCTCAGTAAAATTCAGAGGTCTATGTAAAGACACCAGATGGGAACACAAAAACAGTCCATCCTCATGTAGCAGACAAATCAGTAGAATGTAGGTCTGGGCCCATGTTTACTTGTGTGTGATTTGGGTAAATATAAAGCCCAGAGTAAGCTTCTGTGACTTGGTAGTGATGGATTGCATACCTTTTATTTTATTTTGTTACAGGCTTTGTCTGATGCTTTAAGACAGCAGAGTATTTTTTGCATGCCACAATGTTTTGATACAACAGAGATTAAGGGAAAGTCTCGACCTGAAGAACTGACAACACAGATAGAGATCCTCAAACAACAGGTATGCATTTTCCATTGGAAGTCATGTTTTTGAAGTAATGAAATATCGTGCTTCACTGATTACATTTTGGAAAGGCCCACCCCTTCATTTATTTTTAAAGTATTTATTTGAAATTTTCAGCTTGTTTTCAGAGCATCAAAATTTACAGACTTTTATGTCTAAAATGTGGCAACTATGCTTCATTAAAATTGGTGTATAACCATAACTTGAATATGTTGTGAATAAAAGATTGTTGGTTTGTTAATGTCTATGTGCAGGCAGTCATTTAAAAAAAATCATCGAAGAGTGATTTGCAATCTTTAATACATTTGACAAACATATTTTAGCTGCTGAATGGGTGATGTTAGGCTCGAAGGGTCGAATGACCTACTCCTGCTCCTATCTTCTATGTTTCTATTTCTCATTTCAGTATATCAGCTCAGACCGTTTAGATTTTGTGTCATCTGGGGCGGCACGGTTAACGCTACGCCTTTACAGCACCAGCGACTGGGACCAGGGTTTGATTCCCGCACTGGCTGCTCACATTCTCCCCGTGCCTGCATGGGGTTTCCCCAGGGGGTGGGGGGGCTCTGGTATCCTCCCACCTTTTGGAACGTACCGGGGGATGTAGGTTAATTGGCCCAAATGGCCCGTTACCATGATGTAGGTCTAAATTTAGTTTAAATGGCTCTGATTGAGGCCTCTCATTTATCTCAGCATGTCCAATTGGGCCTCGTGCTTCTGCTACTTGCACTCTATTTTCTTCTTAAAACTGCCTCAGGAAAGTGAAGTGCGTAACTGCAGAAAGGTAGCATATCTTATCAAACATAAAATCAAAAAGATCTGCCATATTCAATTTGTGCGCATTGTATTCCTACAAGCATTTGAAATATCCGGCATTCTGTTAAAGGTTCAGATATTTGAAGAAGACTTCCAGAGAGAGAGGTGTGACCGGGAGAGAATGAATGAAGAAAAAGAAGAACTGAAGAAAAAAACTGAGCAGCTGCAATCAAAACTGACTTTGCTTAACACGCGGGTAATGCGACTTTAATCGCTACTCGGCATTTCCAGTGCACAAAAGTGCTGGAGTGACCAGCAGGTCACACAGCATCTGTAGGAAGCAAAAAGCAGTCGACGTTTTGGGTTTGAGCCCTTCGGTAGGATTGCTGAAAACTGGGCAGACGCCTGAATTAAAAAGATGGGAGGGGGAGGAGCGCAGGCGAATTGGTAGTCGCTGATGGAAAGGGAAGGGAGAGACTGTTCTCGATCACTCTCTACCCTCATCTGCCTCACAACCGCTCCCTTTCCCTCCTCCAATCAGAGAGATGTTTTTCGCAGCACCCTGCCCTCTCCCCCTGCTCTCAGCACCGCCTCCCCCCTCCCACTGGTACCCACCTATCACCTGCTAGCCCATGCCCCTTCTCTTTCTTCCACCTTCGTATTCGGGTGTCTGATGTTTGTCACTCCTGAAGTGGAACTCAGGCCTGAAACATTGATTGCCTTTTGATTTTCATGGATGTTGAGAGACCTGCTGAGTTTCTCCAGCACTTTTTCACACTGCACTGGACTCCAACACCTGCAAACTTCCTGTTTGCCTCAACTTTGCATTGAGTTTTTTTCATTGTCTTTAGCTACTCCAATAAACCGATGCTTCTATTCCACTCACACAGACTGTCATGACATGTCTAAGGGAATTGGTTCTTGGTTTTTTTATCACAGCTTAAAGCTTATGAAGAAGACTTTAAAAAAGAAAGAAAAGAAAAGGACTTACTGGGGAAGAAACTGAAGAAACAGGTATGAGAATGTATTTTTAAATGTATACCATAGGAACCCTTTCCAGAGATCGCTTCCAATAATACAATAGAATGGTCAATTATCTTTTTATTTTGTGTAAAATATATACAGATTATTATGCACATCCAAATGTTGTGCTTTTCTAAGGAAATGTAACATTAAATGTGTGGACCTGATATTTCAAATTAATTTGAATGCCACATAAATTCAACCTATTCAGCCTTCTACTGTCAATCCCAAATTGGCGGAAAAACACCGAATGTCTGAGCGCGCTCCATTAACATTGACTTCTCTGGTTTCTGCTAACCTATACCCCATTCTCCCCCATCCCTCTGTCTTTCCACCAGCTCTCCTTCCCCTTTCACAGAGCCAAACCACCCCCCACCCCCACCCTTCCGCTTGTTTGCTAGTGTGCCCTGGTTATTATCATTGCTACAGGAAGTAGCCAATAATTTAATCTCTTCTCTGTTGTGATCTTGGAGAGAATTGTATTGAAGAATAGATCAAAGATTCCCATTATTGTCATGTAGTAATACATTAAAAATGTAATGTACATAATATAATTGAACTTCTGTCTGTCGTAAAACAAAGACTGGCAGGAATTTCTTTTGGTGGATTTGAGCCTTGTCTGGCACACAGAACAATAGGAGAAACAGAAACGAGAGAGTGTGACAAATGAATACATTCTGTTTCGTTCTGACCCCTTTCCTTCTAATTCATGTCTAAAGCACAAGACATCATATCAAATCCTTGCACCATCTACATGGTGTGCTCCAAGTATTTTGATGTTGGCTCCCTGCCAGAATTTAAGCAACCCTAACTTGCTATTGTCTGGTTATTTAATGACTTTATGATAAGTTAATTTATGAAGATAAGAGTCTGGAGTTTGGAAATGGAACTAGTAGAGAGGCATCTTTAATGAGTCAATGGCAATAAGTTGTGATCATTTTGGGGGGGGGGTGTGGCAAGATGTGTAGAAGAAAGACGTGTATTTCACCTTTCCTCAGCTGGATTACTAAATACCCAGTTTTAAAAAAGGATAAAAGTGGTTAGAAACAATATTTACAGTTGTTTAAATAACAGTGATTTATTATGGCAACTAATGTGAAAAAATCTAAAACTCAACTTCAGAAAAAATTACCATACAAAAGTGTGGAAGAACTGAGGCCTACCTCCATAGCTGAATCCACGGAATCATCGTTAGGAGCCTCCAAGCCTCAAAGGACTCCAGCCCGTTCGAGTTTGACCTCGGCGCTGACCCTGCCTCCGCAAGATGACACCGACACTTTGATGAATTCGGTCGTTGCCGACCCGCGTTCACGCGAAGCTGTGCGCGCAGGTGGCATGGCTGACAAGGGGACCCGCGAACCTCCAACCTTGCTGGGCGGCCCGGGGACGTGCAGTGTAGCGTCGGAGTATGTTCCTGCGCATCCGGCAGCTTTGCCTGGCTTGCGTGGGGCATCCCGGGTCTGAGAATTCCTAAACAAAGTATGGGCTGTGGGGGAGCCAGAACGCTGGCATCCCAAAGAGGTCGGGGTGCTGGCGTCGGGTGTCCAGACCCTCAGCCGTTCAGCTAAAGGATTTACGATGACTGAGGAAGAAGAGGAACTTACCTTATTGGAATTTGCCCAGGAGGAGGAGCCTGTAGTTAAAGAAGGTAGATCTCAAAAAGTGGTTGTGGAATCTGGAATGGATTCAGTGTTCACTGTTTTGGAAGGGATTGCTTGTCAAATGGATAATATGTCAAAACAAATATCAATTCAGATGAACCAAGGATTTATGGAGATGAAAATAAAAATGAATACCTTGTGTGATGAAGTGTCAACTTCAAGGAAATGACTGTAGTTAAGAGTGATATTAATAGATGCATAAAATAATTTGATACTGTGCAAGATAATTTTAAGAAAATTGAAACAGCCTTTTCTGAGTGTCAAAATCAGGTGGAACGTAATAGAGAAAAAATGGAAAAAGTGGAAGGTTCTTTTGTAGATTGGGGGATTCAAAGAAGAGACTTATTGAAGAAGATTGATTCGTTTGAAAATCAAAGCCAATATGAAATAATATGAAAATAGTTGGTCTTCCAGAAGATATTGAAGGTTCCGATCCAATAAAATTTTTTAAGCATTGGATCCCAGAGATGCTGGGTAAAGAGCTTTTTCTTGGAGGCTTGGAATTGGATTGGGCTCATAGAGCTCTGAGAAGAAAACCACTTCCAGGACAAACACTGAGGGCAGTCTTGGTTCGTTGTTTAAAATACCAAGACTGAGAAATTATTCAACTTATGGCAGTACAGAAAGCACGGCAGAGTCAGTCTCCATTAATGGTTCAAAATAACAGAGTGTATTTTTATGCCGATTTGAGCCAAGAAGTTATTAGAAGATGACGAAAATTTAATATGGCTAAAGATGTTTTGCGGGGAAAGGGCTGCAAGTTTGCTTTTCATTATCCTGCAGTTTTGAAGGTTTTTTATGGAAATTTTCAATCTCAATTCTTTGAGAATGATCATGATGCTTTGGTTTTTGCTAATTCTTTGCCGGAACTGCGAAGAAATGGGTGTTCTCCTCCGTTGTCTCCTAAGAGGAGGGTAAATGGAAATGGAAATGGGTTTGGAAAGTATGGAAAGAATGGAACGAAAGAAGAGTTGACACAAAGTCTTCTTGATGTTGAAGATCCGGAGCAGTCGTTGGGTTTGGAATCATTGGTTTGAATATATGGACTATATTTGATTGTGTTTAATTAAATAATAAATATATATCTGGCTGGGGGGGGGGGGGGGGGGGGTGATACTGAAAACTTTGATAGTCATCTGCCGCTAGTGGGTTTACCACATCTAGATTTTTAGGATATTACTACCTTTGGTGGGTTTTTTTGTGTTTTTTTTGAGGTTTTTTTTTCTTTCCCTTTTTTTTGAAGAATTATAAAGGGGAGCATTATTTTATAGTGTGTAAATATATTAGTAGTTAAAAAGATGTCTAAATTGAATTTTGCAACTTTTAATGTTCAGGAATTAAATAATCCAATTAAGAGAAAGAGAATATTGGCTTTTATAAAGTTGTGATCATTTTAGGGCAGTCATTCCCAAAGTGGGTGGAGGAAAGATCCAGGGCAGTGAGGAAAAGGGGGTGGTCAAGTGGAGGTGAAGAAAAAGGGGGCGGTCCAAACATTTGTTTGCATCTTGATGACGTGGTCTGGACAGGACATGCTCGACACACCAGTCAGATCAGACACCAGGCGCCATGGGGACTGGTGATCATTTCATTTTCACGTCTGTGAGGGCCAAAGCTTGAAGTTTGCAAGCATCGCAAGTTATCTTCAGCTGAGGATGGTGACTGGCTGGAATGGCTCGGGATGGCGGCCGACCACCCGGGACAGTGACTGCTCAGGATGGTGACCGACCGCTCGGAGCGGTGACCAAACGTTCGGGACAGGAACCAACTGCTCAGACGTGACTGAATTGAAAAGGCGAGAAATGCCTGCTATTTGAGATGTGTGAACCTGCAAGAAATCTGACAGACTTCCTCATGCATAACTATTCGATTTTGTGAGGGGAGTGAAAATGATCTGCTATGGTTTCAGTTCCCAAAATCAGAAAAATCAATGCACAGGAAGGGGACTGACCACATTATATCAAAACCCGAGCTGTTTCATGCAAGGTATACCTGCAGTTACACCTAACTGTAACTTCTAATGTTAAGTACAGGTAGTTCTTAAGTATTATTTTGTAGTTTCACATTCGTATTTGTATTGTTGCATCAGGTACCTATTCTAGTAATATTTCTTTTTTTCTGCTGCATTTTGCTGTGAAAGGCATGATTTTTACAACCAAATATTTTTATTGCAGAATAAAATATGACGGCAGCATATCATGCAAAGCAGGCAACATAGTGTGGAAACTGTGAAGACAATGTAGTTACAATTGAGATGTATTGCTAAATATCTTGGTTTACTATAAGTTTTATTTGTGAAATACATACGCTTGTTTACAGTGTTAGATTAGCTGTTGTTTTAAATTTGAGGTAGACCTAACACCAAGAAAGAGGTGTGTGTTTGTTGTATTGGAGACAGGAGGGGGTGGAGGGATGTGGCCTGGGAGTCGAGGGGGCAGCAGCCCGATAAAGCTTGGGAACCACAGTTTTAGGTGTATATTCTGGGGTAGACAGGTCCTCAGTTGCCCTTGCTAGAACATCTGATGTGTGCTCTTTGATCTCTTTCTGAGATCACGAGTCACATTAACGCTGCTAAAAGGAAGTTCAGGCTTTTCAGACAATAACCTCTCCTCTTCGCGCAGAGCTGAACACATGTTCAGCAGCAGGAAGGAGCCAGCCCAGTGGTGCGTAAAGGAATCATCAAATATTTATCAGATAATTGAGAGCAGATTCACACTGGTTGTTGCTTCAATTTTACAGCAACATTGCTATTTGTACTGTAAAGTTACAAAAGTGTGTATAGAGAGGTGGGACGGGTTGTGAAGGACTTTGTCTTGACTTCACAGCTCCTACACATGTCCATTACTCCCAAACATGGAGCACCCAAGGTATTTCTCTTAGAGTATCGCATCACTGGGAGGAGGATGGTAAAATGGACTCTCAGCAAGAGATTGCATCAGCTCCATTCACAGCTGAAGCTCAGTGAAGATCTACAACTGAGAAGCAGCTGTATTTCATTAAGAACATTGGCACCGAAGAGTACCAATGTACTGAGGTTAGGTGAGATACAAACCAGAGTACATGGGTTAAGAGTGAAAGGGGAAGGGTTTAGGGGGAACATGAAGGGGGGAACATCTTCACACAGAGAGTGTGAATGCGGGCTCAATTTTAATATTTAAGAAGAATTTGGACAGGTACATGGATGGGAGACGTATAGAGGGCTATGGACTGGGTGCAGGCCAGTGGGACGAGGCAAACAAAAATGGTTTGGCACAGACTAGAAGGGGCCTGTTTCTGTGCTGTAATGTTCTAAGGTTCTACAAAATATGCCACCTACATTATCCACAGCGCAGAGAAAGTGAGGACTATATTATTAATGCCTGCCAAAGTCAGAGAGGCCCTAAACATATCTCCTTCTAGGCTGGACCGGAGATATTTCTGACTCACTTGTGCAGAGGAGGTTTCTCTGTTCCTTCTGTCTCAGAGAGAATGCTTCATTCTATCTTGCCACCGAGCTGCAGTTAAATTGGATAGTTGATTTGTGGTGATGTTGAGTGTCCCCATAGTGCAGAGTCCCAATGACTGCAGACACATTTCTTTATTGCATGTCCACCTGAAGATTGAGAGAAACGGGAATGGATTCCACGCTCAATATCCAACAATTTGACGGCATTAAGAGTGGATTATCCAGGTCTTTGCCCAGTATAGGCAATTTGTTTGCCATCTGAATTGATCTCCCATGGAAAAGTAAATGCTGCTTGCAGTGGGGACCACAACTCCCAACTGAAATCCATTTAACCAGAGCACTGAAGCAATTCTTCCACTGAATGGGATAGTCTGTATGACAATCAGTGCAATCAAAGCAGGTTTTGATGCTCATTGTGATGTGATGTAATATTGTACATCCATTCCAGTTTGAGGGCTCAGCTCCTGCCAACAGATATGTACTGAGCAATGGTAGAGCAGGGGGAAGAGAACTGATGACCTCAACACCATCTTTATCCAAGTCTTCACGCCTTGCGTGTGAACGCTCTGTTGCTTTGTCAGTGAAGGCCTGGCAGGGGCCTAGTGACCCCTATGGAAACAGAGCATCTTTCAACCTCCTACTCCAGGGCACTGAAAGAAAACCAACAGCCCGTTCTCTCCTGTCAAACTGTTACTGAATAACTTCCAATATTACAAGAGGATATCAGTAGGATGCAGAGTTGGGCAGAAAAGTGGCAGATGGATTTCAATCCAGATAGGTGTGAGGTGATGTATTTTGGAAGGACAAACCAGAAGGCTGAGTACAGGGTTCATGGTTAATTTCTTAAGAGTGTGGATGAACGGAGAGACCTTGGGGTTCAAATCCATGCATCCCTTGAGATTGCCGCACAGGTTGATAGGATAGATAAGATGGCCTATGGGATGCTGGAATAGAGGGATTGAGTTCAGGAGTAGAGAGGTCATGTTACAACTCAACAAATCTCTGATAAGACCACACTTCGAGTATTATGTTCAGTGCTGATCACCTTATTATAGGAAGGATGTGGAAGCTATGGAGAGGGTGCAGAGGAGATTTACCAGGATGTTGCCTGGATTGGAAAACAAGTCTTATATGGTGAGGTTCACAGAGCTGG
This sequence comes from Narcine bancroftii, assembly GCF_036971445.1. Taxonomy (NCBI): domain Eukaryota; kingdom Metazoa; phylum Chordata; class Chondrichthyes; order Torpediniformes; family Narcinidae; genus Narcine; species Narcine bancroftii. Next base: position 227,311,374 of record NC_091471.1, read on the forward strand.
GGTTTTTCTCTTTGGAGTATAGAAGGATGAGAGGAGACTTTATAGAGGTCGACAAGATTCTGAGAGGCATAGATAGGGAGAACAGCCAGCACCTGTTTCCCAGGGCAGGAATAGCAAAGACCAGAAGTCGTCTGTACAAAGTGAAGGGAGTGAATTTTAAGGGAGACATCAGGGGTAAGTTTAAAAAAAAATAAACACAGAGTTGCGGAATGCCTTGCCAAGGATGGTGGTGGAGGCTGAAACATTGTGGGCATTTAAGAGACTCTTAGACAGGCACATGGATGGAAGAAAAATAGAGCGTTATGGGGTAGGGAGGCAGTTCACATTCAAATATACATATATTCATTCTCTTTTATTTATATGTATAGATAATTACACAAGCCGTTTCCCTTTCCCCCCCCCCCCTCCCCCTCACACATAAAACAAGACCACTCACTCAAACTTCAACTAACAACAGCAAAACTTTTAACACCAGGGAAATAAATAACAAAGGGCAGGTCGGTGGGCGGCCACTGGGCTGATATTCATTCCTGACATTCCTTGATTGGGATCAGTGCGGGGGAGAGGAAGCCATAGCAAGGAACAGAGAAACGAGCCCCTTCGTTGTTGACACTACTTCCCGAGCCAACGCTCTCAAACACACCAACTCCTATAATGAGGCAATGTCTCAAGTCAGGCAGACAGCCTGTCGACACTTCCACCTGGTGTTTTTACCACCGGCATTGGGAAGTCAATGTACCTTTGATAAAGAGCTCCACGCCATATATTTGTCCACCCGTCACTTCTGTTACTTTTTGGAAGGCAGACACTTCACCATGTTCACAGACCATAAACCTTTGACCTTCATATTTTTGAAGGTGTCAGAGCCCTGGTCAGCTCAACAACAGGAGCAGTTGTCCTTCATTTTGGAATTCTCTACCAGAATAGTGGACATTCTGGAAAAGACAATGTAATGGCTGATGCACATTTCTGCTGGAGGTATCAGCTATGGACTATGGATTTGACTCTGTGGCTCTTGCCACTGCCCAAGCACAAGATGTGAGATGGCGTCATAATCGCACCTCGATAACCAACCTGCAATGCAAGGATGTGCAAATCGATGCCGACAGCATCAAGACGCATTAACGGGACATCCACGGCCAGTAGTTCCAGCTTCGTGGAGACGTCACATTTTTAATTCTGTCCATGGTCTTTCTCATCCAACCATTAGATCAACCATTCGTCTGATTTCAGACAAATTTGTTTGGCATGGTCTGAAGAAAGACATCACGCAAATGGCCAGATCTTGTGTAGCTTGTCAAAAAGTCAAAATCCATCAGCACCGCTACAACCTTTCCCACTGGTAACTTGCCGCTTCAACCATGTCCATGTGGATATTGTAAGACCAATTCCAGTTTCACAAGGCTACAGTTATCTCTTCACGGTGATCGATTGATTTACAAGATGGCCCGAGGCAGTTCCCATGGCAGATGCTTCTATAGACACTTGTGCACAAGCGTTCCTTAAATTCCTGGGTGGCTCGCTTCGGCCTACTGGTGCACATCAGTTCGGACAGAGGACCTCAATTTACATCTTCATTATGGACGGCCTTATCTCGGCTGGTCAGGTCTAAGCTACATTATACAAGCGCATATCACTTACAGTCAAAAGGGATGGTTGAACGATTCCATCGTCACTTTAAATCTGCCTTAATGGCCCGTTTGGACAGTGCCAACTGGGCAGACGAATTACCACGGGTGTTGCTCAGCATTAGGACAACTCCAAAAGAGCATCTTCCCACTTCGTCGGCGGGGCTTGTGTACGGCACGCCATTAATGGCTCCAGGGGGATTCGTTCCACATGGATCCAGTAAAGATGAAAATCCCAAGGAGCTGCTGGGTGGACTAAGGGATACCATAGGCAAATTAGCCCCTGTACCACCATCACCACATGGCAAATATGTTTCTTTTGTACCACACGAACTAAAGGACTGTGAGCACATGTTCGTACGTAGAAGAACACAGGAACAGCCCTTGCAGGTGCCATATGAGGGGCCATACAGCATGATGAGGTGAACAAGGTCAACCTGCATCTTGGACATTGCTGGGCAGCCTCTGTCATTCACAATTGACAGGCTCACACCTGCCCATTTTGATGAAACTGCCCCAATTTAACAGTCTGGCACAGAGGTCCATTTCCCAAAAAACTACCAGGTGATGGTACTGATTCTGGGATGGGGGGATGTTTAGATAGTGGTATTATAGATAGGCTACAACTCCCAGAAGTGTAGTGAACTGGCACAGGACAACATCATGATGTGGCGCACATGGTTCAGTGTTTTAAAAGAATATACGTGTGACTCGAGTAAACGAGTTCTGATTTACCTGCAACTCTGGGTGTGTCGTGATTTCGCGTTGATCAGCCACCCCTGCATTTTCAGTGGCTACCGTCTAAAGTTTCCATATTGCATGTCACATCTTGACATTGCTTCAAGTTCCAGTTCCAAGTATCTAATGTTTTTGTTGTCCACAGTGAACAATGTCTTGTTCATTCATTGCTTTCTTTCACTCTTTCTGACCCAGACCAAAATCCTGGCCCTTCCAGATATTATTTTAAAGAAAACGGCAATTTTCCCAATAAATACTTGACTTGTAGATCACTATAATGAGAGCAACTTTAAATATATTGCTGGCTCTCGGTTTTTTTTTCTAAGAATAAATCAAATGCTTCAGCCAAGAGTATCCTTTGGATATGGGTTAGACTTATCAATGTCAGTCAATAGAATTGGACTGATTGGAGACTCATCACTTTCCTGTCTATTCACAGACAGACAACAAAATGAATTTGAAATAGGGCGGCGGTGGGGGGGGGGGGAAGAAACTCGAATAATCTGGCAGCTTCTCTGAGGTGACATTCGCTGATTATGTGTGAGATGCAAAGGGAAAGTTCGTGCAAGACAGCAAAGAAACAGGCAGCAAATAATGGAAATTGCTTTTAAACACATTTCCGCCCACTGTTAAGAGAGGAAGACACCAGGTGTCTTAAAGCACTGCTGGTTCAGCTGCTTTGATTTTTGTCAAAAATTTCAGCTGCATAACTAAAAGCCCCAATTAAAGTGGCAACAGACCAAACTATGTCAAGAATGAGACGATGTAGCTGCACTCTTCTTCCATTCTTGATTTTAGGAGTAGTAAATAATGTTTATCAAAACCATATCATTTATATATAAACTGAAAACTGAAAACCAATCAACTCAAATTCCAAAACTCCAAAAGTTTATTTTTTTGGGTGAGACATGACGTCACATTTGATCCACTGTGTTCAAGTGTGACTACAGGGAATCAGTTTTTACAAAGCAGAAATTTGTCCACTGGTTAAACTTTGAGGGAAAGGAGAGCCCTGATTATTTATTTATAAATTGTCATTTTTTTTTTGCCATGCGTTACTGCAACTTTGTTATAAATTGCGTTGCGGCCTTCTCAGAATTTGCATTGAATGCTGCGCTCTTCCCCTGCTCGCCTGTCCAAGCCCCGCCCTCACCCCACTCGCCCGCCCGAGCAGTGCTGCCACTTTCTCCCCGCTCAGCTGCCCGAGCCGCACTCTCTCCCCGTGCTCCCTCTGGCAAATACCCTTTCAGCAGGGTCGCTGAAATTCTGCTGGAGGGCAATCCCTGTGTGATCTCCGACCATTTACAGGTGAGGTGAGAGCTCGGGCTCCCAGGCAGGATTGGCGACAGCAGTGGGGAGGTGCCGGGAATCGGCGTCAGCCAATACAAGCATTCTGCTAATGCTGCTGGGCTGCTTTAGAGAAAGTTCCCGAATATCCAAAAAAAGTTGCTTAACCGAGATATGTCTAGTCCCGGGCATTTCGGATAATCGGGAAATTTACTGTACATCACGAACAGCAGGGGTCCCATCACCAATTTCTGCAGAAGACCACAGGTCTCCAACCTCAATAACAACTTTTCACCCTCTGCCTTCTGTAGGCTAACCAATTCTGAATCCTAACTATTGATTTACCATGCATCTATACCTTCTTAAATGTTTGACTGAAATTTATGTAGACAAATGCACTGCCCTACCTTCATCAGCCACCATTGTCACCCCTCAGAAAGTTCTATCAAATTGATAAGATGTGACCTGTCCTTCACAAAGCCATGTTGACTGTCCCTAATCAACATGACTTTCCAAATGTCCATAATTTCTATCCCTAAGTGTCATCTTCAGTAGCTTCCCTACCACTGATATGAGGCTCACCTGCCAATAACTTTCTGGATTATCCCCATTTGCCTTCCTGAACAAAGGTACAATGTAAGGTGCTCTCCGCTCCTCCAGGACCTCTCCTGTGTAGATGAGGATGCATGGATCTTAGAGTCCCAAGCATCTCCTCACTTTTAGTAGCCTGGAATATATCGGGCTTCAGTTTATTACTCTTCAAAAGATCCAGCTCCACCTTTTCCCCTGATCTCAAAATGTCACAAGACATTTGCATTCTGCAAACTATGCTCCCTACCCCTCTCTTCCATTGCCTTTCTCCTGGGTGAATATCAATGCAGAACACTCATTTAGTATCTTACCAACTTAGAACACAGGCCCTTCAGCCCTTGATGTTGTGCTGACCTATATATTCCTACCAAAAAAATAACAAAACTCTTCCTATCTCATAACCATCTATTTTTCTTTCATCCATGTGTCTGTCTAAGAGTCTCTTAAATTCCTTCACTGTTTCAGCCTCCACCACCATCCCTGGCAAGGCATTGCAGGCATGTGTAAAAATAAAACACCCCTAATATTTCCCCTAAACTTCCCTCCCTTCACTTTGTACGTATGTCCTCTGGTGTTTGCTGCTTCTGCCCTGGGAAAAAGACACTGGCTGTCCACCCTATCTATGCCTCTCAGTATCTTATCCTTCTTTGCTCCAGACAGAAAAGTCCCAGCTCTGCTAACCTTGCCTCATAAGACTTATTTTTCAATCAGGGCAACATCCTGGTAAATCTCTGCACCTTCTCCATAGCTCCACACCCTTCCTGTAATGAGGTGACCAGAACTGAACACATACTCTTAAGTGTGGTCTCACCTGAGGTTTGTAGAGTTGCAACATGACCTCTCAACTCCTCTACTTCTTTGACTCCAGTTTATAGTCAGGTATCTCATACATTTGTTTTAACAACTTTCCCTAACACATTTCAAAATTTGGCATATTTTCTGCTGTCTTCTGCATATTTTAACACAGCACCAACCAATTCCTGCAGAAGGCTGCTGATCAGGAAATGAAATGAGGTTCTTGTAGGTTCTGTTCCCCAATATAAATGATGCTCATCTTTGGTTGACTGACATAAATTGGAAAAAACTGCACACAGCACCGATGATCGGGACTGGGTTTGAATCCCGCACTGTCAGTAAGAGGTTTGTATGTTCTCCCCGTATCTGTGTGGGTTTCCCCGGGGGCTCCGGTTTCCTACCACCATTCAAAAACATAACGGGGGTGTAGATTAATAGGGCGTAAATTGGGTGGCGTGGACTCGTGGACCGAAATAGCTTGCTACCGTGCTGTATGTCTAAATTTAAAACTTAAGGGTCCCATCTGTGGTGCTGCTGGAAAGTTTTCAGTATGCATATGGTTGTTTTATCAAGTTTGGTTTATGATAGAGTGAAGGTATGCTCAAGTATCTGCTGAGTAATGGACCCATGGTTGATAGTGGACAGAGGCCACAGGTAGTGTCAGACTTGCATACTAAAGACATATGGACTGCCATGCACCCCTCTGCCCTTATCACCATAGCAGTGCCTGTTGTATGCCTATCGGCGCTAAGGAAGAAAGTCTTCCAGTCTGAGATCTGTTTCTCATGATCTTTGCTTCATCTGTGACGGCTGCAGATTGTGGCCATCGGGAACTACACGAGTCGCATTTTAGCACAGACTCTCACTGTGTTTCAGAAGTCAATTTTCCAAATTTCATCATTTGTTTTATAGAGTTTCCTGATGGGGTGTTAATGTCAAGCACAATACCCATGCAGTGCACCTATATGAGAGTGAAAACTTAATTTCTGGTCAATGGCCCCTCTTTGAATGAAGAGACCGAAGGTATCCGTACGGGATACAAATGCAATTTCTAAGTTAACGTGAATGCAATTGAAGAGAGCAATTGAACTATTTTACTGAATGTAAGGGATGGGAAATGTAAGGCCCATTTTTATTGTGCTCCGAGGAAGAATGTGGGCATTAGAAGATGCAAGGTTCTGCTGCTGCTTTCTTGTTCTAAAGACAGGAAGATGAAAGCCCAGCACATACATGACCGTGACACAAAAAGATGAAGGTTGCTGCAGTTACAGTGTGGATAACTTTTGCTTTTTGTGTCTTTCTCTCAGGCCAGGGAATTTTCACCGTCTACTGCCACCCCTTGCCTGCCAGTTGCTTACACACCCTGTGCACCATACAGTAATTATGGACATGCCCCCTTCGGAATCCCTATCCACTGTCCAGGCCCAATGTTTCTAACAGCACAGACTGTAACCGAAGGCTATCAGCATCCAAAGGTGAGTGATGATTATTCCAGCCAAGAAAATATTTGCAATTAATTTCTAACATATCTCATTCCCAGAAAGCAAAAGTAAAATGCAGGGAAAACAGCGTCCATTTTGCTTTTAATTTAAAGTACTCACGCCCACATAATTACAGAGCTTGGAGGAAAAAAAATTCCCAAGTTCTCCCATCACTAAATTCTCACTTCGCCACATTTCTCACTTCCTTGTTGTCTCCTTGATGAGGGGAATCTGCTTTTGCCTGCAAATGACCTTGCGTGACTGGAATGCGGAACCGGCCTGGGCTCAGATGCAGGGCAATCCCATCTTGGAGGCAAACATTGCACTCCTGTTGCGATTTAGTTTAAGTAAACAAAGGCAAGAAGTTTTAATGGAACATCCCTCCTCCACCCCACCAATAAACCACCATTTACAAAGTATATCTATTACTATACATAGCAAGTTCTTAAATGACATCATCTTGTTTAACATCGTCTCATTAAAACGTTGATGAGAAAAATACCACAGTATTTTACCGCTATATAAAATTGGTTTAGTTTCATATCATTTTCACTTTAGTAGCACTTTCTAAGAATGTAAAGGCAAAGGTTTCATTATTGTCATGTAATACTATATTTAGAATGTAACATACGTGAAATTCTTTAACTTTTATCTACCGTAAGGCAGACAGTCGCCACTTTGTCCAGAGCCACTCACAGAAACCTGGTGTTCCTAGGCGGTCTCCCCTCCAAGTCCTGACCAATCCTGTGCCTGCTTAACTTCCGAAATCAAACAATCCCAGGCGTATTCAGGCTATTAGACACTGTTCAGGCTAATTAACCAAGTAAAGTGAGGACCTCCTGTAATTGAAATAGTTGAAAATTGAGCAACTTGCTATTTGTCACTGTGATTGAATTTAATTCTATGTTCTTCTTTAAAGAACAGGAATGAACAAATGGGGAATTGCTTCCTTCTGCTGGATGAGCCTCAGTTGATCAATTTTCAATTCCGTCCAATTAATTTGACATTCTTCCCTCCCTCATTAGACCATGCTGAGGGATGTCATCTGAAATGCATTGCAGGATCTTCAAAGAAGAGTGGTGGTGGGATGGGGGGGGGGGTTCCTCAGAAAGGGAAATGGCAATAAACTTGAGAATGGTGGTGGGGTAAAAATTGGTCTTGGTTGACATCCTGTTACCTGATTCACCTGGGCAGGCTGCCAGTTTGCCGTCATGTTTTATGTTACATTTCAGGACAGATTGCTGCCCCATTGTGCCTAGCCTTCACTCTACTAATAACCACACATTTGCATAAATCCACAAGTTCTGATAGAAACTTGTTCGTGAGCTGGCTTTGAAAGAGTTGTTTCAAAAGGGAGAAAGGGATATGCTGCATTAATTACAGACCTGCCAATCTGGTATTGGTAGTGAACAAGTTGATGGGAAACTTTCTGAGACAGTATAAATCAGCAGTTAGAGATGTGGGTTAATTAAGGACATTTGGCAAAGGTTGTTAAGGAAAGGTAATGTCCATTTAATTTGATTGAGTATTTTGAGCAGTTAAGCATGGAAGCTGAGGTTTAGGTGGATTAAACCAAGGTGTTTGACAAGTTGACAGATTGATCAAGTAGGAACCCATGGGATCCATAAAAGTGGTTATCTGGATTAAAGACAGCCCAGTGGGAAAAGACGGAGAAATGATTGACGAGAATGTTAATGACTAGATGGTTGTGTGCAATGGGATACTGCGTGTCTCAGTATGAGGTCCTTGTTTTTGTGATATTTATAAATGAAGGGGCAAAATTTAAAAAAAAAGTTTTATAATGAAATTAAAAATATGTTAACTGTGTCAAAGGAAGTTGAGCAACTTGGTGGCTTGGGCTCAAAAACAGACAATAGGATTACAGACGACACTTTCCTTATTTTAATATATCCTAATTTAAAAGAATAATCTTCCAACGCGTGAGCTGTAATATCCCAAATTTAGATCTCTTTAAATCTAATAAATCAAACTCTGTGGCTGTTACTTTATGTAGTTTTAATTCGTTGATTGAACAGATAAACATTTTGCATAGCTTCGCCACAAGACTTTCATAACGGTGAATAACAAAGTATTTACTGTATAAAGATTCTAATTACTTAAAAGTTGCCATAACAAAAGCATTAACTAAAGACTGCTATAAAACACAAAGATATATAGAGATACAA